>NC_080170.1:84824361-85470611 GCF_950295315.1 Erinaceus europaeus | reverse complement strand
TTGAAAACAGAGATCAAAAGAAAAGTATAAATGCATGCCTGAGAATGTGACTGAGGAGCCAAACAACTGATTCTACAAACTAGCAGAAGGTACAGATCTTCACTTTAAATAAGCTTAGCTGCAATGGTATCATCCATCTATCTGGAAGAGAATTTTCTATATGTGTCAATTAGTATAATTAAAAGAAGGAAACCAGCTCTACTATACCTGTTTATTATATTTGAAGAAATGTTCATAGTTAAATGTCTTCCAGAACTTACCTCACTGAAAAATTAAATGAATAAATAAAAGTCATTAATAGTGATAAATATATATATTGCCCCTGGGTTTTCTATAAAAGGATCTCAGGGGTTATTACCATCTTATCAAATATTCCATTAAGACTAACAGCCCTAAGAAAGAATTGTCATTTGCCAAAATTTCCTCTGAGCTCTAGGAATCCTTTTTGTCAGTGTCATGCTTAGACCAGGATTCAATACAGAGAAGAATTAAGTCAGAACCTGGTTAATATATAATTAGCAATAAAAGAACTTGGGGCATTTGAATAATGCATTATATGGTCATATAAGAAGAGTATCAAGAAAATGGAGAGAACAAGAGTATCAAGAAAATGGAGAGAACAAACATAAATCATGTATACGTGGGGAGAAGGGGATCGAATGATAAATTGAAAGAGATGACAGCAAGTAGTAATAATGTTATCTATTTGTATCTACTCTTTCTCAAAAGTAGTCCATTGATAATACTTAAAGCATTTGTAAGATAAGCTTGGAACCAGTATCTAAATTTTTATTTTTGGAGAAAATAAACCAGAATGGTAAAGTGTCATGCATAGTCCAGGGTTCATCTATAACTTGTTCTCAGTCTTATGCTATTATTATTGAGATACATTTGTTTCTGGATATTCTGGATAGTCAGTGGGGAAAAACAGATACACTCCTCTCCTGTGACCACAGACACACTACTCTAAATATTTACTGCTGTGGTTTGAGAGTCAGCAGCACCCATATTATCTGACACTTTCAGAAAATATAGATTCCTAGATCCTACCCTACACTTAAACAGAATCAGTATCTTCACAAGATCCCCAAGTGTTTTCTGAGCTCTAAATCATTGTCCATGTTTCTTTTGATGTACTACTGAAAGTGTCTCAGTTCATTTTTCTTCTAGTTAGTTTATTACACTAGGTCAAGAAATATATATCTGTATATATTTCTTTCTCCTGAAAATTCAGAAACAAGCTTCAACAATAGCCATTCAATCTAGCATAGCAGAACTCCATGTGTATAGCAACTGTTAAAGCAATCTGACCTAACATGCCTCCCCTTCATGCTTTGTGGCATTCATGTCACTGAGATGCTCCTAGAAGGAAACACCTTAACGGGAAAAGTTGAGATGGTTGAGCTGCTGCTCTCCTACCTTTCT
Organism: Erinaceus europaeus; assembly: GCF_950295315.1. NCBI lineage: Eukaryota > Metazoa > Chordata > Mammalia > Eulipotyphla > Erinaceidae > Erinaceus > Erinaceus europaeus. The sequence continues at coordinate 85,469,186 of NC_080170.1, read as the reverse complement.
AGCCAGGAGAGTTAACTCTGAAAATAGTCATATTCTATCAAAAATAGCAAAGAAAGATTGATCTTAATCAAGTAAGAAGTGAGATATCCTAGAAAACACACTTACAGGGGAAAAACACACACACACACACACACACACACACACACACACACACACACACACACACACTTATGGAGTAGGCTGAGCAATTTTTTTTTTAATCTCTAAATGATGATGATAAGAGCACAACTATTTTCATTCAAAATTCTAGAAAATACAGTAGGCTTTAACGGATCATCATGGTGTTCTGGAAATTCAAATTTATAGAGACCAGAAATTCTAATAATGCAAACACAATTTTTACTCTTGAGCAATTCTGCCTTTAAAGAGTTGGAATTGAATGTTTTTAAATTTTTTATATTTATTTATTTATATATTTTCCCTTCTGTTGCCCTTATTGTTTTTTATTGTTGTTGTAGTTATTGTTGTTGTTGTTGTTAGATAGGACAGAGAGAGGTGGGGAGCCTGGCCCAACTGGCATACTTAAGCAGGTCTTTGCTCTTGGCACCACGTGAGCTTAACCCGCTGTGCTACTGTCCAACTCACGAAATCAAATTTGAAATAAGAATGTGATCTTGGGAGTCGGGCTGTAGCGCAGCGGGTTAAGCACATGTGGCGCTAAGCTCAAGGACCAGCGTTAGAATCCCAGTTCCAACCCCGGCTCCCCACCTGCAGGCAGGTCCTTTCACAGGCGGTGAAGCAGATCTGCAGGTGTCTGTCTTTCTCTCCCCCTCTCTGTCTTCCCCTCCTCTCTCCATTTCTCTCTGTCCTATCCAACAACAACGATATCAATAATAACTACAACAATAAAACAACAAGGGCAACAAAAGGGAATAAATAAAATAAAATAAAATAAAATAAAATAAAATAAAATAAAATAAGAATGTGATTTCAGTTCTACAGGGATGCAGAGATCACATAGGCTCCTAAACTAAATATGGTCCCCAGATCACATCAAATCGATGGAGTTTACAGTCAACAACATTTAAATACCTCTCCCATATTTTGGAGCTACTCTCTTCCCTGATACAGCTTTCTGGTCCTTTTTCTAGCTATGACATCATCTTGCCAGACAATAACTTGGGTCCACCTGAATATCAGATGCCAGGATCAGAAAAAAAAAAAAATCTAAAAAACTAGTATAGTCATGGGCCCTTTGGAATATAACTAAAATAGGCCTACTAACTATCTACAAAACGGAGACCCCACCGCCAACTCATCATCTGAACTATTCAAGCCTTTAGGTTCATGATTAGTCAACAATTTGTTTGGTTTTATATGTTAATTCTTTTTTCAGCCACCAGGTTCCAGATGCTGGCATGATGCCAATTGGACTTCCCTGGGCAGACAACCCCACCAATATGTCCTGGAGCCCTGGTTCCCCATACCCCTGGCCCACTAGGGAAAGAGAGAGGCAGGCTGGGAGTATGGATTGACCTGTCAACACCTATGAGCAGCGGGGAAGCAATTACAGAAGCCTGACCTTCCACCTTCTGTACTCCATAATGACCCTGGGTCCATACTCCCAGAGGAATAAAGAATAGGAAAGCTATCAGGGGAGGGGATGGTATAAGGAGTTCTGGTGGTGGGAATTGTGTGTAGTTATACTCATCTTATCCTGTGTTTTTTACAGGTGTTTCCTTTTTATAAATAAAAATTTAAAAAAACTGAAAAAAAAAGAAAATAAGATTTCATACACAGAATGTGAACTAGGTATTAGAAGAAGCACAAATAAAATTCAAAAGAATTTAAATATGAGTCATGTTTTAATGTGTCCTCTCTAAGTCATTCCATTGTCTATCTAAACATCTGTCAAGGCCATTCTAGGTTTTAGGAAGTACTGTCTTCTCAGCTTGAGAACAAAAGAAACTAAGGAGACAACCTTCATTCATAATTAAATTCATTAATTGATCTGTTATTAAACACTTGCGAAGAGTGGATATAGGCTTCCACAAGTGTATAGAACAGAAAAAAAATAGGTCTTTAAATTAAATAGCAACTGTCATACAACAGTGTATTTAGAAGTACAATGGAAGGGTGCACATAACACAGTACTTACTACTGATAAAAAAAAAATGTGATCAACTAGAGAGGCGTTATTAAGGCACATGTTCCCTGTGATTGCTATAGTCTATTTTAACATTTACTTGGGCAAAAGGTCATGTAAAATGTAGTCAGAAAATTTCTGGATGAAGCCATAGTAAGTTCTGTAGGCAGAATAATGGCCTCCCCCAAATGCCAATATCCTAATTACTAGGATCTAGGTATATGTTGCTATATCTGGTAAAAGATACACTTGAAAATTAATTACTTATTTCACATTAGATAAAAGAGAAAAAAAACATACATATGATGCCAGGAACTGAAAATTGAGCCTTAGATTTCTCCCCAGTCACTGAATGTACTACACTGGAGACCTGAGATGAGAAAATTGTTCTGAATTATCTAAATGAGCCTGATGGAATCACAAATCCACTGAAAATGTAAGATGGAAATAGAAGGATAGTTGACTACAGGAGGTCAGAGTAATAGAATATGAAACCCTTCTGACCTCATATTGCTTGCTTTGGAGACAGAGAAAATGGGCCCTAATCCAGAGTTTCCAGGTGAAACAGTCTTGCAAGTATCTTGATTTTAGTCCAGCATGACCTACATCAGAATACTCGCATACTAAATATATAACATATTGCACATTTTTTCTGGCCCTGATGTAACAATAAGTTGCCAAATCAGTAATGGGAAAGTAATATGTTTCTTAAGCTATAGTATCAGAGAAGAGAGGGTGCTTTCATCACTTCTAAAGATAGAAGTGTTCCTATTTCAGGGGGCTAGCAGGTGGCTCACCCCTTACAATATACATATTATCATGTACAAAGACACGGATTAGAGCCCTAGGGCTGGGGAAGTGGTAGTTCAAGAGTGTTATCTTTCCTTCTCTCTTTCTATTCTATATATATATATATATATATATATATATATATATATATATATTCCCTTTTGTTGCCCTTGTTTTTTATTGTTGTAGTAATTATTGCTGCTGTTATTGATGTCACTGTTGTTGGATAGGACAGAGAGAAATGGAAAGAGGAGGGGAAACACAGAAGGGGAGAGAAAGATAGACACCTGCAGACCTGCTTCGCCGCCTGTCAAATGATGCCCTGCAGGTGGGGAGCCAGGGGCTTGAAAGGGGATCCTTATGCTGGTCCTTGTGCTTTGGCTGCCTGTGCTTAACTCACTGCACTACCGCCAGACTCCCCTCTCTTTGTTTCTATTTCCCTGTCTCCCCTCCCTCTACCCTTTATCTAGAGGAAACTACAAAAAAAAAAAAAAAAAAGGGACAGTAGAGCCACGGAGGCACTCAACCCAAGCAATAACACTGGTAATAAATGAATAATAAAACTTAAGCTTTAATAATGGGGTAATACCATCAATGTGTCCTGGAGCTCTGCTTCCCCAGAGACCCACCCTACTAGGGAAAGAGAGGGGCAGACTGGGAGTATGGACCGACCAATCAACGCCCATGTTCATCCGGGAAGCAATTACAGAAGCCAGACCTTCCACCTTCTGCCACACACATACTGGGTCCATACTCCCAGAGGGATAGAGAATGGGAAAGCTAACAGGGGAGGGGATGGGATATGGAGATCAGGTGGTGGGAATTGTGTGGAACTGTACCCCTCTTATCCTATGGTTTTGTTAATGTCTCCTTTCTTAAATAAAAATAAAAAAAGAATGGGGTTATAGTAGTTAAAATTTATTGATAGATACTCCTATTACTAAATGAGATTAATCACCATTAAAGGACACACAGAGAGGAACCTTATTTGACTAAATTCATAGACATTGACATCTTTTGATCAATGTTCAAAATCCAAAAGTCATGAAAATTGTGGCATCATATTATAAAAAGGATGACTGAGTAAAAAGGCAACCGAAAATTTGCTTCTATAATAAAATAAATTTCTGGGGCTGGGTGGTGGCGTACCTGGTTAAGCGCACATGTTACAGAGCATAAGAACCCGGGTTCAAGCACCCGGTCCCCACCTGCAGGGGGAAAGCTTCACGAGTGGTAAAGCAGGGCTGCAGGCTTCTTTCTGTCTCTCTCCTTCTCTACCTCCCCCTCCCCTCAATTTCTGGCTGTCTCTATCGAATAAATAAGGATAATAAAAATTAAAAAAAAGAGAAGTTGCTGTCTTTAATAAAATGAAATAAATTTCTGATATGTGCACTTAACCCATTGTGCCACCACACAGCCCCTAAAGTAAATATCTAGTCACGTGGGGTTTCCCATGAAGCTGCATGGCTGATAAAAGATTGAATCATGTTTTAAGCTCTGGTAGACACAGACAACTATTTTACACCATGGCAGATACAATCTGGTTTAGATTGATCTGAAACATCAAGTGTTTCAAAGAGTGATTAGTCTTGGGGTACACTTGAGGAATGCTTGATGCTCAGCAGTCAGGAATAATGGAGGCAGGTATGCACAGTTCTCAGAGTTCTCCAGAAAGGACTTACAAGCCAGTTTGAACTTAGTGGAAACCATGCAAGGACATACCAAGCTGAGGCAGGTTTCTATAGTTAATTCTGGTGTGCATGTAAACAGACCTTGGGTGAAGGCCAAACAACAAAGCTGACTAAATTCAATCAATTTCTTTCAATTCTGTACCAAATATGGCCTTCAAACTACTAGTCTGAATAAAAAATAAAAGAAAATAAAAAAGAAAACAGGTATTTTTTAAATGAAAACAAATTGTATTTTAAAAAAATCCTAGCAACAAACTTCCCCTAGCACATTTTGTATAAGACTATAGGAAACTCAAGACTTGTGCTATTATAAAACTAAACAATTCCATCAATGACTTTAAAATCTAGTGTTACTTGATGAAATAATATATGGAAAGAAAAGACCATATTAGGAATGCAAGCTGAAATCCCATCTGATACAGAAATTTATTAAGCACCTTCAAATTTTATTTAAATAATCTTCAGTCTTACAGAATACTTATTCATAACTAACATATTTACAGAAAATTTTGAAGTGGTAGTAAAAAAAAAATTCTCCAGTGATAAATTAAAACGTGCTTACTTTTTTTTTTTTTTACACCAGGAAAGCTCAGTAACAGAAGTGATTCAAATTAGAGAACATCTGTTTCACCCAGAATGCCAATAGCCCTCCATAGAGTAAATAGCAAGTCCCTGAACAACATTATTGGAAGTCAAACTTCAGAATGTATTGATTCATTTTACAGTAGTAAGGTAATTTCTGCCATCTTTTTTTTTTTTTAAATGAAATTCTATTACTGGAGGCCATACCAATCTATTAAACTGAGATGAAAAAAGGTCTGTAGAGGCTGGCCTTGACCAAGAGGAAGATTTTTAAAAGTCTTTATTGAAAGAGTAGAGCTTTTTCCTTATTAAATATATGTGCTCATCTTTCACTTTTATCAATATTATCTGTAATGAATGTTCAGATGGTTTCTATGAAAAAAATAAAGATGAATACAGTTAATTTTGTCAATAGCATTTTGGGAATGGCTGTGCAACTTCCTGGATGTGTTTGGAATTAAATAAAACCTTCTCATCAAGGAGGTAAATGGCTTCTGTGTGTGCTCGGACATATGTGTCAATACTCTAATTCTCCTAGCCCTATTGTCCTCTTAAGATTAGAAAATTGGTCTGATATGCTAAGTATTTTGGTTCAATTTACATATTAGTTTCTCCTGCATGATCTTTAGAATCAATGATGGATATTTACAGAGTGAACATTGTATACATTGCATGACTCCTGTACTAATTTTGTCAGAGGGCTCAGCTACAGACAGTAAATTATATAACCAAGAAAATGTTATACTTCATTAGTTCTATAATTCTTTCATTTCTGCAATTTGTCTCTAAGAAGAGCACCAAAAGTAATCTGTAAACAGGCCCACTAACCCTCATATTTCAAAAGAGGATTAAAAATTCATTTTTTGAAATATTTTTATTTTCCTTTAATGAGAAAGAGTATATACAGAGGGAAAGATACCAAGAGAGAGAAAGAGTTATGGTGGTGGTGGGGATTGAACCTGGGACCTCAGAGCCTCAGGCTTGAAAGGCTTTTACATAATCATTATGTTGTCTCCTCATCCCAAGAGGATAAAAATTCCAAACACACATAGCTTAACCTAAAAATATATAGCTCTGAGTGTTGAAAAATTCTTAGCCTGAGTAGTATATGTATAATAACATTACTTTGAACAGGATTTCAATTCTAAGCCCACCATAGATGACAAGGTAACTAAGCTCATGATGAATCATATATTTTTTTTATACTCAAATTGTGTTTGTTAATACATCTTCATCTTCTTAAATATGTATTTGTCTATTTAGAGAGAGAGAGAGAGAAAGTTAAAAAGGAGGAAGAAGAAATAGAGAGCAAGAGAGGAGAGACACCTGCAACACTATTTCATGATTCTGCAGGTGTCTCCCTACAGGGGAGACTTAGGACTTGAACCTGAATCACTAAGCATAGTAACATGTGCACGCTAGTGGATGCATCACTATCCGATTAGTGTTTTCATTTGTTTAATAGTAGACTTAAAGAACAGAACAGCAGTAAATTGACAATCATACACCTGAAATGTGGTAGATATTTGATAAATATTAATGCATTTTACTCTCTATACTTCTTGTATTATCCCTATATACTTTCTTCTCCCAAGATTGATTTTATTTACTTTAAGAAAAGGTTCAGATAGTTAAGATAATATTTAACTTTAGCATAATGAAATGTAAAGTGGAAATACATAATCAACATTTCATTTTATAATTACAGTTTTTCTTACCTCTCAATTATTTCCAAACTAACAAATAATAACTATGTTTATACTCAGAGAAATATTCCTTATTTCCATTGACATATTTTAACATTTTTTAAAACAAGTATAAATTTCTCCTTTTCTTTATTGAAACATGTATTTATTAAAAAGTAGAGGCAAAAATAGAAGTTTTTAATAGAAGTTAAGTAGAACCTTGCTTGTTTCTATTATTTTATTAGCTACTTTTATCAGAAATAAGTCATCCAGGAAATTTCTACTTTCTGTTTCCATTCCTATTAGTAAAATGATCACCTTACCTTACAAACTGAATCATGTTACTTCTTGGAACTTCATTCTTCACTAACTAGTCTAAACTGTGTTGCACTAGCCCATTTCTTTTGTTTACTGTAAAATTCCATATTCACTGAGTACATATACATTTCTCTCAAGTATTTTTATTTTCTTTTTATTTTGGAAACAGTTCCATAGAAGCACTAAGATTGGCATACACTCAATTTGGATTCAGAATTGTTCTGCCATAGGAATTTGTCTAAGAAAGATACATATATTGATGAAGGTATACAGGGAACAAAATGATGGGGGCTGAGTAGAGCAGAAGAAGGAGGTAGTCAATTTGATCTTGGTAGTAACACTGCTATATATTGATATTATATAATAAGAACAGAAAGTGGGGATATGTTAGGAAGAAAATTTGGGATCAAATATTTGTGCTTAAGTTACTTTTTATAGATTTACTTATTTATTTATTTAGATACTAGTACACTGCCCAGCTCTGGCATAAAATGATGCTGGAGATTGAACCAATGATCTTAAGCATGAAGGCTTTAATAGGCAGAGATATCTCCATGACTTCAATACTTTAATGAGGAAGAAAAGTAGTTCATCACTGAACATTAATGTTTTAATGGAAGAGAAATGACTTCTCCATAACTAAAAGTGAAGCACATTATAAATACTGTCTGTCTGTCTGTCTGTCTGTCTGTCTGTCTGTCTGTCTGTCTGTTTGTCTGTCTGTCTGTCTGTCTGTCTATCTAATTTGTCATCACCAGGGCTTTAACCCTCTAGAAGTCAGAGTGAGACAGAAAGAGACAAAGAACAGAGAGAGAGACAGGGAAAGAGACAAAGGCATACAAAGAGACTACTGCTCTAAAGCTTCCTTCAGTGCAGAGGAGGCAGTAATTGAGCCTTTGAGCAAGTTGTGGTATATATACACAATGGAATACTACTCAGCTACCAATAATGGTGACTTCACTGTTTTTAGCCCATCTTGGATGGAGCTTGAAGAAATCATGTTAAGTGAAATGAGTCAAAAGCAGAAGAATGAATATGGGATGATCTCACTCTCCGGCAGAAGTTGAAAAACAATTATCAGAAGAGAAAACACTAATAGAACCTGAACTGGAGTTGGTGTATTACACTAAAATAAAAGACTCTGTGGTGGGTGGGTGGGTGGGAGAGTATAGGTCCAAAAAGGGATGACAGAGGACCTAGTAGGGGGTGTATTGTTATGCAGAAAACTGATAAATGTTATACATGTACAAACTATTGTATTTACTGTCAAATGTAAAACATTAGTCCCCAATAAAGAAATTTAAAAAATAAAAATAAATAAAAATTGAGCCTTTGTTAACAAAACATCATACTGTAAAAATGAGCTGCTTTACCTCCTTAAATACATTAATCCTAACAATTCTCTGAACTATGATATTTTCAATTTTTAGATGTAGAAAAATGCAAATAAAAAACTAAGCAACATAATATGACACGAATAACAAAGTTAACATGGAATATGAATTAAAATGTAGAGGAGTCAGCAGTCTAGAGAACTCAGTGGAACTGAGCTTATCTCAACTAGCTTTTACTGTAACCTTTGAGACACAAATGACATCCATACATTCTAATATATCTTAAAGATATTTTCTTCTTATAAAGTAAATTTTATAAACAATCTGTACTGTAATGTTCCAAGACTTTCTATTTCATAAAGACTGTGTCAGTGGCATCTTTTTTCATTTCCATTTTCCTCAAACACACAGGATGAAAGAGCAAGATGTTCATTCTTGGGGGCCCGGTGGTGGCACACCTGGTTAAGCACACAGGCAATAATGCTCAAGTTCCCAGGTTCAAGCCCCCAGACCCCACTTGCAGGGGGAAAGCTTCACAAGAGTTGAAGCAGTGCTGCAGTTATCTTTCTCTCTGCCTCTCTATTTCCCCCTTCTCAATTTATGGCTGTTCTTTATTCAATAAATAAATAAAGATAGTATTTTTTAAAGGATGTTCATTCTATACTACTTACTACCACAAGAAGTCATTGCCCTGATAAACCTTATAATTGTTTTACTCTTTTGAAAGTAACCATATTAACTTGTGATAATCTGGTGGTCATCAACCGAGATGCTCAGCTTCCTTATGTAGAAAGTAATTGTCTTATAGTTCCAGTCACTAGTATAGATAATAGATGTATCATCACATCTGAACCAAAGTCATCTTTCTCCTTGGTATTTTAACCAAAGAATTAATATAATATTAATTCATGTCCATTTCTGAAGGATGTGGGGTTCCTTAGATGGTTAACTATGGGAGTATTACATCTGTCTTTGACTAAAATATTTAATTATTATTATTACTATTATTTATTCCGGAGAAAGAGCCTTCAGTATATGCAATTTTACCACTCATGGACCATTCTTCCATGCAGGTAAAGTGAAACAGAGACAAAAAGCAAAAGAGACACCACAGAATTTGAGCTTCCCCTGATTCTATCCATAGACCCTCTCATGTGGTAAAAGGACTTGAATCTGGGCCTAATGCATGACAAGACATATGACTCACCCAGTGAAATATCTCTCTGGATGGATCAAAACATTTTGAAAAACATACTATATAATCTGAAAGACTTTTTACTGAATTATTTTGTCTTCTTCATCTCCTTTTACAGATGTTAGAGCTACATTATGGCTTAAGGCTGTTTCCTGCTTGTTCAGGTCTATTTTCTTTATCCTTCAAAAATATTTCCACAGTGAATCTCTTGTACATATAATCAGCTTCATCTTCATTTATCCTCCCTTTTTGCAGGACTCACATGACTATAATTACCCAGTTCCCTTCTTACCCCTCACATTATGACACACCCCTATATATAATTAAGTGATCATTTTATACAACTCCCACTGTAAGCATAAGCTGCATTTCTCTTCTTGAATTTATAATTAATCTTAATGGCACCATCCTCTTTCTCAAATTCCCACTTAAATTGTATTTGTTCCCTCTCCTACCACAATTTCTATCTCTAACATAGTGCAATTAGATAACAGGAAACATTTTTTTTCCAGGAACTAAAAACTCCAATCCCTTTTCCATTTCCATTGTTGGTCCAAGTCTCTATCATCATTCAACCAGAAATTACAAGAGTATAGCATTGCTTTCCTTTATCCTGTTTTCTGCCACGTGCAAACTCAATTACCTTCTAGCAACTCAAAGTATTTCTGAAAAATTGTCGTAATCATGCTGTTGTTTTGTTTAAAAATGAATTGTTTCCATGACCTACCTATAATTCCACACCCTGGAGAGTTGTCATCTATTTTGGCATATGTCAAAGTAAATTGCTATCGCTGACTAGTGAAAACATGTGAGAATGGCTTATTTAAAAGAAAAATGGGACTTATTTAGTACTAGTCTAATTTGGATTCATTGAGTTAACATTTGTTAATTTATTTACTTATTTGTTTATTTTGAAAGTGAGCAAGAGAGAGGACCAGAGCATTGCTCCAACATATGTGGTGCCAGACCTCAAACCTGAGGCCTCATTCTGGTAAGCTCTACATTCTACCCCCAAGCCACCTCTCTAGCCATAGTCTTAATTCATTTGCATAATATCTTTTAAATTTTTTAATTTTTATTTATTATTGGATATAGATGGAGAGAAATTGAGAGGAGAAGGGGAGATAGAAGGGAAAAGAGACAGAAATACACCTGTAGCCCTGCTTCACCACTTGTGAAGATTTCCCCCTACAGGGGCTTGAACCTGGGTCCTTGTGCACTTAATCAGATGCACTACCATCTGGTCCCATGATATAACTTCTTGAATAACCATAGTAAGTTGCATATAACTTCTTCTATGATTGCATTATGCATGTTGAAATGCCACCTGTCATGCATGCTGAAAAAGAAAAATTTTGAGAACTCGAAATCCTCAGTATTAATTCCAAATTCCTTAATTTAATATTTCTTAGCTCTTCACAATTTCATCTCCAATTGAATTATATAATTATATTCACATATTATTTATGCCAAAAAAGGCAGCAATAAGCACAAAACCTAAATTTCTTATAGCTTACATATATAATTCATATATATTTTTTTGCCCATTCTGTGTTTGCCAATTTCCTGTGCTTAAAAAGTCTTGGTGCATTATTATGCAGACAAGAGGTCTAAAGGCCATATCGAAATGTCATTCACTTTCATTAAAATTGGACTCTCCTCTTCTTTTAGGCCTGAAGTAAATACTTAACTCTTCCAAATTGAATAGCATTTTAAATTTCCTCTCTTATAGGCCAGTATAAATAGCATTTCAAGCTTCTTCTTTTATAAGCCAATTTTAAAAGCAATATTTTAATAATAAAATTAAAAGTAGAGGATGCATATGTGTATTACATATGTGTAGAGGATACATATGTGTATTACTGACAATGCTTGGTTCATGACAGGTGTTCAAACATAATGCAATAAGCAGACTTCGTAAGTTTGGTGTTAAGTTTATTCACTTGTCAGCATGTTCCTTTGTAAATCAGGCAGTTTTTAAAAATATAACAATCCTTATAAATAATTTATTAAAGTATTAAGTCAAATTAATCTCTACTTATCCCTAGTAGTATCACAGTTACAATTTCTTCAATTAAAGAGAAGGAAATTTACCTCTAAATTTAGGTTTCTATTTCTCAGCCTAACATATTTTTTTTCTATTTTATCTTTGATAGGAGACAATGAAAAATCTTGTGGAGTATATCAACTAGAACATCTTTAATATTTTTATACTGATAAATAACTTCAAGAAAACTTGTGGATTTATTGAAATTTTTTTTCTTAAGGAAACTATATTCCCTCATCCGTAGTACAGGTTTGCAGAATCAAAAGTGCTTCTCCTAATTTACAACTCAATGTTGAATTTGTACACAATGGGATTTCTATCACAGAGTCTGTGGTAGAAATAAAACCATTAAAGTGGTGTGTGTCTGAACAAGCTAGACACTGAAAAGATGCACAGGATTTCAAAATTCAATCCTAATATCAACATATCTGTTATTGCAGAGGATGGAAAGGACCTCACATAATTAACTCCTTTGTCCTTTGAGACAAGAAAAGCACTAAGCTTTTTCTGACACAATGGTGATCTTTGTGGTCTTTAATAAAAAAAAGGGGGGAGCATATAAGGAGGGACATGTTGTGTAACCCACCGTTTAATTTTCCCTCCACAGGTTTGTTTTTCTGTGCTATTTAACAACAAGAAAAATGTATGAACAAGTTTCTTGTGAAAAAGTGGCATACTGAACTCCAACTGCCAGTTATAACCTTGAATTTGGCTCTCAAACATTAAAAATAGGATTCCCCCCCCCAACCTTGACTGTTTATCAAAGAAAGTAAGACTTTTTTTTCTCCATGAAAGGAAGTTAAATTTTATAAAACAACAGTTTTAAACTTCAACTGAAAGTAAGACAAACTTGTTGGTCCCATTTGTGAAGAGAAGGGAAATGCCACAAGTAGAGACAAAGCAAACATTTCCACTCAGATTTAGTTTTCACTGACAGCTCCCACTGCTCACTTGAGTACAAGTCTGGAAAGTAAAGGTACAATGCAGATAGATAAAATGCTGAAGTTAACTAAAAGCAACTTTTGATTCTTTCTCCAAAAAGATGAGGGGCAGTTAAAGTCTTCCAAGGTTTTCCAGAAATTTAGTAAGATACATTTGTGTGGTAGTAGACATTTAGTATTTAGGATGCCATGGAGATCACATTCCTAAAATTGCTGATCTTCAATAGATGGAAAAGGATTTGTCACAAACAGTATGATTTTCTTGCAATGTTGGGTTTTCATACATCATTTCTTATTGCTAGCTTCATGCACAAATGCCCTATAAAAGAATAAAGAAAGGTCTTTTTCAATTTCAAAATGCAGTCTGTTTCTCAAAGGGAGAAACAAAGAACAGAATTTTAAGAAGAGAGGGTATTCTCTGTACCGAATCTCAGCAAATCATTTAAAAAAGCATCCTATAATGGAAAAATGTATACATGTATATGTGATCATTTTTTATCTCTTACACACACACACACACACACACACACACACACACACACTCACACATTTCCCCCCATATTTTGTCAACCAGATCAATATTTCAAACACAAATAAGGTGATCTCAAGGGAAGAGAGATTCATATTGAAGTGTGAAAACATTCCAGGAAGGAAAAGACAGATCCATTTAAGAGTACAAATACATAAATAAATCATGGTGAACTTGGTGAGGTGACTGCTCTCCCTTCTGTCAAGTTTGTAATTAATCTCTCAACAGGACTATTCTCTTTAAAGACAGAAACTTTGTATGCAAGACAGTTACAGTACTTGCTATCACTGTTGGCCAATGCCCAGGCTACCTTATGTCAAAATCTATTAGCTAAGAGATATATATAAGCAGTCTGAAGTTTATTAAACCCATCTGCCACTTTTCCCGATCACTTTTTCAAGGTTTCTCAAGAGTAGGCATTGATTATTTCTAATAGTTTATCAATCCATTCTACAGATAATTATTTTAAAGTTCAAAGTTTGTATTAACCTGATCTATGCTATTTCTCATAAATCCTAAAATATGATTCTAATTTTATGAGGTATTAAAATAACCAAAAACATAGAAACTGAGAGTAGAATGGTTGTTGCCAGGAATGGGGGGAAAGGAAAATGGAACATTGTTTTTCAAAGAGTAAAAGCTACAGTTATGCCAGATGAATAATTTTTAGAGATCAGTTGTATAGCAGTGTACCTATACTATATATATATGTGTGTGTGTATCTTGTGTGTGAGTTAATGCAAATTTTAAATTATATTAAATGAGTACATGTCATGAATACCAAGTGTTATTCTTTTTTTTTTTTTTTTTTTTACTTCATTGCCGGGGCTCCACTGCTTCAGATAAAGAGATAGAGTAGTAGAGAAAGAGAAAGCACACTACTAAAGCTTCCTCCAGTACAGTGTGTCTGGGTTCAAAGGTGGGATGCAAACACAGCAGAGAAATGTAATATCCAAGTGAGCTATTTTACTCACCTCAATCATGCTAAGTGTGCTTACCAGGGTAAAAAATATTATTGGTTAAATAAAGCACCAATTCTAGAAAACGTATTCTGAGAAGTGGGAATGTGATATTTTAGAAATAGGAAAATTGCCAAGAGGTGGCAACAGAACATAGTTTTTTTTTTTTCATGCTTGGATTCTTTATTTTATTTATTTTAAATTTATTTTATTAGTGAGTTAATAGTTTACAAGATCACCAGGTTTCTGCACCATAATCACAATCATAGTTCTGTGAACTCCTCCACCTACCCAACACTCACTCCCCTCTTTCACGCAAAGATAACCACCACAGATTTTGCAAAGTCTTAGTGACACTATAACATTTTTTAAAAACAAGTTCATGTTTCTCAGTTCCTTATACTGCACATATGAGTGAAACCATACAGTAATTTTCTTTCAGAGAAATGCAGATCATTTGATAACAAAGATAAACTATAACAAAAGTACCTGAAAACAAACACCAAGTTAAAGAACCTCAAAATATTACATATAATAAGAAGGATATTGAAAGACAAAAAGTTGTAAGGAAAGTTAAAAAATATTGGAGAGCAAATGACATCACTTAAGATATAGAGTACTATATAAATTTAAATATGTTATATATAAATATTATACATATAATTTATATATTAATATGATATATATAAACAAATCTAAGAGAGTCTTTCTTAAACTGTTCTTATATCACCATTCTTTAACATCTTTTTTTTTTTCCATTTCTTTCTTCCCTTTCATACTTTAAAGTTGTCTTATATTTCTGTAGATTGTGTTTCTGGATACTTTTTTTACTGTGTATCACCTTGTTGAGAGTTAAATGGTCCTTGTTACTCTGGTAATGGCTAACTCCTTTAGTTTTTATATGCCTGGTACTGTATTTTATTTTTCCTTCACATATAAATGATAGTCTTACAGAGTAAAGTATGTGCGGCTGTCAGTTATTTTCTTTTAAAACCTTGACTACAACAGTCAACTCTCATGGCCTCAAAAAATTCACCAAACTCAATAACAAAAAGATAGACAGCCCTCCTAAAAACTGGGGTGTGTGGAAGGGGGTGTAGGCAGAATGTTCTCCAAAGGAGAGATCTAAAGGGCCAAGAGACATATGACATAATGCTCAAAGTCACCTATGATTAGGGAAATGCAAATAAAAAAAAACACATTGAAATACCATTATAAACCTGTCAGAATGCCACACATTAGGAAAGACAGGAACACCAGCTGTTGAAGAGGTTTTTGGGAAGGACTCTCCTACATTGCTTATGGGAATGTAAGTTGGTTTAACCCCTGTGGAAAATAGTCTGGACATTCATCAGAACTCTTGAAATGGACCTCCTTTGCCATCCAGCAATCTCTCTCCTAAGAATTTACCCAGGGAAAACAAAAACATCTGTGAAAACAACTATATACACCAATGTTCATAGCATCACAGTTTGTAATACCCCAAACTTAGAAGCAACACAGGCATCAGAGGACAGATGAATGGCTAAAGAATTAGGGTACATATACCCAATGGATTACTATGCAGCTGTTAAACATTATGAGGTCATTTCCTTTGCAATCTCATGGTCAGAATTCAAAGCCATAGCGTTGAATAAGACAAGCCAGAAAGAGAAAGACCAGTACCAAATTACCTCACTAATAGGTAGAATTTAAGAACAAAGAACAATAACATAAAACAAAAGGTGAGACCTGGACTGGTGTGGCAAAGGACTTTGGGAAAGGAAGGAAAGGGATAGGATGAAGGGATATTGGGGTCCTAACATGTCTCCTAGATACCAATCAAGGGGAAATGAGAAGTTGTGCCTCTGTGTTAAAGACAACATCTTCCAGTAAATTAACAAAATGACTAACACAAATGGATAGAGGAGAGGAACCCATTATATGTTCTATAGAACTGTTAGAAAACATAGAGTTGTTCCTTTGACCACATATATGCACATCTATAAGAAAGATGGTGTTGTAGAAAACACCATGTTGTAAAGGGTGTGGGTACTGTTCGGTTCACAAAGGAATGTCCCACAAATGTTACCATGGAAAAACTGGAAGAGTCTACAATGTTACCCAGCATGCTATTGGTATTGTAAACAAACAAGTAAAGAACAAGATTCTTGTAAAGAGAATTAATGTTTGTATTGAACATGCTAAGCACTCTAAAAACAGAGACGGCTTCTTGAAAGGTGTGAAGGAAAATGATCAGAAAAAAAAGAAGCCAAAAGAGAAGGGTAATTGGGTTCAGCTGAAGTGCCAGCCTACTCCACTCAGAGAAGCACACTTTATGAGAACCAGTGGAAAGGAACCAGAGCTGCTGGAACCCATTCCCTATGAATTCATGGCACAATCAATATAAAAACTTAATAAAATAGCTGGACTATAAAAAAGACAATATTATAAACCAATATGTATTTGATAATGTTTTTCAATGCAGAGATCTATATAAAATTAAGAAAAGACAAAAGAAGAAAGTGACTTATAAAGGCAGCATAGTCGGACTTGCATCATATTTTTCTTCAGGAACCACAAACTGTAATTTTTTATATACTGTTAATCTTGTATGAACACTATATCAAACTATGATCAATTCAGGACATGATTTGTTTACCTTATTACTTTGGAAACCTCGTACAGTACCTCATGACTCTGGTCCATAAGTATACTATTCTCTTCACAAGGTAAGAACTAATTGCTTTAAGTTATATATATATATTTCAACTAATTAGACTATGTAACTGGAATTTTTATTTTTTTTCTAGATAAAGACAGTGAGGTAGAGAAGCTGAGAGGAATAGAACGTTAATGATAGAGCACAGCGCTAATACTTTGTTCAGTATTTAGGGGTAGAGTTTGAACATGGTCATACACATGGCCAAGTGGCACATTATCCAAGTCAACTATTTCACTAGTCTGTAGTCTACATTTTCCTTCTAAGGTTCATGCTTACCTGTTGTAGAAAGTCAAATGCTTGAGTTATTTGGTGTGTTGCTTCCCCTATGCATGAATGAACTAAACTGTGGTTAACAGTCCAGACTCTGGTTAGATTGTCTACATTTGAAAGCAATTCTGATCTTAGTTGAAAGAAGACACTTAAAAGTTTCTCTTATTTTATGTATAATAGATATAAAATGATGATTGTTTCCTTTAGGCTTATTAAAAAACTAAGTTTCCAAAGAAAGTCCGAGAAACAGAGGGCAGAAAATGGGGTTGGAGAAGGGAGGTGAGATTCAGGTCTTGGTACACAATGATGGAACTAACTCGGGAGTATTTTGCAGACATTTGTCTTGGTGAGATAAGTTGTACCAACAACTGTACTATACACCATTAACTTTCCAACTAAAAAAAGAACTAAGTCACCTATATATTTATTACTCTAAATGAAAATATGAAGCTAGGAATTTCAAACAATATCTGAACATAACAGACAACCAATGATAATCAACTCTAACAATTATTAATGATAATAATTAATAATAGCTATCCTTTTTATTATCATCATCAGCATTAAGCAAGTAATGTATAAGTTCATTTCATTAATCACACTGAAGTGAATGATTTATAGCTATATAGTCACAATTTTAAAATACCTTTTTATTAGGTATTGAATGATTTATATGCAAATAGAAATGACAATATTACTGGAATTGATTTGTTTTAAGCATTAATAGCACAAGGTAAAAGAAAAGAAAGTGTGCTTATCTCATATTTAACTTTTAAAAAATCTTCACAAAAGTCATATTAGAACTGATTGCTTTCGTTCAATGAACATCATTTTGCTGTGAAGTATAATTGTACTTCCCAGCACTTGTATGGAGAACAGCAGGGTGAAGTTAAAAATAATATTTCATTTTATTTCATGAATCTTTTGCAATTACAATAACTAACTAGTAAGTCTGAGTTTTGAAGACAAATGATGATGAATTATTTGAAATAATTAGAAAAGTTAAAAAAAGTGATTTTAGAGAATAAAAATGTTAGTATCTTTACAGGCTTACACATTCACACTGCTTGACAGTTTCAAATTCTCAAACATTCTTGTGCATGGGAATTTAAGTTGTGCTATTCAGATGGTAATTAATACAGCCAACTTGTGGCTTCTGGCTATTGTGTTGGACAGTATAGCATAAAACAGTTTTTGTCATAAGGAATATAATTATACAGTAATTAAATAAGGTGAGATGGAGAGTTTGAAGGGAGGAAGTATTCTTGGACTAAGGAGAAGCATGTGACTGAACTTAATGATATGATTTTTTTTAAACTCTGGAGATGGAAGAATGATTAATAACACTAACACATTAAGCATCATTTTCATTGTGTGGACAAAGAGACTACTAAACAAAAGGTAATCAGTTGCCATGATAATTAGCTTTTTTTTTCCTTTCCTCCAGGGGCCTGGCATGAGCAAGGCATACCTCCTGGGATTGTTGTGATTAGAAAGGAATGCGTTTCAGCAGGAAGCTGGGCATCTGAAATGCCAAGATTAAAGAGCAAAAAAAAAAAAAAGCAAAAAAAAAAAAGGAAGAAGAAGAAGAAGCAAACAAATTAATGTCTCCCAAGCTTTTGACCAGTAGATATAATCACACATTCTTTTAAAAATGTGAGCCTCAGAAATCTCTGATAGCAATAGACTGTGAGCAAGTGCTCTACTTGTTACCTCCCTTCTGTCAAGCTCATGAATGAATATTCATACCAAGTTATTTTAATCATGGTTTTTCTTGATGTGACATAATTCTGCATAATTTATTTTCTGTTCTCTGAGGTTAAAATCAAAAGCCTTCTTTATTTTTCTCCCCTACTGTCAAGTCCAGGAGTTTTTATTTTTCTTTTGTAGCCTTGATACAGTGACTGCACTGACTTGTTTCCATCGAAAATCAATGCCTGTGTCCTTGGCCTGTTCCATGGAATGTAATGGCGTGGAACACTATCTGACAGGACATGAAGTACTGAGGGAATCTATGGGGCAAGAACGTCAGGTTACAGCAGGGCAGCTTGGACTTTACCAGGCAAAGTGTCAAGGGGATTTTCCAGCGCAGACATTCTATGAGCCAGGGTCAATGCAGGATTTGGAAAAATGAATGTAGAATTAAATGTAAATTTGCCACTTCTTATCAAGGGAGGGAGAAATGGTGGGAAAAACAGGATTAATACAGAGTTAATACACTAACAGTCTTTTGAACATACATGCAGAGAGGGAGAGGAAGAGGAAAGAAAAAAGAATGGAATTAATTCTACTTATTTCCTTTTTTCTGATTCCTCAGTAAATCCCTATATAATAAGAATTGTTCACTTTGCTCAGTTATTTTTTTTTCTCTAGAAATGCAGAAATTCTGTATAATGGGCAAAAATTATAACCAAAGGAAAAATGGTGATATCTTTCAGAATGACAACTATGCAGTTTGAATTAAGACCTAATCCAATTGAAAAGACCATAATAAATACTAGCAAGGAAATCATAAGTCTGTATCCAAATGGTGCTTTTCTCTCGTTGAAAAACATGGGCTCCCCACTTTAGTTATGCTCTGGCAATCTGTTTGCAGCAAAGAAAATGCTTCTTAAAACTGAAACCAAGAGCAATTTCAGGACCTGGCACTTTTCTCACTTAACTGTCATTATGAAGTGAATAAAAATTAAATGAAGCAGAGCAACATTTACTGATCTTTTCTAAGCATGGATTAATTATTCCCACATAAAAGTGCTTGTATTTGCTTTTACAAGTTGCTAGTTTCCATCTTAGTTTTTCCCCACTCAGGTGCAAGTAGATAATTCTGTATTGTTATGGGAAAAGCTATGCTCAGTGAGAGTTATATTAATTTCTACCACTTTCCTGGAGATATTATAGCATCTGGCGAGAATAAAATAATGAAGAAGATCTAAGGCTAGGTAGAGTTTTAAAGATGTTCCCTTTTGGACAAAAGCACTATTGGATACCTAACATAATTGTCAAACATTATTTGCAATCCTTCTTTCTTTCTTTCTTTCTTTCTTTCTTTCTTTCTTTCTTTCTTTCTTTCTTTCTTTCTTTCTTTCCTTCCTTCCTTCCTTCCTTCCTTCCTCCATTCCTTCCTTTCTTCTTTCCTCTTTTCCTTTATTATTTTTTTTCTAATAGTTTTTTTTTCTTTATCTGATAGAGCAGATAGAAATTAAGAGGGGAGGGTGAAATAGGGAGAGAGGCAGGAATCATATGCAGTACTTCACCAGTCATGAAGCTCCTCTCTTGCAGAGTGGGAGCAGGGGCTCCAACCCAGGTCCTTGTGTGTGGCAACTGTGCATACAGCCAGGTGTGCCATCACCTGGACCCTGTCCAGCTTCCTTTAATCTTAAGAATATATTCCTTTCTATACTTTTCTAAAGTTTATACATGTCCACCACTAACTGGCATCATAATTTCTTTTGTATTTCATTGGAAGTAAAATAGCATTTGTGTATGAACAAAGATTTCAATAAAACCTATCTAAATGCCCAATCTCCCAGCACTGTGATATTTGCATTTTACAGAAAACATTTTAAAATCATTTTAGTAAGTGGAATCTATTTTCCCCCATGAACTGTTAATACTGAATTCATAATAGCTTCCCCAGGGTTTTGTGTCTTACTATAAAGCCTATACTGATTTCACCATTGTTAAGGCACAGTAAACAATCACAGTTTATGCTTACTAGCTTAAAATTCTCAATCCACTCTCTGCCCTAGATTTTATATTCTTTAAGACAGAAAATGTATTTTGCATGCAATCTGAGTAAAAGTCAATGTTAAGTTGCTTTATAAGCCCAGAGATCATTAATATGAACATTCTTGAAATGTTTTAATGTGTAATATCAACATTTGGATTTTTATAAAAACTATTAAATTTCCAAATGTTTTAGGATTTTAAATAAGACAAGGACTGTTCATTTGTTTGTTCTAGGTTTTTTTTTTTTTTTGATGTTGTTGTTGATAAAAGATCTTATTTGTTTGTCTCTTTCTCAAGGAAACTCTTTAGTGTATCTTCAAATTTTTCATTTTTCAAGTTTGGCTCCTAAAATCTTTACAAAAGATATATTTGACTCTGGTACACATACACACACTATAACTATAACATATAAGGCTATTATTTTTCCCTAGTTGCAAAATCAGGGAGAGGGTGCAGTCTGGTGGTGGCATACCTGGTTGAGTACAAATTACTATGTGTTGATTAGGTTGGGATCAGCAGATGTAATATCATTTGGTATGAATTGAGAGAAGCATGCAGGAAAGTGAGACCCACCCTTAGAATTTTTCTACTCATGACCACAGGAGGTGAGCTCAGATCTACAGGGATGCAGAGGTCACATAGGCTCCTATGCTGAATATGCCACCAGATAACATCAAATTGATGGGGTGTATAGTCAGCAGTATTTATACACCTTTCCCATATGTGGGAGCTACTCTCTTCCCTGATCCAGCTTTCTGGTCCTTTTTCCAGCCATGACATCATATCCCCCAGACAATAACATAGATCCACCTGCATATCAGATTTCAGGCTCAGGGGAAAAAAAAAAACACAACAAACTAGTATAGCCACAGACCTTTGGGAATGTAACTAAAATAGGCCTACTAGCTATTTACAAAATGGAGACACTCCTCCCCAACCCCCCAACTCTTCATCTGGACTATTCCAGCCTTTAGGTTCATGATTAGTCAACAACTTGTTTGGCTTTATATGTTCACTCTCTTTTCAGCCACCAGGTTCTGGATGCTAGCATGATGCCAACCACACTTCCCTGGACAGACAACCCCACCAATGTATCCTGGAGTTCTGTTTCCCCAGAACCCTGCCCCACGAGGGAAAGAAAGAGACAGGCTGGGAGTATGGATCATCTGGTCAGTGTACATGTTCAGCGAGGAAGCAATTACAAAAAACAGACCTTCCACCTTCTGCATCCTATAATGACCCTGGGTCCTTACTCCCAGAGGGAGAAATAGGGGAAAGCTATCAGGAGAGGGGATGGGATACAGGGTTCTGATGGTGGGAATTATATAGAGTTGCGCCCCTCTTATCCTATGGTTTTGTCAATGTTTTCTTTTTATAAATAAAAAATTTAAAAAGGGAGAGAGAATAAAATTACTACGTGCAAGTATTTTGGTTCAAGTCCCTGGTTCCCACCTGCAGGGGAAAGTTTCACACGCAGTGTAGTAGTGATGCAGGTGTCTCTCTTTTCTCTCCTTACCTCCTGTTCCCCTTTCAACTTCTCTCTGTCCTATCAAATAAAATAAAGGCTAGTAGTAGTGGTATTGCCACATGAAATCACTCATAATTGATGTCTAGTTGCTACCCTAGAAATATGGAGTGTATTGGATAGCTGAAATAAACTCACTATCTTATGGCATTAAGTGACTGTAACTGATGTAATGACATTTGTACAATGGCAGTTTTAAGCACCCTTATGCTGATGTCCCCCTTAGAAATTTATCCTAATCTTTATTCATATGATATATAGTCACCTGCTGTTTGTGTCTAGACATTTACTCCTGATGTATGATTCACTTAAAAAACATATTTACTCTTCTTCATTTCTTTTTGATGTAATGCTTATTTTTACAAGTAAAAACCCCTGGAGGGGAGGGCACACACTTGTCACTGACCCAGATAAGGATGTTCTCTGTGTGTGTATGTCCCACCTGATCTCTTCTGATCAACTCTATGGTGACTGATATATTCTCTCGACCCTGAGACACATCTAATCTAAGGGCCCTGACAACTGGCTAAGGTTGTCTACCCACAATGTTACTATATAGTAAGAAGCATAAGACTACTGAATGTGAATGGTTAATAATGTAAACTTTCTACCATAATATTTTGTAAAAATCGTTAATGTAAATAAATAGAAGTTACGATTGTATATGAAATGCTCTGAGCCTATACTTCTCTTTGAGAAAAGTATTCTAAATTTAATAATGAATTTTGTAAAATATTTTGGAAAAAGATTATACTCTATTTATATATTATATTTATTATATCATATTATGTTATTTGACTTTGCTGGGACTTCAATGCTTCAGGCCAATTTTTCAGGGAAAGACAAAAAAAGCTGTGTGTAGGGGGCTAGCTCAGCAGGTTAAGTGTACATGGCGCTAAGCACAAGGACCAGTATAAGGACCCTGGCTCTAGCCTCCAGCTCCCCACCTGCAGAGGGATTGCTTCACAAGTGGTGAAGCAGGTCTGCAGGTGTCTATCTTTCTCTCCCCCTCTCTGTCTTCCCATCCTCTCTCCATTTCTGCCTGTCCTATCTAACACTGATGACGTCAACAACAACAACAATAACTAAAACAACAATAAAAAAACAAAAACAAGGGCAACAAAAGGAAAAATAAATAAATAAACCCCTTGCATCCTCTTTAAGACCTGCATTTCTCCTAGTTCTGGTACCTTTAGAATATTCCCATACTTCTTGAAATTCCTTCTCTATGATTCCTTACTACCATACCAACCCTATCAACTTCAACCAAATCGCTACTGGTGCTGCCACCTCACATTATGCTGCTATTGAAAACCTAATGTGGACAGTAACCAGAGATACCATCCTGAGAAGACTAGCTCACAACTTTTCAAATCTGATGAAACCTTTCCTAACACATGGGACTACCTACATCCAAGTTAGATGGCATGTCATTTAACTAAGTAACAGACACTAGATTAGGCTAGGGTTAGGGGATGCATTGGATCGACCTTCTCGTGGTGCATCCCGTGAGTACCCATTCATTGGGGAAACTGACGATCCTTCCTAGCCTGAATCCACATGGATCCCAGTCACTTTCAAAGCCAGCAACAAGCAGCTCCTGACAGCTTTCAACCTGACGCTGTTGACTGGCTATGGAAGAAGGGCAAACGCTAGAAGAAGAAGAAGAAGGAGGAGAAGGAGGAGGAGGAGGAGGAGGAGGAGGAGGAGGAGGAGGAGGAGGAGGAGGAGGAGGAGGAGGAGGAGGAGGAGAAGGAAGAGGAGGAGGAGAAGGAGAAGGAGAAGAAGAAGAAAGGTACTGCATACAGCTGTACATGTATCCATAAACAAGGGGCAATCCTATAACTCAAAGTCAAAGTGCTTAATAACGGTTGAAGTGCCTAAAGAAGGCATCATAAATTTTGTAATTGATTGGATTTAGATAAAATTGGCAGGGCAGCCTAGCAGAAAGGCCCAAAGAAGACAGATCCCCAAAACCTAACTCTGGTTGGGCTCAACAAATGATATTCAATGTTTAAACAACTGAGAGAAAAATCTAGATAAAGAAAGGACTACAGACAGATAAGGGAAGAGACTGGCCTGTTTGATCAATACCACACCATCTGATCATCTGGGGTCCTAGTTAAGGAACCCTTGTTCCCATACACCTATGATGGGTCTTGACCTCTAAAGGATTCCTCTCTCCACTAACACTGGTCACTCCCATAAGGAATAGCATCTTGTGGGCCCTCTTAGGACCTTGGCTCTACCATAAACCAATGATGGTAGGGATAACCCCAGTCTCTGAAGGGAGACTGAGAGTATCCTACCCTGCCACTTGAAGAAAAATAATAAAACTGGTCCTGAAATGAGTGCAGCCTGTAATGTTCCTCAGATGTGACCATGAGTTATAAACTCAGACCAATAGGGACTTAGAGGTTACACAGACTCTGCACTAAATATAAATATGCATTTACATATGAGCCCTGGAGCAGGTGAATGGAAGTAATTAGTTTATTTTAGCCACAAAAAAAAAGTATAGTAATGGAAGCTACTCCCTTCCGTAATCCAACTTTCTAGCCTTTTTCTCCACTGTGACACCATTCTCTCAAACAATATTCTCATCTAGCCGCAGGCTACCTACCAAACTCAAGCAAAACTACTATAGGTGTATGCCCCCAGGAACATGTCTAAAATGGTTCTCCTAGCTTTCTTCTACCCTAAAATCCCTAATCTCATCTGCTCTGATCCTACTTTCAGGTTCCTGCTCATTAATAATCTTGTCTCAACTTAGATGATGCCACCTTCCAGACCACAGGCTGCAGATGCTATCTTGACTCCACCCCAACTTCTCTGGACAGATGACTTCACCAATATGTCCTAGATGCCTCCAATATCCAGAGCTCTGGTCCACTAGGGAAAGACAGAAACAGGCTGGGGTATGGATTGACCTGTCAACTCTCATGCTCAGTGGAGAAGCTGCTATAGAAGTCAGAACTTCTACCTTCTCGTACCCATAAACCACCTCAATCTATAATCCCAGCAAGGGAGAAGTGATCGGATAAAGATAAGAGGACTCTGCACTCCAGCTCCATCAGTACCCAGAGAGAGAGAGAGAGGGAAAAGGAAAGGGACATATGGAGGTAGCTATGATGTCATGAGTGGCTTAGAGGGAGAGGATTGAATCAGAAAAAGAAGTGGAAACTATGTGTGAATTTAGACAGATAGTTGTAGAGAAGATGATTGGCCCATACCAACAACGTTAGGGAAACTGTGGTGGATTACAGTGGGGTAAGTGAAGATTCAGAACTCTGATGGTGGGAATGGTGTGGATTCAAACCATGTTGACATGTAATTCTGTAATATAAAAAATATAAAAATTAAAAATAAGTTAAAAAAACAAGCATCAGAAAGTCTGGGATCAGAAACTTATTGAACATTAATATACTTTCCATTTACTCTAATTGATTATTACCTTATAATCTGTGTTTGGCTCATAAGAAATGTATTAATTTTATATATCCATTTAACATCTGTTAACACATTGACTTTTTTTTTATTCTTGGAGACTTTATTATTAATACATAAAGTACATAATTATAGCTTTAATATAGACTTACTCTATGAAATAAACTTTTATTTTGCACTGGTCTAGAACCTTCTTTTAAGTCTAACTGCAATATTGTTTTAGTTTTCTTTTGTTTCCAAGTGCATTAACAACAAATATGGGCTACTTTTATGATATGAAAATAAATTGAATTCTTGTGTTTATCTTGATTATAATTTTATATCCCTAGTACTTCTTGTGTTCTAGCTCTAAAATGTGAACTACACTTATTAGAATAATGGTTTCAGATATTTTTATCTATCAGACTGAAAGAACATCTTTGTTTTACTAACACTTCAGATACATGCTTCCTTTACTATGCAAATTATTTAACAAATTACTTATGAAATCCATCAAGATTATAAGGTTTTTTTCATTAATGTATTGATATTTCCTAATAATGAGCATATTTGAGATTTTTTTCAAATTAAATTACATTCTGGTATACCTGAGTGAAATAGTACTTGTCACATTCATATATATATATATATATATATATATATATATATATATATATATATATATTCTACTGTTGAAGACATTCCCATTCCATATTATTTCTGGTCTAACATCCAAGTCCTTGATCCATTTGGAATTTACTTTTGTATTTGGTGAAATATAGTGGTTCAGATTCATTCTTATGCATGTTTCAACCCATTTTATCCAACACCATTTGTTGAACTGACTCTCTTTTCCCCATTTAATAGTCTGGACACCTTTGTCAAAGATTAGATGTCCATAGGTGTGGGGGCTTATTTCTGGGCTCCCTATTCTATTCTATTCTATTCTATTCTATTCTATTCTATTCTATTCTATTCTATTCTATATTATTATTATTATTCTATTCTATTCTATTCTATTCTATTCTATTCTATTCTATTCTATTCTATTCTATTCTATTCTATTCTATTCTATTCTACTCTACTCTACTCTATTCCATTCTATTCCATTCTATTCTATTCCACTGGTCAGTGTGTCTATTCTTGTTCCAGTACCAAGAAGTTTTGATGACAATGGCCCTATAATACAATTTGAGATCTGGGAATGTAATGCTTCTACTTCTGTTCTTTCTTCTTAAGAATGTTTTGGCAATTCAAGGTCTTTTCTGGTTCCAGATAAATATTTGTAGCATTTGTTCTATTCTCCTAAAAATGTGGTTGGGATCTTGATGGGGATAGCATTAAATTTGTATATGTCTCTGTGTTGGTATGCTTCTAAAAACCCCTTCTGTTTCATTAGTTTAATCCCCCCTGCTTAACACTATTCTATTTACATAACACTGTATTCTATTTACATAACCTCTGTTAACAAGCACCACCTTTCCTCCAGGGCATTGGTGGTTTAGTGGTAGAATTCTCACCTGCTCCACCCCCTCTCCTTATCATACCCTGATTTTCACCAGTCACTTTCCTCTCCACCCTCTCTGTGTCGCATCCTGTTCCCACCCTACTGGGCTAGTATATTTATTAGGACAAGATTGTTTGTAGTTTTTAGTTTAGTTTAGCTTAGCTTAGTATAGATTGCGCTGTGTCCTGCATGAATAAAGAGATACTGCATACAACCCAGCCATGAGTCCCGGGTTGTCTGTTACCCGCCCGTGAAGCCAGCCCAGCGAAAACAACATCTCTGGGTAGTAAATTCATTTTGATGATGATAATTATTCCAACCCATGGAAGATATTCCAACATGGAGTATCTTTCCACTTCTTTATGTCTCTTTCAATTTCCTTGAGTAGTGACTCATAATTTTCAGTATATAAGTCTTTCACTTCTTTGGTTACTCCAAAGAGTTTGATTTACTCCTAGATATTTTATTGTTTTTGTTGCTATAGTAAAATGAATTGATTTCTGGATTTCAACTTCTTCTGATTTAGTGTTTGCATAGAGGAATGACATTGATTTTTGAATGTTAATTTTGTATCCTGACACCCTACTGTATTGTTTAATGATTTCCAAAAGCTTCTTGCTGGATTCCTTAGGTTTTTCTTGTTTACTATCATGTCATCTGCACATAGGGCGAGTTTGACTTCTTCTCTTCCAATCTGTATCGCTTTAATTTCTTGCTCCTGCCTGACTGCTATGCCAAGAACTTCCAACACCATGTTGAACAGTAATGGTGATAGTTCTAGTACCTGAACTGAGGGGAAATGTTTCCAGTCTTTCACCATTGAGTATGATGTGAGCTTTAGGTCTGCTATATATAGATTCCACTATCTTCGGGGATTTTCCATCTATTCCCATTTTTTTTGTAGTGCTTTGATCATGAAGGGATGATGTATTTTGTCAAAGGCTTTCTCTGCATCTATTGATATGACCATGTGGTTTTTGGTCTTGTTTTTATTTATGTGGTGGATCATGTTGATTGATTCACATATATTAAACCAACCTTGCATCCCTGGGATAAACTCCACTTGGTTATGATGAACAATCTTTTTAATATACTGCTGTATTCCGTTGACTAGAATTTTGTTCAATATTTTAGCATCTGTGTTCATCAGAGATATTGGTCTGTAGTTTTCTTTTTTGGTTGTGTCCCTGTCTGCTTTTGGTATCAAAGTGATGTTGGCTTCATAGAAGCTGAAAGGGAGTATTCTAGTGTCTTCAATCTTCTGGAAGACTTTTAAAAGTAGAGGTCTTAGTTCTTCTTTGAAGGTTTTGTAGAATTCATTTATACAACCATCTGGTCCAGGACTTTTATATTTGGGAAGATTTTTGATAACTGTTTCAATTTCATTACCTGTGATGGGCCTGTTCATGTTGTCTAGTTCCTCTTACTTACTTTTGGAATTTCATAGGTAACTAGAAAATCATCCATTTCTTCCAGGTTCTCTAGCTTGGTGGCATATAGTTGTTCATAGAAGTCTTGCATGTTATGCTGAATTTCCGCGGTGTCTATTGTGATATCTCCTCTTTCATTTATGATCCAATTTATTTGGGTCTTCTACCTTTTTTTGTTCTGTGAGTCTGCTAAATGTTTGTTGATTTTGTTCACTCTTTTGAAGAACCAACATTTACTTTAGTTGATTTTTTTATATGGTTTTCTTGTTTTCAGTGTTATTGATTTCTGCCCTAGCTTTAGTTATTTCTTTCCTTCTGTTTGCTTTAGGGTTCCTTTGTTCTTCTTCTTCTATGTCTTTAAGATGTGCAATCAAATTGTTTATTTGTGCTTTTTTTATTTCCTAATGTGTGCTTGTATGGCTATGTACTTCCCTCTCAGTACTGCCTTATCTGTGTCCCAAGTATTTTGATAGCTTGTGTCTTCATTTTCATTGAACTCTCAAAACATTTCAATTTCTTCCTTTATTTCCTCTTTGACCAAGTAGTTGTTAAGTAGTCTACTGTTGAGCTTCGACATTTTGGGACTATTACTAATCTTTTGTTGATTGGTGTTAGTTTAATTAGACTGTGGTCTGAGAAGATTCTTGGGATGATTTCAATGCTCTTGAATTTGTTTATGCTGTATTTGTGGCCTAGTATATGGTCTATCCTTGAGAATGTCCCATGTGGAGTTGAGTAAAATGTCTATTGCAGTTTCTTGGCATGAATGACTTTGAAAATGTCCAATAGTTCTAGTTTATCTATCTCCTCACTTAGCTTCCTCATGTCTTTATTGATTTTCTGCCTGGATGATCTGTCAAGCTGAGAGAGTGGGGTGTTGAAGTACCCTACTATGATTGTGTTGCTGTTAATATATTGCTGTAGCTCTTTCAGTAGATGTTTGATGTATTTAGATGGCTTCTCATTGGGTGCATAGATGTTAATAATTGTTAAGTCCTCTTAATTAATGGATCCTCTGAACATTAAGTAATGCCCATCCCTATATTTTTAAATTTTATTTTAAAATCTATCAAGTCAGATATGATAATAGCTGTTACTGCCCTTTTTTGTGGGCCTTTGGCTTGTATGATAGTTTTGCATCCTTTCACTTTGAGTCTGTGTTTTTCTTGTTGAATTAAGTGGGTTTCCTGTAGACAGCATATTGTTGGGGTGTGTTTTCTGATCTATTCTTTCAATAGGTGAATTCAGGCCATTGACATTTATTGATATCAAAGATTGAAGATATTTTAACACCCTTCTTGTAGATTTTTCAGAGTATTCTAATAGATAGCCTATTTATGGTGGTCTAACTATTTATAGGAGTCCTTTCAGGACTTCTTTCAGGTCAGGCTTGGTGATAGTTGATTCTTTCAACTGTTGCTTGTCTTAGAAGATTTTATACCTCCATCTAGTCTGAATGACAGTATAGCAAGATACAGTAGTCTTGGTTGAAAGCCTTTCTTATTGCACTCCCAAACCACTCGATAGATATCTTGCCATTCTCTTGTGGCCTGTAGTGTTTGTGTGGAGAAGTCTGCTGCTAATCTTATGGGTTTTCCTCTGTAGCTGACATTTTTTTTTTCTCTTGCAGCCTTCAGGATCCTTTCTGTATCCTTATTCCTTTCCATTCTAAATATGATGTGTCTTGGTGTCTTTAAGTCTGGGTTAATTCTGTTTGGGACCCTCTGGGCTTCTTGAACCTTTATGTCTTTGATGTTGTCCAGACTAGAGAAGTTCTCATCTATTGTGTCTTGAAGATTGCTTTCTTTCCCTCCCTCTCTTTTTTCCTCTGGTAAGCCAATAATGCATATATTATTTCTTTTGAAGCCATCCCATAGGTCTCTGTTGTTGTTCTCAGTATCTCTTTATCTGTTTTTGAGATCTCTTACTTCTTTTTTAGTTGTCTCTAATTCATCCTCAATTTTGCTAATTCTGTCTTCAGCTTCATTTATTCTATTCTCTCTCCCCTCTACTGTTTTCTGGAGTTCATCTATTTTGTTACCCTATTCTGATATTATTTTAGCTTGCTCAGCTAGTTGTGTTCTTAGCTCAGTTATTTCATCTTTCAGCTCTCTAATAACCTTGTGATAATTAGTGTTTTCTTCTAGAGTCTCATTTGTTGTTTCTGCATTTCTGATGACAATTCTTTCAAACTCTTTACTCACTCCTGTGATTATTTCCTTAGCTAGTGTTTGGATGTTGACCTCATTATTTTGTACTTCACCTTTTGGGGGGGCTTTTTAGCTGTACTCTTGTCCTGGTTCATTTCTCCAATATTTCTTCTTGTTGTTTTAACCATTTTATATAGTATGTTATGAGGTCCCTCTCAGTACTTTCAAAATTACTGATCACTCTTGCCTGGATTGACTTGTGTCTAAGTAAGGTACTTAAAGAGTTCATAGTTGTGGAAATTGACAGTTGTTTCAATAATATTTTAATCCCTGAATTGAAGCACAGTGGTTTAAAAGCCTCTTTTGTTCTTTTTCTTCCCTGTAGACTATGGGATCCTGAGGGCTTTTAAATTATAAGTAGGCTTCTTAGCTTAATCATTGACAAATCATGGTGGGGCAGAGATAATCCAGTGGTTATGCAAAGAGACTTTCACAGCCCCACTCCTAGGCGACCAAGGCAGAGGTCTTCTCCTGAATGTCCTGCTTAGTTTTCTATCCCCTGGTGTCAGCACAGGGCCTCCCCCAACCCTCCTGGTGCTCTGGTGTCTGAGGGCAGAAGCAGTGGAGGCTCACAGTTGCATTTGGTGAGTCTTAGGGGAGTCCTCTCCTCCCTTCAGCCATCTTTTTGTTTGTGAAACAGACTGGAAGTGGTGTCTCAATTGGTAAACTGCCAGACTGTTACCAGCCACTTAATCTCTCCCTAGGCTCCTCTCTGTCCATGAGACACGCATGTTTGCACTCACCGGTGATTTGGTGGGTTCCTGAAGTTGTTCTAGTTCTGTCTTGATGTGGTCCCAGGTGGTCTTCTGACCAACTCATAAAATTAAATTGGCAATTGTTGATACTAATGATATGCCATCTTTTGTAATGGGTGGAGAATCATAAAACATATTTTCCATTCATATTATCACAGGATATGTAGATAAGTAAGAAGGGAGGAGGAGGAAGTGGAAGAGGAGGAAGATCACATAAGTAATTTCAAAAATAATTTATTTTGCATATGGGACACTATATACATTTTTAACATTGCATAGGAATTTTTTTTTTGCCTCCAGGGTTATTGCTGGCAATTGGTCCCTGCACCACAAATCCACTGCTCCTGGAGGTCATTTTTTTCTCTTTTGTTGCCCTTGTTTTCTTTGTTGTGATGGTTATTATTGCTGCTGTCATTGATGTCATTGTTGGGTAAGACAGAGAGAGAAGGGCAACACAGAAAGGAGGAGAGAAAGACACCTGCAGACTTGCTTTAGTGCTTATGAAGTGATCCTCCTGCAGGTGGAGAACCGAGGCTCCAACTGGGATCCTTACTCTGATCCATGTGCTTCATGCCATGTGTGCTTAACCCTCTGCACTACTGCCTGATCCCCAATATTTTTTTTTAATTATGTGATCTGTAATTGTAGGGAATAATATTCTTATTTTCTTTTGTGTCTTTTATCTAGAAATGTATAATGAAATTTTATTAACACCAAGTTTTCCTTGAATTTATAATAATTTTGATCAATAATATAAATGTGTAGTTTATAAAGACTATACATTTGCAATTATTCATTGTAACTTCTCTTTTAGAAATATTATATAATTTCTATGTAGCATTTAATGATTTTTATCTTTAATTCTATTTTTTGATTGCTGATGTTTAATGAATTATTTTTTCTGTTGATTCTAAGAAAAATACTGAGTATCTTTAAATATCTTTTTAAAAAGATGTCTTTCTTCATAGGAATGTTTTCATCAACTCAATTTGTGTCTCTCTAATATAAAAATGTTTGACTCATAACCTTATTAGAGGACTAAAGGTCATAGAATGTTTAAAGGATGTTGGATAGCATATAATACTAGGCACATCTGAAAGGGTAATTAAATTCAATATTATTTAATTAGTTGTGTAATTGAGGCTGAAAAGAAATAAAGTAATACTTTTCATGAATCCAGAGTTTAACTTTTAGATTTTCTTTACTTTTCTTTTATTGGTGAGGACTGAGAGAAATGGAGACGGGAGGTGGAGATAGAGAGGGAGAGAGAAAAGTAGACCTGTTTCAGTATTCCTGAAGCCAATTCACTGCAGGTAGGGAACAGGGGCTCAAACCCAGGTCTTTGCATGGGTCCCCGTAGTTAATACTATGTGCACTTAACTAGGTACACCACCACATGGCACCTTATTTTACATTTTGTTTCAAGTATTTTTTATTTGAATTCCACATTTATTTATTTTTTTTAATTCCACATTTCAATGTTTTTCCTATGCTACATTTTCTTGCATAGTACCTAGCCTTATCTACCAATATATAGTATGCTTTCAAGTTTTCTTATTCTATCTTCAAGCTTCTAAACGAATCTCATAAAATTTAGTATATTACAAACACATAAACATGATGCCAACCTGACTTCCCTGGGCAGACGACCCCATTGTGACCTAGAACCCCGCCTCCCCAGAGCCCTTCCCCACTAGGGAAAGAGAGAGATAAACTGGGAATATGGACCGACATGACAACCCCATGTTTATCAGGGAAGCAATTACAGAAGCCAGATTTTCTACTTTCTGCACCCATAATGACCCTGGGTCTACACTCTCAGAATGATAAAGAATAGGAAAGCTTTCAAGGGGCTCGGTGGGATACAGAGTTCTGGTAGTGGGAATTGTACGGAATTGTATCCTCTTATCCTATGGTCTTGTCAATATCTCCACTTTATAAATAAAAATAATATGAAGATTTGTAAATGACACCAATGGTCGAATTAATAGATACTACATTTTAATCTACTTGTTAATAATCTCTTCTTTAAATTTATTTATTAAGGTATTAATGTTTTACAGTCACAAGTAAATACAATAGTTTGTACATGCATAACATTTCTTCATTTTCCACACAACAATACAACCCCCACTAGGCCCTTTGCCATTCTTTTCCAGGACCTGAACTCTCCCCCCAATACCCACCCCAGAGTCTTTTATTTTGGTGTAATACACCAACTCTAGTCCAAGTTCTGCTTAGTCTTTTCTCCTCTAATCTTGTTTTTCAACTTCTGCCTGAGTGTGAGATTATCCCATATTCATCTTCTGTTTCTGACTTATTTCACTTAACATAAAGTTTTCAAGTTCCATTCGAGATCGCTGAAAATGGTGAAGTCACCATTTTTAATAGCTGAGTAGTATTCCGTTGTGTATATAGACCACAACTTGCTCAGCCACTCATCTGTTGTAGGATACCTGGGTTGCTTCCAGGTTTTGGCTATTACAAATTGTGCTGCTATAAACGTAGGTATACACACATCTTTTTGGATGGGTGTGTTTGGGTTCCTTAGGCTATATCACAAGGAGAGGAATTGCAGGGTAATGAGGCAGGTTAATTTCTAGCCTTCTGAGAGTTCTCCAGACTGTTCTCCACAGAGACTGGACTAATTGGCATTCCCACCAGCAGTGTAAGAGGGTTCCTTTGTCCCTACAACTTCTCCAGAATTTGTTGCTGCTATCTTTTCTGTTGTATGACATTCTCACAGGAGTGAGGTGGTATCTCATGGTTGTCTTTATTTACATCTCTCTAAAAATCAATGACTTGGAGCAGTTTTCATGCTTCTTGGCCTTTCATATCTCTTCTTTGGTGAATATTCTGTCCATGTCCTCTCCCCATTTCTGGATGGGGTTATTTGTTTTCTTGTTGTTGAGCTTAGCAAGCTCTTTATAAATTTTGGTTACTACCCTTTTGTCAGATGTATGACACTTAAAGATCTTCTCCTGTTATGTGAGGGGTTTCTTTGTTTGGGTATTTTTTTCTTTTGCTGTGCAGAAGCTTTTTAGTTTGATATAATCCCATTGGTTCATTTTTGTTTTATTTTTCTTTGTAATTGGATTTGTATCAATGAAGACATCTTTAAAATTTATGTGGAAGAGTTCTGCCAATAATTTCATCTAAGTATTTGATAGTTTCTGGTCTAACATCCAAGTCCTTGATCCACTTGGAATTTACTTTTGTGTTTGGTGAAATATAGTGGTTCATTTTTATTCTTCTACATGCTTCAACACAGTTTTTCCAACATTTGTTGAAGTGACTCTCCTTTCGCCATTTAATAGTCTGGGCACCCTTGTCAAAGATTAAATGTCTATAGGTGTGTGTGTGTGTGTGTGTGTAGGGGGCTTAATTCTTGGTTTTTTATTATATTCCAGTGATCAGTTTGTCTATTCATGTTCCAGTACCAAGCAGTTTTGATTACAATGGTCATATAATACTATTTGAGATTGGGAGTGTGATGCCTTCAGTTCAGTTCTTTCTTCTCAAAATTGTTTTGGCAATTCCAAGTCTTTTCTGGTTCCAGATAAACACTATTAGCATTTGTTCTATTCTCCTAAAAATGTGGATGGGATCTTGATGGGAATAGTATTAAATTTGTATATGGTTCTGGGTAGTATATTCATTTTAATGATATTAATTATTCCAACCCATGGACATGGAATATCTCTCTACTTTGTATCTTTTTATATTTCCTTGAATAGTGACTCATATTTTCAATATATAAGTCTTCTACTTCTTTGGCTAGGTTTATTCCTAGATATTTCATTGTTTTTATTTCTACAGTAAAATTAATTGATTTCTTCTTCTTCCATCTTAATGTTTGTATAAAGGAATGCCACCAACAATTGTATATTAATTTTGTAGCCTGACACCTTACTGTACTGCCTGATAATTTCCAAAAGCTTCCTGCTGGATTCTTTAGGTTTTTCTATGTATACTATAATATTATCTGCAGACAGGGAGAGTTTGACTTCTCTTCCAATCTGTATCCCTTTAATTTCTTTCTCTCTCTTAAAAAAACATAAACAAAAGCAAATAAACAAGCACCCTATCACTATTATGGATAGAGCAAAGTTAAAATCAACACTTTTCAGAGAACGGTCAGTAATTATTAGTAACATTTACATTTTTATATTCCACAAGAAGAATGCGTATTTCTTGAGCTATTGGAGATAATAGTTATTTTATTAAACTGGATACATTATAATCCATTGTGATTATTTGTCCTGTTTTAATATTCCTTACCAATATATATTATATATAGATGCTTAAGATAGACCATTTTCTAATTTTTGCTTTTCTGTTCTTGTCAAGGCTTCAGTGTTCTAGGT
Source organism: Erinaceus europaeus (assembly GCF_950295315.1). Classification (NCBI taxonomy): domain Eukaryota; kingdom Metazoa; phylum Chordata; class Mammalia; order Eulipotyphla; family Erinaceidae; genus Erinaceus; species Erinaceus europaeus. Next base: position 85,433,107 of record NC_080170.1, on the reverse strand, counting down.
TGCTTTTTTTCAGTCAAAAGACAGAGAGTGAGAAGAGGAAAAACATAACACTGAAATTTCCTTCTGTGTGATATGGGAATGCTCATCTGGGTTGTAAGCATGGGAAAGCAAACACCTTCCCACAGATGTGATTACTGTGATTAATGTGATTTTGTTTTATTCTGTCATTTTCCACTAGAGTTATCACTGGGCTCTGTGCCTGCACAGCTCCACTGCTTTTGACAGCCATCTTTTCCCCACTTTCCTCATTACTTTTATTTTCTTTCTTTCATTTTATTATTTTTTATAGATACAGAGAGGAATTGAGAGAGAGGAGAGACAGGAGAGAGAAAAACATAGAAAAATCTGCAGCACTGGTTCACAAAGTCCTTCTGCCTCTGCAGGTAGGAACAACAAGCTTGAATATGGGTCCTACTTCATGGCAACGTGTGTGTTTCATTGAGTATGCACCACTTGACTTCACTAACTGTATATTATAATTTTTTTAAAATACTATATACAGGTGTTATAATTTTAAGTTCTTGACTACCAGATAGTAACCTTACAAATTTATTTAGATAAAAAATCTATAAGGAAATAGAATATCCAAGAATGTTAATTCCCACTAGATTTACTCTGGCTATTTTTGTATAGTACAGTGCTCTTTTGGGTTGAACAGTAGTAAACAAGGAAGTAAATTAACAAAACTTATTTTATATTTTGTAACTCACAAATCATTTTTAGTGTGTCTACTTTTCTACTGATGTTGCTAATTTTCATAATCACTTTGAATAAGCTTTCTGAGGTCATTTTAAATTTCCATTAAGTTTATTCCAGTTATGTCTTCTATCATTGTTCCTATTTAAATTTATAGTTATCTTCATATAATGTCATTTAGTTATAAGTTTGGTTGGAAAGAATATCCTCTTCCCTGTTTAAATATCAGGTTATTTCACACATACTTCCCCAACTTATATTTATTCTATTTTGTGATTTTATTTTGTTTTTCCAGTTTATTTATAAAAAGGAAACACTGACAAAAACCACAGGTTAAGAAGGGTACAACTCCACAAAATTACTACCACCAGAACTCTGTATCCATCCCCTCCCCTAATAGCTTTCCTATTCTTTATTCCTCTGGGAGCATGGAACAAGGGACACTATAGGGTACAGAAGGTAAAAGGTCTGGCTTTTGTAATTGCTTTCCTTTGTGATTTTATTATATTAACATTTTTTCAAGTTAGTCTTTCACATCATTAATTTAATCCTATTAATGTGCCATGTCTGATTACTCAGGACTATTTTCTGTTCTGATTTTTCTAAATTTCTTTGTCATCAGTCCTTAAATCCTCCATTAATTTTATTTAAAATAGTCCACTGTGTTTTCACCTTGACATATTCTAGCCTAATTTTCTTTTTCCATAACAAAAATGTGATTTTCTGTATCATTGAAAGAAAAAAATGTTGTCTAATATTGACCAGTAATCTATCACAAATAGTTATTAGAGGCTTACACTGATGTCTATCCTAGTCTGTATTTTTATGTTGTCTCCTTTTCTTTAATCTCTTTGTATTTGTTCTTAGCAAACTATGAACAGAAGATAAATGGATTTAGGTTTAGTGTTTATTTACAGATATGGTATATAGATTGCCTTTGTTCTTACTTCCTGTTCACTTGGGGGCTGGTCAAATATTGTTAGAAATGTACAACTCAGTCTAATTCTTGATGTCTTTTTGTTCTGTGTAACTAGCTCAAGTGGATGGAAATATGACAGTATCTTATCTCAATGATCTGGTTATTTGACAAAGGGGACTTGTAGATTATACGGCAAAACCTGAAATTCACCTTAGTATTTGTGGGTACATTTTTTTCTTTCTCTGCACCAGTCCCCGCCTTGCTATTTATTTTTTTAGACATATCTCTCAGAATACACAGCATTACATATCATCTTCCAATGCATTTCATCTATTTATATGATTTCAAGTTAGATGCTGAAGGAGGAGCAGACACAAAAGGAACAGAGAAAAGAAGAGCTTTAGAATATTTGAACTGGCACCTGCTTAGTTATAGAAAACACTTTGTTGTTTGATACAAATTATTTTGTTTCTATTCCAGAGGACAGATAACAGAGTGGGAAGACTTTATTGTTGTTGGGAGTTTCTACTCATCACTGGTGCAGTCTCTCCACAGAATGTTATCAGTTTAATTGTTCTAGTGGACCCAAGGAAGACTACCTAACTCTAGTTGCAACTATCTGATGAATGCTGTGTTTCAGTCAACACTCTCTTCAGTTTTTAGTCAAAGAGATGCAATTGGAAATTAACTTGCTTCCTAATTATGTACAAATTTGGAGTATAGTTGGTTGGCTGGGCAGATTGAAGTCCCAGGATCCCAGGGTCCAGACCTTAATGTATGTAGCCTCCATTCTCAAGGTTATCATGATCAACATGATACTTGCCATCCAATACCCTCATTTCAGTCAATGGGAAAGAGAAAGAGATTAAGAAGAAAAGACAGGGGTTTGGAGGTAGCACAGCTGGTTAAGCTCAGGTGGCACAAAGTGCAAGGACAGGTGTAAGGATCTCAGTTCGAGCCCCTGGCTCCCCACCTTAGGGGAGTCGCTTCACAGGCGGTGAAGCAGGTCTGCAGGTGTTTATCTTTCTCTCCCCCTCTCTGTATTACCCTCCTTTCTCCATTTCTCTCTGTCCTATCTAACAACAATGGCATCAATGATAACTACAACAGCAATAAAAACAAGGGCAACAAAAAAGGAAACTAAATAAATATTTTTTAAAAATTTAAAAATGCTCTAACTCATTGTCAGAGAAATGCAAGTAAGACAACAATGAGATATCACTTCACTCCTGTGAGAATGTCATACATCAGAAGAAGTAGCAAAAAACAAATGCTGGACAGTTTGTGTGGAAAAAGGAACCCTCCTGCATTGCTGTTGGGAACAGAAATTGGTCCAGCCCCTGTAGAGAGCAGCATGGAGAGTCCCAAAAGGCTACAGATAGATATATCTTATAACCCTCCAATTCTTCTTTTGGGGACATATCCTAAGAAATAAAACACACCCATTCAAAAATATTTGTGTATACCTGTGTTTATATGTTCATTGCAACACAATTTATGATAGCCAAAACCTGGAAGCAACTCAGATGTCCAAGAACAGATGAGTGGCTGAGTTATGATATTTATATATATAGTTTGGTGTGTTGCACCATAGTAAAAGTGCCTAGGTTGGTGGGGAGGATTCAAGTCCTGGAACATGATGGTGGAGGAGGACCCAGTGGGGTTTGAATGTGGAAAACTGCGGAATGCTATGAATGTACAAACTATTGCATTTTACTGTTGACTGTAAGCTATTAATCCCTCAATAAAGAAAAAAATGAAATTAGAAGAAAAAGAAAAAAAAAAAGCAGAAAGGACAAATGATGTGTAAATTTTGCCCTTAAGGGAGATTCTAATAAGTTTCCATGACTTTCCTATTGATGAATCACAACAACCATAAAGTGATAATGTAGAAAGGAGATAAATTTTTATTTGAATAGTCATGCAGTCAACTAAAAAAACAAATGTTCTAATACTGGGGGGCTGGGAGCTAGTGGAGTCTGCCACAATTGTGGTTTATCATCTTTCAAGGCATAATGCTGTTCCTACATATAACCAATATAGGGACTAATTTTAATCCTTTCCTATGCTAAAAACATTTTTTTTGGTATGTCCATAATGTTATGGAGAAGATATTCATAGTATTCGACTTCATAATTACAGATTTTAATTCAAAAAGTTTCCATTATCATTTCTGTTTTGTGGTACTCTGATCCTTGTTGCCTGTGAGAAAGAACACTCATGCATTAAGATAAATATCCTTTTTTTTCTATGCTTCTGAGAATGTTTTTTGTTTTGCCTGAAATTCTTCAAACCAGTAATATATGCGTACTCCCTGCCTGTTGACATTTTCAAGTGCTCCAGTCAGTTACAGCTGTTAAGAAGCTGTAAGTGGAAGAGATTATAGGTGAGATGTGATCATGGGGTGTTGAAAATGGCCTCTGTGTTCCCAATTTTTCTCTCATTTCTGTACCCATAATTCCACTTGATAGTTTCTATCCAGGAAAGTTTATATATCAAAATATCTTGCTGAGAAAAAAAAAGTTTTAACCACTATACATTTATACTTTTTATGTGTTTACTAATCTTTAAACATTATCTCTGTTGTCATTGATAATTCATCCTATATCAGTTATCAAACTAACACCATTCTTGTTCTCTTCCTATAATTTCCCTGCCTAGCTACCTTGATATACTTTCCCCCAAATCAGATTAAAAGGAGGTAGTAGATAAGGATTTGAAAGAGAAGTTGTTATGCACCAAATGCTTGTGATGCATCCTCCAATATACCTTACAATATTTCCAATGTTACAGTAGTTGAAGTTGGACCTTTAAGATAATAATTAAAGTTAAATGAAACTGAAAGGATAGGGTTCTGGTTTGATATGATTAGTGTTTTAATTTTCTGTTTATTTGTGAGTGTTCTTGGATGAGTAGATGGGTTTAGTATTTTGCTCAAATCTTTTTACACAACTATATCTATCCATCTATCATATACATATATATATATATATTACGTATACACACACACATATATATATATATATATTCACCTGCTGATCTACCATTATTGGATATGTACCAAAGAAAGTTCATATGAAGGCACAGTAAGAAGATATATATATATATCTTCGTATATACTCGTATATACACACACATATATATGTATATATACATACATATATACATATGTATGTATATATATTCACCTGCTAATCTACCATTATTGGATATGTACCAAAGAAAGGTCATATGAAGGCACAGTAAGAAGATATTCATTTGTCATCCAGGAAGAGTGTACTACTCACCAGATGCCAAACTGACCAGTACTTTGACCTGGACTTGTAGTCTTTAGAATTGAAAAAAATAAATTTCTGTTGTTTAGGTAACCCAGAGTATAAAATTTTGTTTTGTCATGGAAGCAACCAAGGCATCCTACAACAGAGGAGTGGCTGAGTAAGTTGTGGTATAATATTTCTCAGCAATTAAAAATGGTGAATTCACCTTTCTCATCATCTTAGGTGGAGCTTTATGGAGATAAGCCACAAAGAAAAAGATGAGTACGGGATGATCTTACTCATAAATGGAAGTTGAAAAATTAGAACAGAAGGGAAAACACAAAGCAGAACTTGGACTGGGTTTGGTGTATTGCACTAAAGTAAAGGGTTCTGGGGTGGTGGGAAGTGTTCAAGTTCTGAAACATGATGGTGAAGTACCTAGATGGGGTGTTAGGGTGTTATGTGGAAAACTGAGAAATGTTACACATGTACAACTACTGTATTTTACTGTTGACTGTAAAACATTAATTCCCCCAATAAAGAAGAAAAAATACACACAAAAATTATTTGATCAGCCCCAAAATATTAGTACAAGTAAACAGAATCCCTAAATAATGTTCATAAACCAGAGAAGCACTAGAGGAAAATGAGACATGAAAACCAATGTTTGATGGGAAGCTGTACCATATAGGATTAATACTAAGGTCACGTAGTTGTTGTCCACCTAATTTTTGTTAATGATCACAAGATAATCCTTAGAAATCTATACTTATAATTCAATGACTGGGAGTCGGGCGGTAGCACAGTAGGTTAAGCATACGTGGTGCAAAGTGCAAGGACCGGTGTGAGGATCCTGGTTCGAGTACCTGGATCCCCACTTGCAGGGGAGTCGCATCACAGGTAGTGAAGCAGGTCTGCATGTATCTATCCTTCTCTCCCCCTCTTTGTCTTTCCCTCCCTTCTCCATCTCTGTCTGTCCTATCCAACAACAATGACATCAATAACAACAATAATAAATAACAAGGGCAACAAAAGGGAAAATAAATAAATAAATGTTTACAAAAAGAATTCAATGACTAAGGAATTAAACTGATCAGGGATTTAAAATAGCTATTTTCACTTCTTTGAAATATTTTCCCTTGTCTTGAACTGGGTTCTCTATTATTAATCAGATATTATTTCCTAAACTTTGATGTAGAAATTGAAATGAATTGTAGGACAAAGAATAAAAGGGCATGGTGATGAACACTGGTTGAACAAACTTGTAAGCCAAGACTTTTAATAGGAAAGTAGGAATAAAGGGACATTGTATTCATTATAAAACCACAATTTTCATTCACGTCTAAACTGCCCAATAGTTGTGAGTACAAATGTACACAAAAGATTAAAAATCTATGTTCTTTAAATATATCTTTATATGTTCTTTTACACATTAAAAAAATAAAAACAATCCAGAGGCATGGCCATGGAGTAAAAGCAGACATGGAGGCACTTCTCCACAACAAGAATTGACAGCTATTGAACTTAGCAAACATCATCAAACTATCACTGAAACATCCACAGAAGCACTGTAACTTCAGATACCAAATTCCAGATCCCATCCTGACCTCCCTAAACTGATGTCCTTGAAACTTGCCTCAGAATCACTCCTCTCCAGAGAAAGAGAGACAGGCTGGGAGTATGGATTGACCAGGCAATGTCTATGTCCAAGAGAAAAGTAATTACAAAGCCAGAACTTCCTTTTGTACTCCCCAATTTTTGATCCATACTCCCAGAGGGGGAAATTTTAGAGAAAGAAGACCAGAGGGCTTTGAAATCCAGTTCCACTGGGACCTGGAAATTTTGTGACAAGGAGCCTTGCTTTTTGTATAATAATAACTGAGCGGGAAGAGTTTTGGAGAATACCTGAGGAAGTCAGACACTCTCTTATCTGAGAGGGAAAAGGAAAAATTAAGGAAATTTATGGAATTATGTCACTCATAAGAAAATATAGAGCACTGAAACATATGAACTTCAAAAAAGAAAAAAAAACATATACAGTCAACCTATAACTATGACCTTGGGAGAACTACAGTGGTTAACTTTGGGGGGATGAGCACAGAACTTTGGTGTTGGGAGCTGTGTGGAATTATACCCATATTATTTTATAGTCTTGTAAATAATTATAAAATTACAAATAAAATAATTTTTTTTAAATGACAGTTGATAGTCTGAAGGGTCATAGTCTGAAGGGCTGATATCTAGCTGCTTTCTTGTAGCATATTTTGTTAAATAAGTAAAACAAAAAACAAAACATGCTTACATATTTTAAATTTCAAGATTATGGATTAATATCCATATATTAATCTTTCAAGATTATGATTTAATATCTTTTGTCATATGTTTACATTCTTGCCTGCATCTTTTCAGATGCAGATTTTCAGTTTTGTGATGTAAAGCTCATATGTCTAGAACACCATATGCCTTTGCATGAGTACCAGTGATATAAAATGAGTTTTCATAAACTTTTATTTAGTTTACTTAGTGATACACATTATTTCACAGAATTGTCTTCTCAACTTCCACCACATTGAAATCTATTATAGAAGGCAGAATACTGCTTTTTGAAAAGCACACACTGTTTTGAATCAAGGATGATTTGCATTCTTAACCCTGCGGGAATTTGGAGGAATTTCTGTGCAACAACATCTTAAAAAGTGTTCCTTCTCCACAGGCAGATGTAGGATGTTGAATATTTAGCATTAGTTATTAGAGAGAGAATTATACTGGTGATGGAAGTAGCTGGCTACTTGTTAAAGTGCACTCTACCACTCAACTGACTTAGTTATTATTATTTTTGAAGTTATGTTGGCAGTAACCTATTAAGTTTTTCAAAGAAGTCCATGAGCACTAATGTCGCCTTCAAACAGAAATCCAGCAATCCACTGCTGTTCTAGGGTCAGACGCATGAACGCCTAGCCCCAGGAAGCTAAGCAAAGGACATATTCATATAACCTAAGATGTAAATTATGCATTTAACAGGAAAGAGTTTAATTCTTTCTAAATGATGAGTAGTCTAAACAGTTTGGTCCTCATCTTAGCTGTGGCCTCATCCCCACCCCCTCACAAAGCAGCACAATAATAAAACAGGCAATTTGAGAATGTAAGGTCTCCAGTCAAAAAGAAAACTGCCAGCAACCCATTCAAGTCATAACCAAGTAAAGAAGTATCTCAAGAGAGATAATTAAAGCACATCTGGAGAAAAGCAGATGATTTTTGCCCCACTCCCAACGCTATCCCAGTCCTCTTGTATTTCCAGCAAGGACTAAGACAGGATAGTTACATGCTAAAGTGCCTCTAAAACTGGCAATTAATAAGGATGATTCTTTGGTTGTCTAAGATTTCCTTCCTGCTAAATGTTTAAACATATCATACCATTTGTGTACATCCACATTCTGTCTGCTTCAGAGAAGAGTTTTCAGACCTTTTGACTTCCCTGACTTCAGACATGCACAGGGGACCTTATACTAAATGAAAAGATTTGTTTCCAAATTTACTTGTCTATAAAAGTATAGAAAAAGAGCTGTAACTATGTGAGTCAGAGTGAGTTAGCTTTCATTGCATGTGTGTTCTGGGCATTAGCTGGGGTCTTAAGGTATGCATGTGGTGTGTGTGTGTGTGTGTGTGTGTGTGTGTGTGTGTGTGTGTATGAGAGAGAGAGAGAGAGAGATATGAAGAATTATATTCTCACCTTGTATCTTGTTCTTGTAAAGATTTAAGAGGAAGTGATCCTAACTAAAAGTCTCTCAGAGCTTGCTCCATGAAGGGAAGCTTCTGCCTGGATCAAGAAATAATAAAGCCAAAAGACCCATACCTTTTTCTTTCAGTTAAGTTATATCCAGAGCCTCAGAATCTGATTGCTGGCAGCAGGGATTCTGTCAGCCAGGTATCTTTATTCTCTAAGTAAAAATGAAAAGTAGATACAGACAGTGGTGGAAGAACTAAAGGTTGGATGAGGGCTAGGTGTTCTCATCTGGAGTTAGGGAATGTTTCTAGTGTTCTGTCATGTGATCTTCTCATTATCATGACCACTCTAGAGAAGTCTGCATGAATCTAAATTAAGCTCTTTTATAAATTTATTTATTCATTCAATAGATATTTATTGGACATTTACAGTGTACAAAGCATTCTGGAAAAGTACACAGTGAATTACAAAACCATTTTCTCACATGGGTTCTGATTGTATAGAAGAGAATAATACATATATATGCACATAACAACATTACTTTATTCAGTTACTGTTTCATTTGAAAATGGAAGAGTCCAAATATAAAGTCACTTAAACTGAAAAGAAATTTATTGGTTCAGGTAATGAAAATGTCTTTGAGTAAATACATGGAACTTAAACTCTTTGGAATTAATCTGTGTTGGTGTCATTGCTCAGTACTGGCTTCATAATCTTCACACTAAAAACATGTCTCGGCTATTCAACATTTACTAAGTACATAAGAAGTTTGCAGAAGCTAAGTGAGATTTGATGAGATGGATTACAATTTTAAGAGGATAGTAAATGCCATTTTGGAGAGTAAGGGAATACAGAGGGTATAATTAATATCTTTATTTTATGAAAGGCAAGAGAGTAGTGGTTATAGCTCTACTGTTAAAGTCTATTCTTTGAATATAATCTGCTTGTTTTTTTACAAAGAAGAAAACATATCCGACTTCTAGGACACTGAAAATAATGAAAACTAAGCCCTTGAAGGTGTGTGTACTTCTATTTTTGAAATAGATTTTTACTTTTAAAATGGTAAAACTAAGTTTCTTCTATACAGGGTGAAATGGAAATAATCACTGATGTTGCAGAGATTTTACTTAATTTATTTTTTAAAGATTTATTTACTTATTCATATGATAAAAAGAAAAGGAGAGAAAGATAACTAAAGTCCATTCTAGCACAAGTAATGCTGGAATTTGAACTAAGGTACTCAGTCTTGAGATCCCAATGCTTTATCCCCTATGTCACTTGTAGATTTATTTATTTACTTACATTCTCCTTTATTGAGGAATCAATGATTTACAGTCATCAGTATACTTACTGATGTACATAGTAGTTTGTACATGCATAACATTTTTCAGTTTTCCACATAACAATACAACCTCCACTAAGTCCTCTGTCATCTTTTTCCAAGACCTGTACACCCTCATGCCCTACCCACCCCAAAGTATTTTACTTTGGTGCAATACACCAACTCAAGTCCAGATTCTGCTTAGTGTTTTCTCTTCTGATCTTGTTTTTCAGCTTCTGCCTGTGAATGAGATCATCCCATATTCATCTATTTCTGACTTATTTCATTTAACATCATTTCTTCAAGCTCCATCCAAGATGGGATGAAAACAGTGAAGTCACCATTTTTAATAGCTGAGTACTATTCCGTTGTATATATAGACCACAACTTGTAGATATATTTTAACAGGGATTTAAAGCGTCTTAGTGATCCAGAATCCACTATAGTTTGTATCCTCATTCAGACAGAAGAATAGAGAGTGAAGTAGAAAAGATCACTTAGTCACTGTGATCAATGGGGTAGGAATGTTTTAAAAGTAAGTTTCTCAGCTAATAGAAAAGTGAACTTATATCCCAAAAATTACCAGTTTGATAGCCAGCACTGCAAGTATTAGAGTGAAGCTGTGACTTCCCTATCTCATGCAACATCCTCTCTCAAATGTAATAAACCTTTAAAAATAAGAAAAACTTCTAAAAAATGAACTACACTTTTTTTTGAGCTGCACAGTATTAATTACTACAGGTTGATAATTTGTGTCTTCATGCTATACATATGTTGAAAACTAAAAACCAATTAAAAGATATTAGGAGGTGGGTTCTTCGGGAGGTTATTGGGAGTAGTACAGCCAGAAGATAGACTCCAGAAAACTCTCTTGTTCTTTTCAGTAAGTGACGATGTAGCAAGAAGGTTGCTACCAGTAAGCCAGAAAAATGATCTTCACCAGACATGGAAATCTGCCAGTGATATGATCCTGAACTTCTAAGCATTCAGAGCTGTGAGAAATAAATTTCTGTCATTTGTAGGTTACTTAATTTGTAGCATTTTTCTAGCAGTATGAGAAATGGGAGGGATTTTAGCAAAACAAATAAACAAAAAACTTTATCCTCTCTTTAGACCTCAGTCTGAACAGAATAGAATGTACAGTACCCCAAAGGTAGTAATATTGGAAACATGTGAGTACAAGTTTAAGCTTATGAAGAACTAAGATGCCTGATTATAGTATCAATAATAAGTAAAGAGACAAATGAAGTCAGAAGTGAACTCATGAACTGTGAGGATGATAAAAATAGTCAAGGGAGTAGACATTATGGAGAAATTCAGAGCAGACTGAACAGGATGGAGAAAAATAGAAATCAAAGTGTTTGTGAGCCCTGAGGGAAAATGATTCTGATGCTGATCTCTAAGGTGATTGTGTTGCCAGGCAACTGAAGTAGGCATGGCAAGCAGGTGACTAGTGTTGATGAGATTGAAACACTAAGAGGTCAAAGTTTTTGATGAATTTTGAACTTGCAACTGTGAAATCATATGGATAAACCTAAACCTAGTTGTAAGAGGTGGGAAATTTTGAGTGAGGTCAAAGAGGACAGAATATTCACAGGGCACGAGTGCTGTGTGTTTTATCTGCTATCATTTGTAAACAGTACTAACAGGATCATTTGGGCCAGCTCTGACCAGAGATAAGTCACCAGGGTCTAAGGTAGACAGTAAGTATAGAAAGGGTCACCAAACCCTGTCTTATGCATGGGGTGGCTGTGTGTCAGTGACTGCATTTGTAGGAGTAGTGTTTCATGTTTTAAGCCTTAAATTCCTTTTGAATCCCTACCATTAGAGAAACTTTCTTCCTTTTAATTAATTATAGAGAGGTACCAACCTGGGGATGTTCTGTAAAAATATCCTATGAAAAGTTTGCCTCTCCCAGTAATTACTTAATAACTTACACGATGGTATCTTTTACCACCCCTAGTATTTTCTAAACATTTATATTCCGTTTTAGCAGGAAGGCAAGGATGCTGTTCATTTTGTTAAGTTTTAAGTTCCTAGTTTTGTGGGTTTTTTCATTCCAATAAAAGATGAATACACACATCAGCATACACATATGCACCTATGCACACACATACACACACCATTACATATATGTGTATGTGTGTATACAAAATTATTTGTGCAGTTTTCTGCTAGTTCTTCTAGTACAAAAGATTTTTAAAAAAGTTGGCAGACTACTAAGTATATGAAATGTCTCTTTTTCCCCAAGTATTTTCTAGAGTTTCCTGTAATTCTATGTAAAGAATATAATAATAGGCATGGCCATGGAATAAGTGGGACCTAACCACCTCTACTCCCAAAACAACAAATAACTACAATAAGAGATCCAACTGAAGTCATAATCTACAGTTGAAAGTTCTGCAACTCTCAGGTGTGGTTGGAGTGAAAAGGGGTGAGGCTGTGGGTTGAAGAAAAGCAAAGTCAGATCAGAGCTCTAGGCAGCACATTGCTGACCTTTGCATTTTGACAAGGTCACTTTAAGTGCAGCAAGGAAGTAACATTGTTCTTAGTGCCAGAAGAAAAGAGACAGGGGCTTAAAACTTCTCAGTCTTTGTCTCAAGGGTTCTGAATTCAAGGCAAGGACACAACCTAAAACAGGGCCCAAAGCACCGCCCCCAACTCCATCCCACCCACCATAGATCATACAAAAGAGAAACCTAGAGATCACAATAGCACCGCTTGCTGGCCATCAGCAACCAGCACAAAAATGTGCAAACAGAGAAACAACTTAACAGCCAACTATGCCGTATCAGCCAGACAGAAATGAAGCAGAGGCAATCCTAGGAATTAAAGATTTAGAAAGACTCTCAGAGACAGAGTACACAGAGCTCATTCTAAGGGCTCTCCAATAAATTACATAAGAATTAAAAGAGCATGTTACTATAGAATTAAAACACATGAGAGAGGAACTTATAACAGAGATCACTAAGAATTGTCAAATCTTGAAAGAAGAACTTCAGTCAGACTCCAGGGAGTGAAAGACACTCTAACTGCAACCCATGCCCGCGAAGAAGGCTTAGCAAGTAGATCTACACATTCAGAAGAAATAATCTCTAACCCAGATGATACGGCTAGCCCACTCTTTCAATTCAAAGATGAGGAAGAGGAATGGTTCAGAAAGACTGAGCCAACTCTCCGTGAAATTGCAGACTCCATCAAAAGTTTGAATATAAGAGTGATAGGTATATCTGAAGAGGAGGACAAGGCCAAAGGTTCAGAGTTCAATTTCAGAGCAATTTTAGCTGAGAACTTCCCTCACTTAGGAAACCACCAGCACATTCTCATCCAAGAGGCAGAATAATCACCTAGATTTATAAATACAAAAAGACAAACGCCAAGGGACATTACTGTAAAACTATCAAAAGTCATTGACAAGGCTACTAGGGAAAGGAAAGACATTATATACAAAGGCAGAGCTATAAGACTTTCATCAGATTTCTCTTTACAAACTCTAGAGGCAAGCGGAGAGTGTAATGACATATTCAAAGTTCTAAAGGGGAGGGGATTTCAGCCACAAATATTGTATTCTGTGAAATTATCCTTCAGATATGAGGGAGAAATAAAGGTTTTCTCAAATATTCAAGAACTAAGGTAATTTACCAAAATCAACCTCACCTTATAAGAACTACTGAACTGAGTCTCATAGGAAAGGAGAAAGCAAAGGAATACATGCTCCAAACACCAAGCTACAGATACCACCGTGATGTCATCCTGATTCACCCAGAGAGATGACCTCACTAATGTACTCTGGATCCCCACATCTCCAAAGCTCTGCCCAAGTAAGGAAAGATAGGGACAGGCTGAGAGTATGAATCAAACTGTCAATGCCCATGTCCATCAGAGAAGCAATTACAGAAACCAGACCTCCCACCTTCTGTACCACATAATGACCCTGGGTCCATGCTCCCAGAGAGATAAAGTATAGGAAAGCTTCCAATGGAGGGGATGGGATATAGAACTCTGATGGTGGGAAATGTGTGGAATTTCACCCCTTTTATTCTATGGTTTTGTCTTTATTTTCTATTTTACAAATAAATATTAAAAATAGTATAATATAAAATATTAAATAAATTATGTGGTTTATTCAACCGTCTTGCCACACCTGTCATTATCTTAGTACATCTTACTTTTTTGCTTAATGAAAGCATACTTTGTTCTCTTTGTCCTTCTCCCCTCTTCCTCCCTATTCTCATGTGTTTGTCAGATTTATTATTTCCTTGCAAGACCCAATTCACACTTTGATATGTTCACTTCCCTTGATTTTACCATTAATGGAACTAATGAAATTTCTGGATTCATGACTGTCCCTCCTGTGCTTACATAACTACCATCCTATTATTAAAACAATGTAACAAAATGGTCGGCTGCTTAGAATGCAGTGTTAATAAGAATCCAGTAGTCATATGAACTTCTGGACTGTGTGGTTAGGACCTTACATAGGACAAACAAATAATTTCATAGCTATGGTCTGCATTCTAAACTCAACTAATATTATTGCAAAGTCATATTGTTGGTTATAAGAAAAAAGAATATAGTCGGACAAATTTGCAGCTCACGTAAGGTTAGGATTGCTCTCATAATAACTGTAATTATCTGTGACCCATAATTAATAAGTCAAACATAGTCAAGGAAATGTAATCCTAAGTATGCCAAGAAAATATAGACTGTAATAAAAAATCAGACAGAAGAGTTAGTATACATATTAAATAACAGATATTTTCTAGGGGATAGTATTGCCAAGAGTTTATGCTCAAGTCTTAAAATATCACCTGGTTTCAGGTTCCCACTTATATAGTCAAGAAATTGTGCACTAACAACTTTAAAAAAATAATTTCAGTTATGCTGCTATGCAAATGGGTGATACAGGGGTGCCTAATATTTATATTAACTCTATAACATAAGCACTACCATTCCTCCCACATTTATAAATGAGTAAATGGTATTACTAGAGAACAACAAAATCTTTTCCCATGCCACACAATTGACAAGATCTGGAGGCAAGAATCAAAGCTTAAATAGCTTTATGTTAAAGAAATCTCCAGAGTGGGGAAAATAAAAAAGTATCTGCTTAATTTGAGTAGCATAATAGGGTGAAACCTAGACAGAATAAAACCTTTGATATTCTTGGGATTCATAGGTTTTTCCATCCCAGAGGAAGACAAGACAGATACAAAAAATGTGACTTTGTTTACATTCAGCACACAGCTGAAAAGAGAGACATCACCCAGTATTTACATTCGGATGGTATTGAGGAGACTTTGCTGATAGAGTCAATGACTTTGACTCTAAGAGAAATTTTTCCCCCTATTTTTATGACAGGGATGAAAGCATCTGGCATAAACCTCAGGAAAGGTATAATCTTTTAGTTAGCTTAGAGGAAAAAATAAATAGCACAAGTCAAAGGAACTGCTGGTTAGACTTGGCAAAAATTGTCACTTAGAGGAACATGATTGAGAGAGGCGGCTTGCATTCAGGAGTATACACAATCTCTAAATCAGGATGTCTAGGAAATGGCAGTGTGCTGGTTAATTGGACATTATGCTTTCCCAAGTGTTTTCATCATTATACAGCACATATGGATTGCCAATTTTCAGATAAATGAAATGCATGTGGAATTTTAAAATACTCAGATGGTCTAGCATATTCCCTCCATTTCATAGATGAGACTTTTAGATGATATTTGGAAAATATATATGTAAAGTCACAGTGATTAGCAACATACCAAAGATAAAACCCAGAGTTCCTCAAGACTAGGCTAATGTTCGGTTCCAGTACCACAACTGGCTAGAGAACTTATAACATTCTTAGTAATTTGTTGGTGTTTGGAAATTAAAAAAATAATAATAGTATTTTATTTATTTTCCCTTTTGTTGCCCTTGTTTTTTATTGTTGTTCTAGTTATTATTGTTGTTTTTATTGATGTCGTTGTTGTTAGGGCAGAGAGAAATGGAGAGAGGAGGGGAAGACAGAGAGGGGGAAAGAAAGACACCAGCAGACCTGCTTCACAACCTATGAAGCAACTCCCCTGCTGGTGGGGAGCTAGGAGCTCAAACAGGGATCCTTATGCCAGTTCTTGTGCTTTGCACCATGTGTGCTTAACCCACTGCACTACCGCCCGACTCCAGGTGTTTGAGAATTTTAAGCACAATGGAAGTCATATATATATATATATATATATATAATCTGGACTTGGCTGAAAGATAAAAGTTCTAGATGATGAAAAATGAACTTTGTCACTCCCCAGGTATTACAGCAAACACTTCCTGTTTTAGACATTTAAAAGTTATTTGTCATTTACTTCAATCTCACAAATTCTCACTTTGTATAAAATAAGCAAGAGAAGATGATTAAGTTTTGTGAGTCTTACTAAAACAGTATATGTAAGCACACTTGCTTACACCCAAAAATATACACCCAACGTTGTCACCAGGGCTTCATGCTTCAAAGCTGACTTTTTCAGATAGATAGAGACAGCAATAGAGGAGAGATACCACAACACCAAAGCTTCCTTCGGTGCAAGAGGGGCAGATTAAAATCTAGGTCCTGTGTATAGCAAAGCTATTGCACTTCCCATGTGAATTCTTTTGCTGGTCCAACAAAACTACTTTTTTTTTTTTTTTTAAGAATTTCCTTCTTTTTTTTTAGTTTTTTAAAATATTTATTCATTATTTATTCCCTTTTGTTGCTCTTGTTTTATTGTTGTAGTTATGATTGATGTCGTTGTTGTTGCATAGGACAGAGATAAATGGAGAGAGGAGGAGAGAAAGGGGAGAGGGTGAGAGAAAGATAGACATCTGCAGACCTGCAGACCTACTTCACAGCTTGTGAAGCTACTCCCCTGCAGGTGGGGAGCCGGGGGCTCAAACCAGGATCCTTATGCTGAACCTTGCGCTTTGCGCCACCTGTGCTTAATCCACTGCACTACAGTCTGACTCCCAAGAAACACTATTTTTAAATGGAATTCTACAAATAAAGCAGATAACTTGAGAAAAAAAATTAAAATAGTATGAATAACAGAAGGCAGTGGCCTGGAAGGTGGTGCAGTGGAGAAGTCAGTGAATTCAGGTTGAGTTTATTTCCCTGCAATGCATGTGCAAGAGTGATACTCTGGTTCTTTTCCATTAATAAATAAGTGTTAATAGAAACCTCAGTGTATACATTGGAGACAACTGCCCACAGGCTTGAGTTTTGTATTGCAAGGCTTTTATTGTGTTTGATGACCTGATACTCAATCTAAATGTTTCAATTGACATACTTACTTCAGTTTAAATATTGAAAGACATGTTAATATGATAGAGATATCCTTGGGTAAAATTCTCAATTGTCAGGCCCCTCAGCTGTATGACTCATAAAATATGCAATGCTTTTGCACTATGAGAAACCAGAATGTCTATAGAAATATAATTTGTGGACATTACTTGTATTTGATAGTATATGATGCAATAGTATCTTAATATTTACTTGCACATCTATGTTTAGTTCACTAATAAATGTGGTTTGTGAAGACCATATTAAGTTAGAAAACATATGTAAATAATTTTAAAATATTTTATTTATTAATTTTTGTATAGAGACAGAAAGGAAGGAAGAGATAGAGAGGGAGAGAGATATCTACAGCACTGTTTCATCACTTGTGAGACCTCCCCCTTCACATGTGGGCTATGTCTATCTCAATAACAGACTTTGTTTATTTCAATAAGAAAGTCAATCAAGTAGAAAACTAAAGTGTAGATTTAGGTTTAATATCTCTGGGATTGAAATTGCTATTTCTTTTTATTTTGGGGTGATTTTTAATTTTTATTCATTTTATGTTTTTGTCACCTGCATTATTTTGGGGGCCTTGTGCCTGCACAACACACCCACTGCTACTGACAGACATCTTTTTATTTTCAGCTTTCATGTATATATGATCTATGAAGTTCAGGAGTATACTCACTCATATATATATGGAGAGAGAGACAGTGCATGTGTGTGTGTGTGTGTGTGTGTGTGAGAGAGAGAGAGAGAGAGAGAGAGAGAGAGGGAGAGGGAGAGGGAGAGAGTGTAGCACTGATCTACTGTTCATGAAACTTGTCCTTGTAGGTTGGGATTGGTTGTTGGAACTGGTAATATGTGCTTTATTAAGTGCACCACCACCTGGCACCACTATCCACTTTTCTAAAAGCTTCCCAGAATATACTAATTGTGTGGTCCATGAGAAACATTTTGAGTTAAGCTGTTTAGTTAGACAAGTAGGGGAAATAATGGGACAAGCAACAGAGTATCATCATTTAGAGAAATCTAATCTTCAGTTTATCACTTCTTGACTAGGGAGACAAATAACAACTACAATATTTCAAATTAAAGAAACTCTAATTAATAACTTGTAGCTCAAAGCTAAAATGTGGGGCTAAAGAGACAGCTTACCAGGTAAAGTGACTGCCTTGCCTTATGTGAGACAAGGATTTGAGTGCAAGGCACCATGTAGGAGATGTTATGGAACCAGAGGAGTCTCTGCTGCTGGTGTCCCTTCCTCTTTCTGTTTCTGTGTCTGAATGAAAAAAGTGTCTTTGAATAGTGAAAAAAATAATAATATCTGCTGAAGGCCTGGGTTTCAGTAACAGAAATAAAAACTAAGAAAAAATATTTTTGTACTACAAAGAATGTGTTTCTTGGCCTGTGTGTGCATATTTGTTTATTTCCAAATGAGTATCTCCTTTCTCTCTCTCTCTCTCTCTCTCTCTCTCTCTCTCTCTCTCTCTCTCCCTCCCTCTCCCTCTCTCTCTGTGTGTGTGCATGTCAGATTTATCCTAGTCCTGTTCTTATGACCTATCCTCCACAGTGGAGTTAAATACTCAAAAACTATAAATGATCACTTTATTCCCTAAAAAACAAACAACCTCCCCCCAAAAAACTTTTCATTAAAAAACAAGAAAAAGAAAATTTGTCAGTAACCCTTCTTGCTGTACAGGCAACATATAGATTATTAAATGATTTACATGGTTCTCATGAAATTGATGACTGTCTCATTTTTTATGACACTAAGGCTCCAAACACACTAAATATATATCAAACTTCCAAACAAAATCATTTCTATTCTGCCTATATCTTCATTAGGCTTTGACTTCTTCCTGAAGCACTCTTTTGCTCTATCTGCTACAATCCCCTTCATTTACTATGTCTTTTAATACTTCAGGGAGACGTCTTCCTGGATACCCAGAGTCAGGTATAAAAGCCTCTGCTATGTGATTCTACAGAAACCATTATCATAATCCATTACATTGCCATGATCAATTTACTTAAAATTCTACTATATTGTACCAAATATTGCTGACAACAGAGACGTCTGTTTTTGTCATTAATTTATTATTTTTTGATATTTTATAAAAACAGTTAATATGAAAATAGTAATGGAGTAATAATTTAATCACAGATAGGTGAGAAGGAGGGATGATATAGGATTTGTATAAAAGCAATACGTAATATGTCATCTAATGGAGTTGAGGACTTAGGAAGCAACATTCTAGCACTAGAGTCCCAAGATCATGAAGTATCCATATTCATCAAATACAACTAGGAAGGGAATACCTATGGGTATTTTAGAATTATGATGAATAAGAATGTAAAACACAAAATATTCACTTCTAATTCTGGGTTTCCTGGGGCTATGTAGACAACATAATACAGAACAGTAGGCAGATGGAAAACATGTAGTGGACAGAGGAAAGGCAGAGGTTAATGGAAGTAGAAATAAAGTATCATTCCCAAATTCTTGTAATAAAAAATCACAGCACTTAGAAGCATAAGACCTCTGAAAGTATAGATTTAGAAAATATTTTATCGCTTAAATGCTTTAAGACTTGAGAACAGGCTTTCAATAATTTTAAGACATACACATAATATCTGTGCAACCCATGCAACAATTAACTGCATATTTATGAAATCTTCTATATCAATAATAGAATAGTTATGAAGAGGAGAGAAGAGATAGACAGGGTTACTAAAATAAAACTTGCCTTGGGCCTTGCACATGCAGGATAATTACCCATTTATACAATTTAGAAAAGTGCTTGTAAGATTTTAATGGTGACACTTCTGACATTTGAATTGAATGTGATTTCATAGAATATCTTCTAAAGCTATCATTTTCAAACCATCTAATAAGCATTATTCTTTTAAAATTTGAATATTATCTCTTAGATTATCAGGCTGAAAAGAAAGCTAAGGAGATGAATTCTAAGTCCAGTTTCTCCCTATGTCCTCAACATCTCACTAGCAACTTCTTAGAGTCTGTCAGTAGAAACTCTATGTTTGGGAATGTACTCTGACACTCATATTTTTAAACTATCAGGCCAGGTATTATTTCCCTGTAAGCAGTTCATAATCACACACACACATACACACAACATGAACCTTTTTTAATGAGAGAAACATAGCTTATTAATGTGTGCACCTTATATACTTCTTATCCCACTGAAATACTGAAGGTTTACAACTGAGTTTTGAAATCAAATATGTATAGTATATGTGTATATACACAAATTCACACACATTTTACACACGTACATGTATATGTATGTATATGTGTGGCTTTCTATCTATAAATTGTTGGGCCAATTATTTTAAGATACACACAAAGTTTCAATACATATCAATATCTGAAGTGAAAAGTAATAGTTGCACTGATTTTTAGTTTGTCTTATCAATTATTTCCTAACATAATTGTGTGGTTTTAATTTACTTTGGGTCTTTTTCACTCAATGACCTTTCCAGTAAATTATCAATATTAATCAATAAGACATCTGGATTTTGTGAAGCGGCTTTGTTGAAGAGATTTTTAATAAGTTGCTCAGCCTTAGCACAATAGATAACAAGCATTCCTAAAAATGTTAAAAATAATTTTTATGCACTGAATGAATGCACTGATTCTCACTTTCTTTAAAATACATTTAAGTACGCAAGCACTTATGAAGCTTGTATTTAGTATAAATTGTTGAGAACCATAAAGCATATCTGGGGGCATGCCGATTCCGAAAAATGTCTTACTTATTTAAATACTATAAAGTTATGTATTAAACTTCAAAGAACTATGATGGTTATCCTTGAAGGGTGCACATAACTTTGGAGGTGGGAGTGATACAGACCTATACCCCTACTATAATTTTATAAATCACAAACAAAAAGTTCATAAAGAGAAAACATTAAATGAAAAAGCAAATTAAGGGTAGCAAGCAACTACTTGAAAGCTATGAACTACTGTAAATATGTCTATGACTGTCTTTGGTAATATTTATATTCTGTTGAGCTCTAAAGTATATTCACCCAAAGTATCCTTAGGCAAGAACAGATGTGTTTTGGACTTCATTTTTTCTATTTGAAATTCTACTTGTTTATAAATGTTCTGTCTGGGGTCATCAAGCATGAGGTTCTGAATCCCTAGGACCTCATGTACCAGAGTGATAATATCTTTCTCTCTCTCCTTGACAAGTAACAAATATGCTTTTTTTCTCTGTCATAGGACTTTTATACCAGAGGTTCTGAGTTCAAGCTCAGTCTTTCTCTCTCTCTCTGGTCTCTCTCTTTCTCTCTCATACTAGACTTCCAATCTCACTCTTTAAGAATAAACAATAGATAAAATAGATCTTTAAAAAGTAGAATATAAAAAAATCTGTTCTTTACCTGCCAATGCTCAGCTTCATAAGAGAAGTAATTACTGAAGCCAGACCTTTCACCTTCTGCTTCCCATAAAGATCTTTGGTCCATACTCCCAGTGGGATACAACATAGGCAACCATCCAATGGAGGGGATGGAATAGGGAATTCCAGTGGTGGGAATTATATGGAATTGTATCCCTCTTATCCCACACTCATACCAATAATATTAAATCACTAATAAAAAAAAAAAGCTTTTGTGGTGAAGACAGTAGCTGTACTTAATTCCCATACATTCTCTCTTTCTTCCTTCCTTCCTTCCTTCCTTCCTTCCTTCCTTCCTTCCTTCCTTTCTTCTTTCTTTCTTTCTTTTTTTCTTTCTTTCTTTCTTTCTTTCTTTCTTTCTTTCTTTCTTTCTTTTTTTACTTATAAAAAGGAAACACTGACAAAAACATAGGATACGAGGGGCACAACTCAATTTCCACCACCAGACCTCTATATCCCATTCCCTCCCTTGAAAGCTTTCCTATTCTTTAACACTCTGGGAGTTTGGACCCAAGGTCATTATGAGGTGCAGAAGGTGGAAGGTCTGGCTTTTGTAATTGTTTCCCCACTGAACATGGGTGTTGACAGGTTGATCCATTCTCCCAGCCTGTGTCTCGTTTCCTTGTGTGGCGAGTTCTGGGGAATCAGAGCTCTAGGACACTGCTGGACAACATGCTCTATGCTACACCTGAGGAAGATTCGTCCTGATATTGGGGCAGCTTGGAACTTTCCTACTCATGACTACAGAATGTGAGCTCAGATCTATAAGGTTACAGCGGTCACATAGGCTCCTAAACTTAATATTGGCCCCAGATCACATCAAATTGATGGGGTTTATAGTCAACAATAGTTATACACTTTTCCTATATTTGGGAGCTACTCTCTTCCCAGATCCAGATTTCTGGTCCTTTTTGCAGTCATGACATCATCTCCCCAGACAATAACTTGGATCTACCTCCATATCAGATTTCAGGTTTAGGGAAAAAAACAAAAAAACAAAAAAACTAGTATAGCCTCAGGCCCTTTGGAATATAACTAAACTATGCCTACTAGCTTTCTACAAAATGAAGACCCCCCTCCCCAAACTCTTCATCTGCACTATTCCAGCCTTTAGGTTCATGACTAATCAACAATTTGTTTGGATTTTTCAGCCACCAGATTCCAGATGCTAGCATGATGCCAACCAGACTTCCCTGGACAGACAACCCCACCAATGTGTCCTTGAGTTCCCAGATATTCTTAACGTATCATGACTGTGTCAGTCTCAGTTATAAGGTTATACTCTAACCTCTACTCTACTCTGAAGTGAATGTCTTGTTCATATCCTCTGCCCATTTTTGGATGGGGTCATTTGCTTTTTTGGTGCTAAGTTTGCTGAGTTCTCTGTATATTTTGGTGATTAGTCTCTTGTCTGATGTTTTGCATGTGAAGATCTTCTCCCATTCTGTGAGGGGTCTCTTTGTTTGTGTGATAGTTTCTTTGGCTGTGCAGAAGCTTTTCAATTTGATGTAGTCCCATTGGTTTGTTTCTGCTTTAGTCTTCCTTGCAATTGGGTTTGTTTCATCAAAGATGTCGTTGAGGTTTAGGTGGGAAAGTGTTTTACCAATGTTTTCCTCTAAGTATTTGATAGTTTCTGGTCTTTTTAATACATAGGCTGTCTTTGATATGTTCTCTCCCAAAAGTCTAGACCAGGGAGAACAGAAGCAACCGACAGCACAGCTATATACAAGATGCTGGGTACTATACCCCAAACCCTATCAAAGGGACTTTCCAAAGTTAACCCTATCACCAAATAATGTGATGATAACAATACCTATCCATTGTCTTCTTGAACCCTAAGACAACAGGAATCTCACGTTTCCACTATAGAGCCTATATTTCCCCAGTCCTGGAACCTTAGGGTGGGGCCCACTTTTCTGCATGCTGCTCTCAATTCAAATCAAATAATATTGCATCCACAGATCGCAACTTAATCAACACAAGAGTGCCACCCCAGCATGCTTCACTTCAGACTGTGACCAGAGACTTCAGGTGTGGAATGACAATCCTTCAGCTTCATCACTCGGGTGAGAGCTTTCCTTTCATAGTACTCTCCAGTTCCATTCCAGGTGTTCCACTTCCCAATAAAAATCCCCAAACCTACATATAGTCCAGGTCCCCTGAGATAGAGCATAGGTTCACCCATGCCCATAAACTAGGGGAAAAATATATACCTGAAAGCAGAAGTACACAAGAGCATGCAGGGAATACCCCCAACACTTCATCTGCACAGTTACAGTCTTTAGGTCCATGATTGTTCAACAATTTGTTTGGCTTTGTATGCTAACTCTCTTTTCAGCCACCAGGTTCTGGATGCTAGCAAGATGCCGGCCAGACTTCCCTGGACAGACGACCCCATCAATGTGTACTGGAGCACCACTTCCTCAGAGCCCCACCCTACTAAAGAAAGAGAGAGGCAGACTGGGAGTATGGATCGACCAGTCAACGCCCATGTTCAGCGGGGAAGCAATTACAGAAGCCAGACCTTCCACCCTCTGCAACCCACAACGACCCTGGATCCATACTCCCAGAGAGATAGAGAATGGGAAAGCTATCAGGGGAGGGGGTGGGATGTGGAGATCGGGTTATGGGAATTGTGCAGAATTGTACCCCTCTTATTCTGTGGTTTTGTTAATGTCTCCTTTCTTAAATAAACAAATGAATAAATAAATAAAAATCTTTGAACCTCAGAAAAAAAAAACTTGTTATTTTTAAAGACAAACTCTAGAATCATCTCTCGTAGTTCAAAATGTGTCTCTGAGAATAAGTAGATGTCTTGGTATGCATTGGATCAACCTTCTCGTGGTGCATCCCGTGAGTACCCATTCATTGGGGAAACTGATGATCCTTCCTAGCCAACTGAATCCACATGGATCCCAGTCACTTTCAAAGCCAGCAACAAGCAGCTCCTGACAGCTTTCAACCTGATGCTGTTAACTGGCTACGGAAGAAGGGCAAACGCTAGAAGAAGAAGAAGAAATAGATGTCTTTGGAACAGCTTCATATTTCAGTGGGCAATATTTTTCTAAGATATAGATAATAGTAAAATTTAGCTCAAAAGGTTACTGTGAAAATCCAGTGAGGGAAACTGTGTTCTGACACAAATTTAGTGCCTTAAATGCATTTACAATTAATAGTGATGTTATTATTATTACAGAGTACATAGAGTTATGAGCTATACTGGACTCCCTATGCAAATCTTCTCAATACCCATGAGACTCCATCTCAACTTCAGGATGGAAACCTTTATGAGTACACAGCTGTTCTAGACATCACAAATGCATGCATAGTGCATAAACCTGTCTGTTATGTAATCTACCTTGCAGTCACTTCCTTCCAAGTCACGTATCCCCAGAAGACACACAGCTATGCAGACAGAAACTGTCTCTTAAGTATATCTACTTTCCATAAATTTACAATTAATATTAATCCTGATCTTGAAAATAATCTGTGAACCAAAACAAATCACCTTAAAAACATGTTTTCATTAATGAGAAGATTTGCTGTAAGCTTCTCCTCACCTAACTTCCTTTCCTCCTTCTGTGAGAAAGTGCAAAGCATCTTTTCTTGGTGAGACTCATGCCATGACTGCTGATACATGGTTGAAAGCACTTTTATACTTAATTAGTGGAGAAATAAAAGTAAAGGCAGAACTTCCATTCATCTTTTTCATTCGTTTTCTCTCTGAATACTTACTTTGATGCTGCAGTCTAATACAGAACTTATACATATAGAAAATAGAGAAATGTTGCATATCTACCAATGACTATTTTACTGTTGACTGTAAACTATTAATCCCCCAATAATGACAATATACATTACAAAAACATACACATAGCCATGTGTCTAACATGCATATCAGTTCAAGACCCATGAAATATTGAATATTTTAACTTCCTAATTTTAAGTATTTACCTATTTATTTTTTATTCCCTTTTGTTGCCCTTGCTTTACTTTTATTTTTTTTATTGTTGTAGTCATTGTTGGATAGGACAGAGAGAAATGGAAAGAGGAGGGAAAGGCAGAGAGGGGGTGAGAACAATAGACACCTGGAGACCTGCTTCACCACTTACAAAGTGACTCCTCTGCAGGTGGGGAGCCAGGGGCTCGAACTAAGGGTGGATATTCATACTTTGGATATGAATATAGATACTTGCTTTTCTCAATAATTCATTTGAAGTGAAGCACATATCTGTTCATTCCTCCATCTGTGGTCCTCTTCTCCTACTTACTCTCCTCAATCTTACGTGCATGATCTGTGTTTCTCAAAACAGAGGATGCATTTACCCATGACTCTAATAAGAACCTCCTTTTTCTAGTGAGGTTTAAGTTGTTTTGGACACTATGTATATAACACGGTTTCCAAATATATCTCAGATAGAACAATGGAGCTTAATCATGGAGGAAAATTTAAAGTTAATTATTAGTAATACATAGAACAAAAGCAAAATCTCACATTCTTCATTCTTGTTCCTCTCCATTTAATACTGAATAAGAAAAAAAAAAAAAGAACAGAATAGCATAGCAGAGGCATGTATAAACTATATATCTTTTAGGGGCCAGGCGGCATAATGGATTAAGAGGACTGAAGACCCCACCAATGCGTCCTGGAGCTCTGCTTCCCCAGAGACCCACCCTACTAGGGAGAGAGAGGCAGACTGGGAGTATGGAGTGACCAGTCAATGCCCATACTCAGTGGGGAAGCAATTACAGAAGTCAGACCTTCCACCTTCTGCAACCCATAATGACCCTGGGTCCATGCTCCCAGAGGGATAGAGAATGAGAAAACTAATGGGGAGGGGATGGGATATAGAGATTGGGTGGCGGGAATTCTGTGGAGTTGTACTCCCCCCATCCTATGATTTTGTTAATGTCTCCTTTCTTAAACAATAAAAAAAGGAAAAATAAATAAATAAATAAATAAATGAATATGAAAAAAAAAGAGTGCATAGTACGAAGTGCAAGGATCTGTGCAAGGATCCCAATTAGAGCCTTTGACTCCTCATTTGCAAGGGGTTGCATCATAGGTGGTGAAGCAGGTCTGCAGGTGTCTATCTTTCTCCTCCACCCCTTTTATCATTTATATTTATTTTGGAATAGAGACAGAAAGAAACTGAGAAAGAGGGCAGAGAGCAAGACATAGAGACACCTGTAGCCTTACTTCACCATTTGTAAAACTTCCCCATTGCAAGTGGGGACCAGGGGCTTGGACCCAGACCCTGCACATGATAATATGTGTCCTCAACGAGGTGCTCAGCATTACTCAGCCCCTTTTCCCCTCTCTATCTTCCCCTCCCCTCTCAATTTCTCTGTCCTATCTAATAAAACGAAGGGCGGGGAAGTGGCCATAAGGAGAAGTGGATTAGTAGTGTCAGCACTGAGCCCCAACAATAACCCTGGAGGCAAAAATAAATTTAAAAATATATATATTTTTATGTAATATTACCACATACACTTTTACAGAGAATAGGTAACAAGTATAAAATCATCAGTCATCGGATTGTTTAACTATGAGCACATAAACATATTCGATGGTGTCTATTCTTAAAAAAAATAATAACTATCCTAGAAAAGAAAGGAATGATATATTTATCTAACAATTGCCATGTTAAACATTAAGAAAGACCAAATGAAATCAATGTAGTTTACAGTCAACAATATTTATACCCCTTTCTCATTTTAGGCAACTACTTCCCTGACCCAACTTTCTATTCCTTTTCCAGCCATGATATAATCTCCCCAGACAATAATTTGGATCTGCCTGCAAATCAGATTTCAGGCTCAGGGAAAAAAAAACTAGTATAGCCACAGGCCCTTTGGAATATAACTAAAATATACTTACTAGCTATCTACAAAATGGAGGACCGCCCCAACACTTCATCTGCACTATTCCAGCCTTTAGGTCCATGATTAGTCAATAATTTGTTTGGCTTTGTATGTTAACTTTCTTTTCAGCCCCCAGGTTCCAGATGCTACCATGATGCTGACTATACTTCCCTGGACAGACAACCCCACTAATGTGTCCTGGAGCTCTGCTTCCCCAGAGTCCCACCCTACTAGGGAAAGAGAGAGGCAGGCTAGGAGTATGGATCAACCTGTCAATACCCATGTTCATCGGGGAAGCAGTTACAGAAGCCAGACCTTCCACCTTCTGCATCCCACAATGACCTTGGGTCCTTACTCCCAGAGGGTTAAAGAACGGGAAAGCTA
The DNA here is from genome assembly GCF_950295315.1 of Erinaceus europaeus. NCBI lineage: Eukaryota > Metazoa > Chordata > Mammalia > Eulipotyphla > Erinaceidae > Erinaceus > Erinaceus europaeus. The sequence continues at coordinate 85,405,224 of NC_080170.1, read as the reverse complement.
TAAGGGGAGGGGATAGGATATGGAAATCTGGTAGTGGAAATGGTGTGGAGTTGTATCCCTCTTATCCTATGGTTTTGTCAATGCTTTCCATTTATAAATAAAAAAATTTTAAAAAAGAAATATTTAGTAAGGCAATCAATAGTACTAGGGGTAGTGATGATACACATAGTCACAGATTTATATTGGCATGTAAGATATTTTCATTTGGGTGCTGGGTTGTGACACATCTGGTAAACACACTCATTACTATGAGCAAGGATCTGGGTTCAAGCCCCTTGTCCCCATCTGCAGGGAGGAAGCTTCATGAGTGCTGCATTACAAAGCAGGTGCACTATCTAAGTAAGCTACAAGACTTATTGCTTTGTCAGTTGTCTTGTGAGCTATATACTCTTCTGATTTTATTGATTCTTTTTCCTTTATATGTAAGATTATCTCACCTAATTTCTCATGCCTGTAAATCTAGACAGCATATTATAATTTATGAATTTTGCTAAGTCATCTCAAACTATATCTTTACTTCTCAAAATATTATGGTTCTAGGAAGGATCTATTAGACAAACACTAAGAACACAGAGATTTCAGTCTTCAACTAACACATAGTAAATTATGAGAATTTATTATTTGATTTTTCTCCACATATTTCTACTTTTTGGCCTTTTAAATTTTGCTTATTTATGTAATGTTGAAGATGTCAAATTCTAGTCTTATAAAGATGCATCAACTTCTTTGAAATGTTGGCAGAATTTGCTAGTGAGGTCTTGTCATCCTGGGCTTGCCCAGAATAAAGTAGAACTTTTTGCAAATGACTTCATAATACATATAGAAAATTTCAAAAGGCTACAGTGAAGTTTTTAGAAATAACGCATGAATACAGTGATGTAGCAACATAAAATTATTATTCAGTAACCAAGCCATTTTTTTCTGGGAAAAGCTATTATTATTATTTTTTAATCAGCTATGTTTATAGAAAGTAACAAAGTGAGTGGATGAGAAATCAAGATTATAGGGCTGGGCAGTGGTTCACTAGTGAAGCACATAACTTACCTTACCATGCACAAATAACCTAATTCAAGCCTGTAGGAAGACAACTTCAAAAGTGGTGAAACAATGTTTCAGGGGACTCTTTCTCCATTTCCATCATCATTTCCCCTTCCCTCTCAATATTCTTTCTTTCTCTCTCTCAAAATAAAATAAAATAAAATAGAGAAAGAAAAGAAAAAGAAAAAAATCAAGATTATAATCCAATTTAGGATCATAAGAAATCAAATATCTCAAAACAAATTTAACCAGAATTGAAAGATCTTCACACTGAAATCTATAACACAATATTGAAAGAAATGAAAGGAACACAAAAAATGATATTCCATGCCCATAGAAGAATTAGCATTATTAAAATGATTATATTACCCAAAACATATATATTCAATGAAATTTACATAAAAATGCCAACAGTATTTTTGACAGAAATAGAAAACAACAACACAGATTTCATTTGTGATGGAAAAGGACCTACATTGGTGGTAAGATTGCTCTGCAGACAACAGTCTCATGGAGATACGTATTATACCCCCTATATCACCAACTGTAGTGTAAATCATTACCACCACCCCACATGAACTGATGAAAATTTAAATGTTTTCACTAGGAAAAAAAACAGTGTTTAATAAATTCTCATATGAGCAATGATTATTATTCAAAAAATAAGAAGCAAGCGTTGAGGCCCTGGAAGATGGTTCAGTGGTAAAGTACAGGATTCACTCAGGAATCCTAAATCCCACCTCTGACACCACATAGGCCAGAATGATACTGTGTTTCTCTATTTCAAATAAATAAATATAAATCAATTGATCTTTAAAAAACCGAACACTGGAGAAGACTCTAGAGAAGGTATTCTTTGTACATTGTTGATAGAAACATAATTTTTACAGCCATTATGGAAAGCAATAGAGGGATTTCTCAAAAATGTTATAAATATAAATTTCATATGGTCACAGCCTGAATATTTACCCAAAGAACATTTCGTCTAGAATTTGAAGAGATATATACATGTCCCCACATACATTGCAGCATTATTTATAATCACAACAGTTAGGAAACAACCAAAGTGTTCATGATTAGACAACCAGATAATGTTGGTCTAATACACACACACACACACACACACATCAGAAAACTATACAAATGAAACTTTTATATTTGCAACAACATGAATGAACCTAAAGACTATTTTCCTTAGCAAAAATAGCCAGATGGAGAAATCAAACACTAAAATTTCAGTCATAGAAGATCAAACAAGTCATTACTAAGATGGAAGGCAGTATAAGGATGAATAAATTGTGGGTCAACACGGTCAATTGTATGGTTATGGGTAGATTTTAAATTATTGTTATAAATTTAATGTAGTTTGTACAGAATATACTTACAGTGTATATATGACTTAAAATAAAAAAACAGAGAATACACTGATTTATAATGGTACACACCTGAAACATAATGTTATAAAGGTAATATAATTTCAATAATAACTTCTTGATAAAAATTAAGTAGCAAGAATTAAGACAAGGAAACTTAAAGCAGCCTCTTTGGTTATAGTTTATCACAACGAAGGCTTGTAAAAGGACAACAAGGCAATATCCTCAACTACCTGTCATAAGTCTCTAGTATCTTTCAGAGTCTTGACTGTGGGACTAATAGGTCACCAATATGTTAGTGAACTTGAAAAACTGAGGTCTAGGGGACAACACTTGAAATTATGTTCCAGTATTATAGGACTCATAGGAAATAAAATATTCATTTAAAAAAGTGTAACAGCTACTTAATATGTATTTACTATGTATAATCTCTTGTCTAGACACTAGGAAAATACATCTTACTCTTCATTATTGGATTTTGTTATTTGTTTAACATTTACTGTGTACCAAGCATTAAAAGTCCTTACTTTTATTACATGCTAAGTAAGATAGAATTCCTTTATGAAAGGAATCATCATTTTTATTTTTTTCTTACCCAAGAATTTCCCTTATAGGATCTTTGGGATTTATTTGATGAAATAGCTAGGTTTTACCATTAATGTTGTTAGGACATAAGAACAGAATTTACCTTGTTACATGCCATTCTCTAGTTAATCATATTACAACATATTTTGTGCATTTAATGTATTAATTTTTAAACTTTTTCAAGTGGGAATATTTAAAAGCAGCAAGGCAAGGTGAACAGCATTGCAGAATCCTGAGATGACTAGCAATTGCCATCTTTCAGTCACATTTCATGTCACTTACATTAGGCCATTAAGAGTTAACTATAAGGAACTAGGATGATTCAACATACACATATGTGAAGGAAATTTTCTAATAATGATTTCACTGCTTTAAAAAATAAATGAAGAATGCAATCCCATATTCATCCTTCATATTTGAAAAATTAAAGTGATAATTCTGAAGCATAACATATAACTCAAAAACAAAGGGAAACAATATAATATAACAGGGGTTGTTCTGGTCTTTTCCACCCTTTCTACAGCAGAGCATAGCTTTATGAAACTTAATATCTGAAACAAGCAAAAAAAAACAACAGATGAGATTTTGTGGGCAGTGTGTGAAGCTTGTAAAATATGAATAAGAAATGCTGAACAACTCAGCAGGACCATTATCTATTTGTTTATTAAGTTTTCCAGTATAGTTTTCCAGTATGATCTGAAAATAACAGAGCATTTATGAAGCATGAAGCGTTTCCTAAGCTTTCAATTAAAGTGAAATAAAACAAAATCAGGATGTATGTTCATTGTAGAAAATCTCATTAGGGCATTGGTCATCACAGCCAGGCATGGCATCATTACCTAGTTCTGTTACTTCGGTTCACTGCCTACCTTCTCTTGCTCAGACACCCAGTATAAGTGGTACAGCTCTTCACAAAAATAAGATGTGTTCTCTAAGGTATCACAGTGATCTTGTCTGCTTTTATTTTTCCTTTTCTACTAAAGCACAGCTCAATTCTGGCTACTTTTGGTTTGTGCCCAATTCCCACTGCATAGGGGGTGGGGTGGGACTATAGTGGTATGTTTTCTTTCCATCTGTTCCACTGTCTCTTTGTTTTTCTATTTGAATAACTTGGGCCTGAGTGGTGAGATTTCAGAATTGGGAAAAAAGGGGAAAAAAAAGAATTTCTACTATTCTCAGTTCTCTGGAAATATGAATTGCATTGAAATATTTTCAACACTATTTTCTCATCATACTTGGAAAAAATTCTGAATTTCAATAATTTTAACCTTTCCTTGAAAGGTCATTGGTTATTTACACTCAGAATAAAAGTTCCATATTAACAGTACATATTTATAACTTAAAATATCTCCTCAAATGAAAAGGCCGAACTAAGTACAGAATGGTTAATATTACCTATTATTTTCCTATTTTTTATAGTGTTTGGACAGGATTTCTCCTACCATATAAAGAAAATAATGGTTCAATTATTACATTTTATAGTAGTGGATTATTTATCCACCTGGGCAAAATGGTATACCTTCTCCTGAACCTCACTGCTATTTTATATTTTGTTTTATTTTAATGAGAAGATTCAGAAAGAAAAGACACAGGGAGAAAAAGAGAGCACTGGCTCAGCTCTGGTTTATTGTGGTTTTCAGGGATGAACCTGGGACCTAGGAGTCTCATGCATGATAATCTTTTGTATACCCATTATGCTATGGAGGATAGCATAACGGTCACTTAATTTAAGAGATATTCATGCCTGTAGTTCTGAGGTCTCAAATTCAATCCTGACATCACCATGAATTGGGGCTGAGCATTTGTTGCTCTGAATATATATATAAAATATATATATATTAATATTATATATAATATATATAATATTATTATATATTAATATATATATTATATATATATACTAGAATTGAAATTAACTGCAATTTTATCTTATCTGAAAATGATATATTAAGATACCCTGATTTCCAGATGAGCAAGTTATACAAAAGGGCATACCAGGTACATGGTTTAGACTCTCATCTGCCAGAGATTGAGTTTGGGCCAACTGCTTAGTCACACCTTCTCTCTGTTGTGATTTTCTCAACTATAAAAGGACACAGACTTTATAGCAATTGGTAAAGATTCAATAAGCTATGCCATGAAGAGCTTACAATGGAAGCTAGCATATAGTGAGCACCTTGTGACTTTTGACTATTATTGTTATTACAATGCTTCATCATAGCCAATAATAGTAATTTCCTGAGTACCTGGTGTGTGTCTTTAGTCAGTCACTTTCCTTACAGATTGGATTGAGTAAGTAATGATTTGGAGCAATCAGCCCTGGGGGCAGGCTTATGAAGGAGAGTCTAGCTGATTGCTGTTGTGTTATTTTTCTTTCTTTTATAAGCCATAACCAGTAGTTACTGGAGCAATATGTACTCACAAATTGCAGCCCCAGAGAGTTGGAAAGGAAGTTGCTATTTAAGGCAGCTCACAATGTCTAGATTGGCATTTTGTGGTTATTGCACAGACATAAACTGATGGATTGGAGTTGATTTAACTAGTGTGGTTGGCTATGTTGTCTTAGAATTATTCCAAGAACTCAGGGTAGTTGGATAAAATAATAACTTTTTAAAAATTTAATCAATTAAAAGCTAAGTACCTAGATGTGGTGGAAGTCTAATTAGGTATACAATAGGCATACTGAACTGAAACAATGATATCTACTAAAACAAGATGTATATATGCATATGATATTATTGAGCCAAATATAGTAATACATTTAAGAAGATAATGTAAGTTAATTTAATTTTTCTCCTTTTTCTTCTTCTCCTCCTCCTCCTCCTTCTGGTAATCCTGCTTAATATGAGTGTTTACAAATACATGAAAAAGTTTATGTAATGTACTATATAGAATACAGAATTACATATATATGTAGAGAGAGAATGCAATGAAAATAAGTTTCGAGAATGTAAAGTTTCTTTTATGGACAATGTAATTTCTGAAAAAGAACAAAGAGACATCACATATCTTGGGTAAGATGAATTCATGAATTCCATATATAAGATTTTTCATTGTAATCTAAAAGTCATTAGATCTTACAGTGCTTAGTATAAGAAACATACAGAAACAAAGGAGCATATGGAATAGCAAGTAACTATTTTTGACTCACTAGAACATTGATTTCACATACTTTTATCTTAAAAATCAATCTTTTAGTTTAATAACTGGCAGGAAGATTAGCTTGGTAACTAAACATAATATCTAGAGGTGAAATCTCATGGGATATTTTGAAAAAAAAAACAGAAAATGAATTTTACTGATGTATTTTTGCTTGAATTTTCTTAAACTCTACTTTCCTTTTTTTTGTGTTTATATTCTTAATTTTTATTAGTTATTTAATAATGGTTCTTATGATTTTAAGATTACAGTAGTATAGTACCACACCAGACCAATCATTAAGTTTCTATATCCTAGTGATAACTACCATGGTTATCACATAGTCTTAAATTCCCTTTCCATGTGGTCCAGGAGATGGTATAGTAGATAAGGTTTTGGACTCACAAGCATGATGTCCCCAGTTCAATCCTTGGTAGCACATATTAGAGTGATATATGGTTCTTTTTCTCTATCCCCTTGTCTTTCTGACTAATAAATTAAATCTTAAAAACAATTCCCCTTCTATATTCTACCCTTACTTCCTTCTTTCCTTCATTTCTTCTTTCCTACTTTCTTTCCCTCCTCTAGTTGACACCTATTATATTAGTAGGTGGAAGAAAAGAAGCACTGCATATCTGTATAAATGTTTGTTTATAGTTCCTTATTTATTCATTGATACATATCTCTTCTCTCACATACAAAATATACAATAAACTTTATAGAAAATAAATGAAATTATTAAAAATGAAAGGACATATCTTTCCAATAATTTAGGATTCATTAGTTGCGCTAAAGATCTCAACAGACTCCTAACTCTGCAACAACCTGATGACATATAAAAGATATATATTAAGCTGTGTTTTTTTCTCTCTTTCCTCCCCTTCCTTCCTTACTCCCTTCCTTTCTTTTTTTCTATTACTGTTGGGAAAGAAACACATTGATATTCTTATTATGCTTTGGATCCAATTATGATGATTCTAATCTTTCAGTTATTTTGCCTGTTCAGCCTCTACAGAACATCATGAACTTCTTGGAGTAGCAGTGGGAATGAGTCTTGTTTCCTAGGCTTGAGTTGCTATGCTGGATTTGATAGGCATGCTGAAAATATCTGGTACATGGACAAACACAAGTACTGAAAACAAATTTCCAGTCTCATTAAAAATTTTCATTGCTTGATTAGAATAAATCTAGGATTAAGAAAATCAAACCTTACATACATATTCTAGGCCTTAACTATCTTAGAAAAAGAAAAATATGGGTTCCTATTTAAGAAGCTTGATATGGTCTCATTCCTACAATAGCAACTTCAGGATTTACATAAAAAACAAGTATATGTCATGAAATAGAGATATAGAGCTACTCATGCTTTCAAATTCTGAAACGTGATTTAGGGTTATGTTGCAAATTTGAGAAAACTGAAGTGTTCCAACCATTTCACTGCACTTCCAATTCTATGATATAGATCTGCAATACAGAATAATAACAAAACCCATCAACTGACATGTATCCAAACAACTAAAACATTTATGAATAGTACCATCCATATTTTTAGAGTTAGAATGGCAGAATAGTCATGACCTACCTTTCACTTTTTTATTACGTAGTCTATACTATAAATCTAACCGTGCATGCTAAATGTTATTGATCCAGTGATAAATCCATCATTAAAAGTTCTGGGACTTAGGAGGAATCCTTAAGATTACTACAGAGGTCTAAGATGAGACTGTAAAGCACAATTCTTTCCCTCATTACAAGCCTATATATTCTTCTCCTTCAAGGTTCATGATCTGTTTGGAGGGGCATATGATTAAAGGAAGGGAGGAATAAAACCTGAATAGATACCTGAATCATATTTGTGTATTACTACTGGACTATTTCAGAGCTATGGACAGAAAAATATTAATTTATCCTTTTTCCTCTGATATATTTTTTATAATCCTTTAAGTTGGGTAGCTTTATTTTTCAAATTTTATTAGTGACTTAATATTGATTTATAAAATTATAAGATAGTAGGGGCATAATTCCAGACTGTTCCCACCACCAGAGTTCTGTATCCCCATGTTTGCAATGGAAGCCAAAGCAATTCTCCCAAGGCTGCTGATATGGGTTAAAGATTATTTCTACAATTATCTGTCTGTATACATTTGGCCACTTTTTCCATGGTCCCATCTTATCTTCCTTTCCAAGCCATACTTATACCAACTACTACATCTACATATGCTTCCCTTTCTCTTTTTCTTTCTCTATGTCCTGATGGAGTTGGAGTTCAGAGTCCTCAGGTCATCTTGCCCCTATCATTTCTTTGCCTCTGGGAGTATGGACCAACATTCTTTTTGTGGTGCAGAAGGTGGGAGTTCTGGCTTCTTCAATTGCTTCTCCACTGGATATGGACATTGGCTGGTCAATCCATACCCCTGGCCTATATTTATCTTTCCCTAGTGTGGTAGGGTTTTGGAGAGATGAGGTTCCAGGATACATTGGTGAGGTTGTCTGCTCAGGGAAGTCAGGATGGAATCATGATAACATATGCAACTTGGTGGCTTAAAGGTAGTAAGATAAAAAGCAGGACAAAGTGGCTAATAAACAAGGAACCAAAACGCAGAAATAGAGCAGATGAGAGTAGGAATCTTAGCGTGGAAAGAAGCGAGAAAGTCTATATCATGTATGTTCCGAGGGACATATTGCTTTTATAGTTTTTGCTTCAGTTTGATAGCTAACATGGAGTTGGACAAAAATATTGTCTGGGGAGGTGATGCCAAAGTTATGGAAAGGGCTAGAAACTTGGATTAGGGCAGAGTAGCTCCCAATCATGATGAAAATCTATCAATAAAATTAACTGTTTACGCCATTAAACTGACCCAAGGGCCATATGTATTCATATTTAGCATAGGAGACTGTATAACCTCTGAGTCCCTGTCAGTCTGAGTTTGCAGTTCATGGTGACAACTGGGAAAATTCTAGGCTACACTAATTTCAGGACCAGTGTGTGTGTGTGTGTGTGTGTGTGTGTGTATGTGTTGCTATTTTATTATTATTTGCTCATTGAAAAATGTCTCTATTACACAGAAAAACAGAGACTAATTACTTAGAAAAGAATAGAGTTAAGAGAAGTGGAAGAACTTCTCTAATATTTTAGGAGCCATCAGTCAGATCTATGTACTTAAAAAGTCAGTTTCAAAGCACTGTGCTACATTATCAACATACAGAAGAAGATATGTAACAAGCTATTTTTTTTATGACACATTAAACCCAGGCTGGGCCTTCACAGGCTAAGTGAAACATTTAAATTTTGAACCAGAGTCACTTAGTAGTTTGAGAATGTGGACAGTTGCATCCATAGCTAAGGCCACAAAGAACAAAATAATTATATTCATTGCTATATATTTCCTTCACACATCTTTGTATCAAACTTTTGTTTGCTAAAGGATCATGTTTATTAGTTTTGTTTCACCAGCTTGACTATGAGCTTCTAGAAGTCAGAGCTCATGCTCTGCCATACATTTCTTTGTATATTTTATGCTGTGTTGCACAGAGATTAAATAAATATTAAAGTTATACAAAAGTGGAACAACAGAGCAAAACAGAAAAAATAAGAGAAAGATACACAAAACTGTCAGCAAAGAAGAGTATGAGATATAAGATAGAACAAGGCAATTTGGGATAATGCACCCTGAAAAAAAGGCATTCAGAGTCACTGTTAAAGATAGCCAGTGTGGAAAAGTATAAAGATACTCTCCTTTGGTTCATTTCTATTTTGTTCTGTACTCACTCCATATTCTTCTCCTTTTCTCTTCTATATTATAACCCCCAAAGAGAACACACCATTGATAAAAAAATACCTTGATAGGGAAGCAACATTGCAGGCTTCAGACGTGGAAACCTCTGGAAAGCTTTAGACTCTTTAAATCACCAGGGACACTGTCAGCAACACTGATGTAGACTAGAGGGCAGAAATGCTACGCAATACACCCTAAACCCAAGTTCAACTATGCCCATTAGTCACACTGATGACTGAAAATACATCTTTCTCTCTCATGTATTTGAGCAATATTTTGCCCTTCCCTAAAGGCCTTTAGAGATGTTTTTTAAAACAGCAAAGAAATATACCCTGTGTTCAATAACTTCTTAGTAAGCTCTTCCAATCTTTTCTTCCCCAGGCCCAAGAAAGGATGTTGAATTTCCAACACTTAATTTATCATTTGTGGTAAGAGAAAAAATTTTTTCACTTTAAACATTTCATTTTTTCCTGTACAATTTTATTTGTGGTTAAAAGTGGTTTATGATAGATACTGTGATTGCAGAGTATAGCTCCAAACTGTACCTACCACCAAAGTCCTGTGTCACCACCCTCTCAGTAGTAACCACCATACTTCTCATGAACTTTTCAAAATAGTTTATTTCTGGTTTTTTTTTTTTAATGTAAGTTCATGCAAAACACTCTTCCTTAACTCAGCTCTAAGGAAATCTCTAAAATTTGGTTTATGAAGCATCCCATTCAATGTGTGACAGTCTGCTTCATAAAGAAACATATGATATTACTGTCTGTCTATCTGACAAAAAAAAATTCAATAGATAAATCAGCTAGTAGTGAAAATACTGTAGAGACTCTTGAATTCAGCAGAGATGATTTCTGATCATTAAGATCATTAAGATTTCTTCCTTTTTCCCCCTTTAAGTCTTTCTTCCTTTTAGTATTCTCTCACCTTGTCTTTTTTATTATTATTTATTTTGTGAATTTATGATTGCTTATTCTTCTTTCTGTTCTGTTGCAACTCCATTTCCACACACCTCACTTTTCTCTACTTCACCTTTGCCTGCTTCCCTGGAGATTTATGTTGCTTGATTTCATTAGCTCACTGTTCCATCAATGGAAAAGAGTACTGGGAGTCAGAGACGGTGGAGAAGGGGTTTTCTCTTAGCTTGTAACTAGGTTAAGAGATAGCTATTGTTGTGGAATGATGGATTCTGGTCTTTTCTTCATCCTGAATGCACCCTAACAGCTCCATTACCTCTGCAAGCAGGAAGATGCTGTTTGCTTTCAAAGCAGCAAGGCCTGGCTGAAATCCTACCAGTCCAATAAAAGACTCAATTGTGTAGGCCTGTTCTACCTCTCCTCCCACTCCATGCTTGTAAAGTTGGTGACATCGAAGTTAATGTTATTCATTGGAATAATACTTCAGATCTGCTTCTATTATAGTACCCCTCTAATGACAGGGGTAGGGTGGGGTGAACAGACTTCATGATTATATTGGCTCCTGCAGGATGCAGTCTTAAAAAAAAAAGATAAGATAAATAATAGACACATGAGACAGTGTTCCCTTTGTAGAGCCTTATTTACATTTCTGTTTATTTTAATTTGCTGCAGTGGAGGAGCTAAGAAAGGGATGTTATCCATACATATTGCTCAAAACACATCCAACTTTAATATTTATTCTTTTGTTATCCTAGTATCTGCCCTGCCCTTTTGCCACTTGATAGCTTTGCTTCTTTCGTTTTCTTTCTCTAATGTCATTATCAACTCAAAGCTCTGGATATTTTATTCTAAAAAAATGTGATAGACTTTATATAGATAAAATATTGTTTTAGATATATTTTATTAATTACTGCAAGTGGTTTTTATTTATGATTGCTACTGCTTTACAAGACTATAAGATTATAGGATATAACTCCACACTAATCCATGACCAAAGCTTTATGCCCCTATCTTCCTAATGATAACCACCTTAGTATGGGTGAAATAAATTTGACCCAGATCTAGCCCTTTATTTCCCAAACTGATGACAGATTCCATACTGGAATATAAAGAGAAATTTATTTAAGGTTGGACTAGAAAAAAAGTCTCATGTTACTTTAGATTCAGGTTTCAATAGCCAGAATACAATCCTACAAAAGAAGTTGGGGGCTGGGGTGGGCACTGCCTTAGTTCAGGGTGACATAGCAAAGTACCACAGACTGGCTTGACTAATAAACAGCAGAAATAATTTCTTACACTTATGCAACTTGTTAGTTTGAGATCATGGTGCCTACATTGATCAGACATCCATATGGGTTGTATACTTCTCACTGTGTCCTTACTTAGAGGAAAGAGCTAAGAAACTCATGAATCCATTTCTGAGAGTTTCATTGTCACAATCAGCACCTCTTGAAGATCCCACCCCTAATATCCTCACTTCAGGGTTAACGTTTCTACATGTGAGGTGAAGAACACACAAATATGAGTGGTAAGTAATCCAAGCAGTAATGAAAAAAAATTCTGTAGAAAGGTGAGAATGGCCTTTAGTTATAGCAGGAAAACAATGCTACAGAATAAATGATAAAAAATGGAGAGGTTGGATAGCACACCCAAAAGAGTGTCAATTTTCTTAAGCATCCAGGTTCAAACCCCTGACCACTTCATAAAAGCACCTGCATGGAAGTTTCATGAGAAGTAGGATAGTGTTGTAGTGTCTCTCCTCTGCCTCTCACTCTCTATAAAAATGTTAGGAAAAGAATGCTTCTTGGAGCAGTGGAGTTGTACATAGTCTGAACCCTAATGTAACACTGACAAAAAACAAACAAACAAATAACAAAAGAAAAAGAAAAAAGAAAAAGAGAAAGAAAGAAAGAAAAAAGAGAAAAAAAGAGAGAAAGGTGACAAGAATTAGAGAAAGCATTACTGAATTCTAAATGAAGGGAGGCCTTGAGTTTTCCCTGAGCACCTTCTCCTCACCAATATATTAGGATATTCATTCTCACATACAACTTTATAGAAAGTATATCCCTAGTTCTTGTGAATGTCACTCTTTTATATAAAAGTTGTTTGATTCTGAAGTCCTTCCTCATTAGCATTCTCTGTTTATATGTAGAGGGTGACCCATTCTTATCAGGGAGTATGCATCTGTGCTTTGTTCTGCATCTTCATTAACAATCCCTCAATATAATCTCTGATCCAGGCTTTATGAATATTCTACTGGTAATGTTGATATTGTCACTGCTATCATCTTCTTTGTCAAGGACATGTTAATCTTGCTAGTAGAAAATGCACATAGAAAGCTTCCTAATGTTTCCATAGAGTCCTAGATTCATATCATCTAACTAAACCGAAAACTTTGACTATGCTAGCTTCTCCTATACTGTCTCTCTATCCATGGAAAGTATGGAATGATCTACTCTCAGATCCTTTACTATCTGTCTTCAATGCCTTCTTCTTATCCTTGTCCCTCAGGGACCCAATATTATCTAGAGAACAAAACCACAAAGGCATAAGTGTATACTAAAGAACTCTTAGTCAATAGGAAATCTCCCACATGAAGATTTGTAGTTAAGAAGAAAAAAATTCAGACAAGTCACATGCTGATCTGTGCCACCCCCTTGGGATTTAAGTTTCAGCATCTTATGGCATCCAGGATAATGTTTAAAGTAAAACAGGGTGTGTACATAAATTCTCTGTTACGTGGAGCTGAAACCTGCATTTTACAAAGAGAACACATTTTTTAATGTCTTCAAACTCCTTGTTCCTGTGTTTCTTTTGAGACTAATGACGTCTATTAGAAAATTATAAACTATCTTGTGTTATACATAATAAAATGGAATATCATGTATACAATATGATTTATTCTGCCTGAAAACTAAAGCTTTACTACATCAAAGTACTTCGTGAATTTCAGGTAGATTCACCATTCATATTGTCACTTTCTTTTATATAAGGCAATTATTTTGTGGATTTAAGTTTATTGCCACAAACCTCAATAGCTATTTTCACTGCAGTGACAAGAAATCTGAATTTTGAATAGTTATCCAATAGAGAGTAGCAGACTTTCAGAATAGTAGTCAGTTCCATGTATTCAGGTGCCTATAAATCCATTTATCTCCATATATCAAATTGTTTACAAGCTATATAACCCTCCCTAAACATCAAAATAATTACACAACTACCAATGTCAAGAATAAAATCCATGTTTCTTTTTAAGAAGAAATCATAATATATGTATTACCTGTACTGTCCTACTTCCTGGTCTCTCTTCATAGTGACTGGTATTGTCAGCTAGAGTCCCCAGTACATATTTTTTTCAAGACTGAAGAATTGAAGTTGATCAAACTTTCGTTACTTTGAATGTCACTGACTGCCTTACTACATTTGGAAAGCAAGAGTGTCTTTATTGATGGTACTTAGGGAGATATGCTAATTAAGACATGCTCACCTAAATCAAGAAAGTGGTCACACACCATATAAGAATAAATGTTCTTCCTGATCTTAACTGTCTTTCTCTGCATTAATTAAGATGAATAGAAGATAACACTTGCCTAGAAACTTATAATGGGACATTCCTTCTCCACACACACAAATAAATAAACTGGAAATAAAAGAAGAGCAGTTTTAAGTTATTATTATTTTTTTACTAAATTCTGTTTAGTTTGTTTTTGTCACATTAAATTGTAATTAAAATTCATTTTAGCTCTAAATTGATGACTTCTTTTCATAAAGATAAAAAATAAAACAATCCATAAGGTACAAGATCATTAATTCACCCACTACTTAAACAATTATATGCATTACACTGAAAAAGAAATAAGTATATTCTTAATGTTATGACAAAATTTAAATATATTTCACTAAAGTCTTTAATTCTTATTAAATTCAGGAAATACCTTCACAATATACACACATATAGCACTTTGACATCTACCACTGATTTATTGCAATATCCATTTCAAAACCATCTTACCACAATCAATCAATTCTTTTAACATTGCAGAGAAAATAAATATCTCAAACTGTCTATTCAAATGCTCTTAAAGCTTTAAAGTACCTTAGATAGGATTATCATCAAAGAATGAAACAATATAATAACATTTTGAAAATTTCATTACAGGAATAAAATCTTTCCACTTTGAAAATAAAGTTTTGATGCAAATTCACTGCAGCTGAATTTATAAACACACACACACACACACACACACACACACCGGAGTTGATCCAAGAAGCATAGATATAGGAGATTCCCATATCTGTTTGTGGCATATTATATGTGATCACTCATTCCCATTAGGCAAATAAATTTTCAGACTTGGAGTGAGTGACTAGACAAGTGACAGAGAGAGCAACAGGATCGGAGATAAATGAGATGACAAAAGCAAAAAACACCAACTAATGCTCCTGGACCTCTCAACAAGAAATCCTGCTAAGGGACAGAGGAAGGTAATCAGAAGTTTTGGGGGTGACATCTTCAATGAAACTACTAACTCGTGACACTTCATCTTTAAATCTAAAATTGCATGATGCAAGAGTAACCTGATTGGTTTATAGGATGCTTTTTCTATTTCACTTCAAAGTTGAAACTCAATGGAAACCGAATTCCAAGATGTTGGTCTGCTTCTGAATTCTGCTTTTAAGACCCCTTCTGTTTCATTGGTTTAATCCTCCCTGCTTAACACTGTATTCTATTTACACAACCACTGTTAACTAAGCACCACCCTGCCTCCAGGGCATTGGTTTAATCCTCACTGTTTTGCATGTTTTTTCCTTCTCCCCACCCCTTATCCTACATACATCCTCTTCAGACCTGACACTTCCACCTCAGGATATATAAGGACAGGATTGTGATTAGACATAGCTTAGATTGTGTTGCATTCTACATGAATAAAGACTGCACTGTGTACCACTCAGCCATGAGTCCCTGGTTGTCTCTCTCTCTCCCGCTCGAGAAGCTAGCCTGGCACCAAGAGAGTGAAAAAGATGGACAGTGATGACAATGAAGCCATAAATAAGAGACACTGGTCTTCATTTTCATACTTCTACCCTGTCCTACATGACACTTATTGCAGTATATGTTTGCTCCATTCATCTGCATTAGAAGAGATCTCTTTTCAGAGCCTAATCCCATTAAAGGGAGTGCCATTTACATACATCCAAATCTGAAGCTATGCTTCCCAAATTTAGGAATTCTAAAGTATTCTCTACCTGAAGGAAGTTAAGTTAAACATAAGTTTAGTTAAGTTAAAACTAGTTAAGTTAAAAATTTGAGTCATATTTGTCATTTTCCACTTCTGAAGCTCTAATAACCTATTTATTATCATAAAAGCAGATCTTAAATCAGTCACCTAGATCCTTTTGACAAGCACACATTTACCACTAATTCCAGCCAATCCAGAATTCCTGTCTGATTTTTGCATTGGTCATGTGTTCATTGTTCACTCTTACCATATCCAACCTGTGTTCAAACTGTACCTAGAGTCATAATGTTGAAACACACCATTTAGTATTCCTTTGCTGAGACCTAAGGGTTAAATTATCTGAAAGAAATTCCCTAGATCTTCTGAAAAGATCCATGGGAATGGTAAGGCCCATGGGTTAAGGTATTCAATCCTTACCAAATACTGAGCTCTATGTCTTTTTTTTTTTTTCTTTACATTATTTACTCTATGTCTTTTTCATGTCAAGAGAGGGACTGGTACTTCCCCAAACAGGGATATCAATGTGTAGAATTTTAATACTTATTTGGTGCACGATAAGAAACTTAGCAGCTTGATCACATCAGAGGAAAGTTTACTCTTCCTACAAATGAATGCTGAATAGGAGTGGGGCCAAGTTTCTACATCATAGCATTACTGTTGTCTTTCTGTTCTTGTTTCGGCAGTGCAACTTCAAAAGCCTGCATTTCAAGGACAGGAGAGGGTTTTTTTGTTTTTGAGTTTGATATCTGGCCCTGCTAGATCTTGATGGCACATTCTAGAATACAAACCTCTCTGCTGCTGCTCTTGTTTTTATGTGTTAAATTTTGTATTAAAGTTCAATCTCCTAAAATACTACACTAGTATCTTTGTTTACATTTTAGGAATCTTAATCTCGTTGCTCTCAGGAAAAACACCAGGATTCTTACTATAAGATATAATGCCCAGCATTACCTGCCTCAAGGCTGGCTTTTGCACTACATGTTTACTCTTTCAACTCTAACCTTATTTTATTTGTTCACAAATGAGACACCTTACTTTCCACCGCTGGGTCTTCAATTCTTCTTCTTTTCTGCTGTTATATTCTTTCCCACTCAGGTTTCTGATATAAAATGACAAGTTACTTTTCTATGGAAGAACTTCCTGATCTTCCGGTATAGTGTACTTACTCTGTTGTATATTTTGTGTTGTTTAGAAAAAGAACACAACAATAAAACAAAATATAGGAGTATTTTCTGGTTTCTTGGTAGATATTATTTTTAATTTATGGTTGAATTCTAATTGGCCAATACATCTTCATACACCTTAATATGCCTACAATCACTAACTAATGATCATTCACCTCTAATTCTTACCCTTGTAATAGAATCCTATATTCCCATACTATAATCTTAAAACATTTCTCTCTCAAAATATTTAGCATAAGAACATAAGAATGCATAAGAATGACTGTTTCTTTACCACATATACTCATAATTTATCACAGAGATTATAGGTAAGTAAGTATCCCATAGCCATTTTCTGAGTAAATTTTTTATTTAATGGAAACATTAATAAACTTTGGTCTGTATCTGCAGATCTGAGAATAGTGAAGGGGTGAATAAGTGATATGGGTGGATAATTTACAGTGGAGGAAACTGGAATTTTGGCGGCTGGTGAGGTTTATTAACACAGACTGTGGAGAAATGTGATTGTACCCCTGACACAACAACAATCTTGTGAACCACCTAGTCAGTAAAATTTAAATAATTGAAATAAATAAAAATTAACATCTAGAGCTGAGTGGTGGCACACCTGGTTGAGTGTCCACGTTACAATGTGCAAAACTCAGGTTTGAACCTCTGCTCCCCACCTTCAGGGGGAAAGCTTTTGCGAGTGGTGAAGCAGTGCTTCAGGTATCTCTGTGTCTCTATCTCTCTATCTCACCCTCCACACTCAATTTCTAACTGCCTCTATCAAATAAATAAAGATACTAAAAAATGAACATCATTCTCAATATGAGAAAAGTACAATAAATAAAATGTATTAAAGTAGACACCACAAAAATAATGAATGATGATTTTACATAGTTGTGGTAAAAATATAAAATAATATTTACAGTTATATCAGTCAAAACATATATTTCACTATACTGTCTATAAATGAAAGTCAATTTCTTGTTCACCAAAAAAAAAAAAAAGAATCCCCACACCTATGGACATCTAATCTTTGATAAGGGGGCCCAAAGGATTAAATGGAAAAAGGAGGCTCTCTTTAATAAATGGTGCTGGGAAAACTGGGTTGTAACATGCAGAAGAATGAAATTGAAACACTTTATCTCACCAGAAACAAAAATCAACTCCAAATGGATCAAAGACCTAGATGTCAGACCAGAAACAATCAAATACTTAGAGGAAAACATTGGTAAAACACTTTCCCACCTACACCTCAAGGACATCTTTGATGAATCAAACCCAATTGCAAGGAAGACTAAAGCAGAAACAAACCAATGGGACTACATCAAATTTAAAAGCTTCTGCAAATCCAAAGAAACTGTTAAACAAACAAAGAGACCCCTCACAGAATGGGAGAAGATCTTCACATGCCAGACATCAGACAAGAAACTAATCACCAAAATATATAAAGAGCTCAGCAAACTTAGCCGCAAAAAAGCAAATGACCCCATCCAAAAATGGGCAGAGGATATGAACAAAACATTCACTACAGAGGAGATCCAAAAGGCTAACAAACATATGAAAAACTGCTCTAGGTCACTGATTGTCAGAGAAATGCAAATTAAGACAACACTAAGATACCACCTCACTCCTGTAAGAATGGCATACATCAAAAAGGACAGCAGCAACAAATGCTGGAGAGGCTGTGGGGACAGAGGAACCCTTTTACATTGCTGGTGGGAATGTAAATTGGTACAGCCTCTGTGGAGAGCAGTCTGGAAAATTCTCAGAAGGCTAAACACGGACCTTCCATATGATCCAGTAATTCCTCTCCTGGGGTTATACCCCAAGGACTCCATAACACCCAACCAAAAAGAGGTGTGTACTCCTATGTTCATAGCAGCACAATTCATAATATCTAAAACCTGGAAGCAACCCAGGTGCCCAACAACAGATGAGTGGCTGAGAAAGCTGTGTTATATATACACAATGGAATACTATGCAGCTATCAAGAACAATGAACCCACCTTCTCTGACCCATCTTGTACAGAGCTAGAAGGAATTATGTTAAGTGAGCTAAGTCAGAAAGATAAAGATGAGTATGGGATGATCCCACTCATCAACAGAAGTTGAGTAAGAAGATCTAAAAGGGAAACTAAAAGCAGGACCTGACCAAATTGTAAGTAGGGCACCAAAGTAAAAACCCTGTGGTGAGGGGTAGACATGCAGCTTCCTGGGACAGTGGGGGGTGGGAGTGGGTGGGAGGGATGGGTCACAGTCTTTTGGTGGTGGGAATGGTGTTTATGTACACTCCTAGTAAAATGTAGTCATATAAATCACTAGTTAATTAATACGAGACGGGGAAAATTAATTGTATGTCTCGAAGTTTTTCAAAACACAGACTGAATCTTTTTAATATATAGGCTTTTTAATATATAATTGATATGCAGACTCTCTCAAAAGCCTAGACCAAGTAGGTCATAAGCAACCAATAGCACAGCTATATACAAGATACTGTGTACTGTACAGCAAACCCTAACAAAAGGACTTTTCAAAGTTAACCCAATTACCAAATAATGTGATGATAACATTAACTATCGATTGTCTTTTTGAACCCTAAGACAGCAGGAACCTCACATCTCCACTATAGAGCCTCTACTTTCCCCCAGTCATGGAACCCTTGGATGGGGCCCACTTTCTTGTACGCCTCTCCCAATCCATATCAAATAATATTGCATCTGCCGATCACAACCTAACCAACACAACGACTGCCACCTCAACATGCTTCACTTCAGTCTGTGTCCAGAGACTTCACGTGTGGAATGACAACCCTTCAGCTTCATTACTCGGGTGAGACCTTTCCTTTCATAGTATACTTTAATTCCATTTCAGGTGGTTCACTTTCTAACAAAATCCCAAAACCTAGATATACACCAGTTTCTGTGAGAGAGCATACGTTCACACGTATCCATAAACTAGTGCAAAATATATACCTGAAAGCAGAAGTACACTAGAGTTTGCAGTGAGTACCTCCCTAACACTTCCTCTCCACTATTCCAAACTTTGGGTCCATGATTGCTCAACAATTTGTTTGGCTTCGTATGTTAACTGTCTTTTCAGTCACCAGGTTCCAGATGTCATCAGGATGCCGGCCAGGCTTCCCTAGACTGAAGACCCCACCAATGTGTCCTGGAGCTCCGCTTCCCCAGAGACCCACCCTACTAGGAAAAGAGAGATGCAGACTGGGAGTATGGACTGATCAGTCAATGCCCATGTTCAGCGGGGAAGCAATTACAGAAGCCAGACCTTCTACCTTCTGCAACCCACAATGACCCTGGGTCCATGCTCCCAGAGGGATAGAGAATGGGAAAGCTATCAGGGGAGGGGGTGGGAAATGGAGATTGGGTGGTGGGAATTGTGTGGAATTGTACCCCTCTTACCCTATGGTTTTGTTAATTAATCCTTTCTTATATAAAAAATTAAAAAAAGAAAAGAAAAAGTTTTTTTTCTTTGCTTACTGATTAGGTGAAAGAAAACATAGAAAGGCTGAGAGGACTGGGCTGTAAACCCAGTTGAAATACAGTTTGAAAGTACTAAAATATAGAAAGCAGCACATGTATTTCAAATTGTGGAAAGCAGTGCATGTATTTCCTGCTTCATCATTGAGAGGGAAAATGGTAGACTGATACATTAAATTATTTTTTTCTGTTTAAAGGAATATTTAGAGTCACTCTCACTTGCAAAAAAATGTCTTTAGAAACATACAAGAGAAACAGATGAGAATCATTAGATCAAATAGTGGTGAATGTACAAGATGTTCTACATCTAATAGATAAACAAGATGAAGAAAAATTAGCAGGAGCAGATGGTAGTGCTTATGTTCTTTAATATGTAGAATTCCCCACTCCAAGCGGGGATGCAGTATAAAAGTATACCTAGATGAACTGCAAGAAACCAGGGAAAGGGGACTGGCAGTAGTGCACAGAGTACCAAGTGCAAGGACCTACACAAGGATGGAGGTTCCAGCCCCTGACTCCCCACCTGCAGAGGCGGGGTCACTTTACAAGGGGTGAAGCAGGTCTGCAGGGGTCTTTCTCTCCCACTCTGTCTTCCCCTCCTTCCTCAATCTCTCTCTGTCCTATACAATAAAATGAAAAAAAAAAAAAAAGGTCTGCAGGAGCAGTGGATTTATAATGCAGGCACTGGTCCCAGTAATAACCCTGAAGGCAAAAAAAAAAAAAAAAAAAAAAAACTGAGATAAAAATGAGTCACTTTCTTTGGTCAGTTTTATTCTTAGGTATTTTATTGATATTGCTACAACAGTAAGTGGGAGTGATTTCTGGATGTCTTCTTCAGATTTAGTATTTTCATAAAGAAATGCTACTGATTTTTGTACATTTATTTTGTAGCCTGACACCTTGCTATATTGTCTAATAACTCTCAGTAGTTTTCTGCTGTATTCTTTAGGTTTTTCTATGTATACTATCTCAATATTGAGAGCTTCACTTCTTCCCTTCCAATCTGTATTCCTATGATTACTTTCTCTTGCTTGATTGCTATGGCAAGAAATTCCAATACTATATTGAAGAGTGAGGTGATAATGGACATCCATGTCTAGTCCCTGATATGAGGAGGAATGCTTTCAGCTTCTGTCCTTTGAGTATGATGTTGGCTATAGGTTTGTTATATATAGACTCCACTGTCTTGAGGAATTTCCCATCTATTCCCATTTTTTGTAGTGTTTTGAGCATGAATGGGTGCTGGATTTTGTCAAAGGCTTTCTCTGCATCTATTGAGATAATCATGTGGTTTTTGGCTTTGCTTTTATTGATGTGGTGAATGACACTGATTGACTTACGGATGTTGAACAAGCCTTGCATTCCTGGGATAAATCCCACTTGGTCATGATGAACAATCTTTTTGATATACTGCTGTATACAGTTGGCCAGGATCTTGTTTAATATTTTGGCATCTATGTTCATCAGAGATATTGGTCTCTAGTTTTCCTTTTTTGTTGTGTCCCTATCAGCTTTTGGTATCAGGGTGATGCTGGCTTCATAGAAGGTGGAAGGGAGTGTTCCTGTTTCTTCAGTCTTGTGGAACAGCTTTAGAAGTATAGGTATTGGGAGTCGGGCTGTAGCACAGCGGGTTAAGTGCAGGTGGCACAAATCACAAGGACCGGCATAAGGATCCCGGTTCGAACCCCGGCTCCCCACCTGCAGGGGAGTTACTTCACAGGCGGTGAAACAGGTCTGCAGGTGTCTATCTTTCTCTCCTCCTCTCTGTCTTCCCCTCCTCTCTCCATTTCTCTCTGTCCTATCCAACAACAACAACAACAATAATAACTAGAACAATAAAACAACAAGGGCAACAAAAGGGAATAAATAAAATAAATATTTATATATATATATAAAAGAAGTATAGGTATTAATTGTTTCCTGAATGTTTTGTAGAATTCTTTAGTGAAGCCATCTGGTCCAGGACTTTTGTTGTTAAGGAGATTCTTATTAACTGTTTTGATTTCTTTGTCTGTGATTGGTGCATGTAGGTTTTGCAGTTCTTCTTGGTTCAGTTTTGGAAGGGCATATGTTCCTAGGAATTATTCCATTTCTTCCAGATTTTCTAGCTTGGTGGCATGAAACTTCATAGAAGTTTTACATGACTTTCTGGATTTCTGTGGTGTCAGTTGTGATATCTCCTCCATTGTTTACAATTCTATTTATTTGAGTCCCACCCATTTTTAAATTTTGTTTATTTTATTATTATTATTATTATTATTTTTAGTGTGTATGGCTAGCGGTTTGTCAATCTTGTTTAATTTTTCAAAGAGCCAACATTTGGCTTCATTTATCTTTTGAATGGTTCTCTTATTTTCTAAGTTGTTTATTTCTGCTCTAATTTTAGTGACTTACATCCTTCTGGTTGTTTTAGGGTTCCTTTATTCCTCTTTCTCTAAATCCTCAAGGTGTGCTGTAAGGTTGTTTGAGTTTTTCTTGTTCTCTAATATGTGATTGTATGGCTATGAGTTTCCCTCACAATACTGTTTTAGCTGTGTTCCAAATAATTTGATAACTTGTGTCTTCTTTTTCATTTGTTTCCAGAATATTTTAATTTCTTGATTGAGTGCCTCTCTGACCCAGCAGTTCTTAAGCAGTATGTTGTTCAGTTTCCAATTTCTGTGACTTTTAGTAATTTTCTGTTTGTTGTTGAATGTTTGCTTTACTCCACTGTGGTCTGAGAAGATACTTGGGATGATTTCAATGCTCTTGAATTTTCTGATACTGTCTTTGTGTCCTAACATGTGGTCTTTCCTTGAGGATATGCTATGTGGATTTTAAAAGAATGTGTATTCCAGTTTTTGGGGGTGAAAGGCTCTGAAAATGTCCTGGAGGTCTAGTCTGTCCATCTCTTCATTTAATTCTCTTGTTTCTTTGTTGATCATCTGCTTCATTGATCTAAGTGTGAGAGTGGGGTGTTGAAGTCTCCCACTATTATTGTATTACTATTGATGTATTTTTGTAGTTCTTTCAGTAGGTTTTTAATGTATTTAGATGGCCCTTTATTGGGTGCATAGGTGATAGTAATTGTTAAACCTTCTTGGGTGATTGATTCTCTAATCATTCTGTAATGGCCTTGCCTATATTTTATTACTTTATTTAAAATCTATTGTGCCAGAGATGAGAATGGCTGTTCCTGCATTTCTTTTCTTTTCTTTATTTTATTTTATTTTTTTTTGTGATCCTTCCACTTTAACTCTGTGGTTGTCTTGTTGTGTCAGGTGGGATTCTTGCAAGCAGCACGTGGTTGGGTTGTGTTTTCTGATCTATCCCTCACACTCTGTGTCTTTTAGTGGGTGAATTTAAGCTGTTGATATTTATTGATATTATGGATTTAATGTATTGTAGTGAAATTATTCAACAATTTTTTATTTGCTTTGATATACGGCAACTATTATGGGAATGTTTTTGTTTATAAGAGGTCTTTTAGTATCTCTTTCAGGGCAGGCTTGGTGATGGTTGCCTCCTTTAACTGTTGTCTGTCTGAGAAGGTTTTGATCCTACCATCTAGTTTGAATGAAAGTCTAGCAGGATATATTATCCTTAGTTGAAACCCTTTTGGATTCAGGGATTGATAGATATTTTGCCATTCTCTTCTGGTTTTTAGAGTTTGAGTGGGGAAGTTTGCTGATAGTCTTATGGGTTTTCCTCTGTATGTGACTTTTTTTTTTTTTCTCTTGCAGCCTTTAATATCCTTTCTTTATCCTGGCTTCTTTTCATTGTAACTATGATGTGTCTTGGTGTCTTCAGGTCTGGATTGATTCTGTTTGGGACTCTCCTGGCATCTTGAATGTTAATGTCCTTTCTGTTGTTTAGTTCTCAGAAGTTTTCTTCTATGATTTCCTCTAGAATGTTTACTTCCCCTTCCTCTCTTTCTTTCTCTGGTAGGCCAATTATACAAATGTTAATTCTTTTGTGATCATCCCAGATGTCTCTTTTATTGTTTTCAGTGTCTCTCAATCTCTTTTTGAGGTCTTTTACCTCTTTCTTAGTTTTATCTTGTTCATCCTCTGTCTGGCTAATTCTGTTTTCTGCTTCTGTTAATCTGATTTCCCTTCCCTCAGCTTCTTTCTTCAGTTCAGTTGTAGTATTAGCTTGTTCTGCTAATTGACCTTTAACCTCAGCTATTTCAGTTTTCAGTTCTCTAATTACCTTGAGGTAGCTTGTATTTTCTTTGAGGGTGTCATCTGTTGTTTCCCTCATTCTGATAGCCTTTTCCTCTTTACTTGTCTTCATTTCTGTGATTATTAGTTTTATTATTGCTTTCATACTTTTCTTATCTATTCTTACTTCTGACTGATTTGAAGTTTCTTCTGGGCTCCTGTCCTGATTCAAGTGGTAGAAGTTTTATTTGCTCTTGATTTAACCATTTTTTTATTAATATGTTTTTTTTTTCTGTTCTTTCATTCTACAGTTGTTGTATTTTGAGTACATGCCATGCTATACTAAAGACATTTATGACAAATGCAGTCACCAACCTCAGAAATTACAACAATAGTAACTGAAGGAAGGATTTATGCAACTAAACCAATACCAGTTAGCCAAACAACATCTCCAGTCCAAGGAAAAATAGCAACCAAACAAAAGAAAGAGAAAGGACAAAGGGGAAAACAAGAATAGACAATTATGCAAATCTACTGTCCTCTATAAATTCTAGGGATATAAAGATGCAAAAGTGAAGTAGAAAAGACACACACACACACACACACATAGTCCACACCGTGTCAGATTTCTTCCTCAAATTAATTCACAAGTGAGTATCAGTGAATTCAGAAAGCAAAATAAAGAGGAAGGAAGAAAATAATAAAAAATAAAATAAAAGAAAGGAAGAACAGTGAAAGGAGATTTTGTTGTTGTTGTTGTTTTAAATTAGCTAGGAGGAGAGAAAAAGGCATATAGAGGGAAGAGGTAGAGAGAAACAAGTTCCTCTCACAATGGATAGGATACCCACTCACTTAGCAGTGGAGTAAACAACAACAGTTAATTTTGGTTAACTTGAAGAAAGAGAAGGGAAAAGGGACACACATATATAATAATAGTAATAATAAAATAAAATAAAGTAAAAAACCCTAACAGTCAGTCTTGTGCTTGGACCCCTCCGGATTAGCTGCAGGCAGCCTGAGCAAAGACAGCCAATTGTAAGGAGTACCCCCGCAAAAAAAAAAAAAAAATTCCAGGTAGTCTTTCCCAAGCAGGGTTGAGGCTGATTGGTTAAGTATTTTCTTACTCAAATAGAGCTCCAGCCATTAAAAAAAGAGAGAAGTTAAACAAAAAGGAAAAGGCTTGGAATGACAACCTGATGAGCCAGGAATCTTGGTAAAGAAAACATTTCAACAAGAAGCCTGCTAGAAGAGGCTGTCCAGGCCCTGGTGGATGGTTCTGGGGTCGGGGGGGGGGGTGAGCTCAGAAATAATCAAAAGATTTCCCTTTCTTTGTCCCCCAGCCTCCATTTGTCATCCCAAGAGTGAGTTATGGGACTGTATTTTGGTGTCAACCTGGTGAGCCCATGATTACTCTCCAACAGACAGCCCAGTATCCTACCCTATCCAGAGAATCCCAGGTCATAATCTGCTGCTTTTTGGAGATAATGGTAGCTGCCACCCCAAAGTCACTATCTTGGCTCCACCCAGAATGAGTCACTTTCACAGGCCAAATATTTCATTTACAAGCCGCAGCCCAATGAAGAGTCAACCCATGTAAAAGTCTTCTGAAACTTTTTCAGAAATGCAAAATTCAATTTTAAATAAAAATATTTATGAATAGAATTTATGCCTGATATGAAAATAACCTAAACACAATGAATATTTTGTATTAATATACAATAGCAACCTATGTGGAAAACACATAGGCTTATAATAGACTTGTATTCTTCATCTTTTAATATGAGGTTTTGTTTTTTTTTTCTAGTTCTGATACTTCTAGCCAGAAGGAATCTAGACAGTTGGCTGAATGAGCCATTCAAATATTCCAAGAGACAATCTTGTGATTCATTTACTCCTTGCTTATGGGGATATATTAATGAATCTTCAATCTTGCTCTCATTGTCCCCTATGGCCATGATGCATTCATAGATAAAGCAGGTTTACATAGCAGAAAGGCTTCTGTCAATAGTGTTAAATCTGTTGTCATCTATCTTCCTAGTCTTGGAATGTGGAAGGGAGAGATAAGAAAGAAAACACAAAGTTACGTTAATTTAACAACTAAATGACAGGCCTTTATTTTAGGCATTTTCATCCCTGTGGTTATCATTCACATTTGTGAAGTTGAATTTTACTAGGACAGCCTATGCTATTAATCAACTGTTCTGGAAAGATGAGTTTTGTTTTGTTTTTTTGTCATCACTGGGGCTTTACTACTAGACTGGCTTTTTCAGATAAAGACAGAGTGAGGGGAAAACTGTATTAACGCTTCCTTCATTGCAGTGGAAGCTAGACCTGAACCTGAGTCATGTGTAAGACAAAGCAGTCACTATCCTGGTGAGCTATCTTATTGACCATGGGAAGATGTGTTTATGGTAACTGAATATGAATACAGACATACATATACACACTTGGAAAGGGCTCCTGTTTGCTTTCTGTAAACTTGATTCTTCTTGTAAGATATTTTAGACTGACTTTTCTCTTTGGTAGGGGATAGCCATCCTAAAATATTGTACAGTAATATTATTCTTAATAATGTAAAAGAGATGCTTTGATAAAAGTAAGTTAGTAATGAAAGACTGGGATGAGGAGAGAGAGAGAGAGAGAAAGAGGGTTATCTTGGCATCACTCCTTATTATCTCTGGAAACTTGGATAAGTTAGTCAAGTCTTATAATCTCTTGGGATAATACCTCCCTCAAAGAATTATTATAAAATATTTTGTAACTTTTTTTTTAGTATATGTGCTGCCGAAGCGAGCACAAAATATTTTGTAACTTAAGTGCTTTGCATAAGACCTAATACAGAGTAACAGTTGCTATTTATTGAACTGTTATCAGTGTGTGTGTGTGTGTGTGTGTATGTGTGTGTGTGTGAATGAGCATGCTAATTTAAGAGTCTCTAAAATTTTTAGACTATATCTTCATTAATAAACTAATATAACTTGAAGTATATCATTTTACTCACTTGGGGTTGATTTGACATACACATTTTTAAATAAGGTTAATTTATTAGCTCTGCATGCCAAGGTGGAATGGAAATTTTCGTGAATAAGAAATAATAAATTCAAGTTTGAATAGTCAAAAGATAATGAGAAAAAAAAAAGAAAGAAAAGCTCATACAGTGGTTACATAGATTTCTGAGTTAGAGCTACTTTCCTCTTCCTCATTCAGTTTATACTTCTTAAAGCATCATTCAACATGTTTATCACTGGTAATTTTGTTACTTTTTAAAAGTGAGATTGTGTCATATATATAAGCATTCCCATTGTACATCATTAATGTAAAACATCAAGTTCTCATCTTTTGTGCATTTAGTGATAAGTCATAGAAGTGAACACAGATGATATATTTTACTATTTCAGTGACGAATTTTCCAAAGTTGGGGCCAGTTGGTATTGTACCAATTAAGTGCATTCCTTACTATGTGCAAGGACCCAGGTTTAAATTCCCCAGTCCCCACCTGTAGGGGGAAAGTTACAGGAATGGTGAAACAATGCTATAATTGTCTCTGTTTCTCCTTCTCTATCTCTTCTTGCCTTTTCAATTTTTCTGTGTCTTATCAAATACCATAAATAATAAATTAAAATTTTAAATAATTTTCCAAAGATAATACCAAAGTTGAACAGAGGAGGGTTGAGGAGTTGCTCAACATGTACATGGACCACACGGGACTACTATGAAGTCCCTAAAGTAAAAACTCTAGTGCTGTGGAGTTTCTCCCTCTTTGAGTTAGTCCAAAGTAATGAATACACATATGCCAGGCTCTAGCAAAAGATAAGTAAACAAATAAGCAAACTCAAGCTAGGAATGAAAATTTGGCTCCATTCCTATTTTGTACTTCAAGGATGCCTACACACATAAGGAGACTCCATTTTCTTGGAATTCTACTCTAGACTTCATTACCTACTGTTTTAGTTTCTACACTTTGAAACCCAAAATGAAGATACAAGTTTTACCCAGTATAGACAGAGTATTTGAATAGTTAGCTAAGAGCTCAAGTTTTATATGTTCTGCTTATAAACATTATAAGAAAATAAAATTGAAATGTTTACCATTATAAATGTACTAAATATATATTAATTTGTACTTGTGGTAGAATGCTCTTTAGCATTTTGTGATATATCACTTTATATTAACAGTGAGAATAACAAATAAAATTAAATACTTTTTTTTACTCAGAGCTTTCCAGTTGCTTTTACTATTTCTAATGCCAAAACATTTATTCAGTAATTGTTTCTTCCACACAGAGTTCAAAATATGCAACTAAGTAGTTTTTGCTCTCCATGCTAGTTAATAGAAATGTCTGGTTAACAGAATACTAAGTACATTAGGATTTGCATTATTTGACTCATAATCATTTTTAGAAATAGTAGGGGAAAGTGATTACTTAAGCAAACCACCTCATAATGCTATATTCAGGCAACTCTCACATGACCTCATTTTGCTTCCTACCTAGAGTATAAGGACAGAAATGAATTTTAAAGGACATGTGGTCTACATAACCTCTTTTCCCTTTACTGGAGGAATTAATGGTTTACAGGCAACAGTAAAATACAGTAGTTGGTACAAGAGTAACATTTCTCAGTTAACACTCTAGTGCCTCACTTAGGTTCTTGTCTACCATCATGTTCCCCACCACTCCTTAGAGCCCTTTACTTTGGTGCAATATGCCAAATCCAGTCCAAGTTCTGCTTTGTGTTTTCCCTTCTGTTTACACAACTTAAAAAAATATTTGAGCAAAAGTAAAGGCAAGAGGATCAGCAATTCTAGTTTTTTTTTTTTTGCTTCCAGGGTTATTGCTGGGGCTCAGTACCTGCACCATGAATCCACTGCTCCTGGAGGCCATTTGTTGTTGTTGTTGTTGTTGTTGTTATTGCTATTGTTGCTATTGTTGTCACTATTGGATAGGACAGAGAGAAATCGAGAGAGGAGAGGAAGACAGAAAAGGGGAAAGAAAAAAATATAGGCATCTGCAGACCTGCTTCACTGTCTCAAGCCTCAATAACTAGTTTTCTCTGCTCCAACTTTTCTTGAATGAATTGAGTGTTGGGGTTGCCACGATTTTCAGTCAATTACTTCATCCAACTTAAATGTAGAGGGGGTAATAATAGCTCGGTAGAGACCAACCACAGTATTTTTGCATAGGTAACATCTCCAAACCAAATACTATACATATAGGTAGGTAATGATTTTATTTGATTAGTGATTACATGAAATAGTAAGTCCCTCCCATAAAGTTTCATGTACTCATGTACTCTTGCTTTATTAAAATCATTTAAAGCTTTTAATTAGAAAATGGTTGATTTTAGAATATGATTATGTTGGCCATTTGCTTTCTTTGCACAATCAGATAAATTTTATGCTAAGATATCAATATTTTACCATTTGTTAATGTCTTCACATAACTTGATAGGAAACTAAAACTGAACAATATCAAAATCACTCTTTACCTTCATAAACTGTTGCTGTTGTTGGTAAAAAGTAAAGTAGGCTATTGACCATTATGAGATTTTAATTTTATGCCATATAAATTAAATTTACCCAAATTATCTCCACCTAATATGGTTATTTGAAATTAGTTTAGGGAGGAATGACAAAATTTTCATCTTTTTTTTTTTCCAGTGACAGAGACACAGGGATTGTATAATTAGAACAATTGTTAACAAAGGGTGCAGATAGAGAATATAATTGCTGGGAGTCGGGCGGCAGCACAGCGGGTTAAGCGCACTGTGGTGCAAAGCACAAGGACCAGAGTAAGGATTCTGGCTGGAGTCCCCTGGACCCCCACCTGCAGGGGAGTCACTTCACAAGCAGTGAAGCAGGTCTGCAAGTGTCTGTCTTTCTCTCCCCCTCTCTGTCCTCCCCTCCTCTCTCCATTTCTCCCTGTTTTATCTAACAATGATGACATCAATAACAACAATAATAACTACAACAATGAAAAACAACAAGGACAACAACAGGGAAAAGCATATATATATATATATATTTATATTTATTTATTTACTTAATATTGAGATTCAGTGAATAAGAATTAAGTGTCTGCAGACATTAATAAATGGAGTTGAACTAGTTCAGTCAAATTACACATAAACTACTATGCTTTGCTTAAAAGTGATTACTTAATATTTGAGACTTAGCACTAACTAAGATAGCATTTGGTTTCTTAAACAAGTTACACTTCTTTTTAATATATAAAACTTACAAACTAAAAAAAAATCAGAGAAAGAAAAATGTTATTTTAAATTAATATCTTTATAGCATTGCAGTATTGCAGTTAGGCAAATTATATGTGCTGTAACAAAGCGTTTCAATCAAAGTTTATAGTTAATTCCCTCTATGTAGCATTTTTAAGTTTCCCAGTCTAAGATATATAGTGAGATAAGGCTTTTATGAGTGTGAACACTAAAGCTGACATAAACATCAAGTCAAAATGGAACTGTGACACTGAATTCTGAGTTATAATCAACAATGTTATCACCAAAAATGGCAAAATATAAACATTACTTAAATACTATTATGGGGGAGAGAAAAAATGAAAATAGACAAAGCAACTGGGCAGAAACAGGACTAATAGTTCATATACTCATAATTTGTGATTATGTGAAAAAAAACATCCAAATATTACTTATGCCCTAGTTGAAAAAAATAACCTAAAGATAGGAAAAATAAACTTGGAATTATTATTGAATTCTACATTGGAATTTTTCTTCATTCCAGTGCAAATTATTATCTTCAATAAATGAGAAGATCCAAATATATAGTAGCTAATTAATTAGTTAATGGATAGCCAGCTCTGTGGAACTAGCCACCATTCCTTCATACAGTGACCATTTGATACCAGAACTCTGTGTATGTGTGTGTATGTGTATGTGTGTGTATGTGTATGTGTGTGTATGTGTGTATGTGTGTTATGGGAGTGGTAGGCCTATGAACAAACTTCCTGCCTTTATGAAGTTTACACTTCATTAAAGAAGATACAATAGCAAAGCAATTTAAATATTTCAATGAAAAAACTCTGGTGTCATTAGCATTCTCTGGAAACAAAACCAGGCACACATTGTAATGTTAACTAAGCAAAGGTACTAAAGAGTAGTTTACTTTTAAGTCATGATAGTAAGTGACTTAAGCAAAACTAATTAGGATAGATAAAATGAAAGCTATAAATTCAAAAGTTTTTTCTATGCATGTGGGAAAAAGTTGAGATTCAGAATAAGGAATGAATAACATAAATAAAATATGAGTTTGTTTGGAAGTTCTGTGAATGGCAAAAAGGGCTGTCTTTTATATTTTCACTGTACTCCAGAGTTTAGATTTAGTCAGAATAAAAGTTGTCCTTATTGTAGAAATGCTAAAAGAACCCAGGTAAGTCATAAAGAGCCATACATATTGTCCCTGGATAGACATCTGAGACTTTTGTTACTAATTTTCTTTATTATTTATGTACACACTGTTTATTTCTGCTCTCAATAAGTCTTATTTGCCACTATTGTGCTTATTTCTTCTTTTTATGTACAAATTCCTATTTACCCATTTTTAAACAAATGCCATACCTCACCAGTTAGAACCTAAGCTTGGCATGAAAGGGAAAGGTAAGTGAGAGACAAGATAATGATTGTGATCACCTTATTTACATCTTTAATCCTCACTCACTAGTTCTCTATAAGTGTTGGGCTGAGAAGGGGGAACCAAAAACAAGCAAAGCACTAATTGGCATAAAATAAGAAATGATAGGTATTGGAAAGGTGTTAGAGAAAAAGTGACACTGTTGATGGGGATGTAAAATGTATGGAGATTCCTTAAACAAATAAATACCTTGTAGTGACCAAAACGGCCATCATTAAAGTGTGCTAGCTTCTTGCCATTTTACAGTTTTTATAGACTTTCATTTATATGATAGGTTTAGACTTAGAGTGATTGAGGGAAGTGAAATAGGAAGTAGAGAAGGAAGGTATCTAGGTATAAGTAGAAACTATTAAGTACTTTATGGTGTCTTTTTTAGGTCTTTCTACTTACATGATGCACTTATTAAGTCATTGTGGACTATTGCACACTTTTATTTTAAGGTATATATTTCCCCCTAACTTATGTACATATGTGCCTGTGCCCTATCTCATGGGCCTAGGTCTATATTTAGGTTCTGTCATCAGGGAACGCAGGGAAACTCACATAGGTAAGATGAGCCTAGACCTCTAACAAATCCCTCTCTCCACCATCACTGGTCATCTCCATCAGGAACAACATTGTAAACCCTAATTTGGGCCCCTAAAGGACCTTATTCTCAATGTGGAACAACAATAGTAGGGACTGTCCCACTCTCTGAAGGGAGGTGGGTCAACACACTCTGCCACTCAAGGAAGACTGGTCTTGAAATGGGTGCAACTTAGAATGTTCCTAGCTATGACCATGGAATGCAAGTTTAGACCTACAGGGATGCAGAAGTCTCACTGGCTCCTGTGCTGAATATGAATAGATAAGAACCCCCAGTCAGATCAATGGGTTTACAGTTAATGGTATTTATATACTTTCCCCATATTTGGGAGCTACCCTCTGTCCTGACCCAACTGTCTAGTCCTATTCCCAACTCTGACAGCTCACTTGCATGTTAGCTGTTGGACTTAGGAAAAAAAAAAAAAAAGTCATGAGTCCTTTGAAATAAACCTAAAATAGACTTCCTCGCTTCTTCTAACATGAAGACCCCAAATCTTATTTGTTATAGTCTTACCTTTGGGTTCCTGGCTTTTAAGCAATTTGTTCGGCATTATATCTTAATATTTTTCAGCCACCAAATTGCAGATGCTACTATGATGTCAATCTGACTTCCCATCTAGACAACATCACCAGTGTGTCCTGGAACCCCACCTCCTCAAAGCCCTACCCCACTGGGAAAAATACATACATGCTGGGGTTATGGATTAACCTGCCAATGCCCATGTTCAGCGGAGAAGCAATTATAGGAGCCAGACCTCCCACCTACTGCACCCCATAAAGATTTTTGGTCCATACTCCCAGAGAGATAAAGAATAAGGAATCTTCCAATGGATAGGATGGGATATGAAACTCTGGTGGTAGGAATTGTATGGAATTATACACCCCTATAACCCCACAATCTTGTTGATAATTATTAAATCACTAATAAAAAAGCATTAAAACATAGAAATATCTTATAACTCAGTAATACCACTTTTAAGGCATTTATCCAAAAGTTGAAAACATATATATAAAAGAAAAATTGAGGACATATACTCTCCCATGTGTGCATGGTTGTATTATTCACAACCACCAAAGAATAGAAACAGTTAAACGCTCATCAACAGATGACTAGATAAAGAAGTTATGGAGTAAACACATTATGGAATACTACCCTGCAATCAAAACATATTATCAGGTCCTTTGGGATAAAAGGAATGAAATTAGAGGTAATAATGCTTAGCAAAGTAAGAAAAGAGATGAAAGACAACTACCAGATGGTTTCACTCAAATGTAGAATCCAGTGATCTGAAACTAATGAACCTGCAAAAACAACAAAAACAGAAGCAAACAAACCATTTCAAGACTTTGTGAGAACTATAATGGTTATTACCAGGAAGGTGGCAGAAGAGAGCTTTGGTGGTGGCTTCAGTGTAAAACTATGCCTTGTAATTTAGAACCTTACAAACCATGATTAACCACGAATTTAAAAAATGGCTCAGGAAAACAAAAGTAATAATCACTAATATCATTATTTTAAAGTAAAAGAAAAAAAAATTGAAACTTAAAAATAAAAAGTGATTAGTGTAAGAGAGAAGCAATAAAAAGATATAAATTATACTAAATGAATGATTTAACAGTTGAGCTAGCTTTCCAGTTGTCTGTTCAAAACAAATGTGAGCACAAAGCAAGAACAGTGATCAAAACAAGTCATAGTGGCTTGCTTTTTCCACTGGTGTGATTTAAAGAAATGAAAAAAGGATCAGGATTATCCACATTTTTTTTTCACTCTTGGATTTTCCTGATCTAGGAAAGCTCTGGATTTCTGGCACTTCCACAATTTTATTTTTTAACTGAACCCTGAGATATTTTGAAGGAAACAAGAAACAAGTTCATGCTGAGAATTCTAGATTTCTGCTTGATAATATCTTTTTCTCAGGTAGTCAGCTAGGTAATAAATATTATTGTTTCCCTATCTTTCTCTATTTCTCTCTCTCTATCTAACTTTCTTTCCTCCTTACTTCTTTCATCCCTTCTCCCTTTCCCTCCTTTTCACCCTTCTTTCCTTCCTTCCTTCTTTCCTTCCTTCATTCCTTTTTCCTCCCTCCCTTCCTTCTCCTTCCTTCCTTCCTTTCTTCTTTCCTCCCTCCTTTCCTTCTCCTTCCTTACTTTCTCCATCCCTCCCATCTGCTCTTTCTTTCTTTCTTCTACTTTTCTCTTTCTTTTTCTTTTGCTTTATTTCTTTTTTAGAGACAGAGAATGAAAGAAACCAAAGGACTAAAGTTTCCTTCAATGTGGTGGTGGCTGAACTCAATCCTGAATCACATATCACACATGGTATTTATTAATACAGATTAATACCAATATTATAGCATAAGACTGATATTATGTATCTGATGTCAACATCTGCTTTGTTACAAGCAAAATAATCTGGTTTGTTGGTAAAAAGGTAAGAGCTCTTGTTTTCCAGCTACTTAACTGATGCAGTGACAAAAAGCAAGTATAGGGGAATGAGGATTGGCAGTTGACTCAAGTGAAGTTGAATTGAGAAAAAAAAGCTGAAGGTAAGAAAATATGCTCTTAACTGAAGGATAAAGGTGAAGTTAAAAGGCAAATTGGTTTTGTTTAGTTAAGTAGATTAATGAGATAAAGTCAAGCAGATGCCATAGTTTTAGTAAGTACATTAAATGGCTCCTATGTTAGGGATCAAAAAAGCCATTTAACAGAATAAGCAAATGAACTTGGAAAAACATTCTCAAGAGAAATATATGAGCAATGTGTATCACAATGATGGTAAAGAAATGAAAGCAGATACTGAATTTTTCAATACTGAGTTAAGTTCTCTAGGTCAATTTGTACTGGCATTCTGTTACTTGTCATTATGAGCTAAATTTATTTGTTCTTAATACCATTTTCCTATTTAGAAAAGTTTTTTTGTCATTTAAAGTCTATATTTTTGAAGTCACTGCTACAAAAGCTATAGCTACTATGTTAGGCATTAGGTATTTATTAAATAGAGAGTAGACTGGTCAAGTTTGTTGTTTCTTTTTTTCACTTTTATTAATAAAAAGGAAACACCATAAAATAGATAAGAAGATAAGAGGGGTACAAGTCCACACAGTTCCCACCACCAGAACTCCTTATACCATCCCTTACCCTGATAGCTTTCCTATTCTTTATCCCTGTGGGAATATGGACCCAGGGTCATTATGGTATGCAGAAGGTGGAAGGTCTGGTTTCTGTAATTGCTTCCCCACTGAACATGGCTGTTGGCAGGTCAACCCACACTCACAGTCTGTCTCTCTTTTTTCCCTTTTTCCCTAGTGGGGCAGGGCCCTAGGGAAGCAGGGCTCCATAAAACATTGGTGGGATTGTCTGCCCAGGGAAATCCAGTTGTTATCTTAGCATCTGGAACCTGGTGGCTGAAACAAAAGTTAACAAATCTCGAATAAATCCTTCTCTCCATTGTTACCAGTAATCTCTATCAGGAACAACACAATAGACCCCCTTTGTGGGCCCCCATAGCACCTTGCCCTCAACATGGATCAACAGCAGTAGAGAATGTCTCATCCTCCAAAGGGAGGCTGGACACATAGTCTATGTTGCACATGAGGAAAATGGGTCCTGATATTGGGGCAGCTGGGAATGTTCCTACTCATGACCACAGAATGTTTTTACAGTAATCAGATATCAGAGACATGTCTTTCGTGAGTGTTTCCTCGAGGATGTCAAACTTGGATGCCTGAGTTGCACAGCAGATGTCATCAGAGTAGATGAACTTCCTTGAAGAAGTTTCTGGAAGGTCATTGATGTAAATATTAAATAGCGTAGGAGCCAGAACAGAGCCCTGGGGGAGGCCACTTGAGACAAGTCTCCATCTGCTAGACTTGTCACCCAGATGCACCCGGAATCTTCTGTTTTGGAGAAGAAACGATATAGTGTTGGCCACCCATGGAGGCAGGCATCTTGAGATCTTGACTAGGAGACCACGGTGCCAGACCGTGTCATAGGCTGCTGTGAGATCAACAAAGACAGTACCCGTCTTTAAATTCTTCTGGAATCCATTTTCAATGTAAGTTGAGAGGGCCAGGACTTGTTCGCAGGTAGATCTTCCTGGGCAGAAACCAGTTTGGGCAGGTGATAGGAATTTCTCTGTAAAAGGAGAAATACGTGACAGAAGCAGCCTCTCAAGGAGTTTGTAACACACGGAGAGGAGAGAAATTGGTCTATAACTGGCGGCCAGTGTTGGGTCTTTCTTTGGTTTCAAAACTGCTATTATCTTCGCAGGACGCCAAATTTTGGGCATAGACTCAGATCCCAAGATGTGGGACAGGAATGAAGCGAGCCACTTCTTTGCCGCGGGACCCAGGTTAAGAATGAGTTCTGGGGTGATGTTATCATAGCCAGCAGCTATTCCCGGTTTAACCCTCTTCAAAGCGTCTTCCAGTTCAGACAGTGTAAAGGGAGAGAGTTTTGGAGATGGACAAGATAAAAGGAAGTGGGGTGACCACTCATGGGAAATTTCTCTTTTCCAGACTGGGTCGATTTTAGCATGTCCAACTTGAGTTAGGTGACTGGCCACTGAGTTTGGAGATACGGGAGGATGGCAGATGGGAGAGGGTTGGCTACCGGCACCCAGTCTATGAAGAAGCTTCCAGGCCTTCCTACTTGAGTGGGTGAAGTTCAGACTTTCCGTGAGTTGTTGCCAGCGGGCTTGGCGTGCTGCATCCAGGGAGGCAATGAGATGGTCAGCCACATCTGGGTCGCCTGACTCAGCATACTGCTTTAGTAGTTGCTCGCATTCAGCATCAAGACAAGGCGTATAGTTAGCACGTTTCCCACGAGGAATAGCTTAGGAAGCTGCTTTGAAGATGGCTTGGCAGAAGCGCCTGTAGGAATCTTCAGAGGGGATAGAGTTAATTGGAATTGCAGAAATAGATTTGTTGGTAAGATCACTGAACAGACGCCAGTTTGCTTTCTGAAAGTTCTAATCCCTAGCACTGCAAAAAACGGTATCATCTGTTTTCCATCTACACCATGCCTCGGCCTCGCGTGAGCTTAATGTGCAGCTTGATGATATGATAATCCGATAATCCGGCATGAAGCCCAGCCAGTCTATCTTGGCGTTACTCTCGATCGCACCCTGTCATTTCACGAACATCTCATAAAAACTGCAGCAAAGGTGGGCACGAGGAATAACATCATTGCAAGACTGGCCAGCTCCTCATGGGGCACGAGTGCTTCCACACTACGATCATCATCTCTGGCATTATGCTATTCCACTGCAGAATACTGTGCCCCAGTATGGTTCCGTAGCCCCCACGTCCATTTGGTCGATTCCAAATTATATTCCTCCATGAGGATAATTTCTGGAACCATCCGTTCCACCCCGGTTCCATGGCTGCCAGTTCTTAGCAACATCGCCCCGCCAGATATTTGTCGGGATGCGGCATCATCTTAAGTTCATTTCCCATGTCTACGCTCGACCGGACCTGCCAATATACGCAGATATCTTCGCCCACCCTGTCCAACGCTTGACGTCTCGTCATCCAATCTGGTCCCCTACGCCTACACTGAACTTCTCTGCTCCAGACTCTTGGAAACAGAGTTGGCAGTCAGCTGAGGTAAAGAACAAACACCTCATCACAGACCCCTGCAAGCGTCAACCCGGCTTTGACCTAGCACGTTATGATTGGGCTATCGAACAGGCTACGGCTGGTGCGCCGCTATGTTCCATCGCTGGGGAGCCAGAGATGACCCGAACTGCCCCTGTGGCTCCAGACAGACTATGACCCACATAGTCAACGACTGTCACCTCTCCAGAGGTCTTGAAACTTTACATCAGGCTCAACCTGATGCTGTTGACTGGCTACAGAAGAAGGGCAAACGCTAGAAGAAGAACCACAGAATGTGAGCTCAGATCTACAGGGATACAGAGGTCACATAAGCTCCTAAAATGAATATGGGCCCTAGATCACATTACATCGATGGGGTTTACAGTCTATAATATTTATATAACTTTCCCATATTTGGGAGTTCCTCTCTTCCCTGATCTAGCTTTCTGGCCCTTTTTCCAGCCATGACATTATCTCCCTAGACAATAACTTGGGTCCACCTGCATATCAGATGTCATGCTCAGAGAAACAAACAAAAACCAATTAAACAAACAACCACCAAACTAGTATAGTTATGGGTCCTTTGGAATATAAGTAAAATAGGCCTACTAACTATCTACAAATAGGAGAACCCCAAGTCATCATCATCATCTGAACTATTTCAGCATTTAGGTTCATCTTTCTTTCTTTCTTTCTTTCTTTCTTTCTTTCTTTCTTTCTTTCTTTCTTTCTAACAAG
The DNA here is from genome assembly GCF_950295315.1 of Erinaceus europaeus. Taxonomy (NCBI): domain Eukaryota; kingdom Metazoa; phylum Chordata; class Mammalia; order Eulipotyphla; family Erinaceidae; genus Erinaceus; species Erinaceus europaeus. The sequence goes on along the minus strand of NC_080170.1, from coordinate 85,365,770 downwards.
AACACTGTTCATCTCTAGCTTAATATGGTACAGAGGATTGAACCTAGGTACTCAGAGCCTTAAGCATAAATATTGTTTTACTTAACCATTATGCTATCTCCCTTCTTTGACCTGACAAAGATTTATTTTTTATTTGCCCTTTCTGTCTTGTTTGTTTGTTTGTTCAGTAATTTCTTGATTAGGGGATTGATGGTTTACAACTGACAGTAAATCTGTTTTTGTTATTTAACTTTCACTGATGAGTAAGATCCCCTAGTATTCATTCTTCTCTTTTTGGTTTTCCCCACTTTAAGAGAAGGCAAAATAGATGATTTTATAATTTTTAACAGCTAAGTTGCATTTCACTGAGGGCAGAAAAGGACCTAAATTGGTTTGAGAGTGTTTTTTAAACATCTATCACAGGGAAATTAAAAAATGTATGAATGTCTCAACAGCTGGGTTGTAACCTTTAACCTTTCAAAAAGCTAAAATGAAGAGGAGGGTGTGTTAGATCAATTTAAGAAATTTGAATTTCTATAAATTTATATATAACCTGCTAATTATATAAAATTATTTTAATTTCTTAATATATAGCAAACTACTACCTGAAAACTAACAAACTTATCCTAAATTAGTCCAACATATGTGTTGTTAGTATTGCTTATTTCTTAATCTCTTAAATATATCTAACCTGCTAGAAGGGAATTCTGAGCTCTCTTCAATGATTTTGTTTTCTTTTTCTATCGTACCTATATCTACAACATTCACCTGAAAGCATAGAATATATGTAAAAAATAATATATGTTTACATTTCAGCTTCAATGCCTGTCCTCTTAATATTTCACATTCTTTTCCTCATGATATTTATACATATTGTTTTCATGTAAAATTTTGTAAAACACCATTTGGTTAAAGCATTATCTAGAATGACAACGTTCTGATCATAACCTCTTATTCTCTGAAAAACGGTTATAAATAAAAACAAATACTGGAAGTTAAGTTCTATTTATATCAAGGTCATCATTTATGTTAGAGAAAACTATTATAAGTGTGCCTAAACTTTTTGGTATTTATTTCCTTATATAGTGTGTGTGTGTGTGTGTGTGTGTGTGTGTGTGTGTGTGTGTAGGGCTAGCTCCAACTGCTTTTCAGAAACTGAATATATTTTAGCAGCCAAGAAGAAAAGAAAACCAATAGCAGGATTACCAAAGAGAACAGAAGAAAAATAACCAAAGTGAAGAGCTGAAAGATAGAGGTATATCCTGCCTTTCTGTTATTTTGCTTCCTTCTTCCCCACTGAGGCAGCTGAAGGGACCTGCCAGAGATTTCACTGCAGAGGGAAAGTTTCAGAGATGAGAAGCCACTTCAGATTGACACAACAATGTTTTATCTGTCAGTCAAAGTAAGAGGTGAACAGTAGAATAGCAATAGTATCACTAGAATCATATTCCTTTTCTTCAAGTACATAAATATTTTACTTCTGTTTTGAAATTTTTTTCTTATATCAATATATTCCTAGATATAAATAGTATATTTTTAGTTGTTATTTGTTCAAAATAAATATTCAAATCTTCCCATAGCTTATTGACAAATCTATGAGCTTGAGAGTTTAGAAGTTAAAGGGGCTACTGAATTATTTTGTAATGGGCAAATGCAACAACTTTTAACCCCTGAAGTTGTAGCTGCAGATATGGAATTGTTTTTATGACTGCTTTTTTTGTTTGTTTGTTTTGTTTTAAGTCTGATTGTAGAGTGTCTGTAGTCTCTCCCACAAAGGTGCAAGTGCTGAATTGCTATTGTCCTGAATGAATATGTGGGAATAAAACCAAGGATCAGCATTATCAGTGTTTTCTATTCTACCTCACAGACTTGTGAGATTGTAATTTCTGAGTGCCCAGGAGGTACACTATGGCCTGTCTACACCCAGTTGCAAAAGCAATATAGTTTCTTGTGAGGAGGTAGGAAGATTTTAACCTAATCTCTGGGAAACATAGATTATGGTAGAAGGAATGAAAGACAGAAGCAAAAGTTCAGTTTTAAATTTGATGAGCTCTGTGCTGTATAAGTCAGATCTAGGGTCACTGGGTCTCCTGGTAACTGAGATAAAAGTTAGGTCTTGTGGTCCCGGAGGTGGCAAGGTGGATGATGCATTGGACTCTCAAGCATGAGGTCCTGAGAGCAATTCCTGGTAGCACATGTACCAGAGTGATGTCTGGCTCTTTCTCTCTCCTCCTATGTTTCTCATTAATAAATAAATAAAATCTTTAAAAAAATAAATGTTGGGTAAAGAAGAAGGGTATGTCCAAATGTTTATTGAATCTACAGTGAAATTATGAGCTAGGAAATAGAACTTCCTTTATATATGAAAGGAACTTGAGGCTAGAAATAAAATGTTCCATAGCAATATTGAAGACACAAGGTAATTTCACATATGCCCATTAACAAACAAGCTGGATTCAAAAGGTACATATAACACCACATCTAAAGATGACAGAGGGATTGAAAGAAGTAAAGTCTATAGAAATGTTAAAGAGGGTAATCAACTAAAACTTGCTTTCTTTGTTTGTTTTTTTCCAGCTACATGAAGAGATCACTATTATTCCTGCTGTGTGTTGAACATCCCTTGTTTGCAAAATAGTGTACTGGTTCATACTTTTCATTCTTCTCTACAAAGGAAATAAGGAACCTCAACCATAAGTTTAGTAGAGTTGTCAGGTCGAAGTAAAAAGCATCAAAGAAAAAAAAAACTTTGCAAGTAGTAGATTAATAAATGATTGAGTCAACTGCCTATATATGACATGGACTGAAGTCTGTCATACTCGTATTGCCTACCTCTGGAGGAAAGAATTTTTCTTTTCCAAAAAAAATAGGGGGGGGAGTAGTCACTAAAAAACAAACCACAATCCCTAATTCAATTTATTTCCTATCTATTGTGTATCTATGTCTATGTCAACTTTATTCCAGTCTAAAATTTTAAACACACACACACACACACACATACTTGATTAAATTGCATTACAAGAAAAGTAGGTACCTAAATCAATGTTGAAAGGAGTTTAATGTTATTGGCATTGAGAGGAAAGCTCTATCCATGAGTGTAACAACAGGAGTTACAACAGTTACAACTGAGGTGACAGACTGGATTTTTATCTGTGGGAATCACTTCCAAAGGAGAAAAACTTTTCCCACTAACAAGTAGGTGGTAGGAAGTAGGAAATAAGGGGATCATAAATTTTGTCTAGAAAAATACATAAAAATAAGAATGCAGATAATTATAGTGAAGAATACGATAAAATAATCTACTATGCTGTATGTGAATAACACCTGTTTCGTATCCTACTTTGTATCTAAATATGTAGTAACTTTTGAATAATACTTAGAAAATAAATAATACAATTTAGATATATAAACTGAAGAAAAATGAACAACCAATATTATTTTGAATTCATTGGATATAGGAGTTATCACAAGGCCATTTTAACAGTGGTACATAGTATTTGTGGATATTTGTGTGGTGAACACAGTTTTATAATCACCTTAGTTTTCCCCATAGACATATTCAAAAGAGGAGGACAAGTGATATTTTAATGAACCTGAGATTAAAGTAGCTTAAAACTGAATTAAATGTGATATGTGTTATTGGCATACACAACAACAATGGGGTATGAGTGATTTCGGATGGAAAATATCTAACATGACTTCATTTTTTTTCATATCTTGTCATGCCTCTTTTCATTTTCCTGAGTGCACTTGGTAGAGTCACTTCTTTCTTTCAATTTAGGACACACACTTTTTCCAAGTTAATGTTGCCTCCAAATTATTCAATTCAAAGAGTAGATGTAATTAAACACCATTCAATTCACACCCAGTATGTAAACTAGAATATTTATTAAGATTTATTTTTTACTATACATTTCTACCTGTGTCGCTATTATCTGAGTAAACTAGTTCTTCTCTCCATTAAGTGTTAATGATTTCAAACACACAATTTCCTTAGCCATGCTGTATAGACATAATTCTTTCAAACATTTCCCATAAGTCAGCTTCTTTCCCCTAATCAATTGTGAAACTCTTCTTTGGATTCCTTCCAATCTGTCTACTTATTTTTGGTAGTCAGATAAACCAAAGTGAATGGGGCATTCTAGAATAGGTTTCCTGAATGTCATTGAGAGTGGAACTGTCACCCTTTATTCCATGATGAAATGCTCTTAATAGACTGCATCCAAAAATAACATTAGCCTTTTGGGTGCCATATCACACTAGAAACGTGCAGTCTTTTCTTCTTTTCAGCTTATATCTCCCAATGTCTCCTCAGTATCTGTAGGATACATCCTAACCAGTTTAAAAGTGCTTAAGGGTGTATGTTTTTCAATGTTCCTAAAAGCATCCCTAACTTAATAGTTTACTTGTTAAACCTTGTTTTGGAAAACATAATTCACTAAAATACAAAGTGAAACTTGGACTAAGCATGGTGTATTTCACCAGAGCAAGAACTTTGGTGAAAGAGGGAAATGGAGGACGTTAGGAGGAACTTTGGTGTCCTGGTGCAAGTGGTGAAAAAGTACCTAAGTTGGCAGTGAGAGTGTTTTACAGACACCTAACACAAGGAAGTGAAAAATTGTACCAAATTGTGCTATAATCCACTAAACCCAGCCCTCAAAATGCCAAAAGTAAACAAAAACATAATTCCTAAAACATTTCTGTGATCTACCTCAAAAGATTCTCAGGTGTTGTTTTATTTTTCCCAGAACCTATTTATTACTTTTCCAGAACCTATTTATTTCTTAGTATTAACTAATGCTTAAGTCTTTTTGATAAACACATGGCCTTTCTTCTTTGACCCTTTTCAGTTTACTTCAGTAAATCTTGATCAAATTCTTCAGTGCTATACATTGCAGTAAACACTGGGGAGTACAATAAAGATCATTCTTATATGAAAAGCAATCACATAATTATAATTTGAACACTGTATAATTCTTTTGTGGGTACTCTGAGAATTATTCTTCTTTTGATTGGCTCATGCCGTTAAAGCACATCTACTTCTACCTGTATTGTTTCACTCTGACTTTATGAATGTATTTATTAAAGACAACCATTACTGTTTACTTTTCTCTGTGACTGAAAACAAGTAACTACATTCCAAGGACAAGTTCCACCTGCATCTGTTCATGTGTCTCTCAAGAGGGAAAGGGGTGTCTCTCGGTCTCTCTCCCTCTTGATCACACCTTTCCCTCTTGATTTCTGGCTATCTTTATCCAGTAATTAAGTAAACAAACAAACAAACAAACAACCTGGGCAAAGACAGTTGGATAGGATAAATGGAAAATAGGAACTGTCAGAGAAGAGAACATTTTCAGGTAGGCCCTGGCACACCTTTATATCAGAACACAACTTTCATAAGCTTTAGTTTTGCCTTGAAACCACCAGGATTCAAAATATAGGACAAATGGGAAAATAACCTAGCTTCACTATGTTTCAATTTCTACAAAGTGGTGACTCCGCCAGTGTTTATTGCAGAGATTAAAGGTGTGGTGGAACACTTCACTCAGTGCCTTGCTGGCATCAAATCCTCTATAAATACAATCTGTTCTGATAGGCTGACTCTTTTTGGTAATTACTTCAGGATGTCTTGCTAACTTCAAAGATATACATCTGAAAGGGAGATATTTCTTTTATTAGCTCTAATAAAATTTATTAATATGTATCTATTTTCCACCATGGCACACTAACTAAATATCCCATTCCCTGGGTATCAGTCACTTTGCTGACTGAGTATTAATTTCCCAGAATATTCTCTTCAGAGCCAGGGAAAACCACAAGCAAGAGATAGAGGTGTGTTGCTTTGGCATGAGAACCCAGTTTATAACAGTCACTCATGGTTATTCCTGTTCTTTCTCTGGGATATCTGCACCTAAATACCATGCCTCTTTGACCCACCACCAAAACCTTATTTGTTGCATCGTTTTTTCAGTTCCATCCTTCCTCTCAAAAGCCAAGAGCATAAATGCCAATGAGTTTTACATTTCAGAGCTGACATCTCATCAGCTGATACATTTTATGCTGCAGTTGTTTTTTTCCAACCTAGATTGAAAACCCCTAAATCATACTCTGTGCTGTCTTGCATTGTTTGTCGTGAATCACATAAATCACCAGCAGATAAATCATCATAATGACATTGCCATCTAACCCTGTGCCACACTTCTAGGCTGCCTTCTTTCAAGCTGTGTTCATTTTGTCTTCATTGCTTCTAATCACATCTAAACAGTTAAGTGTAAATGAATTAATTTAGAAATAAGAAACCTTGTGACATAGACCATTTAAATATAAAATGAGAAGCATAATATATAATGTTTCATAGTCCCACAAGAACTTTATTCCAAAAAAGTGTCTATTAAGTTTTAGATTGTTCTAATATAATCTGTTTTTTGCCATCTATATTTTCATTTATCCAGACAAATTTTATTTGATTTTCTTTCTTTTATTGCCACCAGTATTATTGCTGGGGCTCATTACCTGCATGATGAAGCCACTGTTCCCTTGGCCATTTTTCCTATTCATATGTTTTTATTTGATTGGGAAAATAAAAATTGAGAGGGGAGGATGCAATAGAGAGAGAGAAAGAGAGACACCTGTAGACCTGCTTGACTGCTCATGAAGCTTCCCTCCTGCAGGTGTGAAGCTGGGGCTTTAATGCAGGTCCTCATACATGATATTGTGTGTTCTTTCCTGGGTGCACCACTGACTGACCCTATCCAGATGAATTTTAAATTTGGCTTTATCTCTACCTACATTATAGGAAAGTCAACTACATAAGTAGTAATTGATATCAAGACTCTTATTCTCTGCTAACCTGGATTTACTGTAACTCCCTTTTCTTACTTGCCATTTTCGAATATAAGCACTCCACAGTGGCCTTCAAATGATTCTAAGATGGATCCTATTTCTCATTATAATTTCATTGACTATTCTTCATGTTGATATTATAAGAAGAAAATTTTCTCATCTTTTTTCTTTCTTCTTTTTTTATTGTTGTTATAGTTATTATTGTTGTTATTGATGTCATCGTTGTTGGATAGGACAGAGAGAAATGGAGAGGGGAGGGGAACACAGAGATGGAGAGAGAAAGATAGACACCTGCAGACATGCTTCATCGCCTGTGAAGTGACTCCAAGGCAGGAGGGGAGCCAGGGGCACAAACCGGGATTCCTATGCTGGTCCTTGTGCTTTGTGCTGCATGTGCTTAGCTCACTGCGCTACTGCCAGACTCCCTTCTTTTTTCTTTATTATTATTACTTTAAATTTTGTTGCGATTCAATTTGTATCACCCTAAATTCTACTCAAACAAATTACTATTTACCTGTTAGTTATTTTCACAGATACATATTTGGATATAGTATTGTCACACATATAAACTATATATAACATATTGATAAATATTTACCAGGGATAAAATATTTACATACCACTAAAATATTTGCCTGATAGAGATTACACAGTTCAACAATTTCACGGAGAACTAATTTGGACCCTCAAATTTTTTAGCCAATTAGGATATTTACAGAAATCATTTCTTACTTAACATAATTACACAACTATGTTAGTCACGGAGCTAAAGATACATTAGCATACAGTGATTAGCCCCTTGTTTGACTCTTTTTTACTTTAGTAAATAGAGAGAAGAACTAGCTTTTAGTCTAAATAACTTGATCTTTTGTAAAATACCAAGACAATGACCTGGTGAAATAAATTTCTAAGTAAGTTGTGCAGACATTTACTTGTTGATTAAACCTTTCAGGAATGAGAACCAAATAATTTCATATCAAGTTATATCAAAAAGGAAACAAAGTACTAATATTCTAAAATAATGAATGTAAAGCCAAAAAGAAATCTGTATTAGAATTGCTATGTGTGGGTCAGTAAAATTTTCAATATTCAAGAAACATTTATTCAGTGAATTTGAGAATGTATCAAAGAGTAAAGACCTCAGGGAAATATGATAATATTAATACCAAGAAATATCTGTTGAATTCTCTCTGTGTGCCATGACAATTATTGCATGGTTTAGATAATTATTTTAGTTAATCCTCATAATTATAACAGAAGGTGATATTATTAATCTCCTTTAATCTATGAGGAAACAAAGGTACAATATTGTTAATTAACTCTTAGAGACAGAAAAAGACACAGCTATTGAGTCACCTATTGTAGCTGGTCTGGAAACTGAGGAGATGAAAGGGGTGGTAAGAAAGAATTGTGAATGAGGATGATAGTTTGTTGGAGGATGAAGTGCTCTTAAACTTATCTTGAGGAGATATGGAAGTATATTATCTTCAAGACAACTTTCTTTTTCTTTTTTTTTTTTTAATCAACATTCCTCAGTAAAGTAATGTTGAAGTTAAACAAGAAAATGGCAGAGCCAGAATTTTAACACAGGCATTTTTGATTCTGAAAAGTAGGCATTCTCTCAACTGTTTTCTTCCTCTCAGGGCCATTAACTCTTCTATCCAGCAGATAGAGGAATAGAGTAGACTCTTACAATGTACAAGGACCCAAGTTCAAGCCTCTAGTCTCCATCTGCAGGGGGAAATTTCACAAGTGGTGAAGCAGAGATACAAGTGTCTCTCTTCCTCCCGATCTCTCCTTTCCTCTCAATTTCTCTTTGTTTCTATTCAATAATAAGTAAATAAAATATTTAAAGAGAGAGAGATACTTTAATGGGTCTATTAGTAGGTATGGAATATCTATAGAAATACTGTAAGCTTGATATTTGCTCTTTAAGGTCTCAGTTATTATTATTTTTTAAAGTATCAGTTACCATAATCTTCATTTTATTGGCACTGTGCTTTAGTCAACTGATGAATTAAGAGATGAGAAGTAATTTCACTCAATTATGGTCATGAGAAGAGCTCTTTGTCTGTAGTGGCAATGTTCTAAAGGTTAAAAGAGCATCTTAACCATATCTTCTTCCAGAATCTATTATTGCTAGTCCTGTCTCTGCACGGACATAGGGAGTCAATTATTCTTCCTCCTTTTCATTTACTTTTTTTTAAAAAATATTAGCTATTTAATACTGATTTTAAAAATTAATAGATAACAGAAACATAACTGTACATCATCCCCACTACAAGAGATCTTTGCCTCTGTTCTCTCCACTGGAAACTGCAGTAGTTTTCCCAAGGTCACAGATATGGGTTGACTATTATTTCCATATCTATCTGTCTGTATATATATCTATATCTATATCTATATCTATATCTATATCTATATCTATATCTATATCTATCTGTATCTGTATCTGTATCTGTATCTGTATCTGTATCTGTATCTGTATCTGTATCTGTATCTGTATCTGTATCTGTATCTGTATCTATATCATATCTATTTGCCCACTTTAATTTTTTTTTAATTATCTTTATTTGTTGGTTAGAAACAGCCAGAAATTGAGAGGGAAGGGAATGTTAGTGAGAGAGACAGAGAGACACCTGCAGCACTGTTTCACCACTCATCAAGCTTTTCCCTTGCAGGTTGAGACCGGGGGCTCGAACCTGGGTCCTTGTGCACTGTAACATATGTACTCAACCTAGTATGCCACTACCTGCCCCTCCCCCCCACACACACTTCTTTCTATGGGTCTGCCTTCTCTTCCTTCTTAAGTCACTCCTACATCTATTACTACTTCTGAAAGTCTTTCCTTTTTTTCTCTTCTCTCTCCAGGTCCTCATGGAATTGGAATTGGAGTTCAAAGCCCTCTAGCCATCTTCCCCGAAAATCTTTCCCTCTGGGAGTATGGACCATAATTCTTTTGGGGGTGCAAAAGGTGGGAGTTCTGGCTTCTGCAACTGCTTCTCCACTGGATGTAGGTGTTGACAGGTTGATCCATACCCTAAGTATGTTTCCATCTTATCCCAGTGAGGTAGGGCTCTGGAGAGGTGAGGATATGGGACACATTCAGGAGGTCTTCTGCCCTGGGAATTCAGGATGGAATCATAGTGGCATCTGCAACTTGGTGTATGTGGCTTAGTGAATTTCTGAGGAAATCCTGGTTGCATTTTGTTGAATTTTCAGGTGATATTTTGTTGTTTTTTCTAGTTTCACAGAAGAGTGGTCTGGATTTGCTCGCACTCAATAGACACACCTCCAGCCTTCCAGTCAATGTATTTGTTTTTATGCCTTTCTTTGAGGTTATAAGTGAATTTTGAATATGGATGTATCTAAATAAAAATGGATAGCCTCAAGAGAAATATAGTCAGACACAAACTATAGCCATAGTTTAGGAGACTCAGCAGGTCAAACCAAGGGGAAAATGGAATACCTAGCTAGCATGTTAGCTCATTTATTCAGGAATGAAACATTGAAATGCAGACAAAAGCCTTATTTATTTAGAAACATATTGATGGCTAGAAACATTACCAAGGTACATTTTCCAAACCACTCTGAAAATAGAGTAGTACCTTGACCCCACCTGCTGGTGGAAACTTCGTGAGTGGCAAAGCAGTACTACAGGTGTTTCTCTATATCTATCTATCTATCTATCTATCTATCTATCTATCTATCTATCTATCTATCATCTATCTATCTGTATATCTATATATCTATCTATCTATCATCTTTCCCTTACCTCACAATTTTTGTCTCTACCCAAAATGAGAAAATTAATAAATAACTAAAAATAGTACTCAAGAAACACTGAAAACATAAACTAAACAATGTATAGACTTGAATTTCTACCCAATTGATTTTATTCAAGTAAAATATGGAAGATAGAAGTCCCATTATCAACTGAACAAATGACTTTTTTTTTTTTTTTTCTAACAGGGTAGCTGGGTCTCGATGCCAGCAGTACAGATCCCCCAATCATGGTGTTTTTTCTTTGTTTGTTCTTATTTTCCTTTCTTTTTTTATTGGACAGGGCAGGGAGAAATTGAGAGAGGAGGAGGAGAAAGACAACAGTGGGGGTTGGGGGGGACTGGACCCTAGTCCTTGTGCATGGTAATGTGCCCGCTTAACTAGGTGTGCCACCACCTGGCCACAGACAAGGCACTTCTACCAAACTATGTTCCAACTAATTAAAATAACTCAAGAAAAAAAAAATCCTGTCTACTTAAAAAGTTGATTGGGTAAAACAAAAAGTTTGCCACTGTCATTAATGTCTTTTTTTTCCTTTTTAATTTTTTTATTTATAAAAAGGAAACATTGACTAAACCGTAGGATATTAGGGGTACAACTCCATACAATTCCCACCACGAGAACTCTGTATCCCATCCCCTCCCCTGATAGCTTTCCTATTCCTTAATCTTCTGAGAGTATGGACATTGTGGGATGCAGAAGGTTGAAGGTCTGCCTTCTGTAACTGCTTGCCCACTAAACATGGGCATTGACAGTTCTATCCATTCTCCCAGCCTGTCTCTCTCTTTCCCTAGTGGGAAGGGCTCTGGGGGAAGCACAACTCACTTTCGTCTAGAGGATAAACTTCTTCACATAATTCTCTGAATTCCATCAAACCCTGAAACAGAACTACATTATATATTCTTGGGGTGCTCAAATTACTGTGTGATATTATCAGTACCCTTAAATACTGTGATTAACATGGTCACTTTTCTTTTTCTTGATAATTATGTAATCTAGAGCTATAAATGTATAGATCATTATTTGACATTGGTAATGGCTCTACAAATCAAATATCATTCTATTAAGAATTGTCTCTGACTTGGCCTATATAGAATTCTAATTATGACAAGATATTTAATCTCTGGAGGGGTAATATGTGTGTATGTGTCTCTGCATACATAAAAGAACAGACAAAGTCCTTGAAACATTCAACATCTGCTTAGCCAGCATTTCAAGGGCATTTAAGCTTCATGTTGCTAATATTAGTTCACATATAAAATGAGAACTATGCTTCAACATTTGCTTAACTGTTCTTAGTTAATTATTAACTGCTCACTAGCATAAGACCAGAACACTGACAGTGGTGAATGGGTATAGTGATAGTAGCAATGAAAGGAAAAAAGTCCCTGGCTAGGGTGCAAATATCAGGTAAAGGCTTGCTTGGAGTATTTATTGGAAATATGGAGTGGACAGAGAAAGAAACTAATTGGGAAAGAAAATAGCAGTCATGTACACAGAAGAGAAGTAAATATGAAGATGCATCTCAGGGACACAGGAAAGATTCTTGGATGAAGGTGCACAATGAGAGTTGTGTTATCTAAGTATAATTTATTTCCTTTTTTGATATGGAACGCTTCACAATTTTGCGTGTCATCATTCCAGTTTTAGTATATGTGCTGCAGAAGCGAGCACAGTGTAAGTTATTTTCTTAAGCACAGCTTATTTCTCTTCTTTTAATTTGCTTCCCTTTCTTTGCAAACAAAACATCCAGGTAAGTGTCACCTTCGTTTCCAGACCTGGTCTATCCCTGGCACTGGCTGAAAGGCACTTACCCCAGACTCCTGTGAATATGTCATGTAATGAAGACATCTATTAATATGGGCACATTACAGCTCACCATCTGGCTCTGCCTCTTGGACTGCTCTCCTCCCTATAGATCTGCACACACAGAGCGCTCTGTGCCTAATCAATTATTTATCCATTTCCTTCACTGTTGTAACAGACATATCTTCAGCACTTTGCATCAAGGCTACTGAGGGTTTATGGCACAGATTTCAGATCTAAAAATCATATTTTTCAACCCAAAGCAAACTTATACATCATAAAATCCCCATATTGTCTTTTATTTCTAGCTCTTTCTCTAGGTCTGGTTTTTGCATATACTGTGAGAGACTATATAATAAAATACTCATAACACAAGCTCTGAAACCAAACTCTGGTTGAAACTCAACTTTCCCTTCATCTTTTGACTTTGGAAAATTGGTCGATTATTGTTTGCTTGATATTTTCATCTAAAAAATTGGGTGAACATAGGATACGATCCCTCACCACTGTGATAGGTTTATTTTGAGAATTAAATGAATAAGCACATGTACTCAGCTTAGTCTAGTGCTCAATCCATTGTAAATCCTATGAAATTACTATTTTACCTTTAACTGTGTTTCAATTTATCTGTCAAAGCATATTAATTTGTTAATTTTTTTCACATTCACTTCACTCTGCGCTTCTGTAATAGGCATAACTTTTATCTCTTTCACATTTTCCCCTCCATACCATTTCTAATAGCATATTCTCAATATCCCCAATCCTTTTAAAACACAATAATCATATTCTGATAGTCTAATTTGTTCTATTACTTTCCCTATTTTCATTTTCAATTTTAATTTTTTGCTTACCTTTTTCTTAGTTCTCTAATGTATCTCCTTTCTCCTTTCTATCATTTTTACCACTTCAAAAACCTATCAGTATAAACGAAGAGCTACATTGTGAATTTAACTTCCATAGTATCTTGAGATGACTGAGTTTTTTTTTAAATATAAATGTGTTGTTTTTTTTTCAGTTAGAAAATAGTAAATGTTCTAAAATGAAGTAAACCTGAGATTGTTTTTCAGTTGCACCACTAGGATATATATATATATATTAATATATATATTATATATATATATCTATTTTAAAATATATATATAATTTTTTTCTGGTTACAAAAATCATGTTATGACAGAGATTAAAACCCCCTACCTCTGGAAATTTGTGTTCCTCTTCTCATCCTTATGTGCTCAATTTTTATTTAAAAATTCATTCTTAATGAAGGGCACAAAATCTGTGATTTAAATTTTAACTTCTTATTTACTTTATCTAGTATTACTGACCAGGACCATGTAGTGATAGTGTACCAGATCAAGCGCTTACATCACCATGTGTGAAGACCTATGTTCAAGGTCCCAACCACTATCTGCAGGGATGCTGCTTCACAGAGGTGGAGTTGTGCTTGCTGGTATCACTCCTCTCTCTCTCTCTCTCTCTCTGTCTGTCTCTCTCTCTCTCTTTCTCTTCCTCTGTCTCTCCCTTTTTATCTCTGTCTCTTGCCTTCTTCCAAACAATTTCTTTTTATACAAAATGACTACTGGGAGCAGTGGAGTTGTACTCTTTAGGCATTGAGTCCCAGTGATAAACCCTATGATGAATATGAATATATATTCATTTATGTCTTATGAGACAATTTATGCTGACTTGGTATTTCTCTATACCTTTGGTTAAATGACCACTTGTCTAATTAAGTCATTTTGGTTACAATAGCAGTGCATTACCTCTGAGTTCTACATTTTTGATACTTCCTTAGCTGGTAATTATCTGTGAGAGTTATGTAAATTAGTTAAAAAAAAGACACTACTCCAACAAAGAACTTTACAGTTCATTTATGCATTCACTCAAAATTCATTCATTCTAGTATATATTAAAATTCTCCCTCAAGACAGAAAAAGATAAAGCAAAAAACAGGTATATCTGTCTCCTTGGCTTCTTCATTCAGTTTACATGGGTAGGTTTGATTTTAAGAGACATTAAACATCAGGAGCAATATTTTCAACTTGGCAGGATAACTGCTCTGCAGGGAAGTGACTGGTGATGCCAAAATGCAAACATCTACTGAGCACTGATCCTGAGGGCATATTGCTCTATCTGTGTTTAATGAAGATTGGGATATGGGCCTGTGTCTGACTGAAAGGCTGGGTCTATGCGTTTTTGCAAAATGATGAGATGGGGGAATGAATATTTATTCCATTTTTGATTCATCTAAATTTTCCACCAAATTGTCTTCCTGTGCTTTAATATTGTCACTAATAATACAAATTAGAATAATTTAATTAGGTGCCCTAAGGCATCACCTGAGTTGATTTGTACAACTATGATGCCCTGGGGCTCTCTGATTCTAATGGTTTCATGGGTTACACTCCACAGGAAAATATCCAGGTTGGCTCTTTTATTTATTGCCTCTCTGCTACAATTCTTTGGCTCTGACTGCAATTAGATTCACAATTTACTGTACTGTAAAAAAAAAAAAAATCTCATTTGATGATCCATATCCATCTTCTATAGAATCTGATTCCAGCAGAGGCAAGAAAAGTCTTTCACCCATGGCACACAAGACAACACCCAGGGCAGAAGACTTTGACTCTTCTGTGCCTGATGAGGCCATCAGTGACATTAATGTCTTCATGCATTAGAAGTGCTGAAGCTATAGAATATATTGTGGGTTCACTGGAGCTGCTTTCTTTTAGAGGATGAAAGTGCTGTTCAGTTCACACACTGAGACTGAATGTTTCACAAGACTACTTCTCCCAGACCTAGGAAACAAAGTGAATTTTTTACATTGGGTTGGAGGGGAGGGAGTAAGAGAGACAAAAGAAATTTAGAAAGAATTAAAAGCTCCAGGCAGGAGGTAAAAATTAGACCTTGACAGATGGCTTGTAACATTGTATATAAGTAAGGTCTGAAAGTATTAGTAAGAATGAAAAACACAGTAAACTGAAACAAAAGAAAGACAACAAATAGTCCTAGAGAGATAGCATAATGGTTATGCAAAGAGGATTTTCATGCCTGAGGTGCTAAAGTCTCAGGTTCAGTCTCACCATCAGCATAAGCCACAGTTGAGTGCTCTGGTGAAAAAGAAAAAAAAAAAAAAGTATATACCAGAGCACTGCTCAGCTCTGCCTTATGGTGGTATGGGGATTGAATCCTGGACTTTGGAGCCTTAGGCTTCATATGAAGTCTGTTTGCATATAACCATCATGGTATCTAATATATATATTAAAAATTCACAAAAATACATTGTCTTTTAAAAGCCTGAAAAACATATAATGCATAGGACCGTATCTTGAGCATAACAAAATACAGTCTTTCAGACATAAAAGAGAACATTCTCTTGCTGCTTAGCCTTTCATTTCAAACCCTTCAGGGATGACTTTCCAGACCCAGTGTGACATTTCTTTCTTTCTTTCTTTCTTTCTTTCTTTCTTTCTTTCTTTCTTTCTTTCTTTCTTTCTTTCTTCTTTCTATTTCTTTCTTTCTTTCTTTCTTTCTCTTTCTTTTTCTTTCTTTCCTTCTTCCTTCCTTCCTTCCTTCCTTCCTTCCTTCCTTCCTTCCTTTCTTTGTCTCTTTCTTTCCTTCTTTCTGTTCTTTCTTTTAACTTTATTCATCTTTCTTCACCCTTCATGCACAATAATCTGGAGACTTAGACTAATATTTTGTGGGACTTTCCTTGGCCAGGAAAGTAAGGGCTGCAGAATGACTGGTTTTGGCAGAGACCAAGAGTGGAAAATTTATCTACTGCCTTTTTGATGTCTAGTGAGATGATGGTCTCACTGCTAGTCTCCACATTCATTTAAAGCTTATAGGATAAGAACAGAAACTTAAAGGAAATTTTCGCTTTGGTAAACTAGATGAGAATCTTGAAGATCACTGGGCAAAGCAGAAACATTCCATTTGAGTAATAGCATAAAGGAAAGATAATGTTTTGTAAATATCAGAGCCCACTGCTGAGCTCTGGCTTATGGAGGCAGTGGTTACTGAACCTGAGAAGTCAGAGCCTCAGGCACTCAACTATTTTTGCACAACCATTATTCTGTTTCCCCAGTCCCAGGTCCCCATATTTAAACCTTCACCTAATCAAAGACAAAAACATTTATTTTACTCTATGATATTGTACTTTTCTCTCCTAAGTAATGAGAAACCAGAATCCCACTTAGGACATACAAAGCACTCATTCTACTGATGAACAAACTCCCTAGTCCCTTCTGTGATATTTTAAAGTGAATGACATTTAGGTAATAACATCCCTTCAAGTTTTGGTGTGGCAACACCACAAAATAATATTTAAAAGTTTTTAATTAATTTATCTTAATCATTTTATTGGAGGGGAGGAGTAATTATTTACAAGACAGTTATTATCACATGCATATAGTATCTTTTCTCCCCATACAAGGGAGAAAGTTGCACACTATAGTTCAAATTCAGCTGATGTCTTCCACTGCCAAAATGCAACCCCCAAACCTTCTCAAATCCACTTCAGCCCCAAATCTTTAAGTCTTTGACTCTGCTGCAGTAACACAGACCTACTTTGGGGGGCAATGAGGTAACTCAGAGGTATTATACATTCAGTGTATATGTGAGACCTTGTCTTATCTTTATATTGCATATGCCAAAGCTGGTCTATGGTCTCTGTCTTATTATTATTTTTTTATTAAATAAACCTTTTGAAAGAAGAAAAGAAAAAAAACTTTCACCTTCAGTCCTAATACTAAAGCTAATGGGAGTTTGTGAGTTATCAAGAACTTTTAAAATTAAGGATCATGACTTTTTGCTACATTTAAATTCAAATTAACTCAGATAATCAATCTTTAAACAATATTAAAACAGTCAAGGCCTGCCGCACTCTTGTCTTTGATGGAAGATCACTCAGGTTCCAGCCAAACTGACAAACCACTCTGAAGGAGGTAACTTAATATATTCTACTAGTGTTACTCACTTTTTTCCCCATGATTAAGAGACATATGTCTATGCAGAAATGACTCTTGCCATCTTACTCTACAGTCTGGCTGTCACATGGCTAATTGTCCTAAAACAGCTGGAGGAAGCAATAACATTCTTAATGCTTCAGTTTAAATATGGTCAGGCAGAATGAGCACAACTATGTACCCTGTCTCTGCAAAGCATAGTATTGCTAAGAAAAAGTGCTTTTAATACATTTTGTGGACTTTCAATAGTTTTTACTCATTCTCAGATCAATGTCCTCTTATCTTCTTATGATAGTCTCATGTAACATTTTTCATTTGTTGTAGAAATATATGCTGTATTTCTGGGTAGGGAAAATGGTTTCACTTTGTGATCAGATGTAAGAACAAGTGATACATGATAGTATTTACTTATCTAGCATTGCATAATTCCAATTCAGCAAATCTTTTATCCTTCTTTAAAAGCTTAATAGATATGATACCAATATTTAATTTTTAAGAATGGAAAATTTGTGAATAAATGGTAAAATTCAATCACTGGTTAGGAAGAATCTTCTTAGAAACAGAATATCCCCTCTCCAGTCATTCTTAACAAACACTGCTTAGAGTACAAGGCTTAATATATAAGGTGCTCAGTTTCTGCAGTGGGGATAGGCAATATGGATTGGCTTTTCTCTGAAAGTTAATCAGCTTGTTCTCTAAATAAAGACTTAAGAATGTACAGGCTGTTCTTCTAGATGTTAGAAATGATTTGTTAATTATATTCATATAAATGCCCAAGCCCCTTTTAGAGTCTTCCTAAATTAACTGCTTAGTATTGTCCAGCATCAATGATTTCCTTAGGTTAATTGTTCCAGATATAAAATAGCATGATCTTTATATAGCCCATTTTTTTCTACCTTGTCTTATGATTAACTTTCTTCCTCCGGTTCAAAGAAACATAGTAAGCCAAGGAGTCACCCACCACCTGACAACAGTATCCCTACTTCATAGAACATCGTTTCTTTATCAGTTCTGCATACCCAGAAACAACAGATGACTCTGGGAAATCAGAGTAATAACAGAACGATGAAAATGTCATCAGATTTACTGTTAGTCTCATTCATGTCACCAATTTGCTAAGAGTGTATTGGTGTCCTGGTGCATGAAGGAGGAAAAGGGCCTAAATTGGGGGTGAGGAGTATTGCAGATACCTGATATGATTAAAATTATGCCTACTTATCAGCAACTGTATTACAGGCTTATTCTTTGAAAAACACCCTCGTTTTTTGAAAAACAGACAAAAAAACAACAACAAAAAAAGAGTCTAATGTTGATACTCTTTATCCTATACCTTGTGATGTAATCAGTAAAGAACATACTTGATTTGGCTGACGAAGCAGAGGGTAACTCATGGAGAAAACAATTTTGATATCTAGTTGGACAGGTATCTTCTGAAAGCATCTAGTATAAAATATCCTCTAGCACTGTTCCTGTTCTCTAGCAAACTTAATAGCATCACTCAATGAAATAAGTACACTAGAAAACAAAACAAAACAAAACAAAACTAGCAACTTTTTCTTCATCCTTTCTAATCCAAAACATCCAACTTCTTTATGTTAGGAAAACTTTTGTTGTCCTAAACATCACGCCTATAAGTGTCAGTTCAAAAGATATTTTTACTGACCTCTTAAAACTCCCTCTACAATACATTCCTAAAATCATGTTATATCCATTCCACCTATTTAACTGTCTTATTATTTCTCTTTAGTCATCAATGCTTCTTTAACCTTATAATGTCTTAGCAAGTCAAAATTGGAGGTGATTTACAGTTTTTTGAAATATAGTGGGTGCTTAATAAATATCTGTGGAAATGAATAGCAAGGTCAAGACTTATAATTTGGTACTCAAAGTTACTATATTGTTTACAAATTCACTGACACATGTAATTAAAATGTACAACATGGAATTTATGATTCCATTTCCAAACCAATCCCAAATCTTATTGACCTGAGACAAAATAAGCATCACTCAATGAAATAAGTATACCAGAAAAGAGAAAATTAGCTCATTTTCTTCCTCGTCTCTTATCCACCTGTTGCTGAGGACTTATTCTGATGCAGTCTCCGCCCCCAGGTTTTTCTATGCCCCGCTAAATCCTAGAGTGCCCCCTTTCAACCAATCCTGGCTCCGCCCCCAGGTTTTCCTATGCCTCGCTAAATCCTAGAGTGCCCCCTTTCAACCAATCCTGGCCCTACACGTCACCCCTGGTTGTCGCCCAATAAAAAGCCCCCTCACCCCTCCCCTCGCTCTCTCTGGAACTCAGGAACCCTCTCCCTTACTCTCGAACTCAGAAACTCTCGCACCCTCGCACTCCGGAACCCAGGAACTCTGTCACTGGGGAACTCAGGAACTCACGGACTCAGGAACCCTCTCCCAGGGTCCCTTGGGGCGGGGCCAAGCAGGCCCGCGAAATTAACAGGACTCATCCAATTCTCTTGGAGGGGGAGGGCTAGAACAAGCCAATGTAAAGCATACGACAATTCCCCCTTTTCTTTTTAACTAAATGACTATAGTATCAAGGGTGTGGGGTGAACAGAAACATATATAACCAAAACCAGCATGTTGCCAAGGGAAGGCCTGAGGGGGCCATATCTGAAAAAAAAAAACATTTCTTGCCTCTGGGGGGCTACTTGCCTCGACGGGCATTTGCATGGGGGCGGGGAACGGCCTAGGGTCCCAAAGGCAGCTGGCTGCAACTTACTTACTATGAAACAAAACTTGTTATTAGCATATCTACTGCACGATCTAACATTTCTAATAGAGAAGGAATTTGAGACTTTTACATATCAACAACGTCTTTTAACCTTTTGTTACACCCATTCAAGATGGAGACACACCCTAGGTGTGGGCCGGAGAGGAAACCTCAGGCATGAGAATAATTAGCATAGCCATTGTGCGATCTACCATTTCTAATAGAGAAGGTAGTGTTTTACATATCAACAAGTCTATTTAACCTTTTGTTTAGACCAACTTAGTTGAAATATATTGATTGTTAACTAATTTTTACCTCAGACTTTAAATGTAAGTTAATTTTTATCTTTATGAGAATTACGTTGAAAACCTTTTTCATTTATCTTTGACTAGTAAGAATTTAGCCTTAAAGCTACTGTTTACCAAACTTTAAACATACACATAAACATAGTCATTAATACACGAGGAGAGAAACCTTTGTTACGAAGACATGTCATTTTAAACACGAATTTAAATCTATATTGTCTTAGTTGTTGGGGGGGGGGTTCACCATCCGGAGGTGGTTTCCCGCGCAGCTCCACTTCTAGGAATTGCAGGTTGCGATCTCTGCACAAATCTCTGCGTACTCCAGCTTGTCTGTCTTCAGACCGGACCGGCGGCTGGAGATCTCGTGTGCCCAGTTTCGGCAGGGAGCCCGGGGGTCCGGGAGGCCCGGGATGGTTCCAGAATTCATAGAAAGAGGGCAGGCAGGCCATCTTTGTAGAAGGCATGGGCCTAGGTGCCCAGGGGTGGCGGCCATGATAGGCCGACGCGGCCCTGCCCCATGGCCCTGCCATGTCTGCTGCCCTGTTCGCAGTGGCCGAGCAGCGTGGAGGGATCACGCGTCCAGTGCCCTGCGCCACGCGGTGGAGAGCCGGCTCCTGTGGGCTGGCCTCGGGCTCTTGCATGTTGGCCTCGGGCTCTTGTGTGTTGGCATAGGGCTCCAGCATGTTGGCATTGGGCTCCTGGGGCTTTTGTGTGCTGGCGTAGGCCTCCTGCGGGCTGCGGGGCTGCGGGGCTGCGGGCGCAGTGCGTGGGGTTGTCTGGGCGCAGCCGGCTGGCTGGCTGTTTAATAACCAGGTGGAAACGGCAGCTCTGCGCCTTGCCTCCCGCCCGCTGGCTCTTCCCGCTGGCTGTTCTGAGTTCGCCCGAGCGAGTGGAAACCACAGAGTGGTCCAGAGATAAATGTTCCAGAAACAGCAAAACAGTCTCGTGAAGAAAGAGCAGAGGCCTCTGGAGATCTCTTCACAAGCAGAAGAGAAGGCCATCGAGCATAGGTAGCCAAATTGTCTTTACTTATCTGAGAGATGCGCAGGTCAGGTCCACGTGGGCGCCATTTGTTGTTAAAATTTCGGATGCTCTTGCCGGCCGGGTTGGCTTGCTTCACGGTGGTGAACAGAGACGCGGAGACAACGGCTGGGCAGGGAAGCTGTATTTCTTTATTCAGGAACAACGATTCATAAACTAAGACAAACTAATCACCAAACAGAACTCTGCTGTCTCTTTGCGGCGGCGCAAGCACTCTTTCTTTTACTCTGGAACTCAGGAACCCAGGAACTCTCCAACTCTGGCACTGTCGAACTCAGGAACCCTCTCCCGGGGTTCCTTTGGGGCGGGGCCAAGCGGCCCGCGAAATTAACTGGACTGATCCAATTCTCTTGGCGGGGGAGGGCTAGAACAAGCCAATGTAAAGCATACGACATCCACCCCTCCTCCAACTTATCAACATGTCTTTTATATTTAGATTCTAAGTATTATATTGAAACTGAGCATGGATCTCAATTCCCAGTACTGCTGAGATCATTTTAAAAACTATAACCTTGCCTACACTCACTGCTAGAGAAGCAGATGCATTTTTTTTCCTTGTCATCCAGGTTTTATTGTTCCAGGATGACTTTCTCAGGTAGAAAGAAAGAAACATAGATAGAGACACAGAGAAAAAGACACCATTGAACCAAACCTTCCTTTAGTGTGGTGGGAGTCTGTCTAGAACCTGTGTTGTATCTATCATAAAGCAAGTTATCTGTCTTGTTGGCTCAGGCAAGCCCATTTTCAAAATTGATTCTAGCCTGCATTCTGTCACTAACTTACTTGCACTTTCATCACTGTCACCATAATTATTTTAATAATTTTTCCCTAGTGTTTATGTTATTTGGCCAGAGAGGGAGAGAAAGTTAGAAACAAATAATTGACAATCTGTACATAATGCATTCCATAAAATAAGCAAGCATTACAGACAAGAACAATGACAAAGCACCTTGATTATTCTACTTCTTTTGAGTCTCACTAAAAGTTATCTCCTCTAGGAACAGTTCCCAAACAAAGTCCCTTATCATTGTCTTAGCACAAAGAAGAACTTCAATGGTGGTTACTATTGCATGAATGAATCTTGCCTCACTTCTCCTTTCTAATTTTATTTCCCTTATAAGTCAGTTTTAGATGCCAAAAATGCCAGTATACTTAAAAAACTAAGCAAAGAAACCATGCAGAATGGTATGTGTATATGTGTATTCTATTCAGGTAAAATCAACTTGAATCTAAAATCAGCTTTTTATACCCTGAATTACTCATTTCTTTTACTTTCTGCCTCAGGGATCAGATTCTGTATTGGTTTATTTTCAATGACCAAAATTTTAGAGAAAGTTGTCAGATGTAATATTTGAAATGTCAGTTACAATACAGTATGGGTATTAGTTTAAAATTTGTCTTTTGGCTCAGATTGCAGGTAGTTTAAAATAAATAAATCATTTAAGATTGAAGGTTTAGATACATACAAGTAGGTATATATTTTGCTTCTTTATTATAAGATTGACAATCACTATGTGAATAGCTTGACAGACATTCTTAGCTCAGAATACCTACTCCCTTTGAGCTATACAATTCTTTGTTGTAATTCTCTAATTTTTTTATATTGCAAAAAGGAAAAAAAGTGTATTTACCTAGACTATTCCTTTTATTGATCCTCCTTTAAATTCATATGGTATTTTGAATTAGATGACCTAAGTGATAGAGATAGAGTTTCCCTCTCCTTGAACTGTAAATCAAGTATGTGTCCTCACCTAACATAGTTTAATCTTTTTTTCTTCTTCCTTAAAATATTTATTTATTTATTCCTTTTGGTTGCCCTTGTTGTTTTATCATTGTTGTGTTTATTACTGTTGTTGTTGTTGTTATTGATGTCATCAATAGGAGAGAGAGAAATGGAGAGAGGAGGGGAAGACAGAGAGGAGGAGAGGAAGAGAGACACCTGCAGACCTGCTTCACCACTTGTGAAGCAACTCCTCTGCAGGTGGGGAGCCGGGGTCTTGAATTGGGATCCTTAAGCCGGTCCTTACGCTTTGCGCCACCTGGGCTTAACCCGTTGCACTACCGCCGACTCCCCATAGTTTATTCTTATTTTTTCTACTTAAAATGACTCTTCACTCATCAATAACTTCCCTACATACATAGAAATTTAGGAGCTGGGTGGTGGTAAATCTGGTTAAGAGCCCATATTACCATGTAAATGGTCCCAGGTTCAAGACCTTAGTCCCCACCTGTAGCAGGGAAGACTTCACAAGTTGTGAAGCTTGGGGCCAGGCAGTGGTGTGCCCAGTGAAGTGCACATAGTATTAAATGCTAGGACCCACCAAGGACCTGAGTTCAAGTTCCCGCTCTCCACTTGCAAAGGGAACATTTCATAAGCAGCTGAGCAGTTCTTCAGGTGTCTATCTTTCTCTCTTCCTCTTTAATTCATGCTCCTTTCTCAATTTCTCTCCTTCCTATCCATTAAAATGGAAGAAAAAAAAAGGCCACCAGGAGCATTGCTGCAAGTGTCTATATGTCTCTTTCTCTCCCTCCTGATTCCTTCTCTCTCAACTCATATCTCTATAAAAAACAAATACATAAATATTTAAAAAGTAAATGCAAATACTATTACTTTTTATAATTTGTTCTAATATCAGATATTATGTATATAACAGTATTCCAAATAATTTCATTAATATATTTCTAATATTGAATTCCATGAAATTAAAGACAGATGACCTTCATACTACGAATATCAGAAAGTTCATCTTGTTAACAGATGAGATAACACGTTAGCACAAAATTTTGTTACGCCTTAATAAATGCACTGCATAACAATAAGACCACCTGCATAAAGTTTTCAAATCTTGTATATTTGGCTACTTAAATATAGAAATATGTCAAAATAAATTTACAATTAGTGTTCTCAACTGTCAAAATGTTATCAAGTCTATTGCAGTGAGACTTAGAAAAATTAAACACCAGAACAATAATGAAAAAAAAAGAAAGGAAAATATATTACTTAATGTGTGTTTTGGAAATAAAGTCCTGGAAATCTCAAATAAGACTTAGACTACAAATTATTACGTAAGCTACAAGTATTCATTTCTAAATACTTTCATGTGTTTTCTTTTTAATTTCTGGATTGGACATTAAATATGTTTTTGAAATGTTAAATTATTACAGTTGGGATGCATTGGATCGACCTTCCCCTGGTGCATCCCGTGAGTGCCCATTCATTGGGGAAACTGACGATCCTTCCTAGCTGACTGAATCCACATGGATCCCAGTCACTTTCAAAGCCATTAACTGGCTATGGAAGAAGGGCAAACGCTAGAAGAAGAAGAATTACAGTTCTCAGTATCTGTTCAATCATTGTGCAGCTTAAGATAAGATGTCTCTCAGATTACATCAGAAATTTGATCATAAAATTAGACTCTAGATAAGTGGTTATGCACATGCAGTACACAATGGTTAATGAAGACTTCAGTCAGTGATGGGGTTGAGTTCATAGACACTTATTATGGGGAGGTAAGGTATTGTACTCATGTGACAACAACTGTCTTGTAGATCATTACTTCCCCCAATAGAATTATTGAAAAGATTAAAAAAAATTAAAAAACACATGAAATTTAATGCTTTTACTTTTCTCTTAGTCAGTATGAATATCTTTTTTTTCTATTCAACTTCTTTCACTTTTATCACTGAGATGACATCAACACATTACAATTAAGAATTAATTCTCTTCTCAGCAAGAATATAATAAGAGTTAACTATTGTGTGCCCTAAAGCCCTGCTTCCCCAGAGCCCTGCCCAACTCGGGAAAGAGAGAGGCAGGCTGGGAGTATAGATTGACCTGTCAACACCCATGTTTAGTGGGGAAGCAATTAAAGAAGTCAGACCTTCCACCTTCTGTATCCCATAATGACCCTGGGTCCATCCACCTAGAGGGATAAAGAATAGGAAAGCTCTCAGGGGAGGGGATGGTGTAATGAGTTCTGGTGGTAGGAATTGTACCCCTTTTATCCTATGGTCTTGTCAGTGTTTCCATTTTTTAAATACATTTTTTAAAAAAGAAGTAGAGGGGGGAAAGACTGAACTATTGATGTTTTATGTATTTATAAAAAAATAAACACTGATGAAATCATAGGATAAGATGATAACTCCACACAATTCCCACCATTAGAATTCTGTATCCCATCCCCTTGATTGATAGCTTTCCTATTCTTTAACATTCTGAGAGTATGGACCCAAGTCATTGTGGGATACAGAAGGTGGAAGATCTGGCTTCTGTAATCACTTTCTCCCTGAACATGGGCATTGAATAGTTGATCCATACTCCCAGCCTGTCTCTGGGAGGGTTCTGTGGAATCTAAGCTCCAGGACACATTGGTGGGGTTGTCTGTCCAGGGAAGTCTGATTGTCATCATGCTAGCGTCTGGAATCTGGTGGCTGAAAAGAGCATTAACATATTAAGCCAACAAGTTGTTGACTAATCATGAACCTAAAGGCTGGAGTAGTGCAGATGAAGAGTTGGGGGGTCTCTGTTTTGTAGATAGCTAGTAGGTATATTTTAGTTATATTCCAAAGGGCCTGTGGCTATACTAGTTTTTTTTTTTTTTTTCCTGAGCCTGAAATCTAATATGCAGGTGGATTCTAGTTATTGTCTGGGGAAATAATGTCAGGGCTGGAAAAAGGACCAAAAAGCTGGATCAGGAAAGAGAGCAGCTCCTTAATATGGAGAAGGTGTATAAATATTGTTGACTGTGAACCTCATAGATTTGATGTGATCTGGGGTCCATATTCAGCTTAGGAACCTATGTGACCTCTGTATCCCTGTATATCTGAGTTCACATTCTGTGGTCATCAATAGGAATGTTCCAAGCTGCCACATTATCAGGACCCATCTTCCTCAGGTGTAGCATAGAGGATGTTCCTTTGGAGGATGGAACAATCTCTACCGTTGTTGATCCAAGTCGAGGGCAAGGTCCTTCGGAGGCCCATAGGACTTTGTTTAGTTGTTCCTGATAGAGGGCCTTGTTTAGTTGTACCTGATAGAGGGCCTTGTTTAGTTGTTCCTGATAGAAGGCCTTGTTTAGTTGTTTCGGATAGAGGCCCCTTAGGACCTTGTTTAATTGTTCCTGATAGAGATGACCTGTAACAATGGAGAGAGGGATTTATTTTAGGTCTAGGCCCATAATATCTGTTTGGGAATCTCAGGACTCCCTAAATAGGGCCCCATCTGATGGGGAGGCCTGATAGTGACTAAGGAGTCATCATTAAAGTATGCCAATCTCTTGCTCTTATTCAGCTTTTGCAGTCCTTTCTTTGATAAGGTAAGCTTGGAAGTGAGTGAGGGAAGTATAATAGTATAATAGGTGAGGAGGGTATCTATGTCTAAGTGGACACTATTTTCATTATGGACTTCATACTGACTCACTGTAGACTATTGTGTACTTTTGCTTTCAGGTATATATTTTGCCCTAATTTATGGATACATGTTAATATATGCCCTATATCATGGGACCTGATCTATATCTATGTTTTGGAACTTCACTAGGAAATGAACCAACTGAAATAGAATTAGAGAATCCTATAAAAGGAAAGGTATCACCCAAGTAATGAGGCTGAAGGGTTGACATTCCTCGCCTGATGTCTCTGGACAGTCTGAAATGCAGTGTGCTGAGGTGGTACTTGTTGCATTGATTAGGCTGGGATCAGAAGATGCAATATCATTTGGTATGAACTGAGAGAAGCATTCAGGAAAGTGAGCCCCTCTCTAGAGGTTCCAGGACTGAAGAAATATAGGCTCTATAGAGGAAATGGGAGGTTCCTGCTGTCTTAGGGTTTAAGAATGCAATAGATAGTTGTTGCTATAATCACATTATTTGGCAATTGGGTTAACTTTGAAAAATCCCTTTGTTAGGATTTGCTATATCACATACAACATCACCAAAATTTAAGTCCTTTGACATTATTTGTATATAGCAGTGCCACCAGTTGCTTCTGTTCTCCCTGGTCTAAGCTTTTTTATTTATTTATTTTTTTTAAATTTTATTTATTCCCTTTTGTGGCCCTTGTTGTTTTATTGCTGTAGTTATTATTATTGTTGTTGTCATCATTGTTGGATAGGACAGAGAGAAATGGAGAGAGGAGGGGAAGACAGAGAGGAGGAGAGAAAGACAGACACCTGCAGACCTGCTTCACCGCCTGTGAAGTGACTCCCCTGCAGGTGGGGAGCTGGGGCTTGAACCGGGATCCTTATGTTGGTCCTTGTGCTTTGCGCCACCTGCGCTTAACCCACTGCACTGCAGCCCGACTCCCTGGTCTAAGCTTTTAAGAGAGTCAACATATCAGACTCAGCCTATGGTTTCTGCATTAAAAAGTTTGAGACATTCAATCTATTTTCCCCTCTCATATTAATTAGTGACTTATATGACTACAAATTAATAGGAATGTACATACATACCATTCCCACCACCAAAAGATTGTGTCCCATACCATTCCCCACCCTGGCCTCATCCACTATCCCACCCCTGCCTCATGAAGCAGAACATCCACCCTCACCCTCAACCCAGGGTTTTTACTTTAGTGCCCTACTACAAATTTAGTCAAATCCTGCTTTGAGTTTCCCTCTCTGTCCTTCAATCTGAACTTCTGTGTATGAGTGGGATCATCCCATACTAGTCTTTATCTTTCTGACTTATCTCACTTAACATAATTCCTTCTAGCTCCATCCAAGATGGGTCCGAGAAAGTGGGTTCATTGTTCTTAATTGCTGCATAGTATTCCATTGTGTATATATACCACAGCTTTCTTAACCATTCATCTGTTGTTGGGCACCTGGGTTTCTTCCAGTGTTAGCTATTATGAATTGTGCTGCTATGAATATAGGCGTACACATATATTTTTGGTTGGGTGTTATGGAGTCCTTGGGTTATATCCCTAGGAGAGAAATTACTGGGTCATATGGAAGGTCCATAACTATCCTTGTGAGAGTTTTCCAGACTGCTCTCCACAGAGGCTGGACCAATTTACATTC
Organism: Erinaceus europaeus; assembly: GCF_950295315.1. Classification (NCBI taxonomy): domain Eukaryota; kingdom Metazoa; phylum Chordata; class Mammalia; order Eulipotyphla; family Erinaceidae; genus Erinaceus; species Erinaceus europaeus. Next base: position 85,337,294 of record NC_080170.1, on the reverse strand, counting down.
ACACCAGCAGTGCAGAAGAGTTCCTCTGTCCCCACAGCCTCTCCAGCATTTTTTGCTGCTGTCCTTTTTCATGTATGCCATTCTTACAGGGGTGAGGTGGTATCTCAACATAGTCTTTATTTGCATTTCCCTGACATTATTTCTTATTTATAGTCATTGTTCACCACTGACTTAGTAGAAGAGATATCCCCATTTTACAGAGGACTACTTTTCTAGGATCACCTATTCTTTTTTTGTTTATTTATAAAATTAAATTATTGGCAATACCACAGGATAAGAAGGATACAATTCTACATAATACCACCATCAGAAATACATATCCAATTCCCCTCCTTGATAGCTTCCCTATTCTTTATCCCTATGAGAGTATGGATCCAGGTTCATTATGGTGTGCAGAAGTTGGGAGGTCTGGCTTCTGTAATTATTTCCCCACTGAACATGGATCTTTGACAGGTCAAGGATCACCTATTCTAACCTCATGTTAGAATCCAAGGAAAATATTATTTAAGACAGACTGTAAATAATAGCCATATTTCTAATATTGCCCTAAATGCTAATTAAAATTAATATATTATAATATATAGATATTGAATATGTTTCTGAAGACACATAAGTGAATGGAAACATATATTCTTTAAACCATTCCCACCACTAGAGTTCTATGTCCACATTCCTTACACTAGAAACTGCATTAGTTCTCCCAGGGTCACAAATATGGGTTGACTATTATTTCCTATTATTTCTCTATCTATCTATCTATCTATCTATCTATCATCTATCATCTATCTATCTACGTATCTATCTATATTTGTATACAAGTTTGCCGATTTCTATATGGTTCTATCTTATCTTCCTTTTTAAGTCACATATATACCTTTTACTACTTCCAAATGTCCTTCATTTGTTTCCTCTTCTTCCTCCAAGTCCTGATGGAACTGTAGATCAAAGTCCTCTGGTTATTTTCCCCTAGCATATCTCCCCCTCTGGGAGTATGAAGCAAATTTTTTTATGCAGAAGGTGGGAGTTCTGGCTTCTGTAATTGCTTCTTCCACTGGATATGGGAATTGGCTGGCTGATCTATACCCCCAGTCTGTTTTTATCTTTTCCTACTGGGGTAGGGCTCTGGAGAGGTGAGGTCCCAGGGCGCATTGGTGAGGTCATCTGTCCCCAGGAAATCAGGATGGAATCATAGTAGCATCTGCAACTTGGTGCCCCATCCCCTTAGTCCTAGACTATATCTAAAGTCTGCAGTTTTCTTGGAGAATGCACTGTTTGAAAAAAATGTAAGGAGAACTATATAGTCTCATGTATTAGGAAGAGTCTCACAAAATCATTTGAGCTGGAAGGTTGATATCTCAGGCTTGGTGTCTCTGGATACCATCTGAAGGAAAAAGGCAATGGCAGCATAATGTGGCAAGGTGGCACTGATTGCATTGATTTAGTTGACCTATTTTATTTTATTTTTTTCACCAGAGCACAGTTCAACTCTGGCTTATGGTGGTGCAGGGGATTGAACCTGGGACTTTGGAGCCTCAGGCATGACAGTCTGTTTGCATAACCATTATGCTATCTACCCTCCACCGGACTTATTTTACTTATTAATGAGTGAGACAGAGAAAGAAAGAGAACCAGGCACCCCTCTGCTAGATGCATTACCTGGGGACATACTCAAAGCTTCATGCTTGAGCGAGCGACACTATATCCACGGTGCCTCATCCCAGAGCACTTTCCTATAATTCTTGAAGTACTCACAATAATAAAGATATCTGCTTAAATATGTTAAAGTGATTGGCACTATGGATTTCATTCAAGGAGCTGAATTTGACTAGAAATCACAGAGGACTGTCAAGAAATTAAATGATTGCATAACTAATTTATAAGCAAGACTTTAGACATTTCTCAATCTTAACAGAGAAAATGGACCAAAGAGAATCATTTGTACCTATATTTTTTCCATGTGAAAATCCAAAACTGTTTTTTCAATTCTTATATTTTTCTCTGCTAGGAGGTAATAGTAAAGATTTATGTTACCCTATGCTGAAACACCTGTTATGGGTAAAGACTGCAATTTTTAATTACTTCTTATTTATGAAAAGGAAACATTGACTAAACCAAAGGATAAGAGGGGTACAACTCCACACAATTCCCACCACCAGAACTCTGTATCCCATTCCCTTGCTTGATAGCTTTCCTATTCTTTAACCCTCTGGGAGTATGGACCCAAGGTCATTGGGGGATGCAGAAGGTGGAAGATCTGGCTTCTGTAATTGCTTCCCCGCTGAACATGGGCATTGACAGGTCGATCCATACTCCCAACCTGTTTCTCTCTTTTCATTGTGGGGAAGGGCTCTGGGGAAGCAGAGCTCCAGGACACATTGGTGGGGTTGTCTATCCAGGTAGAAAGGAAATAAGGAAAGGAAAAAAGAAACAAAGGGAGAGGGAGAAAGTAGAAAGGGGATATTAAGAAGAATTAATACTGTTTTCATCTCTTCAAAGGTGACATTTGAGAGCATATATCTGAATCCAAATGAGTGAAAGAAAAGCTATTTCAATCAGTAAAGAGTATCTTCCTGATTGATAAAATTGATTTCCTTTTTTTCTTTATCCACTCTCTCTTGTAAGAAATTTAGACAAGGCAAGAGAGAATTCAGTTTCATCCCTAGCCCAGCAAAATGTCCAGTCACTGGACATGCACTATCTCTGTCAAATTCCTGGATTAAAAAATGGTAGACAGGGGGCCAGGCAGTGGCGCACCTGGTTAAGCGCACACATTACAGTACACAGAGATCCAGGTTCAAGTCCCTGGTCCCCACCTGCAGGGGAAAGCTTCATGAATGGTGAAGCAGGTTTGCAGGTTTCTCTCTGTCTCTCTTCTACACTATTCCCCCTCCCCTCACAATTTCTGTCTCTATTCAAAATCAATAAAGATTAAAAATTTTTTAAAAAAAATTGGTAGACAGTACAGTACATTACCCAAGATTTCTTTAAACCAGTACCTTTTAATGTATCTTGCTGAGATTACAAAATCTACTCCAAGGGCAGACAAAAAAAAAAAGAGAGAGAGAACACTTTATAACAGACCATAAAACGATATAATGTGTTAGAAAAAGAAACATTTAAATGACAACATTAAGAAAGCACAGTTAGAACTCAGATGTTCTCTACTCTCCCCAGGAGATTCATAAACTCACAGATAAAAATTAGAATTAAGAACCAGATGTGGCAAGATCATCATTATTATGCTCTGTCTAACTTTACCAGAAAAAAAGTCTTATATCCATTGTCATGCTTCTTTAATAAATATTGATTTTTTAAAAAATAGTGAAGTAACTTGAGCAAGGAGGGAAAGGTAAAGCACAGACTGAAACTTGAAGTAGATGTGATCTATTGCAGAAAGGCCAAAGACTTGAGGGGCAGGTAAGAGGAAAGGGTGAGAGGGCATCTGGACCCCCATGCAGGATGATGAATGAGGACCAACACAGGTGGTGGGAGTGCTGCGCAGATGCATGGACCTCTGTGGCCACAACAGTAATATTGTAAATCATTACTTTCCTAATTAAAAAAAATAATAAAGGAAATCATCACATAAACATTTATTTTATAAACCCCCAAACAAAATTGGAATTTTTTTCTTTTTCTATTGCGGGGCAATAACTGGCAAAGTGGAGAAGGAATGAAAATAATCTACCAGATAGTTTCATGGATTATATCAATAGTAACTAGCTTAAATTCACTCTTGTTTAAGAAAACAACTAGAGTCCTGAGAGGAGACTCAGCAATTGAATGCAGGACTTACGTTAGTGAAGTCTCAAGCTTGATCTCATGCACTAAATATGCAGGATACCTGATCTTCTCCCTCCCCCTCTCTCATAAAATAATTTAGTAAAGCTTAAAATGTTTCTAATAATATTTCTTTTTAAAAAATAACATAAAAACAAATTACAGAGATCTTAGTGTGGAGCTATGGTGCCCTAGTCCAGAAGGTTGACTCTCCTTCAGAAAACAAATATTACAACAAAATAGCTCAACGAGTTTTATCAGAGAACTTTTGAGATTTCTCTTAAAGAAAAGAACACCATTATGTGAAGGTTTCCAATTGTGTGTAGACAGTGAAAGCAAAAGAGGAAGGAAGAAACACTCATGCAGAAATGTAACACTGCTTTTCTGGTAAGTGCCATATTTATATTTGCTTCAAATCTACAAGGCACATTTAAAGGACTAGCTGGGAACCACTCAGGGACTGAAAGGAGCTCAGTACTACTGTTTCGAGCTGTAGAAGACACAGGAGTCATCCAGGGGCACTAGGGAACTGAAATCTCTACCCTTAAGACAACCAGAAAACCTACCAAACTCTATGGTGTCTTGACTGCCATAGAAATTATGGTAAGGGAGTCGGGCTATAGCACAGCAGGTTAAGCGCAGGTGGCACAAAGCACAAGGACCGGCATAAGGATCCTGGTTCGAGCCCTGGCTCCCCACCTGCAGGGGAGTCACTTCACAGGCGGTGAAGCAGGTCTGCAGGTGTCTATCTTTCTCTCCTCCTCTCTGTCTTCCCCTCTTCTCTCCATTTCTCTCTGTCCTATCCAACAACGACAACAACAATAATAACTACAACAATAAAACAACAAGGGCAACAAAAGGGAATAAATAAATAAAATAAAATAAAAAGAAATTATGGTAAATGGGGTCAGACTACCTCACAGGCAGGAAAGTGATTCTGACCTTCAAGCAGAGTTCTCAGTTTTAGGAATCAGTGTGGGAAGAAAAGGAAACCTAGGATCCTCCTACCCAGCCTGTAATCCCCAGAGTAGGGCTCTGTTTAAGGGAAATCAACACCATAACACTATGTCACATATTCAAAACTCTTCTCTTCCCACAACAACTCACATAAAAAACCAAACCAAACACCATCTGCTGGTTAACAACAGAAACCAGAACAGATGGATAAAACTAAGACAACATTGCTTCTGTAATATCAAGGTAATGGCCAAGAACTTGATGCAGATCCAGAAAAGATATCATAAGAGAAATAATTCATATTGTCAGGGCATTTTCAGAAATATAAAGCTCTCAATTTAATATGAAAAAATAGAGTAAGAGTGACCAGGTAGTGGCACATTAAGTTAAGCACACATATTTTCATGTCTAGTGACTCAGGTTTGAGCCCCCTGTTTTAATCTGGGGGGGGGGGGCTTTACTAGTGGTGAAGCACATCTACAGGTGTATCTCTATCCCTCTCTATCTCTTCTCCCTTCTCAATTTCTCTCTGTCTTTTCAAATAAAAATAGAAAGAAAAAAATGTCTACCAGGAATGAGGGATTTGCAGTGACAGTATCAAGCCTCAGCAATAACCCTAGTGGCAGAGAGAGAGAGAGAGAGAGAGAGATTAAGAAATAAATCCATGATTTTAAAGAGACACTTGAGATGAAAATAGAAAACTTTAAAACAGAACTACAGATTCTGATGCCCAGTGAGTAAATTTCAATCTCAAATAGCAAGTTAAGGAAGTAGATTTAGCCATATAGCAATAGACTACAAAGTGGCTACACTCTTTGACTTCGAAGTAGAAAAGTAAAAAAGAGTTAGGAAAAATGAAGCAGCTCTTTAAGATACATAATATTCTATTAGGAAAGCAAATACTAGAATTGCAGAGATCTCAGAAGGAGAAGAGAAAATGAAAGGAGCAGAAACCATATTCAAAGAAATAATAATGAAAAATTTTCCAAGTCTATATAGGCATAATGTAGATGTTAAGGAAGCAGAGAGAACTCCTAACTTCATAAACACATTTTACGTATTTTATGCATTTCCTTCAAAACATGAAAAATAATAAGAATAAAATAGGAAGAGCTTGAAAAAATACATCAAAGTGATTTAAAAGTTTGTACTTTGTTATCTAAGTGATTTAGAGTATGGTTTGAAACTGCAATTTCAAAAAAATAAAATAAACTGTTACTAATAAAAAATGCAACAGTGCCATGAGTAAAAGTAACCAAATGCTAATACATTAAAATAATTTAAATCTGTAAACACAATGCATAAATTTCCTTCTGTAATTGATAAGAAGGTGCTAACTATAGAACTATAGACCATTTATATATAGAATATCATATCATGCAAATAGTTGTTGGTGTTATAACTATAGCTAGTGATCAATATTATTCTTCTCAAGAAATGTAAGTAGTAAAAACTGACATTCAGATGAAGGTTTTTTCACAGACAAAAATCTATACAATTTAACCATAGAAAATCAACTGATGGTCTTAACATATTTATGAAACAGAAACTGACAAAAAAGAAACATCAGTTTTGTTGACAACTAATCATCAATAAAATAATGAAACACTAAAATAGCATCACCACAACTCTGATACTTTGAGGAGAGAAATGATTTCCCCCTCCTCTAGTTTGATTTTGTTATCAAGTGTTCATTAAAGACATCTCATAGGCCTCCAAGTACTACTGCATGTGACATGGTAAGTGATATCAGTATGCACTTTAGTTAGGGAAACAGCATAAAGAGAAAAACTGTAGAAAGAGCTCATGTTGAAGTAAATGCTAAGTGTGTTTGGTACAGGAAGTATGCAGGAATCAATGAATTTAGAGAAAAGCAATTCAGGCTCTCTCTCTTTCTCTATCTCTCCCTCTCTCCTTCTCCCTCTTTCTTTAAACTAGAGTACTACTCAGATGTCAGTGACCCAGAATCCACCACAGACTTACAGACTAAGTCTGGAACAGCTTGATGTCTTGGACATGAAAATATGTTGTGCTTTCCATGATGCTTTCAGGTTCTACAAATTATTTAAGTCTGTTATCCCAATGTGTTTTTATATTAAAGTGAGAAGTCAATAACAATATTGTACAATCTTGCTTTTCTAGTAATTATAATTCTCATACAATGAGGCTATAAATATTTGATCACAACACACACACACACACACACACACACACACACACACACACACACAGGGGATAGATGAGATGACATAAATATCAAAAAACTGGAATGGTAATGGGACCTGCCTACCAACTGCCAGTTATCATCTCTTTGTCAAGGTCTTTCTTCCAAATGAACACATCTATGAGATAAGCTAACCCCTGATAAGTGAGCTATGACAATCACTAATTTGATCTATTATTGGCATAAGACCTACATACTTTTGTGTCAAAGTGCTAACAGAGGGGAAAATTTATATATCTGTACTTCTAGAGTGACAAAATTCATTAGGATAAGAATAACAATGAAAAAGAAAACAAGAAACAGAAATGGCACAATATGTTAATTACCATGTACAGGGACCTGTGTTTGAGCTCCTGGTCAAGGAGTGAAGCTTCATGAGCAGGGCTGCTGGTGTCTCTTTTTCTCTCTCCTTCCTCACTCCTACTTCTGTTGTCCCATATATATGTAAAGGGACAAAAATGGCTACTGAGAGCAGTGGATTTGTCATGTAGGCAGCGGGCCCCAACGATAACCTTGGTGTGTCAATAAAAAGAAGTCAAAAACAGAAAAAAAAAAAAAGACTATTATAGTTTAGATTTCGGCATGATAATATTAACAGTTTAAGATAAATTATCAGGAAGTTTTCATTTACCCAAATAGTAAAAAATATTAAAAAGCATGCCTTTTAGGAAAAGAAATAAAGAAAAAAAACTTCAATATTTATGTAGTTCACTGCTTTCATTTACAGATTGGAGTGATATTGAATAGCCTAAAATTGCTGTGAATAGCTATCAAAAACTGTGAGCTCTAAAGTTCTCTGGAAGCCTGGAAGCAGAGTTTCATTTGCTTCTCAGGGTTGAGAATAAACTTCCTCATACCATTAGTAGTGAAAGAAAAGAGGTTTTATCAACTATCTCCCACAAGACACCATGAGGTTCTGGCAAAATCTTCTGTGTATCCTAATCTACTGCTTATGTTTACCTCCTAAATCCCCAATCTCTTGCATGGGCTCATTGTGCTTTATATTGGGTATGTGTGCATATAGCTGTTATCAAGTATAAACATCTTATAGGTTATGTATAACTGTAAACATCTTTTTTGTTTGTTTTGCCTCCAGGGTTATTGCTGGGGCTCAGTGCCTGCACTACAAATTCAGTGATCTTGGAGGTAATTTTTTCCCATTTTGTTGACCCTTTTTGTTGTCGTTATTATTATTGTTGTCATTGATGTTGTTGTTGGATAGGACAGAGAGACATCGAGAGAGGATGGGAGACAGAGAGGGAGACAGAAAGATGGACACCCGCAGACTTGCTTCACTGCTTGTGAAGTGAACCCGCTGCAGGTGGGGAGCCTGAGGTGGGGGGGGCTAGAACCAGGATCCTTGCTGGGGTTCTTGAGCTTCAAGCCACGTGCCGTTAACCCACTGTGCAACCACCCACAAACTATAAACATCTTAAAGACATGATCAGACTAGTTATCTCCATTTCTAGTGTTTATATCAGATTTTATGTTTACTCTGGAAATCCTGGTCTTATTCTAAGCATGTAGGCATAATTTAGGGATATCAGATATGATAAACTTCATGTTAACTTGAAAACCTGTTGACCACTGTGTTTACCCAGATATGGCCAAAACACCCCTGGAATCTGAAGACAGAACTACAGAGATAAAAAAGAATTTCTGACATGCCTGACATAATGCATAGCTGTTAGTAATTAAGAAAAGGAGTTCAGTAGAGAAATAATAAGCTTAATAATTTAGAGGTCTATCAAGAAATCAGAGGATCTCCAATAAATAGCCACTACTAAAATATCCTAATTCTTAGTGCACTGTTTTCCCTAATATTTTCTGTTGTTTCTCTCTTTGCCCCTAAGCTATGTACAAAAATCAGAAGCAAAAGTTTGTTAAGGTTATGTCTCAAGTCAGTGGAATATATTGGCCAATAGATAATAGAGCTAAAATAGAATGCTGAAAAGATTAAACTGGAGGATTTGATAAGATCAAATAGTTTTAGCTGAAAGTTAATTATAACTATAGAATAATGTGGGAATTGTGTGGAGTTGTACCCCTCCTACCCTATGGTTTTGTTAATTTATCCTTTCTTTTATAAAAAAGAAATAATGTTTATATATTATACTGAAATAAAACTATTTAGTCCTGTAAATCAGAATATCATGAACATGATAGCCTTGCACTTTTTCAAAATTTTCACCATAATTTTCTTTTCAGAAACTTGCTACTCTTTCCTCAATAGCCTTCTATCACTGAAAAATCTGATATAGATAATGAATGTTAAAAGTTTCAGTGAGTTGGCTTTCAAACAGTGAGATAATGTATGATGTTACTTATCTGCAGTTAGAATTACTTGATTGTACTATTAAATATCAAGATATTCTCTATTTTTATTTTTTCTATACTGATTTCTAATGAGCACTTCTAAATGGCTATTACTATCTTAAATTTTATAGTAGATAAAAGTAGCTTTTTGTGGATCAAAAATTTATAAATACCCTAAGATCTCACACTTCCTAATAAGTTATTTAGTAGTTAAAAGAAGATTTTGGGCACAAATAAAAATGTTACTTAGAAAAAAATATATAGTATAATGAGAATGCTTGTGTATTAAAGTGTGTATCTTTCTCATTCAAGGTACAGGTGGACTCCTTAAGGTTTCAATTTGGTAAATTTACTGGAATTAAGGGAGGTTTGTAAGGATTATTTAAATTTTTTATTCAACAAAAGGAAACACTGACAAAAACCGTAGGATAAGAAGGGTACAACTCCACACAATTCCCAACACTAGAACTCTGTATCCCATCCCTTCCCCTGATAGCTTTCCTATTCTTTAACCCTCTGGGAGTATGGACACAAGGTCATTATAGGGTGCAGAAGGTGGAAGGTCTGGCTTCTGGAATTGCTTCCCCACTGAACATGGGCATTGGCAGGTCTAATGGATAGAGACAGAGAGAAATGGAGAGTGGCAGGGAATATAGTGAGGAAGAAAGAGAGAGACCTGCAGCCCTGCTTCACCAGCTGTGAAGCCTTCCCTCTGCAGGTGGGGGACAGGCGGTTCAATCTGGGTCCTTGCACACTGTGATGTGAGCGGTTAACCAGATGTGCCACCACCTAGCCCTGATTTGTAAGTTTTTTTCTTTTTAGTTTTTTTTCTAAATTCTTCTGCATTTACTTCAGTTTCAGTAACATAATATGTTTTTTTTCTTTCTTCTCCACCTTGAATTCGCTCCCTATGTATAATGTGACTCCCTTATATTTTTATTGTCACTTATTCATAATATAGAAATATCCTATATGGATATTATATAATGCAAATAATATGGCTAAACCCTCTTTTCACCCTGCCTTCCCATCAGATCATGCATAAATGGAATGTGATAAATATTTTTGTCACTTTACCTTCTTCCTCACCTCTTGGTTACTTTATGAGAAACAATAATAACTCATAAATAGGATAAAATTTCACTGCATAACCTTGACTGTCCTCTACTGCTTTGAGATTAAATAATTTAAATTTTTGATATCAAACTCAATTTGAAATGTCACTCTTGATCTACTTTCATAGGACTTTTATTTCAACTACCTATAAACACTATAACACTCATCGTGAATTTTTAAATATACTTATCACATATTCCTCTATATTACTATCATACCTTATCTACTTATCCTTATAAATCTCTTAAAGTAGAAACTGCAGTTTAAACTGATGTCTTTGGTATTATCAGAAAACATTTGCTGATATTTTTCTTTCCCTGCGACTACCTTAACCCTATTTATGTCATGTGTTTTTATGTACTATTATAATTTTTCTGCCATTTTTTCCCATTCAGGCAACCTTCCATCACATGCCAACTCTATTACACTTTTACTATTTTCCATCAAACTGTATATCCAGTTCCACTTCCCCCACTGAACCTTTCTTGTTAAGAAGTAAAGTGTAGATTCCCTACTACCCCCAAACAGATCCAATAAACTATTCTTTTATGATTAAGCAGACAGGGAACCACCAACCCAAATTCTCTATCCCACAGAATAAACAAAAGAAAAGTGTGGACATATTTTCTTTTTAGTGCATATAGTTCTAATGGGGAATATTCTCTGTGAATCCTTATATTATACTCTGACAATATGAACATACAATAAATACCACTTAACATTTCTGATGACAATAATAGTAAAGTATCAAATACGTTTTAACAATAAAATGGCATTGTCAAGTCAAACACTGTTAAATGTAATCCATACCAAACATATTTATGTCTGAAATATGACTGTTTATCTGAGCAGAATCTTCAGCTTTCAGAAAAAATTCATTTATCTCTTGCACTTCATCTCTGCAGAAGAGGCAATTTGTTGGGAAAGTTTCTGCAGCTGCTGTGCCTGCCATACTATTTTTACTTCCCAGATAAAGAATTTCAGCCTTTAGGGCAGTCAAACTGGCACCTTCCACGAATGCTAATCTCCTTTCATTATACTTTATTATAAAAGGTCACAACTTTTTCTTATGTCACATATTGCTACATGCACATTTTCATATATTTAATGTGACACAATATAGTGAATGTGTGACTGCTTTGAGAACTCTGTCAAGCCTATACTCAAGCAAGTATTATATATTTCCTTCATTAGTAAGGAATGGAGATTTGCCATGCATGAATCAGAGAATGCTTGTCCTTCACTTTGCTCTTCTTTAGTTTCTGATAAACCTTATTACATAGGCTGCAGAAGAGAGAATTCTAATCACTATCAAAACTGGTAAGCTTTGGCCATATGACTTATTTCCAAGGGAGGAGGCAAAACCAACTGTCCTTTTAAATCTATATAGAAATGGAATATGATAAGTTTTCAAACATCTTTCAAGCAAACCATGAAGAAGATGAAAAAGAAAAAAAAATATGCTCATTGTTCACAAAGAATATGAGATTTATTTAAACCATGAGTTCAGGCTATAATAAAGACAATTCCATTCAATAAATACTGTCCTAAATTCTTGTATTTAATTCTCATAAAATTGCTATCAAGGCATATACCTATATTATTCTAATTTTTTCCCAGGAAGAAACTAAAGCAGGTCAAGGACACTAATTTGCCTAAATGCAATTATATATAGGATGTGTTGGAAACAGAATTCAGACTCAGTAAAGTGGCCTCCATTGCCCATAATATTAACCATAAAAAAGTATAGGGTCTTAGAAGTCTCTGTACTGTAGGCATTCCAACTTGGGCTAGATAAGTTAGCGATCTGTTAGAATATTTAGTAGTGAGAACAGTTTGCAAATGGAGAAAAGCAGAAAGCACTACGCTACATAAATTCACATGCACTTGACACGTGACTTACTAGTCTACTATTGCAAGCTTTGTTAAATTGGAGTTAGTATGAAAATGCCCTTTTTCTACCTCTGGCCCTACAGAAAATTCTCCTTTTGCATATGTTATTTTTTTAATACTGATAATATTAAAGTTTAATATTATCAATCCTGCTTTTTTATTCCATTATGGTACAGAGTGTAATAAACGCAATAGCCCAGAAAAACATCAAACAAGATTTTTCAAATGACTCCAGGTATACTAGGACAAAAAAAGTCTATCACCTTTCCTAGTTCGACAAAGTAATATAGCAAAGAGATGCAGCTAATTTCTACTTATGCATTCAAATATCATATTCCATTTATAAAAAGGAGTTTGGTAATGTCTCATTAACATAATAAGATTTCTATTTGGAAGGTAAATTTGAATGATATCAAGGGTGGGGGGCACAGAACATTGAAGGGAATTTGTAGACATCCAAGTAGAAGGGGAGGAATGAGGATGAGTTTATGATAAACTTAAGGGGAGCAGAACACAGTATTGCTAATATAAGATAACTTATAGTAGCCTATTGGTACCTCTCTATTACCTAGTCTTGATCTATTTCCACTGGAGTGAAATTTATATAAACTTGTATGGAACACAAAATATTTTATGTTATGTCCATATATTTTACAAATTAAGTCAGAGAAGATTAAAATTCATAATGGGGTGTCAGTCATATGTGTAAAAGCACAAACTTGATAGTCATTTATAACAGTGGCTCTGAAAGTTATTTCTATGTCCAAATTACCTTAGAAACTATAAAGTTTGGGGCCAGATAGTGGCACATTTGGTTGAGTGTACATAGCACAATGCACAAGCACTTGTGTTTGAGCCCCTGCGCCCCCCCCCCCATGCAAGGTGAAAGCTTTGCAAGTGGTGAAGCAATGCTGCAGGTGTCTCCCTTTTTCAGGCTCTATCTCCTTCTACCTTCTCAATTTCTGGCTGTCTCTATCCAATAAATAAAGAAAATAATAATAAAAAGAAACTATAAAGTTACATATGCTTACTTTGTGGCCCAGAAGGTGGCACAGTGAATGAAACGTTAAACAGCTGGCATCTGGTATTGAATATATCAAAGTGATACTATTTCCCTCTTTCTCCCCACCTCCTTCTACCCCGCCCAGTCCTCACCCTCCTCCTCCTTACAAATATAGAAATAAATGTTTTAAAAAATTATATATGCTTGTTCCACATTCAGATATTCTGAATCTAAAATTCAAGAATCAGTCCTACAGAATCTTCCTTTTTAAAGATATGTGATGTAATTCTAAATCTAAGTCAAGGGCATGGGAGATCAAATAATGGTTATATAAAAAGAATTTTATGCCTGAGGCTTCAAAGTCTCAGGTATAATCTGAACATCACTATAAATCAGAACTGAGTACTGCTCTGGTTTCTCTCTGTCTCTCACTCGCTAAATTAAAACAAATAAAATATACTAAATTGTAGTCAAATATAGAAATCACTCATTTATATAATTCTTATGACCAGATGTCATAAAGTAGTCTGGATATAATATGGAAGATCAAAGCTTAGCTTTGAAAACAGTCTCTAAGGAAAGGGCGTATGTAGAATAATAGTGGTATAATTTTTTAATCATGTAAACCATCATCAATCCACCATAAAAAAATTTAGAGAAAAATCTTAGTTTAGCTCAAACAAAAGTAACATATTTTAAATGAAAACTTACATTAAGAGCATGCTACCAAAAACCAAGTATATTTAAATTCCAACTGAAGATTTTAGTAACTGATTGTGCTGTGAGTGGAAGAACCCAATAAACTGGTGTGGTGATCTTTGCTATCTTTAAAAACAACAATACTCAGCAGCAGAAAGTGAAGGAGTACTATTTCGAAAACTTAAGAGTATTTTTTTTTAATTTCTTTATTGGGGAATTAAGGTTTTATATTCGACAGTAAATATAATAGTTTGTACATGCATACCATTTCCCAGTTTTCCATATAACAATACAACCCCCACTAGGTCCTCTGTCATCCTTCTTGGACCTGTATTTTCCCCATTCACACACTCCAGAGTCTTTTACTTTGGTGCAATACGCCAATTCCAGTTTAGGTTCTACTTGTGATATTTCGAAAACATAGAATATTTCTTTAAAACATCAATCTACTAGATACATAGGAGCCAGTCAACACTACTTGACACAGTATTTCATGAACAAAAAAAATAATAATTTTTGTTGGGGTAACTCATTGCTAAAATTCCCCGTTGAACAAAAGCCTCCATTGACATTGTCCAACATGGAAGTGCCAGAAAAGAAAGCAATCTAAGCACCTTAAATACTCAAAAGGAATAGACAAGCCTGTTATGCCCAGAATAACAAGCAGGAACAAGTTACATGAACACAAGGACGCAAAGTGAACATATGACATAAATAAACAGCAGATCATTTGTACAAAGGGAACAAGCATGGGAACAGATTTAAAAGACATTTCATATGAAATAAATGATTTGTAACTGAATGGAGGCACTGATACACAGCTATCAAGCAAATATGAAGCTATAGAACTTATTAAATTACATAAAAATAGAACTGAGACTAGGAAGAAATTATGTGAAATCAAGATTTTTCAACGCTGACACTCATATCCTTCAGAGAACAAAAATATATGCAACTAATTTCCCCAAATGAAACAGCCGAAGAAAAGTTTCATGAGATGTTTCTTGCAAGCATCCCATAAAGTAGCAGTAACAAGGACATTTGGTAAAATTTCTGTTTTTTTTTTTTAACATGTCAACATAAGAAATAAAAAGATAAAAAGAACACCGTAAGTTCTTGTTATTGAATAGCACGTATAGTTAGGAATTAATAAATAAGTAGTTAACACCTATGCAGTGGGTCATTTCTGTTAAAATATGTATCAACTTTCCATTTATTATTTATTATTGCATTCATAACAGAAAATAAGACTGAGTGACTAGAACTGCCATCTTTTTTTAATATTACTTTGATTTTGACTACACAGATCATAAATAAACAATTATCTTTTGCACTGGAAACAGAACAACGATGAATTAGCATTCACCTAGCCTACTTGGACACTCCACATGATCAAAGTTTCAAAGATTAGCTTCTGTATTTAGAAAAGTTAAGTGCTGCTTGGGACTGAAAGGGTCATAATCATAAACATAAATATTATTATCTTCACATTCTTTTGCTGCTTCTCCATTCATAGGCATTTTTGCCATGATCAGTTTATATCTTCATCTTTCTCTGTTATTATCAATAGGTTGACCATGTAGTAGTTGCTCAAACATATTCCTAAAATGAAAGAGGACTACAGAAAATTCTGTGAATCTCAAGGTTACTTTTTAAGGTGACAAGAGAATTAAGGTGTTTACTTCCCTGTATTATTTGCTTAATTTACGAAAGGTCATAATTTTTTAGGTGAGGTTTTAAAATAATGTATTATTACTGCTAATTTGATAGTTGTTAAATACACACACACACACACACACACACACACACACACATACACACACACATTTAGAGGCAGATAGAGTGAAAGAGACCATAGCACTATGAAGCTGTCTTCAGTGTAGTGGGGTCTGGGCTCAAACCTGGATCCTACACATGGCAAAGCAGCACACTATTCAAGTGAGCTATTGAACTATTTTGCTGGGCCTTTTCATGTTCTTCCCCCTTCCCTTCCCTTCCCTTCCCTTCCCTTCCCTTCCCTTCCCTTCCCTTCCCTTCCCTTCCCTTCCCTTCCCTTCCCTTCCCTTCCCTTCCCTTCCCTTCCTTCCTTCCTTCCTTCCCCTCCCCAACCTTCCCCTCCCCTCCCCTCCCCTCCCCTCCCCTCCCCTCTCCTCTCTTCTTCTCTCTTCTCCTCTCCTTTCCTCTTTCCTTTCCTTTCTTTCCTTTCCGTTCTTTTCCCTTCTCTTCCCTTTCCCTTCCCCTTCCTTCCTTCCTTCCTTCCTTCCTTCCTTCCTTCCTTCCTTCCTTCCTTCCTTCCTTTCTTTTTCTTTCTTTCTCTTGATTCAGTAAGATGACATATTTCAATCTATGATGTGATAACACGAGAAATCTGACATAAGACCTCTTGATGTGTCCAAACAAATGTTTGTGTATGGTGTGGTGTGGCCTCAACGCTGACACTGAGCCACATGCAGAGTGGAAAAAGTCCTGGATGAGTATAAAGGGAAACTGTATTTAAAATCCATTTTGTGTCTCATGGGGGATGTGCACTTATTAAAGCCCTTTTTTAAATTTCAATTATTTCATTAAAAAGTTGGAAGGTATAATGCTTACATTAAATACATTATAAAAATTATGTAAAATTGTTTGTATGTTACAAATGGCCATATAAATGGAATGAATTATGATTTAATAAGACATTAGAGTAAATATCCCTTTAGATAATTATCAAACTCATGGTCTTTCAAATGCAGATGTATTCCTTATCATGACAACTTTTCTAAATGGATCGCATTTTCAGAGTGAATTTGTTGTTAAATCTCCATAACAAAGCAAAAAAACACACAAAAACTAATGATGGTGACCTTTCTCTTTCTCCATTTTGAAGGTGTCTAATAAGGCTTAGGCTCAGCTTTCCTCTCTCACACAACAGTCTTTTCAGAGCTCAGATGAATTTCTCTGCAAGTGAGTCAGAATCATAGAGCCCAACTGCTAAGGACAGGAAGCAATTAAATATGTAAATTCAAGGAAATTACACTGCATTGATGACATTCAGCTCTGTGGCTGCCATCCCACCCCCCTTTTTTCTTTCTGCTTCTATTCCCCTGGGGACTCAGGCTAGTGTGAGATCTCCTTTTTTCATTGTGCTCCTGCTAAATGTTTTTTTATTCTTTGCCACCTGCCTCAGTCCATCTCATCAATTATTAATCAAGTGCACATGAATATGCATCAAATCCCTCATGTATATATATATACTTATTCATACATATGTATTATGTGTCATGGATGAAAACATTTCATCTGATGGAAGAAAAGAGCAAATTTAAGCTATATTTTTTACCTCACTGGTGATATAAACATTTGAAGGCACTGAACATACAAGTTTCTTTGATCTTTTAAAATTAAAATGTATTTTTAAAATAATACTTTAAAGTGTAACTTTCAGACAATATGCAACTTTGGAATATTTCCTTTGATAGACTTTTTTCATTATGTCTTAGAGGGAATAATAATGTTTGGAAAGTGATAAAACTGGAATGCCACTGTAAAATCATCTTTTTTTTTTTTTTTTTTTTTGCCTCCAGTGTTATTGCTGGAGCTCGGTGTCTACTATGAATCCACTGCTCCTGGAGGCCATTTTTCCCATTTTGTTGCCTTGTTATTACCCTTGTTGTTCTTATTATTAATGTTATTGCTGTCATTGCTGCTGTTGTTGGATAGGACAGATAGAAATTGAGAGGGGAGGGGAAGACAGAGAGTAGGAGAGAAGGATAGACACCCCTAGACCTGCCTCACTTTCCTGTGAATCAAACCCCCCTGCAGGGGTCGGGGAGCCAGGACTCAAACCAGATCCTTACTCCAGTTTGTGTGCTTTGCGCCATGTGTGCTTAACCTGGTGCATTACTGCCCAGTAACTATAAAAGCATCTTATTCTAAAATCTGTCACCATAGGCATGGTGTCAAAAAGTAGGGTTGCCATCAGAAGTGACTTCTAGAACTATGGTTCCTAGTCTCTTCCACTTTAACAGGACACTTGGTCAATTCATTCATGGTTTTCATTGTCTCCATTCCTATTTCAGTTGAAGGCAAATAGTGCCTCTTAATCATGAGTGATGCAGAACAAATGATGGGTATATGTCTCATCAGATAAGTCTTCCTGAGCTCCTTCTCTCAAACAGCTGCTTTCCAGATGAAGCTGAACTTATTGCTCCTGACACACATGACTTTTTTTTTCCTACTTGCTTCCCATGCCTTTTCCACCACACTCAATGAAAGCAGTTTTATCTACTTTGTCTGATGCCACTCAAAAATAGATTGTGAACATATGAATAAAAATCATAAAGACATTATTAAAAATAAATGTTCTCATAGCTATCATGAACTTCAAGGATTGCTAACTTCCTTTTTTTTAGGCTAACAAACTAACCATAGTAGCCTAGTGAATTTTTCAGTGTTTAAGCCAATGTGCCCTTACTCTCTTTCTCCTGTCTTTTACAAGTATCTTCACTACCCATAACCACCTAATCCTTATGCAAGTAACACCATAGTATATTTGTAATTCTGTGTCTCAAAAAAAAAAGAGTACTTGGAAGTGAAATTTTATGTCATTTTACTAGTTATGTATTTGCTCTTATCCATACTACAGCCAGTTAGAAAAAAAAATGTGAATTTATTTAGTCAAAAGCTTAAGTGAGAAGACAGTGGTGTAGTATATTCTGTTATTTATTAAAAGCATTAGATGAGAGTCGGGCGGATGCACAGAGGGTTGAGCACAGGTAGCGCAAAACGCCCGGCTACCCACCTACAGAGGAGGCGCTTCACAGGTGGTGAAGCAGGTCTGCAGGTGTCTATCTTTCTCTCCCCCACGCTGTCTTCCCCTCCTTTCTCCATTTCTCTCTGTCCTATTCAACAACGACGACATCAATAATAAAAACGAACAATAACTACAACAATAAAATAACAAGGGCAACAAAAGGGAACAAATAAACATTTTTTAAAAGCATGAGATAACTTGCTCCTACATATACTCCTATTTTCCTGGCTCTCGTGTCTGGCATTTTAGTTAATTAGCACTTGTAATCCTAAAATAGTTTTCATCCATAAAAAAATTCAGATTATATAAATTCCAAGGGTAAAGCAAAAAAAATTAAATTGAAATTTATAGAAGAAACTCAAGAAGAAAAACAATTGTTTGGGAAGCTTCACAAGTGGTGAAGCAGGGCTGCAGGTGTCATTCTTTTACATGCTGCTCTTTTCTTGGTTTGTCTCTACTCAATAAAAAGTATTAAAAGTTGAAAAAAAACAATTGTTTTATAATTTCCTTGTTTATAACACTGTTTCCTATTTGTCATTAAATATAATGTCAAATTAATAGTTACATGTGTAGTTTGGAATTTTCTGCTTTGCTCTATTTATTCTTCTTTATAAAGCGTATCAAACTTAACTCACAGAATAGTGTGTTCATCTAATGTTATTAAAATATAATTTTATAGAGTATAATTTAAACAGAAATGCCAATTTTCAGTAATAAGGGTCACTATAATCATGTTCAATGCCTTAGTGATTTTTTGCCAGCTTAAATGCACTTTAAACATATATGCCTCCTTTATTTCAAATTCAACAATGAATCACTACTTTTTGATGAACATTCAGTCACACTCTATGTTGTAGTTAAAATTTCCTGTCTCATTAATTTATTACTGCTTTCCTGACCTCTCATGATATAGCCAGTCAGTGAAAGACCATTGTGAAAACAACAGTGGTTACAAAGCACTAATGTAGGCACCATATAGCAAGTATAAAGGTGCACAGACTTTTGAGGAATTGAAAATTTAGGAAAATAAACAGAAATATCAGAAAAATAGTTATACTAGAAAATAGAATGTTTCAAAGTCCCAAATAAGTAATGAAATGAAATGACTATCAAGGGCCGGAAAAGAAGAAATCTTATTTAATTGGAGTGGGCAGGACAATATTAAAGAAGAAAAAAGCTGTGGAGAATACTGCAAAGGATGAGGAAGGATACCGCAAGCTTTACCTGTAGGTTAGGTCAGCTGAAGTGCATGCTTTATTTATAGTGTCTCGTATGACATGAACAGGAGGTATGATAAAGCTTCCTACACACCCTCTTGTCTTCTGAATCTCTCATTTTCCATGAGTGGCCCAAGAAATTAAGAGAATAAGAATGTTGACAAGGTATAGAGGCGAAGATGAAGTAGATGATTAATATCAAAGAATAAAGTCATAAAATATTTTCTATAGTTTCAAGAGGATGTGAGTTAGACTTAGGGAAAGGACTTTCCCAATAAGAGTACTATAGTACCCAAAAGGAAAAAAAATTGCTTCTTTTAAATTTGAGATTAGGTGCTACATGAATCAAAAAGTTTATAATAAAATAATAATAATAATAGACAATATTTTTTCTTAAGAAAATCATTGTGTATCTCTAGAAGGTAATTTCATTTCACAGTCACATATGTATATACACACATATCAGATTTCAGAGTAGATTGCTTTGGTGAATGGGAAATTTTTAAATACATTAAACTATGAAGAAATCACTGTCAGTCGCTTGGGGGGTTATACTTTATACACATGAAACTGGTCTGACCCTTAAGTGTGAGATTTGTCATCAACTATGGAAATGGGCCTGAAAACAGGAAGATGGCATAGCCACACGGAAGACTATGAGAAATGAGGCAAAATACTTTGAACATGTAGTTGCCCCAAGAAGTCAAGAGAGATCATTTTTCAATATGACATAATGGAAGTCCCTAGAGAGACTCATTTTTCATTCTGACATGACTAAGATAATAAGTCAAAAGTTAAAATATATAATACGAGGCTCAATACAAAGAAAACTACTTTGATTTTAGAAATGGCAGACTACTCCCTGGTGCATATTGGGTTTAATGAACACTATTTTCTTTATAGAAGCATTTGAATGACTTTAATTCATATGAACTTTTTTTTTTTTTTTTTTAGAAAATCATTTTTTTTAAAGTCAGGAAAAACAAGAAAAACACTCTCTGAAGCATGATCCTTTGTGGTACTCTGAAACTGACATATACTGAGAAATTGTTGTAAATAAATAAAAATAAAACTAAAAATAAAACATACATCTTTGTGTTAAGATGGAAAGACCTCATTCTAAATTAAAGACAAGTTATACATTTCACATCATTTTTATAGGCATACAGACAAGTAATTTGCAACTGACAGCAAAATAAAGTAGACCAAATGAGTTACAGAGAAGTTTTGATACACATGATACCCATAAACCTAATAAACCCATAAGCCAAATAAATTCATAGGTAATTAAAATGTTAAGGCATGGAAAGTATTATTTTATGTTATTTATTTTACTGAGGTCAGTGTAGACTTGTATTATGTTAGAAGTATAGACATAAGAAGAGAATAAATATAGAAACTACATCATACATGTAATAGCAAATTAGGCATTATAAAATAATCTTTAGAAGTCTAAGGTGTTTCTTTAAATTTTATTAGTAACATTTGTTATTTGTTATTAGTAAAATTTTTAAATACTGATTTACAAAACTATCACATGGGTATAATTCCACACCATCCTCACTACCAGAGTTCTGGATCCCCATTCCATCTGTTGGAAGCTACAGGTTTTCCAGAGTTGCAGATATGGGTTAACTATTATTTCTATAACTACCGGTCTATATTTGTATATATTTGTCCCCCCCCCCTTTAATGCTCCTGCCTTCTCTTCCTAAGTCACACCATTACTTTTCAATACTTGCAAATGCCCTTTCTTTTTTCTCCTGTCTCTGGTCCTGATGGAATTGGAGTTTAGGGCCCTCTGGTCATGACATCCTATCATTTTTCCACTGTTAGGAGTATGATCCAAAATTCTTTATGGGGTGCAGAAGGTGGGAGTCCTGACTTCTGTAATTGTTTCTTCACTGGACATGGACATTTGGCAGCTCTATCCATACCCCCACCCTGTTTCTATATTTCCCTAGTGTGCTAAGGTTCTGGAGAAGTGAGGTGTCAACTTTCTAAACCCTCTAATCTATTGATATCCTTTCTAACACATAGGACTACCTAGTTTCATTTCAGATAGCATTATTATCCAATAAAGTTACAGATACTAAATATAGGCTAGGACTTAGGGTACAGGCATACATGTACCATAAGCAAGGGGCAATTATATAACTCAAAGTAAAAATGCTTAATAGCCTTCTGTGATTAGACCTGAAGCTAATAAAACTGGAATCCTAGTAGAAGTGCCCAAAGAAAACATCATAAATTCTGTCTGAATAGATTTATACTTAATAAGATTGGCAATCTAGTAGAAAGGCTCAAAGAAGGCAGATTCTATAAACCTAGTACTGGTTTGGATACAACAAATGACATTCAACACTTTTAATAAAGAAAAGATGACCAAAGCTGAATAAGGACAAGAGACTGTCTCACTTAATGGTGACTTTTTTGGTCAATACCAGTCCATCTCATCATCTGAGTCCCTAATTAGAGAATCCTTGTATTCCCTCACAGATGTAATGGGCTCTACCTCTAGTAGAGTATGGCAGTAACATAAAGTTTTCCACAACATTCCCTAGGGAAAAAAAAAAAAAAGCAAAACTATTGTAAATTTTCAAATACCAA
Source organism: Erinaceus europaeus (assembly GCF_950295315.1). NCBI lineage: Eukaryota > Metazoa > Chordata > Mammalia > Eulipotyphla > Erinaceidae > Erinaceus > Erinaceus europaeus. The sequence goes on along the minus strand of NC_080170.1, from coordinate 85,314,687 downwards.
CTGCTGAGAGCAAAAGACAATATTATCTGATACACTTTATCCATTGGTTCTGAACACTCTGCAAACATTTTTGAGGCTTTGCTTTTCCCTAGAGCCAGCTCAGATGACAGTAACAATCATGTATTGTCAACCAACATGTTACTGCTGGAGCATATTTCTTCATGTACATACTTATCAAGAGACACATCAGACAGATAAGGAAAAATATATCCTTATACATATTAACATCAGAATTCTCTATCTTAGCTTTCAAAGTCTCAACAGCATGCATATTACTTATCCATCAAATATTTCATTACAAATCAACATGACATCTCAAGCTACCAAAAAACTGTTAACTCCCATGTGCCCTAAAAGAACTAGCTTGTTCCTTGCATTCTGTTTTAGAACATGCTCATCTTTATCCCTTGTATATATTTTTTCTTTGTTACTTCAGATTCTTATTATTTAGAAAACAGATTTAATTTCAGGCCAAAAAAAGGAAATCTTGCACTATTTAATCATTTGTCTTTTTAGCTCCTCCATAATTCTCAAATCTCTCCATACTTCCTTGCCTTCAGGAAGAGAAAGTTTTTTTTTTTAATATTTATTTTATTTATTTATTCCCTTTTGTTGCTCTTGTTGTTTTATTGTTGTAGTTATTATTGTTGTTGTCGTTGTTGGATAGGACAGAGAGAAATGGAGAGAGGAGGGGAAGACAGAGAGGAGGAGAGAAAGGTAGACACCTGCAGACCTGCTTCACCGCCTGTGAAGCGACTCCCCTGCAGGTGGGGAGCCGGGGTTCGAACCCGGATCCTTATGCCGGTCCTTGTGCTTTGCGCCACCTGCGCTTAACCCACTGCGCTACAGCCCAACTCCCAGGAAGAGAAAGTTTTTAAATGCAGTTCTGTGTTCATTAATTTTCAGTTAATAGTTTTGTTGTTGTCAAGCACTCTTACAACTACCCTTTTCTTTTTTATCATGACTGAGGTTATTCAAGTCAATAGGTAAGTAATATATAGTTGCAACACCACACTAGAGTTTTTTACTACCATATAGGAATTTACGATCATTTCTATTATAGTTAGCTTTGGTAAAAATGGAATATATCTGTCATACTTTGCTGATGAATCATTCAGTCATCTCTCCACAATCGCTGTTCTTTTTTATTTTTTCCTCTTCCACTATAAATCCAGAATCCATAGATTTCATGTAAAGTTTTGCATCATACAAATTATGAGGTGAGGGGACTCAGGCGGTAGTGCAGGGGGTTAGCACAGGTGGCACAAAGCAAAAAGGAATGACATAAGGAACCAGGTTCGAGCCCCTGACTCCCCACCTGCAGGGGAGGCTTCACAGGCAGTGAAGCAGGTCTGCAGGTGTCTATCTTTCTCTCCCCCCTCTCTATCTTCCCCTCCTCTCTCCATTTCTCTCTGTCCTATCTAAAAACAATGACAACAATAACAACAACAATGATAACTACAACAATAAAACAACAAGGACATCAAAAGAAAGTAAATAAATAAGTAAATGAATAATAAAATAACAAAATAAAAATAAATAAATAAATAAATAAAAGCACAAGTTATGAGGCGATTCTTCCATGAGTCTACTTTTAAGCTATGGTTTTATCCTACCATTAGACTTTTAGCTAAGACAAAATTCTCTTGGAATACAGTCAATACTTTTCTGTACACTTAGCTTTTAAGAGTCTTTCTGGGATAAAACATTAGGGAAAAATGAGTCAGGAGCTTGAGGAGAAACTCACACTAAAAAATTATCAAACCAATGAAAGGAGTGCCTCCCTTTTGACATTCACATAAACATAAACCGATCTTTTCAAATCCATGATACAAAGATAAGTACAGCAGAGTTTGGGTTTTATTGGACTCATACAGGCAAATAAAATATATTGGAAAAAGGAGCACTCCTTTTCCAATGCCAGATGGAAAACCCTTTAGGAGAATGATAATTTTATCTGCATTTGTACATCCCTGTAGACTCAGTTCAGTGATGAATTACAAACACAGTATGTACCTTCTTCACCACAACTGACACCTGGCTGCTCCCTTCTTTGTTCTTTATGCCCCCCATACACACATTAACTCTTCCAAGCCAAAGAATAGTGGATATCTATTAAATCATACAATTACAATCCTAACTAGACCACAAAGCTGCTGTTTAGAAAAATCTAATAGGGTAAATAGACCCTTTGATTCAAGCATATTTTATTTTCCTCATAGTTAAGCATGTTTCCTTCTTGATCATTTATTTTAAGAATCTTTAAAAAAAAATACTAACTCATAGGGCCTTACCCTGCATATTTAGAAATTAGGGGTTTTTTATTAGTTTGTTTTGCTTTGCTTTTTTTAAAAATTATTTTGGATTACAGAGTGGGCAGGAATACACAGAGAAATAGAGTAAGGATTGGCATGTGGCAACACTATGTGAGTTTGAAAATTTCAGTGTGTGTTCAGTTAAATGTTAATGGCCACTCCTGTCACCCTGCAGAGTCACCCATGTACAGAAAGAAGTTTGCTCTATAAGAAGGCTGTGAAACTTCATATCAATGATATATACCCTTGTTTTTCTATTTGAAAAGGTGTCCACATGAATCACTCATTTTCTGATGATTAGGGAGATACTGCCTCTTAATGAAAATATATTATATTTAATAAGTATTTTAATTAAAATTATTTTCTGCAAGATAGAGACATGCAAGATGCTCAAAGAATTTGACATCTACAATAAAACAGAATAAAAATATTTCCTTATAGGTGAAGAAATTGAGACCCTATAATGTTGTAACACACTTTGACATGATTTTCTTAGCTCTTCTTACTTAGTCAAGAGCCATGATTCTTACTGGTTCTTGAAATTCTTACACAATAAAACCTACCATTTGTCTTGTGGACATCACTAAATCTTCTGCTTCATGGGTCATTATTGAGTCCTAACCCCAACTTGGAAAAATATTACCATAAAGTTATGGTTCAGCAGGTCAGTGTGCCTTTTGAACTATTTTACTAGGCAGCTATTTCCAAAGCTATTTTTTTTCTTTTCTGAATCTGCAAATCATTTATCAACTGCTCTCATCTGTCAGAGAAGTTACTGGCTTCTTATTGAAGGTCTTTTTTTTTTTATAAACTTCATATTTCCCTGTGATTCTATGCTATTAAATAATTCAAAATGCACAGAGGCCCACTATAAAGGGATTGTGGTAACTTAAATTGTTCTCTCTCACTTCTCATCCTTCTAATGTCTTAATTCCCATTATTTTATTTATGCAACACTGTTATTCACCTTCAGGATTTTCATGACATAATAAACCTTTAATAAGAAGTACACACTCAACAATTCCCACCATTTTCATACTATAAATGTGAGATAAGATTGTAGAAATACTGAGAAGCATAGTTCTGTGTTTATATGCTCATATATTGAAATCAAACAGATACATTTTATAGCTAGACCACTGGCCACATTGCTTCCGAGTTTCATTATTTATAAAAGGAGAAGAATAATGTCACCTCCTAAAATTACTGGTTAATAATGTCATACTTAAAGGAAAAGCACAGTTCCTATCCAGTAGGAAATGCTTGGTTTATCTTTCTTTCTTTTTTTAAAATTATTTCTATTTTTGAGAGAGATGCCGGGGGGGGGGGATGGGAGAGGGAGAGGGAGAGAGGGAGAGGGAGAATGGGAAAGGGAGAGAGAGGGAGAGACAGGGAGAGAGAGGGAGAGAGAGGGAGAGCGAGAGAGAGGGAGAGAGAGGGAGAGGGAGAGGGAGAGGGAGAGGGAGAGGGAGAGGGAGAGGGAGAGGGAGAGAGAGAGAAGATCATTGTGCGGGAATTGAACCTGGGACTGTGGAGTCTCAGGCACAAGAGTCTGTTTGCATAGCCATTATGCTATCTCTCCCACCCCTCAGTTCATTTTTCTTATTGAAATAAACACTTCAGCTGTTGGGGAAATAGCTGAAGTGGTAGAGTATAAGACTTGTAAGCCTGATAGTCCTGGCTTGGCCTCCAGTACTATATATACACAAGTGTTCTGACTTCTTTCCCTCCTTTTCTCTGTCTCATGACACATTCTCTCCCTCTCTCTCATATGTAATGAATAAAATAAATATTTAATAGGCACAAATTTGAATACTTGAAAATAATATATGCAAACTCTCTAGTGACTGATTACCAAAGGCAAATAAAGATACCTGTGGATAATTCTCAGTCATCATATTGGGAAATAACAGGAAAATAATGACAATTCCTAGGGAGTTTTACAGTCTTGTTAAATAGGTATTCATATATTCTTTGTGTTGGATTTATTTTGAGGTAGATTTCATGTTTCTTGAGTTTCTGTGTGCCTTTTAAATATCATGCAGCTTTCTCCTACATCTAAACCCATTATTAATCACATCTGTTTATTTAAAATATTCTTTTCTTGCTTGTACATATACAAACACACCTACAGAGATATAAATTAAATTTATTTTGTTCTTTAGATGCGGAACTTTTTCCTCCACAAAGTTTAATAATGCCAGAAATCATCTATTTGCTACATGTAATTCATACTTATGCTACATCATATTTTATGGGGAGGTTAAATAGACTTTATTATTTAATCTTCCAGTGTTTTTGATCTACATATTTTCATTGTCACGAATATTCTTTTGCATGTGCTTTGTTATATATATGCTAGAATATTAGTACCTGGAAATGTAGTTGCTCACTCATTAGTTATACAAATATTCAATTATAGAATAAAATGTTGCACAGTTTTCCAAAGTGAGCCAGCCTGAACTCCCAATGGCAGTGTCCAAAAGACCTAGTCAGATATATTGTGCACCTTGATGTTATCAGACTATCAAATGTTTATCAGTTAAGTAGGTATAGACTAGTATATCTATGTGGCCCTGATTTATGTGTTTATAGTCTTTACATATAGATAAATGTATATACTTATATATATATTTATATGTATATATCTATATTTTAAATTATCTACAGCTGGGGTACAGTGGATCTGATCTACTGTTTTTGGAAAAATCATCTGGTGTGAAACTGCCTAAGAAACCACATACAAAAATCAAAGTCCATTAAATCCAGGAATTATTATTATTTTTAGTTATATATTTTTAATTTTTATTTATAAAAAGGAAACACTGACAAAAAACATAGGATAAGAGGGATACAACTCCACACAGTTCCCACCACCAGGACTCCATATCCCATCCCCTCCCCTGATAGGTTTCCTATTCTTTATCCCTCTGGGAGTATGGATAGAGACAAAGCTTTATTTAGATAAAGAGTGAAAAAGACCACACCATCAAGTTTCCTTCAATGCAGTTGAGGTAGGTCTGGATCCTGGATTATGAATATGGCAAAGTAGTACACTATTTAAGTAAACTAATTCATGATCCTCAGTGCTACTTTTTTAAGTTCATGATCTTGTATAACCCACAAATGATGTTATATATCCAAATGGCCATTGACAGAAAAAGGTTCCCCATGCCCAATTTGTGTTGATTCTCCTTTTGTGAAATGAAATTTTGTGATGTTTACCTATTTTATTTTAATTTTAAAAGACATTTATTTTTATGAAAGAGTGCATATCAAATCACTTTCAATTTTGGCATCTGGTCATGTTAGGTGTTGAACCTGGGATCTCAGACATGTATTTTGCTATAACATAATGAGTTATTTCACTGGCTCTACTCAGCTTTATTTTTGATTATATGCAATTTATCACAAATTTCTACACTTTTGAGTGACATTTCTTTCAATGCTGTGTCAAGGATGAAACCCTGTTCTCATGCATGTGTAACTCTCATACTCTACCACTAAGTTACTTCCTGGTTCCTGCCTCACAAAACTTTATTTTAATTAATTAGTTAATTAATGAATTAATTAATTTTTATTTACACAAGTGTATTGGTGAGATGAAGTGATAGCACTACTTATCCACTACTCCTGGTGGCCATTTTTCCTTTTTTCTTTCTTTCAGTTTATTATTATTATTTTTTTAATTTGATGGGACAAATAGACATTGAGAGAGAAGGACTCAAAGAATGAGAGAAAGAGACTCCTACAGACATGCTTCCCAGCTCTTAAGGCTTTCTCCCTATGTTGGGGAAGTAGGGCTAGAAGTGGGTTCACCTTCCACGTAATGTGTGAGCTTACCCTCATGATAATGTATGTGCTTAACCCATAAGCCATGGGCCTGTCCTGGCACAGCACTTTAAGTTCAAAGAATATATGACGTAGAACTTTTCCGAGTATGCCTAAAGGTATTAATTGAAGCTGTGCTTAATGGATAGTTTTTGCAAAAGACAACAAATAAGCAAAACACTCACTGAATGGGGAGTATCTATATAAACTATTATAATAAATGTTTAATTAGTACTATGTGTATATAATTTAAATTATGGTGATTATATACATATAAATGAAATTAAAGCCATTCACAATATAATATTAACAGAACAAAGTTCGTTATAAAATATGAATACATATGATAATACTGCCTATTGAGTTTTTAAATTTTTTATTATTATCTTTATTTATTTATTGGAATGACACAGCCAGAAATCTGGTAGGAAGGAGGTGATTAAGACAGAAAGAGGCAGAGAAATACTTGCAACACTGCTTCACCACTTGAAAAGCTTTGCCTTTGCAGGTGAAGATCAGGTCCTTGAACTCAGGTCTTTACATACAGTAACATGTGCACTCAACCAGGTATGTTACCACCTCGCCCCATGCCTACTGAGTTTGTGCATGAGTTTTGCATGGCTGCAAAGGAGGAAATAACATGTTATCAGAAGTTCTCACCTTTAGATTGAGGAATTTAAAAAATACCATTTATTTTATTTGAACTTTTCTATATAACATTTATTATTATACTATTAATATATGAATCTATGCATTGGGTATAAAGGAAGAGAAATATTATATATCTAATATGCAGCAGAATTAGGCTAGGAACTCGACCATTCTCTGATTTCCAGAATTTAAGTAAATTGTTTTTTCTCTATTCAGTTCACTGTGGTCTTGCTACAGGAATGTTTCTATGGGTGTCCTTCTGATCAAGTGATCTTTGAAATGAAGGAATGACTTCTCTCTGCCTAACAATGTCAACAGGATGAATGAACATAAATTAATATTATGGGATGGTAATAAAATGGGGGGGTTGCATGGAAATAAATTAAACTCATTCTGTGTATGTATGTAAACTAAAATGGAAAAATTTAATGAAGCCAGTTCAGGAAAGAAGGCTCTTTCTCATATTTCTCTGATGTAAATAAAGAATTTCCATTAGCATAATTGTAAAGGTCATCACCCATATGGTCTTTTAATAGTCTGATGACAGATTAGTAAGACTATCATTAACTAGCTAGCATTTGGTTCACATGAATGGGAAGGGGAAAAAAAGACAATGAATTGGTAGGAGCATGAATATTCACATGCTTTCAATTTAATGTAATTATCAATAAATTGAATTTTTTCTATTTTTTCACTTCTTTATTTCCATCAGTATCTATTCCTTTCATGTCTTTTCTCTCATCATTTTCTATGAAATTCTAATCTTGGTTTAGAATATTCTCATGATGATTCCTGATTAAAACACAATAAAGATCAAATTAGGGTAAGCAGAATATAAAAGGTGACTTGAGATCCAGGGGACCATCGTCTATCCTCAGTTAAAACTTTTAATCTTATTCAAAACAACAGAAACAGATCATGTCATAGTCAAGGTAGTAGGAGTCCAAACCTGTCAACGCCCATGTTCAGCAGGGAAGCAATTACAGAAGCCAGACCTTCAACCTTCTGCATCCCACAATGATCTTGGGTCCATACTCCCAGAGGGTTAAAGAATAGGAAAGCTATTAGTGGAATGGATGATATACGGAGGTCTGGTGGTGGGAACTGTGTGAAGCTGTACCCCACTTATCCTATGGTTTTGTCAGTGTTTCCTTTTTATAAATAAAAAATTTTATAAAAGTAGCACCACCACTACCCCCCTCCCCCAAATTGTGGCCAGGGAGGTGGCTCAGTTGAGTACAAACTCGAAGCTCAAGATTTGATTTACTGAATAGCCAGAACATATTATGGTCACTCTCTCTTTTCTTTCATTTTCATTTAGTAAATAGCTCTTTAACAATGTTAATCTGAACCAATGTGTACTCAGAAATTGAGATATATTGGAGAAACATAAAGGAAAAATGCATTGTTATGTTCAGTCTAGAATCTACATATTGACTGCTGTCATGAGGTCTATCCATTGCCCTAACTTTCCTATTATTATTACCTTATCTCCATAATCCAAAACTTGTATAAAAATCATAGTTCTCTCAAAAGTCATTTAGAAGTTACCAGGGGGATTTAAAAGTATTGTGTTTTCTCATAGGTCTAAATATTTGTCAACAGTGAATTACTTACTTAATTATCCAAAATTTTCTTATTAGAAGTGAATTATGTATGAACATTAAATACTTAATTCTATGAAGATTTCTTAACAAACAGGTTGTCTGCTCACTCACTAAAAACTCCTTGCTTCTCTCTTTGCCTTTAATTGCCTATGTTTAAGGCAAACTTTCAATAATAAATTTATTATATCCATGAGTCCACAAGATTATTTTTAGGCAAGAATGATTTTGTGCTTTAAAATATCTATGTGATATAAAAAATGTATGGTAGGAGAATGTGATGTCAATAAGATAGAAGAAAAATATTTTCTATCAGAGGTTCTCTCCCTGAGAAACACCATTTTAGCAACCTTGTACATACCACCATACTTTTACAAGAACTCCAGAAACTGGTAAAAATATCACAATACCCAGTACAAGCACAATGCTGAGAACTACCACACTGACCATGAAAAAAAGCTGTTACATTCTACCTATGATCATTCTTCCTTCTAACTGGAACAGCTCAGGATGACAGATAACAAACAATAACAACAAAAACAAAGAAACAAACAAAAACATCCAACTTGGAATTTCTTACTTGAGAGGGCAATAAAAAAGTGTAACACATTGTGGTCCAGGAAGTGGCACAGGGGATAAAGTATTGGGCTCTCAAGCATGAGGTCCGGAGTTCGATCCCTGGCAGCACATGTACCAGGGTGATGTCTGGTTCTTTCTCTCTCTCCTATCTTTCTCATCAATCAATAAATAAAATCTTTTTAAAAAGTGTAACACGTGTCTAACAATCAAGATATCTGTTTGCATAACATTCATGCAATTTCTATTTCACAGTCTACTGAAAAAGTGGTGGTTAATGTGAGCTGAGGAGATAGTATAATGGCTATGCACAAGATCTTAATGCCTGAGGCTTTGAGGTCTCAGGTTCAATCTCCACAACCACCATTAGCCAAAGCTGAGCAGTGTTCTGATCTTTCTGTTTCTCTCTCTTCCCCTCCCCATATTTATTAAAAATAAAAGTAAAGGGGAGATAGAATAGTAGTTATGCAGAAAGACATTCATGTCTGAGGAACCAAAGTTTCTAAGCTCAATCTCCAGAAGCCAGAGTTTAGTAACACTCTGGTAAAATAACGATGATGATGATAATAATAATAACAATAATAATTAACAATAGATGAAATAATAATAAATAATAGATAAAAATAGTTAAGGTGATAATGTCTGGGCTTATGGCTGGGTCTAGGTTTATCCACATAGGCACAGAAAATTATCTAGACAATCTTTTACATAGCACAAAGGGAATAATAATAGTTCCTCGCTTATTAATCATTACCCCACTTCTTCTTCTAGCGTTTGCCATTACCCCACTATAGAATCTGATCATTCTACTCCAAAAAGCATTTGCAAAAGATAACGACCTACTTTTAGCAAAGTGAAAAAAATTATGATTTCAAAATTTCCATTTGGGCTTTCAAGTTTGTTTGTTTGTTTTAGATAGACAGAGATAGAGAAATGGGGTAGCCATAGCACACAAGTTTCTTTCAATCTTGTGAGGGCCAGGCTCAATCTTGGCTCTCACATATAGCAAAGCACCGCACTATGCCAGTGAACTACTTGGTGCCCAACATTTATTTTTCAATTATTTAAAGGGGTGAAGAATAACAGTATTAAATTTAGAAGCAATTAATATTGCCCGTGAACACTGGTTTTGTAGGTAAGAGAATATCAAGTAGCCTTGACAAGGTAGGTCTGATATTCTGAAAAATCAGAAATTAGTAAGTCCTTATTAATTTACTAAGAGCATTTCAGATAAATCTTCCCCAAAAGGTAGAAAAAAAATCTCAGTTCTGATGATGAAACAGGGAGAATATGTAAAGAGACTGATATTGCTTTATAAATTCACTCAGTTGATACTCCCAAAGGAAATAAAAACTGCTTTTGATTTTATTGTCTACCTTCAGTGAACTTTAAAGTTAGTCTATATGTACTGAAGAATCTTATGTTCATTTTCCCTTTGGGATGGATTCAGCATATGGTCTGTTCCTAAAGCTAACATTTATTTAAACTTTAAATCTAAAAGGACTCCTATTTTATTTCTAGTTTTGTTTCCTTTGATCCTGAAAGTAATGAACTTTCAGTGGCATCTAATTATAACTGAACAGAAATAGGGGTCTATATGGCTGTCTGTTGTAGGCTTGGAAGAAATGTTATTTAATTGGAAAGTCTTTTTACTCTATGCATTTCAATCCATTTTGCACTGTATTTATTATCCAGGATTTGTATTATAATCATGGCCTTTCATCTAATGGCAGAATCTCACACAGAGAAAAAATAATTATTTTAACAAAGAGATATTAGGGCTGTGAAAGAGAAATGAGAGAGATAGAGAGAGACTAGAATATGACACCAGAAAACACACTAAGTACATTTTTTGGCCTTTATCCTTACTGCCCAGTGAGTTCCACTATCCATATTAAAAGACAGAAACTTCTATATATGAGTGGGGAAATCTTCATCCCTAAACTTATTTTACACCAAATTAGTTCCTAAAATGAATACAGAAATAGAGAGGCAAATAGGTGAAGATAATTGATGTCAGAAGTGTTATTTACTATACTGTGTTATATTAATCAACAGAACCATGAAGCAATCTCAGTGTTAATGTACTGACAGTCAAATGACCCTTATCTTACTCCTCTGTTTCCTAAAATGATCCTTATAAAAATAATTCTGATCATCTTTGTCAGAGACTCATTTTCTTTCAAGAAACTAACAGGCATCTTAAAATATCTTTATATATTTTATATATTTATAATATATAAATATGTTTATAAGATATTTATATAAAATGTTGAATAAGTATAAAGTAGGGATAGTTTTCTTTAAAAAGAGTAACAGAATGCAATATGGTGGCTTAAGAATGAGAGAGGACACTAAACTTTCTAGTTTTTTAAAACAATCTTATAATGAAGTAAATATAATCAGCATTACAGAAAAACTAGAAAAGTATCTCACCTGACTAGCATTCAGTGGTGATAAAAATTCCTGCCACATAAAAGGTGGTGTAGGAGACTTGCTATTCATTATTTCTCTAAATTATGTCAAGGTACAGCATCAGAGTATAATATCCCTAGAGCTAAATAGCTTACCCCCTTGCATCATACTATCTGTGGGTTGTTTCTATGGATTTGATCAGATCAAGACACTTCCTACAAAATTATCGATAAAAAATGTTTTTGTGCTTTCCAATTACAAAAATGAAATTTTCATTTTCAAATACAATTCTATGGGTAATGCTGTTTCTCTTGAATTGCTGACAGGGTCTTTTTATTAATAAAATGAACTTGGTAATCCATTAGATTTGCTTTCTAAAAAAAATAAAAACCAAGATTTGCTTTCTCACATTACTCAGACCAGTAGCTTATGTAAGTCTTAGTGAACTGTATGTTTTCTTGCCTGCTCTTACATGAATTTCAAATTTCAGGAAATACTTTTTGCATCTTAATCGATTTTAAAGTGTAGTTTCTTCCATATTTTAGGGAAGAAACAACACTATAAAAGATCTTTTTAATACTCAACTCGCCAGGTATTTTAACAAAAAAGGTTAAATGATGAAATGATGTCCTTGAGTTGGTAAATATCTGTTTATTTGTTTGGGGTGACAAAACTAGATTTCACTGTTTGGGTATCACTAATATTGGCTTCATATAAAGGGTATATACTATTATAGATACTCATAGACGGCCCTGATATGAGTTATTTTACTCTGATGTAAGCTCACAGTTGTAATAAACTATTGAGAAGTGAGAAACTACAGACCAGTTTATAATCATTCTTCCCAGTGGAGTTAAATAATATTTTCTAAAAAGGCCATCATTTGTACTCCAACAGAGAACATTGATAATAATTTCCCCCTTTAATCTGTCAAGTGTTTGTTATGGAAGCTTTGGAGATATTAGAAATTTCTGGGTTTTATTTTAGATATTTCAATAGTGAAGGTGTGGTATTTCATTGTCATTTTAGTTTAAAGTCTTCTTGAGCAATATGATGTTGAGGAACTATAGCAAGGGATTGTGTGCTCTCTATCATATGAGCTACCAATTGGCCGCAAATCCTTCATATATTAATCATACTTATCAAATTCCCTTGAATTTTTTAACACATATATAAGTCTAGTTCTGAATTCTTTTTTTCTCTTCAGGCTATTTTTCCACTGAATTCTGTATACAATTTACTTTCTTTTTATTATTTTTTTAAAAATATCTTTATTTGTTTATTGGGTAGAGACACACCAAAATCAAGACAGAAGGGGGTAAATAAAGAAAAGGGACAGAAAGACCTAAGCAAAACTGCTTCAACAATCACAAAGCTTCCCCTTGCAGGTGGGTATTGGGAGCTCAAACAAGTGAGCTCAATCAGATGAACCACCATTCAGCCTCCTACAATGTAATTTCATATATATATATATATATATATATATATATATATATATGTATGTATATATATACATATATAATATATATGTATGTATATATATATTCCCTTTTGTTGCCCTTGTTTTTTATTGTTGTTGTAGTTATTGATGCCATTGTTACTGATGCCATTGTTAGATAAGACAGAGAGAAATGGAGAGAGGAGGGGAAGAGGAGAAGAGAAAGATAGACACCTGCAGTCCTGCTTCATCGCCTAGCCTGTGAAGTGACTCCCCTGCAGGTGGAGGGTGTGGGGGTGGGGGGCTGGAACTGAGATCCTTACGCGGGTCCTTGAGCTTCGCACCACCTGCGCTTAACCCACTGCCCTACCGCCCAACTCCAACAATGTAATTCCTTATTGCATCTCAGGTATGTTGTTTGGAACAACAGAAATAGAGGTAGGTGAACTTTTACCAACTTTCACAAATGGGTATAAAAATTAACTTTAATTTAGGCAAGGGACAAATTTTTACTCAAATCCCAAGTATGTGATTTGGGTCAATACATGCTTTACAAAATCATTTATGTAATAAAAATTAAACATCTGACTTTCCCTAGATACATTTTATTACAGAAGCTACTGTATGATTTGTATGATCTATTCTCATATTTAAAAAGGAATTATTGTGGAGACTTATAAGTTGAATGGGCTATATTTGTTTTTTAAGGTATTCTATATATATTTATTTGTTTTCCCTTTTTTGTTGCCCTTTTTTATTGTTGTAGCTATTAATGTCGTCATTGTTAGACAGGACAGAGAGAAATGGACAGAGAAGGGGAAACAGAGAGGAGGAGAGAAAGAGAAACATCTGCAGACCTGCTACACTGCCTGTGAATCGACCCCTCTGTAGGTGGGGAGCCCAGGGCTTGAACTGGGATCTTTATACGCATGTCCTTGTGCTTGGTGCCATGTGCGCTTAACCCACTGCACTACTGCCAACTCCCAAATGTACTATATTTGTATGATTAGAAAAGCATGTATATACAAACATTTTAATACGGTTTTTCATTTTTCTTGTATTTTATATTGGATTATGTATGAAAGATATTTTCCAAAACATATTTATTTATTTATTCTTTGTTATGTATTTACCAATTATGAATATAAAGTCCATATTTTGTATGTACGTTAGTTTGAGGTAATTTGGAGAATAAAATGATGTGATTGTTTTTAAGCAGACTCTGTTTTAATGATATATTTTAGTTATCTTAATGAATGATTAGCTTTATCTGACAAGTGACATATTATCTTTCTTCTCACTTGTTTGAGCTCCCAATACCTACCTGCAAGAGGAAGCTTGTGATTGGTGAATCAGTTTTGCTTAGCTCTTTCTGTCCCTTTTCTCTATTACCCCCTTCTACTTTATTTCGGTCTCTACCCAATAAACAAATAAAGAATGCAATGTGTCATGGGGCTTTTGGACTTTACATAAAACAGACTTCCTAGGTTCTTCCAACATTAAAATCCCAAACTTCATCTGCTATAGTCTTACCTTTAGATTCCTGATTATGAAACAATCTTCTATCTATCTTAATGCTTTTCAGCCACGAATTTTCAGACGGTACCATGACACCAATCTGACTTTCCTGGGCAGAGGACATCACTGATAAGTCCTGGAACCCCACCTCCCCAGATCCCTGCCAGACTAGGGAAACATAGACATGCTGGGGGTATGGAGTGACCTGTCAATGCCCATGTCTAGCAGAGAAGCAATTACAGAAGCCAGCCCCAGCCTTCTGTACTCTATAAATATCTTTGGTCTATACTCCCAGAGGGATAAAGATTAGAGAAGCTTCCAATGGAGGGAATGGGATGTGAAACTCTGGTGGTGGGAATTGTGTGGAATTATATCCCTTTTATCCCACAATCTTGTCGATCATTATTAAATCACTCATAAAAAAAAGAAAAACAAAGACAAAAATACTTTGTTATCAATGTTCAACAATTTATTAAGTGACTTAAAAGACAAAAGGCAGGGAGGATAGTGACAGGAGTGCAGAATTGACAGGTGAAAATTCCCAAATGTTTGATTTCAGGTACTTTATATATTGGAACTGTCTTCTGCCCCCTCACCCATGAATAAAATAAAACATTAAACATTAAAAAAGTCAGGAAAATACAATGTATACCACCTTAAATGAAGAAAATATTAATGGAGTAAGTTAGATTTTACCACTTTAACCTACTATTTTGATTTTTATATTTGGTACTATGTCCCTACATTCAGAGGAAGTAATAGAATTGTAAAAATGAAAAACAAAGATTTAAAAAGTAGTCAATCTGTCTCTAAGACTTTGTGAGAACTATGATGGAGTGTAGGCACAACATTTTGGTGGTGGGTACTGTGTGGGACTATACCTTTGTTATAATCTTGTGACCCACTATCAAATCACCAATACCATTTCAAAGTTACTTTCAAAGAAGCCAACCCAGAGACATTCACACATCACCTGTGATTTCCTAAAATTGAGTTATTAAAAGCAGCAATGTTAGTAATACATAATATCAGTAGTATATTCTAAAGCCTAATTTTCATTCTTACATTTTAATGGGAATTTGAGTTAAATGATTTCCAACTGAAAGTCATTTTATTCTATTTCTCATGGTTTCAGTGAAATCTCCGTCATGCAGTTATTTCGTTTTGATGCCATCAAAAGTATGAGCAGCATCATGAGAAAAGACTGAAATGCTCTAAAAGATCCTAGAATATGACTCTAGTAAAAGTGTAATTATGTACAACGCTCAATTCGCAGCAATGAATTCACAGCATTGAAACCAAGGACACAAAATAAAATAGCTGACAACACTAAGAAGTCATAATTTCAGCTTATTATGCACACTCTAATCTTAAGGAAGAGAAATAAAAATGCATTGCGACTGGCGTCATCTCAGAATATGGAGGGCTGCAATATACGAAGCTAAATCTGTGTTCCTTTTAATGGGCCATGAAGTTAATTTCAGCAGATGAAGATAATACTGCCAATGTTCTTTCTTGTGGCACGCTAAACAAAACAGTGAGGTTTTTGGACACTTGCTCATTTTTCACATTCCTTTTGATAACATTGATATAGAATGTTTTTAAGAGAAGCTTTTATATTCTAACATCACAGGAACAATATTTATAAGCCAGGCCTAATCTGATGCTCAAAACTTCAAGCTTCTTAAGCTCTTCAAAACAACCAAGTACTGTCTATAGATGCTGACTATGCAAAGCTCGGTGCCTACAAAATGTTGAACTGCTGCTAACACTTGACACAATACAAGATTCACCATTTTCTAAGAACAACATTTTCTAAACCAAGGTAGCAAAGATTCATTAAAGCACCAAACAGAGAATTACTGCCATACTCATGATCAAGAATTTCTTTTTTTTTTTTTTAATTTTTTATTTTATTTATTCCCTTTTGTTGCCTTTGTTGTCTTATTGTTGTAGTTATTATTGTTGTTGTCGTCGTCATTGTTGGATAGGACAGAGAGAAATGGAGAGAGGAGGGGAAGACAGAGAGGAGAGAGAGAGACAGACACCTGCAGACCTGCTTCACCGCCTGTGAAGTGACTCCCCTGCAGGTGGGGAGCCGGGGGCTCGAACCAGGATCCTTATGCCGGTCCTTGTGCTTTGTGCCACCTGCGCTTAACCCGCTGAGCTACAGCCCGACTCCCGATCAAGTATTTCTTATAACTAATTCATAAAACTACACAAAACCAAAAAAAAAAAAAAACCTCTCATAACAACCCTGATACCAAATGCAATTTACAAAATGAGAAAATCTCTACACACCATAGAAAATGAATCCATATTACAAAAGAAGCTCACCATTTTTTCTGGTAAGATTGTAAACGCAGCAGAACTTACCTAGAAAAAGAGAGAGAGAAAGAATATATTAAAACATATCAAATACACAGCCTATATATTAAGAAGACTGTGTTTTAAAAACTTCGAGACATACAATTAATTTTCCTTCTCTCATATTAATTAACTAGTGATTTATATGACTACACTTTACTAGGAGTGTACATAAACACCATTCCCACCACCAAAAGACTGTGTCCCATCCTACCCACCCACCCCCATCACCCACCGGCCCAGGAAGCCGCATGTCTACCCCTCACCACAGGGTTTTTACTTTGGTTCCCTACTTTCAATTTAGTCAGATCAGAGGCAACTAGTGGCACAGCTATTTACAAGATACTGGGTAATATACAGCAAACCCTAACAAAAGGATTTTTCAAAGTTAACCCAATTACCAAATAATGTAATGATAACATTAACTATCCATTGTCTTTTAGAACCCTGAGACAGCAGGAACTTCACATATCCACTATAGAGCCTATATTTCTCTCAGTCCTGGAACCTTAGGATAGGGCCCACTTTCCCACATGCCTCTCCCAATCCATATCAAATAATATTGCATCAGCCAATCGCAACCTAATCAACCCAAAGATTGCCACCTCAACATGCTTCAGCTCAGACTGTGTCCAGAGACTTCAGGTGTGGAATGACAACCCTTCAGCTTCATTACTTGGGTGAGACCTTTCCTTTCATAGCATTCTCTAATTCCATCCCAGGTGGTTCACTTCCTAATAAAGTCCCAAAACCTAGATATAGGCCAGGTTCCGTGAGATAGAACATATGTTTACATGTATCCATAAACTAGTGCAAAATATATACCTGGAAGCAGAACTACACTAGAGTTTGCAGTGAGTACCACCCCCCAACACTTCCTCTCCACTATTCCAACCTTTTTTAAAAAAATTTATTTCTTTATTGGGGAATTAATGTTTTACATTCAACAATAAATACAATAGTTTGTACATCCATAACATTCCCCAGTTTCCCAACCTTTAGGTCCATGATTGCTCTACAATTTGTTTGGCTTTGTATGTTAACTCTCTTTTCAGCCACCAGGTTCCAGATGCCATCAGGATGCTGGCCAGACTTCCCTGGACTGAAGACCCCACCAATGTGTCCTGGAGCTCCGCTTCCCCAGAGACCCACCCTACTAGGGAGAGAGGCAGACTGGGAGTATGGACCGACCAGTCAACGTCCATGTTTGGCGGGGAAGCAATTACAGAAGCCAGACCTTCCACCTTCTGCAACCCACAACGACCCTGGGTTTATGTTCCCAGAGGGATAGAGAATGGGAAAGCTATAAGGGGAGTGGAAGGGATATGGATATTGGGTGGTGGGAATTGTGTGGAATTGTACCCCTCCTACCCTATGGTTTTGTTAATTTATCCTTTCTTAAATAAAAATTAAATTAAAAAAGAAGATATTAAAACAATGAATTAAAAGAATAATAGTGAAAAAATGTTTCTAATACATTCTAAGATGCCGTCCCCTAAGAAAAAGAGCCCATGTTAATTACATAGTAGTAAGCCAGTAAAGAAAGGGGAACAATACATTTATTTATCACAGAGATGTTATAGCTAAAAGAATTGATTGAATTCCCTGTTCTAAATTTGTCTAATTTTATAAGAGACACCAAGGCAGCCTAGCAAAATGTTAGTAGATAGTACATTTGTCCTCTTCCATTCTCTTTTTTTCAAGAGGGATCCCTTGATCTTCTCTCTTCTATTAGAAAAATAAATTAGAGATGAATTAAAAAGTTACTAGAGTGGTCCGGGAGGTGGCGCAGTGATAAAGCTTTGGACTCTCAAGCATGAGATCCCGAGTTTGATCCCCGGCAGCACATGTGCCAGAGTGATGTCTGGTTCTTTCTCTCTCCCTCTGTCTTTCTCATAAATAAATAAAATATTAAAAAAAAAGTTACTAGAAATAGAACTATCCTATAACTCAGCAATTTCTCTCCTGGGGATTTACCCACAGGAACCAAAACCACCTATAAGAAGAGATTATATGAATACCTATATTCATAGCAATATAACTTTTAATAGCCAAAACATGGAAACAAAATAGACGTCCAAGGACATATGAGTGGCTAAAAAGCTCTGGAGAGAGTGGAACACTATTCAGCTGTCAGAATGACAGATCATTACCTTTTAGTCATCTGGGATGGAACTAGAAGATACCATGTTAAGTGAGATAAGACAAAAAAGAGAATAAATACCAAATTTATTGCACTTATAAGTAGGACTTAATGAATAGGTACAGGGAGGGAAAACACAAAATGAAATGTTGAGGACTGGACATGATATATTCCATCAGAACAAAGGACTTGGGGGAAGGATAGGGAGACAAGGGTGGAAGAGAACAGTGAGGTCTTGATACATAATGAAACTATTTATATATCTGTGACTACACTATAAAGCATTAACACCCTCAGTAAAAAAGAAAAAAAAAGGTAGACAGAATAATTATACACTACTTAAAATTTGTTTAACTAAATACATATACAGAGATACTTTTCTCTCATATATTGCATGTTTCACACAGAATCTAAAACAAACAAAAAAGATAGCTAAAACTTATCTTCCCAAAACATCTTCGTCATCTACCCAAGATAAAGGGTCTCTTTACTTGAATTATACTTGAGTTTCACAGTACAGACAAAGTAAACATTTTTTTTCAATTCCAGGAAAGATATGTATGACTAATTTTTAATCAATGTTCAGAATACAGCAAAATGTATTGTGTAATTAGTGTGTTGTAGAGTTTGACTTTGCAAAATTACTTATCTAATAGCTAAACACACCAGCACACAATACCTTTCTTTTTGATTGTGTGCATTCCTATAATGTTACCATTCAAAAATGTTTTCAGAAGTATTCCAGGAAGAGGTTTTTTTTTTAAATTATTATTTACTAAGACATTTAACACAATTGTATTAGGAAGGTCTAAATAAGCCTTTTGATACTAGTTATTGTTAATCTGAAAGGCATGACTTCAGTTACCTTGCTCCCTTGTCAGAAGTCACTTAGGAAACTCTGTGGTTTTACTAAAGAGTCCTTAAATAATGATAGGTACCATTATTCTAAGTTAGTGACTGGGAGGCACACTATAACAGATCTATTACCATAATTATATCTCCCAGAGAACATTAACCAATGACCTTTTATTTTTTTCTCAATCTAAAATACCAAACAATCATTATATTATTTATGACACTATGCAGTTTTCCTGTGGGTTCGCAAGTATCTGCCCTGGCTGAGAAATAGTTAGATCATAAACAGCCGTCTATGTTGTTGCAGTAAGTAGTTAATTTATCTATAATATATGCCAATTTTTTTGTTTCTCAATAAATCTGATATTTAGCATAAAGGCTACATGAGTGGTATTTTGACCTTTATATGCTTGATTTAGGTGTCAATAACTTTTAATTGATCCCCCTAATATTTATTTGAGAGCAGATCATCCTATCTTTATTTATTATGAGAAAAGAATGAGAAAGGAGAGTGAGAGAAAGGATACTATATATATATATATATATATACAGAGTGATTTTTTTTTTCTACAAGTATGCTCCACAACACAATAATAAGTCATGGGAAAGTCTAAAGGAAAAAGGAGTTCTGCACAGATTATGGCTAGTCAGTACTTTTTGTCATTATTATTGTTATATTACCATATTAGAAAGTCATAATATAAGTCAGTCGATTAGAATTTCTGTTATTCGCAGTAAAATAAAAGCTAGATTAATGTTTCTAGTACTTATTTTCCAACCTATATTCCTGGTGGTCAACTTTCATCTGATAATACTTAATGTAAATTATGCTGTATGGATACAACTAGAGAAATTTGGGTAAGAGGAAAAACAAAAATTTAACTTTCATCTTGAATAATTCAGAATGGGGGTCTGAGGGTGATTCACTTGGCAGAGTTCACATGTTACCTTGATGAACATCAGGATCTGAGTCCCTGACAAACACATGAAAGCATTTGCAGAGGAGATGCATCACCATAGTGTCACTCTTTATCTCTCTATCTCTCACTCCTTCTCTGTCTTTGTTTCTCACACTATCAAAAAAAAAAAAAAAAAAGAAAGGAAGAAAGAGTAATGGCTGCTAGGAATGGTGTTTTGAAATGATAACCATGATTGAAAAAAGAAAGAAAGAGAGAAAGAAAGAAAATGCAGAATGATGATGTTACGATGATGCAAGAATTCAAAGTGGATATTA
Organism: Erinaceus europaeus; assembly: GCF_950295315.1. Lineage (NCBI taxonomy): Eukaryota > Metazoa > Chordata > Mammalia > Eulipotyphla > Erinaceidae > Erinaceus > Erinaceus europaeus. Next base: position 85,293,740 of record NC_080170.1, on the reverse strand, counting down.
AGTCAAATACTAATGTAAATTAATTACATGTATTAATATTTAATCATATAGAGAACATGAAAAAATATTAACTCCATTCTAGAGACACAGAAAATAATATTCTGAGACTAAGGAATTTGCCTAATTTTGCATACCAAAACTATAATTCAAAACCATTTAAGTAGTCCCCAAAGTTTAATCTGGATTTTTTGTTGTTGTTGTTGTTGTTGTCGTAATTGACGTTGTCATTGTTAGGTATGACAGAGAGAAATGGAGAAAGGAGGGGAAGACAAAAAGGGGGAGAGAACGACAGATACTTGCAGACCTGCTTTACCAATTGTGAAGCGACTCCCCTGCAGGTGGGGAGCCAGGGCCTCTAACCAGGATCCTTAAACTGGTTCTTGCACTTTGTGCCATGTGCACTTAAACTGCTGTGCTACTGCCCAACTCTCCTAATCTGGAATTGTTATGCTATTCTGTCTTTCGTATCCACCAGTTTTGTAGTGTGAGTTGAGTTATTATATGTCAAGGTCAAGTTTCCTCTTGATCAAATAGGACTAATGCTATTTGAGTTTTCTGCCATTAGAAAATCAGTATTTAAGAGTTTATTTCTGGAATATAGTGTCTTGAATATATTATCAGTATTCCAAATGTGTACTTATTAAATAAATCTCAAGAAATCTAGATTTGTCTTACTTGAATGAAAAGTATATTAGGTATCTGTTAGCTACCTATCATTATGAAGAAAGAAGACATAACACTATTGTAATTTTGGAGAACTGTTACTATAGAACTTCAAACGGATTCCTAGTGACACTCATTAATCTTGGATTTATTCATGTGGATTGTGTTGATCACCTATTTAAATTTAGTACTATAAACATTTGTCAAGCCCAACTCAGGAAATGATTAACCTGAAATCTTCCTATAACCAAGTCTAGAAATTTCACCAAAATCATTTATTTCAAGATACTTTTCATTCTCAAATGGCTAAACAACACTTCCTTTTTCATACTAAAACAAATATATAATTATGTAAATTCCTCCCAGCACATTCCATACCCCTCAGCTTTTATGAGAAGTTGGCTCCAGCAGCTAGTTTATCATGGTTAGTGTTATCTTTATTCCCCCAACCCCTCACCTTTTCTGTGTCCACATGTGTCACACTTAGATATAACTGTCTCTTTTCAAATGAACACAGACTTTTTTAGAAATAGTTTTTACAATTTCTAAATATGTTATCTCATATCTGTCATGATACTTGGTTAAGCACTGGCTTTTGAGCAGTAAGTTTTGAGAAAAATGGGAATAAGAGGTACAGTGTATGTTCCATGTGTAAAGCCCTGTGTATGACTCTTAGAAAAGAAAAGAATAGCAGAATAGTCATTATTCCAAGGGACATTATTCAAAAGGTTAATTACTGTATGAGTAGAGAAACATAAAAATTAGCATCCAACCCCCAGCTGAATTTGTCTTTCTTAGTCCTTAAACTTGATTACACTTATATGTACATAAAGAAGAAAATAGGGTACAGAGAGAAGGGGTAGTCAGGCTATTTTTTGAACATGTGATAAAACCTTATTATATTCCCTTCCTAATCCTGTACCATTAGGAGCAAAATGGCACATTTGGAGACCGTTTAGAGATAAATGCCTGCAACCTTCCTACCAGACCTGCTGACTTCCTCTTTCTTCTTTCTCATTCTCTTTTTGTAACTATAGCCAATTATGTTGAGATATGATTTTCAGCCAGGCAATCTAACTCTGGCATTAGGGGGTCCCACAATGTCCTGGCTGGAGACCCTCTCGGCCTTTAATAATATTATTTTGGCAGAGTTATTATGATAGTAATAAGTAGGAACAAATGCCTCTGTTCAGCAAAACTAGAATAACAAAACAAAAGAAAACAAAAAAACCCTACCACCTAACATTTAGATAAGCCTAGAGTTATAACACAAATCCAAACAGGAAGCCTACATAGTTTAAATTTAAAAGTTAATTCTTGAAATTGGTGAGGATAATTAATGAGTTAAAGAAGTCAATTGCACTTAAAATGACTGAGTTAGATCCAGTCTTTTACTGGATTTGATATATATGTTGAAACACACACAAACACACACACACACACACACACACACACACACACACTAATAATGGATAGAATTCAGTTTATTTAGTTTATACCATAGACTAGCTTTGTAAAGTGTTATTTGATCTTGGGTATCTTTCATATGTTCTTAGAACTGAACCCATACTATTATTATATACTATATATTGGCATAACTACCAATATGTCAAGTCCTTTATATTTCTTATTATAAATTTGTGTTATCTTTTGGATCTATGTTTCTTTATTCAGTATCAGGAGTAGTACTCACTATAAAGAGTAACATTCGGTCTGTAATAGAATTCTGAGAGTCCTTGGAAACTTATTTGCAATGGTAATTCACAGAGCACTTGTTTTCAATATACACACAATCAGTACACAAGCATTTGTGACACAGTATTCTTCTATGTACCTCCTATGCATGTGTGAACTCAGAGGTGAAAGATATTTGCAGCAGAGAGGTTGTTTAGTAGTCTGACAGCAGAAGTCTAGATGTTTCTATCTAGTGATAGAAGGTGGTTTTTGTCTCTCTCTTTTTGCTCTCCCCCCCCCCACCCCATTGTTTTGAGTTCAAATAGATGAAGAAACACACAGGAAAGAGGCAGACAACAAATTTAGCTCACATTCCAACCAACCTCAATCAATTTCATAAATAAATAAATAAATAAAATCACAAAGAAACAGAGCCTAGATACTGTTTGTTAGAACCCAGAATTCTCAGACTGAAAAAAGGGTAATCTGGGGCACAGCACAGGAATTTCTGGTCTAATAATTGACACTGGCAGCCAACATATGCAAAACCCATTGGAGGGAAGCAAAACCTCCTTGGCAAAACAGTGATAAAGAATTATAATTTTCTGAAAATAGTAATAGAACTTAAATACAAAAGCCTGATCAATGCTAGCATGCATGAGAGGGGATAAGCAGAAGGGAGTCCAAACTAAAGAAAATGCAGAATCTCAACATAGAAAGAATCCTGAATAGACTAGAAGGACAATCTCTCTCTCTCTCTCCTATCCCTCTCCCTCTCCCTCTCCCTCTCCCTCTCCCTCTCCCTCTCTCTCTCCCTCTCCACCCCCCTTCCCCACGTTGAGCTGTGTCTCTAACTAGATCTATACTTTGTTATCTGTGTAATAAACTGTTTTTTTTTATTATGTATACTTAGTCTTTCTCCACTAGTATATTTACTGTTTTTGTAAAGTCGTTTAAGCATGCTTTCTGGTATTGTTACAGAGAGATACTCATGCTGGTCAAAGCTCTGTCAATCATAATGAATGTTCTAGTTTTCAGGATAGGAAATACTTGTGTTATGATGCCTTCTGGAAAATACTGCTTTAATAATAATTATTCCTTGTTGAGTTTCTGTGGATTGTATAGAGATTAATGTTAAGTTACTAAAAAGAGAATAACAAGTTAATCCAAGGAAGAATGATATATGATCATAATTTTTATTGTTTTTCTTGTTCTTGTTATTCTTTTTACCAGAATACTGGTCATTTCTGATTTATAGAGGTGGCTAGGATTAAACCTGGGAACTTGGAGATCCAGGAATGAAAGTCTTTTGCAATACCATTATGCTATCTCCCTGGCTCCATAGTGCTTTCTTTAAATGTCACCACAAAAATGACTTTTGGTTAAGAAGGCTTATTTATTATTATTGGTCAATTAACAAAGACTTGTTTAAATGCAGATTGCTGATAGAACCTTTAGGAGGATAAGAAGTTCAGACAATATCTTCAAATTATAATTGACTGTGGAAACAGATGTTCTCACAAAAATTAGAGTGAAATATAAAATTGGAAAATCAAGTGTTAAATATCAGAGCTACAATCAATCTAGAAACATTTATTGATTCCCCACTCTATGCAAATTACAAAAAATAATTATGTAAGTCAGGCTTCACATTCTAAAGAGGCTGGCAATACTATTAAGGAAATGTGAAACACATCCAAACACAAAATGAATTCAAGAGGGAAAGAGACTGGAAGTAAAAAAAAAAAAACTACAGAAATGCCATTTTAGTGTAGTGTAGTGCCAGTGAGAATCATTGAAGATATTTTGTATAATGAAAAGGTTTTTAAAAGATTGATATGGAATGCCAATTAGGAGATAATCACTGTAATAGGCACCGGCAGCACAGTGTCTAGGAATGTCTTTCCCCTGTCAATAAGAAGGACAGTTTCTTTTCTTCTTTTTTTTTTTTTTCCTCCAGGGTTATTGCTGGGTTCCGTGCCACTGCTCCTGGAGGCCATTTTTTTTCCCCCTTCTTGTTGCCCTTGTTGTTGTAGCCTCGTTGTGGTTATTATTATTGCCATTGTTGATGTTGTTTGTTGTTAGATAGGACAGAGAGAAATGGAGAGAGGAGGGGAAGACAGAGAGGGGGAGAGAAAAATAGACACCTGCAGACCTGCTTTACCACCTGTGAAGTGACTCCCCTGAAGGTGAGGGAGACGGGGGCTCAAACCGGGATACTTAGGCTGGTCCCTGAGCTTTGCTGCCACATGCGCTTAAGCCAGTGCGCCACCACCCAACCCCCAAGAAGGATGGTTTCTAAAGTATGCAGATTTGAATTTAACCTCAACCCAGTGATATTTTTACACTTGAAGCAGAAGTGCTATTTCCTTCTCTATATCATGCTTCCTATAGTTATCTATCTTAATGCAAGGTTTTTCTTTTCCGGTGGACTCTTAAAAAAACAAAACAAAACAACAAACAAACAGAAAACCTAGGGATCTACTTGTGTGAAGGTACAGTTTGTTTTATAGCAGACCATCAGAACACAGATGCTTAGGAGCAAGGGAGGCAGCTCATCCATAGATCTAAGACTTCACTTGCCTGAGATTCAGAGTCCAAACCTGAGTTTATGCCTGAGCTTATGTATGCTCTGGTCTCTCTCTCTCTGAGCTTATGTATGCTCTGGTCTCTCTCCATCTCTCTCTCTCTCTCTCTCTCTCTCTCTCTCCCTCTCCCTCTCCCTCTCCCTCTCCCTCTCCCTCTCCCTCTCCCTCTCCCTCTCCCTCTCCCTCTCCCTCTCCCTCTCCCTCTCCCTCTCCCTTCCTCTCTCTCTCTCTGTAAATAAATAATGTTTTTAAACATAGGTGCTTCAAATAAATAAAAGATAATAAATCTGAGGAATCCTTGCAGGTAAATATAAATGATAGGTCTTGAATTATTCATAGTATTAAAAGTGGATTAGTCCTGGTTCATTGCTGGATTTTTTTTTTTTTCATTTAACCATTATTTTTGGTCTCTTTTGTACTTTCCCACTAGGGAAAGATAGAAACAGGATGGGGGTATGGATTGAATGGACAACACACATGTCCAGTAGAGAAACAATTGCAGAAGCCAAACCTTCCCCCTTCTGCACCCATAAAGATCTTTGGTCCATACTCCCAGAAGGATAAAGAATGGGGAAACATCTAATGGAGGGAATGGGATACAGAACTCTGCTAGTGAGAATTATATGGAATTGTTCTCCTCTTATCCTACAATCTTTTTAATCATTATTAAACAACTAGTAATACAAAAAAAAAACAAAACCTGGATTAGTCATTTATATGTTGTGTGTGTGTGTGTGTTAATTACTAACTGATGGAAATAGGCTGGTTTTATAAAGTAATACAAAAAAAAAAACAAAACCTGGATTAGTCATTTATATGTTGTGTGTGTGTGTGTGTTAATTACTAACTGATGGAAATAGGCTGGTTTTATAAATACGTATTTCTTTAGATAATCTTATATTTATTTTAATATAAGAAGAACTTTGGAGCTATTTTAAGCTTTTCATCTGATTCTCAGAAACTACCAATGAATCTGGTAAAACAGAAAGAGAGCTTTAGCTTTAGATTTCATATGGAGGAACTAAGACTCTGGACTGTTAAGGAATTAACATTTATTTATTTATTTATTTATTTATTTATGTACTTACTTACTTAAGAAAGGAGACATTAACATAGGAGGGGTACAACTCCACAAAATTCCCACTGCCCGAACTCCATATCCCATCCCCTCCCCTGATAGCTTTCCTATTCTCTATCCCTCTGGAAGTATGGACTGAGGGTCATTGTAGGTTGCAGAAGGTGGAAGGTCTGGCTTCTGTAATTGCTTCCCCGCTGAACATTGGTGTTGACTGGTTGATCCATATTCCCAGTCTGCCTCTCTCTTTCCCTAGAAGGTTGGGTCTCTGGGGAAACAGGGTTCCAGGAGCTAGGTCTGAATTTAGCAATCCTATTTGCCTGGTAGCTTTCCTGTTTAACCTCATAAGTTTTTGTGTTTGTTTGTTTGTTTGTTTTTGGTATACTGGTGGGACATTACATAACCAAGATTATGTGTGACTTTTGTATAATGCAGGAGAATATGAACTAATGTAGAGAAGTTTTAGTTGGAAATGAATCTAAGGTTTCAGTGCATATCAACAAACGTACAGATACAGTGTTCAAGAGCTTTCTATACCGTTATCTTTGTAGTGCTTTCTGGGGGGATATGTAGGTAATATATAGAAAGGAAGCACCCTATGTCTTTTATGAGTTTTTACTACTTCGGTGTGCTTTTCCCATTCTCTATACACTTTCCCTCAGGATTGCATTTCTTTGAAAAATTACTCCTATTAAACTAAATTTTTTTGTCACTGCAAGAGAGATAAAATTAAAAACTATCTGTCTTTAATCATGCCAGACTTCTTTCTTGTCTCCCAGGCTCCATTTATCAATAATTAATATATAAAGAAGACTAAAATCTATTTCAATTTCAAAGGCTCAAACGTTTCGCTGATTAATAAAAAAAATGCATTCACAAAGATGGACGGGCATGCCATAGTGAGATGATGGAGAACATGGCATTAGCAGGAAATAAATTTACAAGGCCACATGCTACTGGACAAGAAATAAGCCACACAGAGGAGCAATTCTTCAGAAGTACCACCCACAAAGCTTGATAGCTCTTTAGAAAAGAATCTTTCTCTACATTATCATTTTGATCTGTTTGATTTACCACTCAGGTTCTCCTAAAGACAAAAAAAAAAAAGATTCATACTCTTAAGCACTCACTCTCTATAATAATAAATGTATCTGATTTATCCAACCCTTTGAAAAATATTTAATTATATGGACTATGTTGTAGAAACAATAAAGTATGGGCTTGTGAGGCCCATAGACATGTGGCTTAAGGATAAAATGCCTGGGTCTTACTAATGCTCCCATCCAATAGATTTATATCATTGTTGGTTCCATTGGCAATCAATTCTCCCACTGTTTGCTTTCAATATTGTGTTCCCTTTCTAGGGACTCTTAACACTAATTGTAGGAAATTCAGAGCTATCCTTCAAGTGTTTGGATCTATGAAAGTGTGATGTTTCCATCAGATGCCTATAGTCTAGCATTGCACAGAAGGTTCACTTTCCTCTTTTACTTTGCACAATACTAATTACAATAGTTTATTCCCAGTAACTTACTAGATTTTCAGTGTTTCTACTGAAAAGTCCAAGTATCTAGGTGCCATACAAGAATGGAAGAAATGATTTTAACCCTAGGATCTTTGGCAGTATAAAGTAATTTTGAGTTTTAGAAATTTAAAGGGAAACTAAATAGAACATAGTTAAGAACAGATAGATGAGGGTTCAGTTTAAAATGCTTTATTTAGAGAACCCTAAAATTGAGAGAAATATCAACACTCCTCACACAGACACTTCAACAAGAACATTTCTCATACCTCACCGATTTCACCGCAACATCTTTTATTTGGCTGCTAGTTCTGAATTTAATTCTACTTGGAATGCTGTAAATACCTGTGTTAATGGTGAAAGATTTTTCTTTCTTCCTACTCAGTCAATCTGAGTTTCTTTGTTCTCACTCCTACCATTCACAGTTTGAGTTTTCAGACTGTCTTGTCTTACAAAGTGTAGATGAAACAAAAATCATAGGTTAGACATGTAAAACAGTCTCCTAGTTTTTCTTTTGTGTGTGGCATGTGTGTCTATTTTATACTTTTCTTCTTTAAATGTTTACTTTATTTGTTTGAATAAAGAAAGATATTAAGAGGCCAAAGCTCTGTTTTGGAGCATCTGTCTCCAAGGGTAAAACTCAGGGCTTCAGGAATGCAAGTCATGCACTCCACCGACTGCACATTTCCCCAGCTAATGCCTTCTTTGGCTATAACTATCAATACAAAATATCACTGACTCTGACATATGAGGAGATTAAAAAAGACTTTAAGAAACAGATGAAAATACTTCCCCATTAAGATGCAATAGTTTGACTAATAATCATTGATAACATTTATTTATTTATATATGTTGTTTATTATTAATTTGTTATTGCCATCAGATTTATTTCTGGGTCTCATTGTCTGTACAGTGCATTAACTGCTCCTAGAAGCTTTTTTTTTTTCTTTATAGAGATAGAAAGAAATTAAGGGGTGGGGAGAGTAGAGAGAAAGAGAGATGCCGGAAACACTGATTCACCAATCACCCCTAGAGGTTGGGACTAGAAGCTTGGACAGAATTCTTTGAGCACTGCAACATGTTATTCATAAATAGTAAAATTGGACTTTAAATCAATACGTTTTCAAGGCACACGGCCCTTTTAATTACTATCAACTTAGAGGAAGTTGCTATAAAGTTTGTCAGACCAAAATCACATGTTCTAATCTTTCTACCCACAGTATGTCTCCTGCACATAACAGATAACATTTTTCAAAACCAAAATCAAGATGGAAGACAGTGACAGATTCCAGTGTATAAAAAAAAAAAAAGGGGGGGCGGGGGTTGGTCAGTAGCACAGCAGGTTAAGCCCACATGGTGCAGAGTGCAAGGACCATAGTAAGGAGCCCAGTTCGAGCCACCAGCTCTCCACCTGCAGGGGGTTCACCACAGGCAGTGAAGCAGGTCTGCAGGTGTCTTTCTCTCTCCCTCTTTGTCTCCCCATCTCTGTCGATTTCTGTGTCCTATGCAACAATAACAGCTATAACAACAATAACAACCACAAGGGCAACAAAGTGGGTAAAATATCCCCAGAAGCAGTGGGTTCACAGTGCAGGCACTGAGCCCAAGCGATAACCCTGGAGGCAAAAAAAAAAAAAAGAAAAGAAAAGAAAAGAAAAAGAAAAACAAACAAACTCAGAAACTATAGGAATTTCAGTCACAGGTATGAACAGTATGTCAAAATACTGCAAACACCAAGACCATTCTCGGCATTCACATCATCTAAGGTCAAATAAGAATGTGGGCAGATTTAAGGCTTATGCTTATATGTCAGCTTTAGTCCTAGAATAAAAAGAGGAGCATGTAAATGTGGGATATTTAACTAGAACTACTGCAATGTAATAGATGACCATGTGTGACAAGCCCATTTTCTGCTCTTCTCTGTCATCCTTTCCCTCTTGTGTGCAATAGGAAGCTTGAACAACATCACCAACGCATCCCACCCCTATTGCCAAGGTCCACAAGGAGACATAACAAACATTGTATGTGAACCGACAATGATTTCACAATTACATATTCTATAACAGAATTAGTAACAGTGTCATTAAGCCACAACAGAAACAAAAAATCAGTAAATTAATTTAATTTTTAAAACTCTGCCTTATTTGTCCAAAGCAAATACCCTGGGAGATAGCACTATATCATTTGGTAATTACTATAGAACAATATAGGAATAGATCATGATTGGTGTGGAGTAAAACAGCAATCACATTTTGCCTTCTAATTATGACAGCACTCTCAGGGAAACACAGTGAGCAGTGCACCCTGCTGTTACACCACAGCAATAACACTCATTACCCCAGTAAATGCTATGGAAATGTGCAATAACACACAGGGGCCTCCCTGCTGAGAGGCTGTGGCAGAATCACTCATTAGGCTGGGAAGTATCACTCAATCCTCCTTAATTATTTCCAAAATATACAGTAACCTGCTCACTGCTACAATGCAGTGATAGCAATCATCATGCCCCCATCCCTGTCTTATTTATTTATTTATTTATTTATTTATTTATTTATTTATAATTTTATTTTATTTTACTTATTTTTTACTTACTGAGGAACCCTGAAGTAGCTATGCTATAATGGTGATGAATTGTAACTTATATAAATTTAATCACATAGATTTGTGTGCTTTTTAGACTTATAAATACACAGGCTGGGAGTCGGGCTGTAGCACAGCGGGTTAAGTGCAGGTGGCACAAAGCACAAGGACCGGCATAAGGATCCCAGTTCGAACCCCGGCTCCCCACCTTCAGGGGAGTCACTTCACAGGTGGTGAAGCAGGTCTGCAGGTGTCTATCTTTCTCTCCTCCTCTCTGTCTTCCCCTTCTCTCTCCATTTCTCTCTGTCCTATCCAACAACGACAACAACAATAATAACTACAACAATAAAACAACAAGGGCAACAAAAGGGAATAAATAAATAAAATAAATAAAAATAAATAAATGAACAAATACACAGGCTCCCAATATGAAATCATATCTCAGTGCTCAGCACTGAGAAAAATATGTAGAACTTTAGGTATCTTTCAAGTAAAAATTCCTTTTCTCACGTTGTTGAATTGTGTGGCAACACTACTATAATCTTTCCCTTTTATTCTGGAAATGAAAGTGATAATTGCACTGTAGCCCTGTGGAATCCAGGGTACTTGTAATTATATCCAGTTACCAAAGAACACAGCAATTTCAAACCTATTACCCACAGGTATCACTTATGTTTATTGGCCTCTTTACACAGTCAGCACTTTTACTCTGAATTCTAAGTGGCAAGAAGCTTCAGTAAGGTAGCTGGACAAGGGAGAGAGGTAGGATAAGAGGGACAGGAGAATAGAATGTGTGTGTTGGACTGGAGTTAGTGTATTGCATGAAACTAAAAAAAATCTGGGGTGAGGGGAAGGGTTCAGGTCATGGAACATGATGCCACAGGAGGACCTAGTTGGTGTTGAATTGTTACGTGAAAAGCTGGGAAATGTTATGCATGTACCAACTATTGTATTTTACTGTCCACTGTAAGCCATTAATCCCCCAATAAATAAATAATAATAGGGAGTCAGGCAGTAGCACAGCAGATTAAGCGCAGGTGGCACAAAGCTCAAGGACCGGCCTCAGGATCCCGGTTCAAACCCCCATTTCCCCACTTGCAGGGGCATCGCTTCACAAGCGGTGAAGCTGGTCTGCAAATGTCTATCTTTCTCTCCACCTCTCTCCCCCTCCTCTCTCCATTTCTTTCTGTCCTATCCAACAACCAAGACATCATCAACAACAACAACAACAATAATAAATCCTTTCTAAATAAAAGAAATAATAATAAAGAATAGAATGTATGTCTGCTCTTCCCTGGGGAACTTTAGTTTGACTTCTGTTAGTAAGGGCTTATTCAAATCACCAACAAGTTAATCCAATCAGGTTTAAGATTGTATTTCCTAGGACAATTAGTAAGAGGGCTCAGAGTCTGAGTATTTTCATATTATGACACACCTAAATGTTCCACAAGCCCCCACATCAATAAGAAACCAAATGCTTGATGGCAACTTGCCCTGACATGTGAATTCATGTTTTTTACAGAAAGTAGTTCAAACAAAAAAATAAATACAACTGTTCCTGTTTCCATGTGAAGGAACAAAATAACTATTATGTTAATGTGTTCCTCACTTTGATTTGAACTATTTTTTCTAAAAATCGGCTCTTTAGGGAGGTTTTATATGTAGTTATTCAATAGCTCATCTGTATTCTGAAGTTATGGCAGGATGTTTTGATAATTGTTGGAGATAATTTGTAAGGCTATAGTTTTATAATAATAATTGAGTCCTAGCTTTCAGAAAAATAATATTAAGTGTGCACTGAATATTTAAATACTCCTTAATAATAATACTCATAAAATAACATTATTGGCCTGATTTTTATATATAGAAGCTGAGCCTCAAAGAAGTGAAGTAACATGAACACAAGATTATCCAGCTAGATAATAGTATAAAGCAGCATAACATTATTTTATCTTTCCCACCTCACCACATAAATTTACATTAACTCATTTATTTGAGTTCAATTAAAATACTGATTAATGTATTTCTTTGGTTTGGATATATGGTTCTCTCAAATTAATGCTTAGTTAAAACAATAACAAAATTCCAAATGCCAAATTTGTGTAGATATTTCTATTTTCATTTTGATGTGAGAGCTAATATGAGCATCTCTTCTACATATAGTTTAGTACATGAACAGTCAGACAATTAGGTTTGTTCTTCTGCAGAGAGGGTAAGAAGATGGGGTCAGTCGGTGGTGCAGTGGGTGAAGCTCACATAGTAAAGTGCAAAGCTGCTTGCAAGGATCTCAGTTCTAGGCCCCAGCTCCCCACCTGGAGAGATGGGTAGAGGTTGCTTCATAATCTGTGATGAAAATCTGCAGATGTCTATCTCTCTCTTTCCCCCTCTGTCTTTCCTCTTCTCTCAGTTCTCTCTGTCCTAGTCAATAAAATGGGGGTAGGGTGGAGGAATGACTACCAGAAGCAGTAGATTTGTAGTACAGGCATTGAACTCCAGCGATAAGCCTCAAGGCAAAGAGAGAGAGAGAGAGAGAGAGAGAGACAGAGAGAGAGAGAGTATAAAGAGCTATAGTAACTCAATATGTGCTACAGGCAATCACAAGTGTATATAATGATTTATTCTGGCACTATTTAACATCATGATGTGACTTGTAACATTCGTCCCTCTTTTCACTTCATTTGAAACAAAAGCCATTATTTCCAGATTTCAAGAAATAAGCTTTTTTCTGTATGTCTTGCTTATTGGCTTATAAGCTGTGGTCAAATATTCACAACGATTATCGTGTTGTGTATTGATCCCATTTTGACCCCATAGCAACCTCCTAGAAAGAGTCTTTCATGAAAAAGAGTAGATACCCAAGAGTTTTTTATACTATACATGATAAATTTATCTGAAAATTAAAATGCACCAGAAATGAGATAGTAGAATAAAAAGCTATGGTTGTGGCAATTAAATATAATTAAATGTGGATTTTTAAAGTAATATATAAGAATGAAAATAGTGTAGAATCTGTTTTACATCTGTAAAATATAGTTAATAATAACTACATGTTGTAGGTGTGGTGGTATTTCAGGTGCTGAGAATTTCATAGAAGTAGGATGAACTTCTCACTCAGTGTTTCATCTTTTTAAGTTATCTTTATTTATTTGAAAGAGATAGCCAGAAATCAAGATGAAGGGGATATAGAGAGGGAGGTAGACATCTGCAACACTGCTTCACCACTTCTAAAGCTTTCCTTCTGCAGGTGGAGATTAAGACTTGAACCTGGGTCCTTTCATATTGTAATATGTGCACTCAACCAGGTGCACCACCACCTGGAGCCACCCAAAGTTTAATTTTTATGATGAGAACACACATACACAATGAAAGTAGGCAAAGATTTATCAGTCACATAATAAGACCTGTTGGAAGTGGGAAAGGAGATTATTAAGCAAATCTGAAAATGACTTGAAAGGATAGTGAAAGACAATGACTTGGAGTGTTCTGGGGGCTGGTGGGCGGGGCTAAGGTATGAGTTCCCTGCATAGTACAGAACTTGAACTCCCTGCTAACACAATAGGAAGGAACACCTACTTCTTGAGAGCTTGTTTGGAGGTTCTAGCAGGGGAGCACAGCTACTCATATACCCTTGACCTAAGACGGGTCAGTCTCTATTGGGGAAGGCCATCCTCTTCGACCTAGCTTCGGGAGGGACACACATGGAGCAGTGAGGGAGAAAGGGGACACCTGCCTAGCCAGCCAGATCAGCCGAATCAACCCTGGCGATCAATGGGGTGACAGATGTCGCAGCCAGATCGCCCTCACATCCAAGGAACACCTACTTCTTAACAGTTTCCCTTAATGTGGGGCTGAAGAGTAAAGGTGAGTGAATAAACTTAAAAACTGCCTGCAATAACAATTTAAAAATATAGTGACGTATTAACATGCAAACATATATGTGTATATATGTATATTGATTTTCTTTCATTAAGATACAATTAATTTTCTGGCAGATAAGTAATAAATTCTAGCTTTTATTATGATTGTTCATAACACAATTATCATGCCCATGAACCATGCATGTGATGCTAGCTGCCTGTCTAGTATGATAAGAAGAGAATTTTAGGAAAAGGATCCAAAAATAAAATCACTATGAAAAGGACAGAAATTGGGTGATTGGTTGTATGAGACAGATTGCACCACACTAATAACTTTTTCCATTTAAGGTCATTGGGAAAATATGCTGTGGACTTGAATTTACTATACTTGATTTTAAATCTCAATGTTATCCTGTAAACATGCATGATTCTCAGCAGCAGCCTTTGTTTTCAGAAACTTATCAGCTTAATGCAAGTAATAGCAGTGATTCCACTGGGTTGTTACAAACAACAGAAAGCTGATATAGGTGTCAACTTCAAGCACAACTCCCAGTTACTAGATGCTCAGTGGACAGTAATTGAAAATGTATCTGACTTTAGCTCACTTAGCCACTGAATTTCTCTAAGGCTAAGTGCTTGCATTTGTACTATAAGGATAATAATGCATACCTTAAATACTATACAAGAATGTGGTAAAATCTTGGTTTGGGCAGTAGCACAGCAGTGGTGCTGCAGGTTAAACGCACATGGCACAAGCCCAAGGACAGCCATAAGGATCCCTGGTTGGAGCCCCTGGCTCCCCATCTGTGGGGGGGGGGGGGGGGGGGAGGTGTCGCTTCACAAGCCCTGAAGCAGGTCTGCAGGTGTCTATCTTTCTCTCCCCCTCTCTATCTCCCTTCTTCTTTCCTTTCTCTCTGTCCTATCCAACAACAATGACATCAATAACAATAATAATAATAACAACAACGATAAAAAAACAACAAGGGCAACAAAAGGGGAAAAACAGTCTCTAGGAGCAGTGGATTTGTGGTGCAGGCAGTGAGTCCTAGCAATAACCCTGGAGGCAAAAAGGAAAAAAAATAGAATGTGGTAAAATAAAAAACCAACAGCATATTATCTGTTGGTACATTCTGTATGGAAATTTTATATGCTAAATATATGTTAATGTAAGCAATATTATTATACATATCACCTATCACATAAGTCTCAGAGAGGGAACAAGTGCTAGAATCTTTATAACACTCAAACATATGCTCTGCTCCTGGTCCCAACTTTGGGAAAGGAGTCTTAAATAAGAACTTTTCATTGTATACTTGCTAATCATATTACATACTGAACATTATTCCAAGTCCTGGCATTTTCAATCAGGGCCAAATGAGAATGATTTTCTTGAGGGTCCCAGATATTCATTCCCTCTCAGCCAAGAGTCCCCATCTGTTGATTTTAGTTGACATTTGAGATAACCTGCCCCCAGTAATCATCCATTTTAAATCTTGACTTCAGAAAAACAATTAAAAAACTCACTAAAGTTTTCAGCAAGAATTACCGAGTGATAAGGAAGAAGAAAAAAAATGTGGTGGAAAGCAAGAAATACAGGGAGGTAAAGATGTAAGTGGACAAAAACTTAGCAAAGTGCATTTCCAAAATCAGTAAGAACAGTAAACAGAGCTGATAAATATCTGCCAGAGTGACTTGATTTGTTATAAGATGTGACAGGGAAAATAGCTCAACTGAGTGCAGGGTTTTCATGTCTGAGGCCTTGGTTCTAGCCCCAGTTCTGCATGTGCCAAAGTGGTGTCTTGGCAGTCTCCCTCCCTCTCCCTCTCCCTCTCCCTCTCCCTCTCCCTCTCCCTCTCCCTCTCCCTCTCCCTCTCCCTCTCCCTCTCCCTCTCCCTCTCCCTCTCCCTCTCCCTCTGTCTCTCCCTCTGTCTCTCTCTGTCTCTCTCTCCCTCTGTCTTTCTCTCTCCCTCTGTCTCTCCCTCTTCCTCTGTCTCTCCCTCTCTCACTCCCTCTCCCTCTGTCTCTCTCTCTCCCTCTGTCTTTCTCTCTCCCTCTGTCTCTCCCTCTCCCTCTCCCACTCCCTCTCCCTCTGTCTCTCCCTCTCCCTCTGTCTCTCCCTCCTCATTCCCCTCTCCCTCTTCCTCTCTTTCCCCAATTTGCCCCACCCCCAACTTATATGAAACCTCCCTTCTAGAAATAGGGGGTGCATTTCAAGTGTGTGTATATATATATATATATATACACACACTTGAAATGCACCCCCTATTTCTAGAAGGGAGGTTTCATATATATATATATATGAACTTTACTTCACCAAGAACTGTCACATCTCTCCTCTTTCTTTTTATGCTAATTGATAAGTTTATCCAAGCATGCTGGCAGTTGCATGTTTATTTATCACAAGAAAATATTTAATGTCTTAAAAAAGTAACTGCTTGGAATATGGAATACACATAACATTATTCAACTGTAAGAGAAAAAATGTGTTTCTTTATACTCAACTGCTCTTAGTGTTTGGAAAATACATATGTTGTGCCATATATAATGTGGAAACTCAGTGAAGGTCTTATCAGCACACAATGTCCTTGAACTTAACTCAACAAAGTATACTTCTGTTCAAAGATGAAGAATATTTTGTATTTTGATTTTAATGTATATTTTGTCATATGAAAACTACATAAAGTTGAAAACATCCTTAATCATTTTGATACATTATGCCTTTCAAATTGATAAATTCCCTCTGATAAATGAATATTTTCTCTGTATTTTCCAAAGTGCAAGTTACAGTGTTAGTGTCCAGCAGGTATGCAAGCAATACTATTATAAGACTGATTAAATAACTGATGTCATAGTTTCCTAGTTTTTTAGAACATAGATAGAATTCATATTTCAACAAGGATTTGCTCCTCTGTAAATTATTGATTTAGAATAACAATTTACAACATCAAAGCTAACCTGCCAAAACAACTTCAAATTAAATAGCAACTTTTGTTACAATATTTTTGGAATCATATCTGGGAAGTGCAACTGACACTGGCATAGAGTAGAAATGGTTTCGACAAGGCAAGAAAAAGAATATTGACTGACAGAAGCGTGCTCTGCTGCCTTGACAAACAAGTAAGAATTCAGCTTCAATCTGTTGGAGTCTCAAGGCTCACAAACCTGCCAGATTGCCATCCTTGTGCTGAATGCAAAATAATCACTGTAGCTAGAAATGATAGATTGTAGATGGTTAGGGTGGGCAGCAACACATTTAGTCAATCTCTTCACAAGTTCTGCAAAGAGAGGCTAGTATCCATTCTCAATTCATTGAGGCATGAGTATCTTTCTTGTCTATACCCAAGTAATCATAGCTATGACTTCTCCCCACAATTCACATTTAGATTTATCTTGCTGATGTATAGTATAATAGGCTTCAGGGGTTCTCAAGGTTCTATAATACATTCTTATTTTAACTATTGAATTTCACATATTATTTCTGATCTTGATTGCCTGCTGTCACTATTGTTAGTATCTAAGTTATCAATGCTTTCCTGAGATTTTACAGTGTTCTGGG
Source organism: Erinaceus europaeus (assembly GCF_950295315.1). Classification (NCBI taxonomy): domain Eukaryota; kingdom Metazoa; phylum Chordata; class Mammalia; order Eulipotyphla; family Erinaceidae; genus Erinaceus; species Erinaceus europaeus. The sequence continues at coordinate 85,276,225 of NC_080170.1, read as the reverse complement.
TCTTGTGAAAAAGACTTTATCCTATAGATTTGTTCAGAAGATAAAAGGAAGAGGGCACTAAAAGTAGCAAACACAATACAAATTCTAGTCTTTAAAGTAATATTATAGGAAAAGTAGACTCATTTTTAATTCCCTCATTTCACTTGTCAAATCAGTTCTGACATAATCATTACTTTTAAGTTATATTTTTTACTCTCAAGCTTACCACTATATAAAGGACAAATGGATTAGTTTTATATGGAAGCAATATAAAAAATTAAGTGACTACAGTATAAATGTATCCTCTTTTTCATTATCTTCATTACATTACACTTCCCCTCCTACTAAGCAAGAATATTAAGTACACACACACACACACACACACACACACACACACACACACACACACACACACACACACATTTCTATCTCCTATTTGGCAATTTACAAGAAGATTTCTTGCTTCTATAATATAATTAATTGTTATAACCTATGTTTTCTTGAAACTGTCTTAAACATTTCCCATTGAATTACTATGACTGATTCTCACATTGTACATCAGGACTAGGGTACACTTTAAAAAAGTGCTTCTGAAACCACTCTTGTTGCTTCAGACATGAGACTTTGTTTGCAAAATCATTATGATAGCTCTCCTGCTCACAATGGAACTATTTTTTTGGAGTACTATAATATGGACTTAGTATAGATTGTTATGGCCTCATACATGCATGTGTCTATACTCCCCTAATCTTCTCTTAGGCACCAGCTTGTTCTTGAATTTCAGATTCTTGAAAGAACAACTGTTGTTACTGTTATTATTATTAATTATTATTATCAGCATCTTTTATCAGAGCACTGCCCAGCTTTGCCTTATGGTGGTGTGGGGAATGATCCTGGGACCTTGGAGCCTAAGGTATGAAAGTCTTTTCCCATAACTATTATGATATCTACCCCCGCCAACAATTGTTATTTTCTAACATAGTTAAATATACCTGCCCAATGATTGTTTCTCAAAATATTTATGTGCATACTTATACAAAAACCATAAAACATTGTCATTGTAAATTACTCAGAAGTAATATCAGAATTTTTTCCTGCATTTTTCTCTTGTAAGTAACTCCGAACCACTTATTTTCAGAATATAATTTCAAATGTTTATCTTCCAATTGTTTTATTTCATTATTTTCTACTTTTATAGTTTTCTCATTATTATAGTTTCTTTTTGAAATTGGTTTTATTAATTTTTTGGATAGACGGTCAGTAATATAGAGGGAATGGGAAGATAGGAAGAGAAACAGAGAGACACATGCAGCCCTGCTTCACTACTTGCAAAGCTTTCCCACTGCAGGTAGGGACTGAGGGTTCCAACCTCTATTGCACGGAAGGAAATTTCAGTGCTGTGATATATTTTTCTCTTTTATTATCTCTGCCTTTGTCTCTCTCTATGTGAAAATAAGTTGGTTTAAAGCAATGACAAAAGAACAATGGCTTGAGTGTTATTTCTGCTACCGTGGTCCCTGTCAACCAGTCCTTCAATGTCACTACATGACCACACACAATAACAATCCTCAGATTTTCTGATATTTATAGATACAGTTAAAATTGAAATTATTGAGGAGACAAACTACAGATGGACTACAAATTCTTGCATTCATTTATTCATTCTATACAAACTTATAAGAATCTTTCATACATAAGAATTTTTTTCCTGAGAAACTAATGATATACACAAACATGTTGGGGGTCGGGCGATAGTGCAGCGGGTTCAGCCACATGTCACAAAGTGCAAGGACCTATAAAGATCCTGGTTCGAGCCCCCAGCTCCCCACCTAAAGAAGAGTCGATTCACAAGCAGTGAATCTTTTTCTCCCCTTCTCTGTTTTCCCCTCCTCTCTTCATTTCTCTCTGTCCTATCCAACTACAAGGACATCAATAGCATCAACAATAATAACCACAATGATAAACAAGGGCAACAAAAAGGGAAAAAAAAAATCCTCCAGGAGCAGTGGATTCGTGGTGCAGGTACCAAGCCTCAGAAATAACACTAGAGGCAAGAAAAAAAATACACAAGCATTTTTCCTGTTATGAAATCTCAATCTCTCTCTCTCTCTCTCACAGGGATTCCCACACAGTCATGATGAGCCAAGACATCTAACAGATCCCTCTCTCCTCTTTCACTGGTTATTTACATTGGGAAGAACATAATGGATCCCTTTATGGACCTTTACAGGATTTTGTCCTCAATGTGGAGCAACAATGGTAGGGACTACCCCATTTTCTGAAGGGAGGTTGGACCAACATACTATACCACTCGAGGAAGATGGGCCTGACAATGGGTGTAGATGCCGAAGTTGAAAAACAAGATCAGAAAAGAAAACACAAGTAGAACCTGTGTTGGGCTGGCTTCGCGAGAGGAGACAGAAGACCAGGGACTCATGGTTGAGCTGTATGCAGTATCTCTTTATTCATGCAGGATGCAGCGCAATCTAAGCCGATCTAGACTAAAACTAACACAACTACCAACTAACTAAAACGAACAATGTTGTCCTTACATACTTTCCAAGTAGGGTGTAAACAAGATGTGACATACAGAGGCTGGAGAGAAAAGTGACTGGTGGAAGATCTGGGTGTGACAAGGAGAGGGGGCGGAGCAGGTGAGAATTCTATCACTGAACCACCAATGCCCTGGAGGGAGGGTGGTGCTTGTTAACAGAGGTTATGCAAATAGAATACAGTGTTATGTAAATAGAATGCAGGGGGCTTAAACCAAATGAAACACAAGGGGTTTTTAAAAGCAGAATTAGAAGCATACCAACAAACCTGTAATGGAATTGGCTTATTGCACCAAAGTAAAAGACTCTGGGGACGGTGGGTGGGGAGAATACAGGTCCAAGAAGGATTCAGAGGACCTAGTGGGGGTTGTATTGTTATATGGGAAACTGGGGAATGTTATGCGTGTACAAACTATTGTACTTACTGTTGAATGTAAAACATTAATTCCCCAATTAAAAACATCATAAAAAAAAGAATGTTCCTAGCTATGATCACAGAATGTGAGCTCAGACCTATAGGATTGCAGAGGTTACACAAAGGCTCATTCATTGAATATAGGCCCCAGATCAAATCGATGGGGTTTACAGTTAACACTATTTATATACTTTTCCCATATTTGGGAGCGACTCTCTTCTCTAATCCAGCTTTCTAGTCCTTTTTCCAATTATGGTACCATCTCCCCAGACAATACCTTTGGTCCACCTGCATGTTAGCTGTCATGCTCAGACAAAAATTAGTTAAGCAATGGGCCCCTTGGAATATACCTAAATTTATAGTGCTTACAGATTCTTTCTTTCTTTTTTTTTTTTAATTTTCTTTGCCTCCAGGGTTATCACTTGGATTAGGTGCCTGTACTAGAAATCCACCACCTGCTGGCCATATTTTTTCCATTGTTGTTGCTTTTGTTGGATAGGAAAGAAATTGAGAGAGGAGGGGAAGACAGAGGGGGGAGAGAAAGACCTGTAGACCTTCTTCACCACTTGCAAAGTGATTCCCCTACAGGTGGGGAGCCAGGGCTCAACCTGGATCCTTGCACCAGTCCTTGATCTTCATACTATGTGCACTTAACCTGGTAAGCTACTGCCCCCAAGGATTCAATTTAGAAGTCACATTTTCTTACTTCAAAAAGTAGGAAAGCTATCAGGGGAAAAGATGGGATATGGAGTTCTTCTTGTGGTGGGAATTGTGTGGAATTGTACACCTCTTATCCTATGGTCTTGTCAGTGTTTCCATTTTATAATAAATTTTTAAGTACTTATTTGGGGGCAGGATAGATATCACTATTGTTATGCAAATAGGATTTTATGCCTGAGGCTCCAAAGTCCCAGTATGAAAAATTTATGAGAAAAAAAAATTTATGAGAGACCAGAGCAAAGTCTAGCATGGTATGTATATTGCCAAGGATTATACCTGGAATCTCATGCACACAATATTTCCATTAACAGTTTATGCTTATGGAAGTTAAACTGATCTTCAAAATAGATATAATCTGAGCAAAGTATTACTACATATATAAATAATTTTAGACTGTCTTTACCTCTATAACCAAAGTTTTTTTAATTTACATTGTAACATTCTTTTAAAATGTGAGTATTTAGGGAGTCAGGTGGTAGCTCAATAGGTAAAGCACAGGTGGCGAAAGCACAAGGACCAGGAAAGAATCCTGGTTCGAGCCCCCAGCTTCCCACCTGCAGGGGAGTCGCTTCATAAGTTGTGAAGCAGGTCTGCAGGTGTCTATATTTCACTCCCCCTCTCTGTCTTCCCCTCCTCTATCCATCTCTCTTTGTTCTATCCAACAATGACAACAATAAAAAAGGGTAACAAAAGGGAATTGTGTGGAGTTGTACCCTTTGTACCTTATGTTTTTGTTCACTAATCCTTTCTTAAATAAAAAATTTTAAAAAAAGGGTAACAAAAGGGAATAAATAAATACATTTTTAAAAATGTGGTTATTTTACATGAGTACTGTTGGTCTGTGTTGATTCACAAACTTTGTGACATGAACTCAGGAAAAACAAAGTAGGGCAGGTAAATTTGTACCAGCTTCAAATTAGCTTGCAAATGCTCACAAGTGAAAATGCTATAAACTTTAATTATTAATTCATTCAGTAGTTTAAAAAATACACCTGGGGGTGTGTTTGTTACATGATAGAAACTTATGTAGCATTCATTGAGGTGCTTTATAATGAATCAAACTTTGGATTCCAAATAACTATATTCAAGATCGGATTCTTCCTTTTAGTGGGACTTGCTTTTCTGGGAGTCAGGTACTAGCGCAGCAGGTTAAGCACAGGTGGCATAAAGTGCAAGGACTGGCTTAAGTATCTCAGTTTTAGCCCCTGGCTCCCCACCTGCAAGGGAATCACTTCACAAGCAGTGAAGTAGGTCTGCAGGTGTCTATCTTTATCTCCCTCTCTGTCTTCCCCTCCTCTCTCCATTTCTCTCTCTCCTATCCAACAATGATGACAACAACTACAAAAATAAAACAACAAGAGCAACAAAAGGGAATAAATAAATAAATATTTTTAAAAGTGTGACTTGCTTTTCCTGTGCATTGATGTTCCCCTACAAAATGATAATGATAATACAAATTTTGAAATGTTGAGAGACTTTGAAAATCATCTAACATTGTGATAGTGACTTTTTAGCCCACCTCATCTAATAATAGGTAGATAGACTTCTAGAACTGGTTGGGCCCAATAATAGTTATAATAATAGATGCTCTCATGAAATGACGAGTAACACAAAACATAAACTGTGTTCTTTATCCTGATAAATCTAGCTTTATGGAGTACAACTTACTTTTACTATTTTTGAGTAAGCAATTAAAAATACCAATTTTAAATCAATGAAGAAATAAGTATTTCATAAACACTTAGTGAAGTGTTGCCTATCCAAGTGTCACTCATGCATTTATCATCTTTTGAAAGAACAGCATATTTTCTAGCAACACAAAAGATGCTGTGACTTACAATATCTGACTGCCTTTTTTTATGTTATTTGTTGTTATGGCCAAGGACATTCTATGAGTGACAAGATAACATGGGAACATGAATAAAGAAAACTAGTTGTTATGGAAACTGATTTTCTTAGAATAAGCAGTTGGATAAGCAGCTATTGCTTTAGTCTCATTCTCTACTTCCCAATTTTAAGCTGACTACAACTCATACTTTAGGCAATTAGTTTTCATTTAAAACCATATTGTATGTGCTGGCAATATGTAATAGTTCACTTGAGAGGGTGCTTGCTTTGCCATGAGAACATACACACAGACACACACCTAGAATGCAGATGTATTATTTAATCACTTATACCATTATCATTGACTTATTTTTAGTAGTCTTTCTTCTATAAAATATTTTAATTTATTTATTATTGGATAAAGACAGAGAAATTGAAAGGAGAGGTAGGAGATAGAGAGGGAGTGAGACAGAGAAATACCTATAGCTCTGCTTCATGGCTTGTAAAGTTTTCCCTCTACAGGTGGGGACCAGGTGCTTGAACCTGAGTCCATGAGGACTGTAATATGTGCACTTAACCAGGTGCTCCACTATCTAGCTCCTTATTGACTTCTTTACAAACAACAGCTTTTTGTTTGTGCCAATTAAAGTTTTGGACTTTTCATTCTAGATAAAAAATGTACTCTAGACATTCACTGAATGTTGGTACAATAGAGCTAAGAGGTATTGAATGGTATATTTTTCCAACAAAAAAATAGACTCCTGCTGGATAGATAATATGGATTACAATAGGAAAAGTTATGGCAGAATAAGTAGATAACATATCTGAGGTGACAAGAATGAAGAAGTATGAATTTTACTTTTTAGTTTCCTCTAACACCTGCGAAATCTATAAGGCAGAATTAGGAAGTGGAGTAAACGAGGTATAACTTCATAATAGTTAGAGATTCTCTAAAGGGAATACAGAAATACCTTTGATTGCAGAAATATTAAGAGCAATGTATTATTTCACCTCATTTAATGTGGAGACACATGGGCCCTGAATCTAAAGGGCAATGCAGAATTCTGGGTGGGACTTGTTCCCTGTCTGCATACCAGTAACAGCTTTTCTGTATTAATGGGAAAATAGAGATATGAACTCATGTCTTAGAAAATGAACTTCTCATCAAAGTCCTTTGGAACTTTCTATCACTACAAAAAGACAGCAGTTATGGACAAGATATTACTTCTAATTGCACAAATAGAACCCAAACAAATCTAAGATATTCCTCTCCTAATCCTACAGCAGCTGCTAACTCGTGACTTAGAAAAGTAGGAAGTATCTCCTTTATGCATCAAAGCAAAGGACTCTGGGGAAGGGGGACAAGAAGAGGAATGAGGGGAAGGAGGACTTTCAGGTCCTGATATACAGGGAACCTAATTTAGGGGGGTAAAGTGTGCTGTAGACACCTATCTTGGTGAAATGTGAAATTGTACCCATGTGCCAACAAATATTTAATCTCCCAATTAAAAAAAATACAGATTAAAAAAGAAGATGATGATGATGAATCTACTGGACCTAGATGAGTTGGAAGGGGATCCCATCTTATTCCTTCAGTTCAGCTCCAGGCCCCAGTTCCTTAGACTCTTTATAGCCCTGTCATGAACCCCCCACCCAATACCTTTTGTCCCCAGATTTCCATGTAGTTCTCTGACAGACTAAATCAGAACTGAGACTCCTCCTTAGTAGCACCATGAACTATACAGCATCCTGGAAAGGAGTAATACCCCCATTCTACTTGGAAATCATTGTAATTTTTAAAAATATGCCTCCAGGACTTTGGTAGTGGGTATAATGTGGAACTAAACCCTGTAATATTACAATCTTGTAGCCCATGATCAGTCATAAAAATGAAAATAAATAAATAACTACAAAAACATAGGCAGGAGAGATAACTACAATGGTAGTACATTAAACTATTACCACAGTCCTTGAGATCTCTAGACCACAGCAAGCCAAGGTTGAGCAGTGTTATAATCTTTCTGCCTCTCTCACTAAAAAAAAGTAAATAGTTTTTAAATGCTGGGGTGGGAAGGATATAAAAAATGAAAGTACTAGAGATATCCATGCCTGAAGCACCAGAAGGTACAGGATCAATTCCAGGCACCACCATAAGCTACAAGTGAGCAGTGCTGTGAGAAATACATACATACATACATACATACATACATACATACACACATACATACATACAACATGCATTTATACAAGGATAAACTAAGAAAGAATGAGAGAGACTGATAGAAAGACAGACAGATGAAGGAAGGATGGAAGAAAGGGAAGGCAAAAGGGTGAAGAAATGCTCACTGGGTTCAAAGCTTCTAATGACTGAAACACTTCATGAATGTTCTCCTCATATCCAAAGAAGGCCTTATACAGAAGTCACATTTCCTTTGAAGGCCTACAGGTGACTCACCCAGTTATGCACACACAGGTCGCCAAGTCCAAGGAACCTATTTGAGCCTTTGGCTATGCAAGGGACTACCTTTAGAGGTAAAGCTTCTCTCTCTCTCTCTCTCTCTGTCTCTCTGTCTCTATTTCTCTCTCTCTCTCTCCCCCTTTCTCCCTCTCCCCCTCTCCCTTCTCCCTCTCCCTACCCCACCCCCACCTCCTTCCCTTCCCTCTCCCCTCTCCCCTCTTCCCTCTCCTCTCCCTTCTCCGCTCTTTCCCTCTCTCCCTCTCCTCTCCTCCCCTCACCTTACCTCCTCCACTCCCCTCCCCTTCCTCTCCCCTCCCCTCCCCTCCTTTCCTCTCCTTTCCTCTCTTCTCTCCTCCTCCTCCTCCTCCTCCTCCTCCTCCTCCTCCTCTTCTTCTTCTTCTTCTTCTTCTTCTTCTTCTTCTTCTTCTTCTTCTTTTTTCTCTCTCTCTCTGTCTCCCTCTCTTTCATACTCTAACTAAAAGAAAAAAGAGAACACTGGGAGCAATGAAGTACAGGCAAAGGGTCCAGGGATATAACCCTGTAGGCAAAGATAGAATTGTCATATTGCTATCAGTGTCTACTGCTAGAATCAGCTCAGCTCAGACATGCTTCATGTGGGAGGAGACAAAGGGACTTATGAAGCTCATCATATATATCTTTTCGAAATAACCAGTTTTCTCTTGATAACTAGGTAATTGGCTTAACAAGACCCCCAACCTCGGAATCTAGGGATCAAATTTTTCTGTGATTCATCTCAACAAGTATTTCTTGAACTACTGTCATAAAATAGTAAATCAAATCAACAATCAATATTGGATGATGATGGTTAAAGTCTAAGTCCTAGAGTTAAGATTGCTGCTGAGCAGAAAGAGATAATTTTTCATCAAGCACAGTAAATAATAGCTTTGTTTTACGTACAGATTTACGATGGTCAGATCATTCAATAGTACTGTGTAATTGAAACAAATTCCTCTCAGTGGTCAGTGACCGCTGATGAAATTTCAGATATAAAGTACAGGTCAACATGATGATAATAGCAGGCAATAAAACTTTGGCCTTTGAACTTCTGTGACTATTCCTCTTAGCCATTCCATTGCTCCAGCAGACATGTCCTTGGTTATATGTGTATGTAGGTGAGTAACTATTCTCTAGCCTTTTCTGGCAGTCCTTTGCAATCAGTGGTCCTGTCAAGCCCAATGCTTCAGTTTCATAACTGTAATTGGATTGTCTGACTTCCTATTCACTTGGTACATGATTCTGCTTATTTCTCTTTAAAAAAAAATCAATAAATGGCTTGTGGTGCCTTTAATAGAGAGAAATCAAGTTTTACCATATTATAGAGTTGACATTTTTAACATTTATTCCCCCAAAAGGCCATTGGGACTGTCAGACCCAATGAATAGGTTTTGAATAAATTGGATTGTCTGGTCTCAAGAAGCACAATAATATGAATACATCTCAGAGAGGAAATCTAAGAGCTATATCACAGCTTCCTTAAACAATAATATTCTGAATTCTATATTTATGAATTTCTATTCTTTCTCCTTTCTCTTTTCTTTCATCTGATCTAAAAACTCAAATGAAGTTATAAAAACATGAATTACTTTACATTTGTGCCTTAGGATGATGTTGAAACTACTATAAAACTATGGGAATGAATATATATATATATATATATATATATATATATATATATATACACACACTTTATAAACACATACATTTACACATGCATATATGACATGGCAATCTGAATAAATGGGTCTCTCTTCGTGTGTGTGTGCATGTGTGTGTATAATGCTATAATAATATCCTGGATCTATGGAACTGTTCCAGTAGACAAAAACACAAGGATGGAATAACTATCACTACTAAATCCTGAAGGAGAGAAGAAGTGTTCTGAAAATAATAAGTAAATTAACATCTTTCAGTTTTCAGCAAAAGCTTGGTTCTTTTTAGAATCAAGCTGGCACCACTAGTTCTATATTGACTTGAGTAAAATTCACATTTTAAAATAATATGAGATATTGAAAAAAGACTTGAGGCTACTTGCCTAAAATCATATTCAATCCACATTTCATTGTTACTTGTATAAGTATTTATTCTGCAGGTGGTAGAGGTTTTTCCACTGGGTAGAGAACATTATCAAATATTTCCATCTTCCTCTGAAGCATTCACTATTAACTGCTGTTAGAAGCAGGATTCTAAACTAAGTGGGCCAATGGTTTGTTCTGGTAGGACAGTTCCTGAGTTTTAATGGGCACAGATTGTTTGGATGGGAAAAGTAAAAATTATTAGACAAAAACTTTAATATCTTTGAGTAGCATTTTTTTTTCTAGTACATACTTCTAATTCTATGTTTTTTTAATTCAGTATTTTAAATTTAATTACAAAACATGGAAACTTAAAGTAAAATAGTAAAAAACAAAGTTCACAAATATGTTTCTTTAAAAAATTAAATTATGTAACTGAAAAGTTAGAACTCAGAATCTGCATGTGCGAGTCCCTGAGTCAATCCTGACTGAAAATGATACAGCAGTAATTTAATCTCACATTCTCTCCCTATTTTGTCATTTCACTTATAAAATAATTAAGACTAATTAAAAATATCCCTGCCTAGTGAACTTCAGATCAAGATGACAAAAGTGTAGCAACCTCTGCTCTGCCACTATCACACCCCAAACCACAACATATATGAAAAGTACAGCATAGAAACATGATTGGTCCTCAGAGGAGCTAACAATAAAGAAAAACAAACAAGATGCCAATCAATCAAACAAACAAAAAAACGCCAAACAACAACAATAGAACAATATAAACTAGGTGGAGAGGAAAGACTCTTACAGCAACTAAGCTAAAAATGCTCTCCCTTTTCAGATCTTTCTGCTGAGACCATCTGGCCTACTGGGAGGTCACCACTGATGGTTTAGTTGCTTTGGCCCAGTTACTTTTACTTTTGCTGCCTATATGGGCTTCACTTTTTCTATGGACACCCATTGGGCCAGCTGCATCGGTCATGGCTGCCAAGTTGAACTCACTACTCATGGCTCAACATAAAGTAATTATGCCTATCTGATTTCAATCTGCCTGATTCCAAATAGGCCCCTAACTGTCAAATTTAACATAGTCCTGGCATAGCTTGCTCAATTCCAGTAGATCTCATGCCTCTGTTGTCATCATTTAATTCCAGTAAAGACCTTATCACCCACTGCCGCAGCACTTTCATGACAATTTGGGAAATCAGTGTAACTCACCTGTAATGTTAGACCAGGATATAACAGCTTGAAGAAAAACCCAGATTATATATATATCCAGATGAAGACTTACACTAACTAATATTAGAGATGTTCAGTAAATTGAGAGGAATTATGATGGAGAAATACCATAAATTCAGAGAAATAATAAGGAAACTTATAGGTAAATTCACAATAGTGATCAGAGGTAACAACACAGAAGAGAACATCTTCAAGTAAATAGATGCCAAATATCTAGAACAAGAATAAAAGGCATAAGAAGCCATACCACCTCCTTGAAAAAAAATAGTAAAACCAAAAAAATAAAACACTAAAACAAATGAAGATACTATTAGAAAGTTATAGAACAGCATTAATAGGGACAGCAGCCATGTCATATGTTTACAAGAAGAAGGAGAAATGGCAGGATTCATTTTTTTAATTTAATTCAAAATTTGGCTGAAAATGTCTTCAAATTAAAGAGGAGGATAGGTCCCTACATCCAGAAGCATGATGGGTATCAGAAAAATGAACTTAAACATATGATTAACAAAACACATGATAGTTAAAATGGCAAAAATCAAAGGCAAAAACATAATTTTGAATACTGTTAGAGGAAAGAGTAATCTATAAAATAAAACCCATAAGATGGCTCATTTATTTCTCAATAGAAAGTCTAAAGGTTAGCACGGACTCGCAGAGTGTACTCAACTTTCTAAGTGAAAAAGGAATCCACTCAATAATATTTTATATTGCCAGGGTATCCATCTGGTTCAGAGATAGTATAAAGAACTTTGTAGACTGACATTTCAGACTCATCCTCTGTGGACACAGTCAGAAGTGAAACATTTTGAGGTGATACCGGTTGCATTGACTAGGCTGAGACGAGCAGATTCTGTTATCAATTGGTATGGGTCGAGAGAAGACTGCTGAAAAATGAGCCCCACAATTGAGGCTCTAGAACTAGGTGGAATATAGGTTTTATAGAAAATGGAGAGGGTTCCTGCTGTCTTAGGGTTTAAGAAGGCTTTGGAAATTTGGTTGACTTTGAAAATCTCATTGTGAGAATTTTCTGTATCATACAAGACTTCACCATGATTTATGTTGTTTACTGCTATTTACATATAGCCACAGCTAATAGAGTGACACAGCCAGGTGTTTCTGAACTCTCTGTTCTGAGATTATAGGTGATTTAATATTTCAAAGAAAAAGTCATTATTAGAAATGTATTAACAATTTAAGCCCACTTTTAAGTTTTAATTAAGTCACCAATTAGAACTTTAAGTGTTTATGTTAAAGGAATATATACTCAGAACTGAGGTAAAAAAGTTTGAGGCTTTCAATCTACTTTCCCCTCACATATTGATTAAATAGTAACTTATAAGACTATACATTAATAAGAGTGTATAGTAACACCATTCCCACCACCAAATGTCTGTGTCTCTACCCTCACCCCACTATAGTGAAACTGAAAATATCCCCTCACCTCCACCCAGAGTTTTTTTCTTTTTTTACTAGATGCAATACTCCAAACTCACTTAAAATCTGCTTTGCATTTCTGTTCTTCTTTCTCAACTTTTGTTAATGAGTGGGATCATCTCATACTTATCTTTGTCTATCTGACTTATCTCACTTAACATGATTCCTTCTAGCTCCATCCAATTGGGTCAGAGAAGGTGAGTTCGTTAATAGCTATTCTTAACAGCTGAGTAGTATTCCATTGTGTATATATACCACAACTTCCTCAGCAATTTATCTGCTGTTGAGCATCTGGGTTGCTTCCAAGTTTTGGCTATTATGAATTGTGCTGCTATGAACATAGATCTACACATAGTTTTTTGGTTGGGTGTGATGGACTCCTTAGAATATATCCTTAGGAGAGGTATTACTGGGTTGTGTGAAAGATCCATTTCTAGCCTAGTGAGTGTCTTCCACACTGTTCTCCAAGGGGGTTGGACCAATTACATCTCCACCGACAGTGCAGGAGGGTTCCTCTGTCTCCACATCCTCTCCAACATATGTCCTTGTTTTTGATGTATAACATTCTCACAGGGGTGAGGTGGTATCTCACTGTTGTCTTTATTTGCATTTCTCAATCAGTGACATGGAGCAATTTTTCATATGTTGGTTGGCCTATTGGATCTCTTCTCTGGTTAATATTCTGGTCATATCCTCTGCCTATTTTTGGATGGGGTCATTCACTTTTTTCTTGCTAAGTTTGAGAAACTATATATTTTGGTTATTAGCCTCTTGTCTGATGTTTGGCATGTAAAGATCTTCTTCCATTATGTGAAGAGTCTCTTCATTTGGGTAATGGTTTCTTTTGCTGTGCAGAAACTTTTCAATTTGATATGAAATGAAAAATCTATAGGCTCCTGGTGAATGCCTACTTCTACATCCCAGTAACCCAAGTGGTGGGATCTGATTTTAGCCAATCTGATCTCACCTTTATTGTCAGCACGTTGATTGACTCTGTTTCTAACCTATCATCGTGTTCCATGCCCAGTTTGAAACTGATATGCTCGGTATTATGGCACAAGCTTGTGCAGTTCTGGTAGGAATAGGCCTGTAACCCATTAATGTAAAATAAATGTAACTCCCTGCCCTCCATGTGGCCTCAAGTTTTGTTATTTGGTTTTTAGTACTTTTGAGCTATATTATGAATTTTTTATTACAGTTGTAGTACTATTGATTTGTTTTTGACTTAGTCTTCTAAGCAATTGGTTTTGTGTCATCAAAGATGCCCTGAAGGTTTAGATTGGAAAGTTCTCTGCCAGTATTTTCCTCTAAATATTGATAGTTTCTTGCCTAACATCCAGGCCCTTGATCCATCTGGAGTTGACATATTTCTGGTGAGATAATGTGGTTCAGTTTCATTCTTCTGCATGTTTCAACTCAGTTTTCCCAGCTCCACTTATTACATATACTTCCCTTGCTCCATTTAACAATTTGGGCTCCTTTATCAAAGATCAGATGTACTTAATTGTGGGGGGCTATTTCTGGGATTTCAATTCTGTTCCACTGGTATGTGTATCTATTTTTATTCCAGTACCAGGCTGTTTTGATTTTGATGGTTTTATAATGTAGTTTGAGATCTGTGAGTGTGATGCCTCCATTTCTATTTCTTTTCCTCAAGTTTGTTTAGTGATTATAGGTGTTTTCTGGTTTCAGATAAATGATTGCACTTTTTGTCCTGTTCTCTTAAAGAAACTTGGTAAGACTTTGATGGGTATTGCATTGAATTTTCATATGGCTCTGGGTAGAATATTCAGTTTGACTGTATTAATTCTTCTAATCCATGATCATGAGATATTTTTCCATTTCTTTGTATAATTTTCTATTTCCTGAATAGCATCTAATACTTTTCTGTATACAAGTCTTTCACTTCTTTGGTCAGATTTATTCCTAGATATTTTATTGATTCAGCGGCAATGGTGAATGGTAGTGATTTCTGGATATACTCTCCTTCAGACTTAGTGTGTACATAAAGAAATGCCACTGATTTTTGTACACTGATTTTGTAGCCTGAGACTTTGCTATATTGCCTAATTATTTCCAATAGCTGATAAAGGAAAGAGATAGTGACCAAAGGGACCATGATTAGAGTGTACTAACAGGCCAAACCATTATTTTGGGGCCCTACTCAGGAAGTCCTGGGATTCCCACATAGAGATGATGGGACTCGACCTCTAACAGAGCCCACCCTCTACCATCACAGGTTATCTCCATCAGGAACAACATTATAAAACCTCTTGCGGGCTTCTACAGGACACTTTCCTCAATGTATAAAAGTGGTAGAAATTGCCCCACTTTTTGAAGGGAAGTTGGGTCAACACACTCTGCCACTGAAGGAAGACTCATCCAGAAATGAGTGTATTCTAGAATGTTCCTAACTATGACCATGGAATTCGACCTCAGATTGATAAAGATACAGAGGTTTCAAAGGCTCCTGTGCTAAACATGAATAGGCATGAGCCCTAGGTCAGATCAATGGAGTTTACAGTTAATGGTATTTATATACTTTTCTCATATGTTGGACCATCTCTCTGCCCTGATCCAGCTTTCTAGTCCTATTCCAAACTCTGGCACCAGTTTCCTAGACAATATTTTTAGTCCACCTGCATGTCAGCTGTTGGGCTCAGGCAAAAATTAGTAGTCATGGGCCCCTTGGAATATACCTAAAATAGACCAAATAGCTTTTCCAACATGAATGCCCAAAATCTCATCTGCTATATTCTAACCATTATGTTCCTGATTATTAAGCAATTTGTTCTGCTTTATATCTTAATGATTTTCAGCCACAAAGTTAAAGAAGCTACCATGATGCCAACCAGACTTCCCTGGGCAGATGACCTTACCAATGTGTCCTGGAACCCCACTTCCCCAGAGTCCTACCCAACTAGGGAAAGATAGAAACAGGCTAGGGTTATGAATCTACCTATCAATGCTCATAATCAGTGGAGAAGCAATCGCAGAAGACAGAAATTCTGGTACATAAAGAATAGGGAAATATCTAAGGGGATGAGGGGATACAGAATTCTGGTGGTAGGAATAATTGAACTGTATGGAACTGCACCACTCCTATCCCACAATCTTGTCAATCATTATTGTGTCAATAAAAAATAAACATCCACCTGTAAAACATTGGGTAAAAATGCTAACAGAACTTAGAAAAATGTAATAATAAAATTACTCAAACATAAAAGAAAAAGGATGTGAGCGTGATCTGTCTGTGACATATGCCACCCCATTGATCTATTGATCACCAGGGTTGATTCAGCTGATCTGGATGGCTAGGCAGTTGTCCCTTTCCTCCCTCACCACTACATGTGCATCCCTCCAGAAGCTGCACTTGTTTGAAGAGGACAGCCTTCCCAGAATAGAGAAGGACGGCTCTTCGGTAGAGGGTATATGAATAGCTGTGCTCCCCTGCTAGAACCTTCAAACAAGCTATCAAGAAAAGAAAGAAAAAAGAAAAGGAAAGAAAAGAAAAGAAAAGAGAAAAGAAAAGAAAAGAAAAGAAAAGAAAAGAAAAGAAAAAAGAAAAGAAGTAAAAGAAAATGAAAACTCTTTCCCAACTCAGGAGTTCTTTCAGGAACTAGGATTTCCCTGTACTTCTACCACCAAGGTACCTTACCTACACAGGGTTAGTCCTCCACACACAGCCCCTACCAAAATAGATATATATATGTATATATTATTTGTAATTGAAGTCTCACATGGAGCATGTTGTTTTAAAGGAAATTATATTTTTCTCTTGAACCAGCTAACTGACATTTCATAAAGTAAATTATGCACTCCAAGTTTGAGTAAGTTCAGATATTTACCTTAGAATATGTTTCATAGCTAGAGCATACCATTTTGAACACTGTAACAGAATCCTTCTGGAGAAAAAAAATTTTCTTTAATCTTATGTTAAACTCTTTTTTTGTTCTATATCTGTGGAGTTAATTCCCTGTGATTTCTGGAAGGACTATCATTTGGTATTATTTCTTCTCCGCCTCCCCTGACACATGCTTCAGCACTCAGTGCAGAAATTTGTAACCTGTGGTAACTCTATGAATACTATCCAAAATATTATCCAAAATATTATCCAAAAGTATCACTAAATGTAAATATATAATCAACAGTGATTACTTTTTTGTTTTTAACCGTGCCAGTAGTGGCTTCATTATTTAGCTACAATTGTAAAGCAAACAATAAACAAGAAGCCTTGCTAGATTCTGAATTCTTAGTTACATTTGTAAGAGTGGTATGAAACCACTGCCACAAGGGGGTTTTCAGTCTACAGTCTGTTTTATATCAGTCGATGAATAGGGCTGCAACTCATTTTTATGTTTCTGGCCTTGGGAGTTGGGATTGTCATTCATGTCAAAGGCTTATCCTTGCTCCTGTACTTTACTTCCCAACACCATCTACCTTAGTTCCACCACCTCTTTTCTCCCTACCCTGTATGTTCATACTCTCCTCTATTGTTTCACTTCTTAGAGTATAAATATATACTTGAAAAGGAATCCACTCTCATTTTCACCTTCTCTGGTTCTCTCCATTTTTCTTACTCAAATGACTATCTTTTGTTCTAGTCTTTATTTCCTCATGTCCCATTTGCTATCCTTTTATGATAAAAATATACTATTTTATTTCTCTTTTATTTTTATTATACTTGATAATGCATATAGAAATTGAGAGGTGAGGGAAGATAGGGAGAATGATAGACATTTGCGGACCTGTGTCACTGCTTTTGAAGCTTCCTCCCTGCAAACAAAGCTTCCTCCCTGCACACAAGGAGCGGTGACTTGAAAAGACAACATTTTTTTAATAATCTTTCTACCCTTTTTATTTCTCCCACTTTCTACCCATTTTATTTCTTCCCTTTCTACCCATTTTATTTCTCCCACTTCTTACTTTAATATGCTTATTTTTTTTTTCTTTTTAGACAGAGACGGAGAGGTAGAGAAACATTGCATGAATGAAAGGGGCCAAGAGACCACAGCATCAAAGCTTCCTTCAGTGTGGTGGGAGATAGCCTCAAACCTGGGTCATGCACATGGCCAAGCACTGCACTGTTAAAGTGAATTATTTCATCAGGCCTCACTTGAGTTGGGAAGTGTACATGACTCTGGGTTCTCCTTATTTTCTGAATCATTCACTATTTTAGATATTATAGCCCAATACTGTGATGTATTTCATTCTTTTAAAATAATTATTCTATTCTATTAAAAATAGAAAACATATATTAACCATATTTTTATCCCCAATATACAACACAGTATTAGGGATGATTACTAGAACTAACAAATACCTTTTATTAGTACCCAACCATTTTGGATCACATTTTAAAGTCAGAGCGGGAAAAGAAGAATGAGCAAGCTTACTGATTGCATTTGTGTGTGCATGCATGTGTGTGCATGCTCTGTGAACCTGTGATAAATGCAGTGGTATTTTCCAATTAACTTTCTAGTACCCAAGAGAACATTATAGGTTCAACCAACTTAACATGAACTAATTTTAAATGTCTTTTGACCTATGTTAGTTACTCTGAGGATAGAGGGAATACTGGAAATGTAGTACTTTAAATTATTAACTGCATATAACATATTGATTATATAAAATAAATTTGACCTGTTTTGGAAAAAAATATGGAAGTTAAATAGTGATTTATATGACAACAATTTAATAGGAATGTACATAAATACCATTCCCACCAAAAAAGACTTTGTCCCATCACATTCTGCCCCCTCTCCCTGTACCCCCCCCCCCCCCCCAGTGAAGCCGAACACCCAACCTCACCCTCAACCCAGAGATTTTTACTTTGGTGCCCTACTCCAAATTCAGTTAAATCCTTCTTTGAGTTTCCCTTTGTGTTCTTCTTTCCCAACTTCTGTTTATGAGTGGGATCACTAATTAATATGAGAGGGGAAAAAGTGATTGAATGTCTCAAAATTTTTAATGCACAGACCATAGGCTGAGTCTTTGATATGATGACTTTCTTAAAAGTTTAGAACAGAAGCTTTTTTATTCTCATAGAAGCAACCGGTGGCACAGCTATATACAATAATGTCAAAGGACATAAACTATGACGATGTTTTGTATGATACAGCACATCCTAACAAAGGGATTTTTCAAAGTTAACCCAAATGACAACTAATTTGATTATAGCAATAATTATCTATTGTCTTATTAAACCCTAAGAGAGCAGGAACCTCCTACTTCCTCTATAGAGCCTATACTTTCCCCTGTCTGGGAACCTCTAGGGTGGGGCTCAATTTCCTGCATGCTTCTCTCAATGCATACCAAATGATATTTATCTGCTGATCCCAACCTAATCAACACAAGTACCACCTCAGCATGCTTCACTTCTGACTGTGTCCAGAGATGTCAGGTGTTGAATGTCAACCTTTTAGCCTCATTACTCAGGTGAGACCTTTCCTTTCATAGGATTCTCTAATTCCATTCCACATGGATCACTTCCAAACAATGTGCCAAAACCTAGATATAGACCAGGTCCCATGAGATAGGGCATATGTTCACATGTATCCATGAATTAGGGCAAAATATATACCTGAAAGCAAAAGTACACAATAGTCTGAAGTAAGTCAGTATAAAGTTCATAATGAAATAGTGTCTAATTAGATTTAGATACCCTCCTCACCTACTTCCCATTACACTTCCCTCACTCATTCCAAAGCTAACCTTATAAAATCAGCAAAAGCTGAATAAGGGCAAGAGACTGGCATACTTTAATGATGACTCTTTAGTCACTATCAGGCCACCCCATCAGATGGAGCCCTATTTCAGGGAGTCCTGAGATTCCCAAACAGACATGATGGACCTAGACCTCGAATAAATCCCTCTCCCTAATGTTACCAGTCATCTCTATCAGGAACAACAAAATAGACCCCTTTGTGGGCCCCATAGGACCTTACCCTCAACTTGGATCAACAATGGTAGAGAATCTTCCATCCTCTGAAGGGAGGCTGGACAACATATTCTATGTTCTACCTGAGGAAGATGGGTCTTGAAATTGGGGGAGCTTGGAACTTTCCTACTGATGACCACAGAATGTGAGCTCAAATCTACAGGGATGCAGAGGTCACATAGGTCAGATCACATCAAATCAATGGGGTTTATAGTCAACAATATTTATAAACCTTTCCCATATTTGGAAGCTACTTTTTTTCCCAGATCCAGCTTTCTGGTCCTTTTTCCAGCCATGACATCATCTCCCCAGACAATAATTTACATATCAGGTTTCAGGCTCAGGGGAAAAAAAAAACTAGTATAGTCATGGGCCCTTTGGAATATAACTAAAATATATCTATTAACTATCTACAAAATAGAGGACCCTCCCCCCAACTCTTTATCTGCACTATTCCAGCCTTTAGGTTAATGATTAGTCAACAACTTGTTTGGCTTTATATGTTAACCATCTTTCAACTACCAGGTTCCAGATGCTAGCATGATGCCAACCAGACTTGCCTGGACAGACAACCCTACCAATATGTCCTGGAGCCCCACTTCCCCATAGCCCCTCCACACTAGGGAAAGAGAGAAATAGGCTGGGAGTATGGATCGACCTGTCAATGCCCATGTTCAGTGGGGAAGCAATTACAGAAGCCAGACCTTCAACCTTCTGCATCTCACAATGACCTTGGGTCCATACTCCCAGAGGGATAAAGAACAGGAAAGTTATCAGGGGAGGGGATGGGTGGGAACTGTGAGGAGTTGTATCCCTCTCATCCTAAAAGGCTGAGTCTTTGATATGTTGACTCTCTTAAAAGCTTAGTCCAGGGAGAACCAAAGCAACTGGTGGCATAACTATATGCAAATAATGCCAAAGGACATAAAGTATGGTGAGGGTGTGTATGATATAGCAAACCCTAACAAAGGGATTTTTCAAAGTTAACCCAATTGCCAAACAGTATGGTTATTGCAATAACTATCTATTGTCTTCTTAAACCCTAAGACAACAGGAATCTCCCACTTCCTTCTATAGAGCCTATGTTTCTCTCAATCCTGGAACCTCTGGGGTGGGGCTCACTTCCCTGCATGCTTCCCTCAAGTCAGGCCAAATGATATTGCATCTGCCCATTCAAACCTAATGAATGCAGGGAGTACCATCTCACCATGCTTCACCTCAGACTGTGTACAGAGATGTCAGGCATGGATTACCAATCCTTCACCCTCATCACTAGGGTGAGACCTTTCCTTTCATAGTATTCTCTCATTCCATTCCAGGAGGTTCACTTCCTAACAAAGTTCCAAAACCTAGATATAGGCCAGGACCCTTAAGATAGATCATATGTTCATATGTATCCATAAATTAGGGCAAAATATATACCTGAAAGCAAAAGTACACAATAGTCTGTAGTAAGTCAGTATCAAGTTCATAATGAAATAGTGTCCACTTAGACTTAGATATCCTCCTCACCTACTTCCTATTACAGATTCTTAGAAATGAATGAGTAAGCAATTAACATGTGTTTATTCCAAAGCCTTTCAGAGGCAATGTCTGACTACCAAATAACACAACACACACTAACTGCCAGTCCCTAGTATCAGCTCTATTTCTTGGTATTTTAGCTATTTTAAAATGTTATTTCCAAGGAGTTGAGGTCATTGTAAAGGGCACACAACTCACTTAGAAAATTATTCTTCTAGAAACCTTATTATTTTAGATCAGTTAACACCTCTTTTCCTAGTAATTGTCAGAGTGTCTATGCATTCCACATAAGAGACCATGAGGGAGTAATGAGTGGTGCTTACATACAATTCAACCTATATGAACAGGAGAAAGTTCTAATCTCCTCAAAGAATGATGAAGCTTTGTTTCCCCAGTAAGGAATTTATGGTATAGTTCATTGCATTCTCAACTGGAGCCAAGAATATGCCCAGCAATGTCATGAGACAGATAGTTTTTTGGTTATCCATTTTTTACTACTAGTCTGATGACTCTAATTAGTAAGGAAATTGAATTCAAATGCCATGTGAGACAACATTTCATAAGTAATGTTCAGTCCAGTGTGGGGGCCATAGATTTAGAATTGTATTTTTCATAAATTATGATAATAATATTTCTGAAGATTTATTGTCAGCAGAGAACTCACCTATTCTTCCATTTATCCTGAATTTTGAATATTGCTAAATGAAATCCAAGTTAATGGCAGTTTTATTTGGATGGTGCAGACTAAATCTCAACAGATATAACTGACCTTCCATATATGACAGAGCCTTTTCATATGGAAATAGCAAGACTTTGGCCCAATACTTCAAGCCCCACACTCTAAGATTTCCCCCTGAGTCATTAAAATGAGTGTCTGCTCCACTAAGTTTAAGGATATGAATGCCTGCAGACAAGTGTGGGGTCAAGGCATCACCCAAGTAATTTAAGTAAACTATACTTTTTTTTTCTCAAAGGGAGACTTTTTCAGATAATAATGTAGTTGGAATTAAATTCTCCTGAGAATTTCTCCACTTCTCTCTCTGCTATGTGTAGATCAAAGTATAGAGACTTGGCCTGGGACAATTGAGAAATTAATAACCGAAGCAAAGGTTTAAGAAATCCATAGTAATGACACAAATGAGAGCTATCAAATTAGAAAACCAAAATGAAAACACACTAAACACTTCAAAATTTAATTAGAAAAGTTCCAAGTTCAGACCACACAGAGGCCATTACACACCAGTACTCTATATTAGAACCTGAAAAGGGGTCTCATTATGGTAAAATGTGACCTTGGGGAGAAGGTAAGATGTACTCACGGCCTCCTTTATTCTACTTGTCTTTGAGGGCTTATCCTCATATAATCTTAGAAAAGGCAGGGATACAGTATGAAACAAGCTGACATATCTTCAATTTAATTTTCTCAGGAGACTAAATTCATTCTTTCTCCCTCTGCCAATAATAATGGTATTGTAATTGATTGGAGACTGCTCACCATAAACCGTTCAAAATTATTTTTTTTCAAATTAATAAGCTACAAACCATAAATTATCTTCTGATCCTTGGGAACCATTCTTATTGACTTTCAAGTTCAATATTGTATATCAGGCAAGTCTCACTTTTTCCCTTTGCAACATACTAGGAAAAGGGTGGGGGTATGGATTATGTATGTTTGTAATGTCTTTCTTTTCTATAGCCTTTTTCATACAAATTTTATATAATACAAACACTTTATAAATACTTCTATAATATAGGAGAGTGTAGAGAATAAAATACAAAAATAAGGCAGAGGCAAGATTCCATTCTTAAATTAATTTTATATGGTATCTATCTTTAATGGTTCTATACACTTTATCTTATTATTTCAGATCTTCAGTTTTTTATTTTCATTAGGAAATTAGTTCTCAAATTATAAGTATATGATAAATGGCATAAGGAATCCAAGGTATACATCACCCAGTAAATATAACAGCCAGGATTCAACTCCCTTAGCAGATAGCTGACAGAATCCTGAGGATAAAAACTGGTGCCTGCTTTATCAAATTAAGATGCAAATTTGAGCCTAGCTCCTACCACACTAGGGAAAACTATATTGTGGTGATGTAGTCTTATTCTCTCTACCTGTCTCTCTCTAACTGAAAAAAATAATCATCCCAGAGTAGTTAAGCCCTTGTAGGAACCATGTACATATATGCCTATTCATAACTATAGATTCTGTATTCACAGATCTACCCAATTGGAGATATATTGGTTGGTTGAATGTGAGGGTGTGAAAACAGTTACTGTTGACTTTCTTAGTGATCATATATACTATTTATTTGATTTATTTATTTCCTTTTGTTGACCTTGTTGTTTTATTGTCGTTGTTGGATAGGACAGAGAGAAATGGAGAGAGGAGGGGAAGACAGAGAGGGGGAGAGAAAGATAGACACCTGCAGACCTGCTTCACCAACTGTGAAGCGACTCCCTTGCAGGTGGGGAGCTGGGGGCTCGAACCAAGATCCTTATGGTGGTCCTTGCATTTTATGCCACCTGAGCTTAACCTGCTGTGCTACCACTCTGCTCCCTTACTGAGATATTTTAATTATAAAGAAGAATGTGTTATAAAGACAATAGTTGATATAACAATACGTTGCAATACATCTTCCCAATTCACCTCCAAGACCTTAGCTTTAGTTAGATCATACCTCAAGGAAAAGGAGAAAGATTAGAGTAATTCTGGAAAATTCAGCTACCTAAGTCAGGTTTGAAGATCCATGTAGGTTCAAGCCCCTACTCCTCGTGTGCAAGGGAGAAGCTTCACAAGTGGTGAGATAGTACTACAGGTATCTATAATCTATCAATTGATCTACTTATCCATCCATCTATCATATATTTTTATCTCCTTCTTACCTCTCAGTTTCTATGTTCCTATACTAAATACATAATTTTGAGAGAAGATCAATGGAAGCAATAGATAATTCCACAAAATAGTTCATAACCCATATCTGGGTTCTTTTTCTTTTCGGGTTAACACCTATCCTGCTTTGCTACATCTCTGAGTGTCTAATGGCGACCAGAAACTTGGCAACAAGATACTAAGATCCAGGAAAGAGATGTTGAGAAAATCCAAGGTTTCTCAGAATAGTAAGTTTCCAGGTTGCACAGGATGCAGAGTAACTTCCTTCCTTTCCATCTTCTTTCCACCAAGTCAACTAGTATCATATTAATAAAGCTGTAGCTTTTTGACATTTGAGTCTATTTCAGAAAGACAAGTCTGAATGACAGATAAACAATAGCAAAGGAATATGTTTCCATAAATGCTTATTTATTTATGAAGAGTATATGGCTTGCAGAATAGATAAACCTGCAGTCAATCTTTCTTTTTCTTTACTTACTTACTTTTTTTTAAGCTTGTAACCTGTCATCAGAGGCTAAATAACTGTCAAGGGATATCATGCTTGTGATGTTTTAAATAGGAAATTAAACTGGTGTTTCCTTTGGTAAATGGATGTTTCTAAACATTGCTATGACTTTCTACTGTACAAAAAATTATGTATATTTAAATCTACAAGAAGGAAAAAAATATGTATTCCACATGTAGAAAAGGGAAGCAGAGGGAATACTGCAGTAGTGCAGTGGGTTAAGCGCACCTGGCAGAAAGCACAAGGACCCGCTTAAGGAGCCCTGTTGGGGCTCTGACTCCCCACCTACAGAGGAGGCGCTTCACAGGTGGTGAAGCAGGTCTGCAGGTGTCTATCTTTCTCTCCCCCTCTCTGTCTTCCCCTTCTCTCTCCATTTCTCTCTGTCCTATCTAACAATGACGACATCAATAATAACTACAACAACAATAAAAAGGGGCAACAAAAGGGAAAATAAATTTAAATAATTTTAAAAAAGGGAAGCATAGATAGAATGGAGTGGAAATATGCACAGAATATGACCAATTTATATTTCAATGCTATTCTTTAGTTGAAGTGATTTTTATGTAATTCCACTTCTCTGATATATAACTAATTCTATAAATATAGTTAATATTGTATTTTTTATTATCCACTTTATTTACTCCCCAGTAACACATATATTTCTCTAAATGACACCATATTCAGGGGCATCTTTAATAGCATTCTTCCCCTTCTGAACTCATCTTTTATATTTGAAAAGTGTTCCTTTCCCAGGCTCATTTATTTGTCTCAAATTGTATTTTATTTAGTGGTCCTTTTTCTACCTTATTCATCCTCTCACTAACCATCTCTCTCTATTTTTATAACCATACTGTTGACTTGCTTCCCTTCTTTCTTGTTGCAGCTGTAGCTTTTTCTAGCTTTCTCTCTGCTGCTGCTGGCTGTTGTCACCAAACACTCTTCTGTTCTTCCTGCCTATATATATATT
Organism: Erinaceus europaeus; assembly: GCF_950295315.1. Taxonomy (NCBI): domain Eukaryota; kingdom Metazoa; phylum Chordata; class Mammalia; order Eulipotyphla; family Erinaceidae; genus Erinaceus; species Erinaceus europaeus. The sequence goes on along the minus strand of NC_080170.1, from coordinate 85,250,727 downwards.
TCTTTTCCTTTCCACATTTATCCTCCCCATTCTTGCCTCTCCATAAACATGTAAGTTTTTAGAAAAGCAAAAAATAAATAAATAAAAATAAGAAGAAGAAAGAAAAAAAAAAACTTGGAAGTTTCAAAGTCACCAGAAAACAGAAAATTTAAGCTCCCCTCAGCAGAGACTGACTGTATCCATTTCTGCAGCAGAGTCATATAAAAAAAATAATAATATGGGCTATAGGGAAGCTTCACCATCTCATGTAACATTTAAATGAGAGAACTTAGATGGCAGATAAATCACCTACATGCTATTCACCTTAGATACACTTCTGATAAAGAGAATTAGGAAGTTTCCACACTCAATGAAAAGAACAGTGATAAGCCTGTCTCACACCAGCAGATAAGCAAGATTCACATAAAAAGAGTCAGTCCAACTTGATCCTTCTTGTTCTGCCCAATTGATTAACATATTCCTAAGAACTGGAGGATCACAGAATGTCCACTTGAGTTTTCAATGGAAAACATTCAAAATAGTGATAAGAGTTATAATTTGCTACACACACATCTATATTTATATCTACCTAAAGTTATATGCCAAGACATAACTATTGAAACAAGCAAAAATCCAATCTGATAGTCAAAACAGTATTTACCTAGAATGCTGTCAAGTCTATGAGACACATATGCCCAATTTTCAGCTTTCCCCTCAGTTTCCTCAATGTAGATATAAATGCTACCTTGTATGAAACCTTTCATGTTTTTTTTTTTTTTTTTTCTCTAGGATTATTGCTGGGGCTCAGTACCTGCACCACGAATCCACTGGTCCACAAGGCTATTTTTTTTCCCTTTTGTTGCCCTTGTTGTTTTATTGTTGTTGTTATTGATGCCATTGTTGGATAGGACAGAGAGAAACCAAGGGAGGAGGGGGAGACAAAAAGGGGAAGAGAAAGATAAACACCAGCAGACCTGCTTCACAGCCTGTGAAATGACCCCTGTACAGGTGGGGAGCCAGGGGCTTCAATGGGGATCCTTATGCCAGTCTTTGCACTTTGTGCCATGTGTGCTTTACCCGCTGCTCTGCACTACTTGCGCTTAACCCGCTACACTAACACCTGACCCCCACTTTCATATTTTCTAGTCTATGTATAATCAAGACTCTCATGTCATGCCCCATTTTTATATAAAATGAGCAACATTAAAACAAAAGCAATTTTATTTTGAACCAATATTCCCTTTATCATACCATTAATTATCACTTTATAAATGTGGTGTGTTAATGTATGAATGTAAGTATATTCTCTAAAATTACTTCTGTTTATTTATTTATTTTTATGACTGAGAGATAAGGGGATAGATGGTAGATAGATAGATAGGTAGATAGATAGATAGATAATGGATAGATAAAGTACCATTCAATTCTGGTATGCAGTGGTATCTGGGATTAAAGCCTGAAGTCTGTGGGGCCTGAAGCATGCAAGACCAGTGTTTAGCTGCTGAGCAAACTTCTGGGCTCCATAGTTACACTTTTCACCAAACACAAACATGCTAGGGAAATATTTGCCCCTTAGAAGAAAGAAACAGAGGTCAATTTGATTCTTCTGATTCTAGAATAATAAGCCACTAATGAAATAAACTACCACAAAGAAAATGCTGATAAACAACCAGTGGAATGGCTGTGTTCACAGTAATAACAATACTTGCTGCCATGTAACTGCCACTACTCCCTAGAGAGGATTTAAAGGCTGCAAAGCAGAAAACGGTAGACATATCTGATGCCACCACAGCATTGGGAAGAAAAGGGCATGCTAGTTGGACATAGTTTCCTGATTCTAGCTGTCATTCAGGCATTCCATAAGTTTTTGAAATCTGTAGATCATTACTCCATTAAACTATCAAATAATTAAAACTCTGGATTCTCCCTAATCTCTATCCTAAGCATCACAATTGCATAGGCTCCCTCATTCCCATCCTACTCTATTCCTACCTTCCACAGAATACAAAATGAACAAGGAAATAAATTTTATCATATTTTATCACAATCAGTTAGTCATTCTCTACCTCTGATTCTGAAAAAAAAAGTTAAAAGTATTATCTTTGAGGAACAATTAACATCTATTTCCAGCTCATTATGCCCTTTTCAAGACAATGGGCAGTATTTCACAGGCTTTTAAACAGGATATGGATATCCCATCAAATATCACTGGTCTGAACTACAGCTATGACACCAGGCACACTGCCAAAAACATGGCCAATTTAAAAACATATGACGCTAAACTATATTCCTCTTAAGAACAGTCTGAGCCTGATGAGGAATATTCACTTGCACACCCAGTTCTCCTACCCAGGAAATTAACAGTTCTCTCTCAAGATGAGAATTATACTTTTTATACAATATGTAGAAATCAGAAAGACACTGAGCATCTGATGTAAAATGAAAACAATTTAGCTATGTTGAATGTCACCCTCTGTTGTTGATTTCCACACATCTGTGCATTTTCTTTATCCAAGACTCATTTAAATAGGCTAGCTTCCCATTTAAGATGAAGGAAATCCATAATCAAAGTTCTCTTGCTCACTGCATTTATAATTTCATATATTTGATGACTTCAAAGAATTGCCTCTCTCCAGAAAGTTCATACTCAGATCAGTGTACTAGTTGTGTGTGTTCCACGGCCCCTGCCACCCCAAATCCAAAGTATCCAATGTCTCAGTAAGAATATTCACCAGTTTAAAAATAATACTATTCCAATGCCACAATGGTTAACCAGAATCCAGCTCATTAATTCATTGGGTAGAGAAACAAAAGTCCTAATGCAACCAACATGGTTAGTGCACCTTGGGTCTAGATTTCCAGAGAAGGCAAAATAAGGGGATGACCTTCCCCATTTGGCTTTGTTCATGATAACAAGTTGTGTCCCCCTAAGAGCTGACAACCCCAGAAGGATGTGAGATTCATCTGAACTCCCTGCCCAGATGACAAGGAAATTGTAAGCTGTATTCAATTCCATTCTTGTTCATCTACCCTGACAGTCCACTGCTGCTTGTGTGCAGCTGGGAGCCCAGAGGATATACATGATCTTTCTCAAACTATTCCCTGTTGTCACAGTGCCACTGTTCTTTTATTTTTCTATCTGTTGTTTCTTTCAGAGTTCTATCATACTTTTGCATTGATTTCCAATGTTGCATTACATACCACTCTCTTCCTCAAATTATCTGTATCTTTCAATCATATTATATGAAAAATAGCTTCTATTTCTAACCCAGCTTTTCTTTATTTAACAACCCTTTCATCACCTTTATTTTACACATATATTTAAATTTTTCCTCTTTGATTTTTGTCAGAAGTTCAGCCTTTAACACAGTATACTAATATACTTTCAGAAACACTGAATGATCTCTACTTGCAGGGCCAAAGTTTCACAAGCAGTGAAGCAGTGTTGCAAGCATCTCTCTTCTTCTCTCTTTCCCACTACCTCTCATTACCTCTCAATTTCTCTTTGTCTCTACCCAATAAATAAATATTTAAAAATAAATACTGAGTGATGAAAAAGCAAACAAAAATAACTTTATTACATTCTTCTTTTTCACGTCCTCATGTCCATTTCCCTCTCCTCTTCTACCTTACCCTATTTCCTTCTCCTAAGAATTGTTTCCCTCCATTTGCATGTTATTCCAGATCTTTAAATATCTTTAAATATTCACCACAGTAGTCAAGATATGACTGAATACTGGCCTGTGGAGCTTACTATCAAACATATTCTGCAAGTTCAGGTTCTTGAAAGAAACAACACTATATTATGTTTCATATGTCCATTTGAGAAACTTAAGACATATGGAGGCTTGGCAGAAACATCATCAACTTTTGAGTAGTGCTCAATCATTCCCACAGAGAACATTCTTACAATTTATCACAGTCTTCTAGAAAATGGGTACCGGACCTGATGAAAAATAAATGGGAATAGCAAAGGATTAGGAAATATTTCTAAGTCTTTCGTAGAGGAGTGGATTAATAAAAATGGTTATATTACTGGAATAGGATTGACTATTTTTGTGACACAATATGGCATCAAACCATCATCTTTGAATATTATTTTGTAACTATATTGAAAAGAAACACATCTCTTCTTATATACAAGGCTTAAAAGCTTTTTTTTTAATTTTTAATGTTGACAGAAACAAAATTTTCAGCTCTCATTCTTTACTTAAAAACATTATCTTTAACTCAGAAAGAGTCACTTTAAAACACAGATGACACTTTGTGCTTTGAGAAAAAAGGAACAAAGAGTACATTCACTTAACTTATTAGTAATTAAGGCAGGGGGGTACTTTCATACTGCCCTTTTTTTCTCATCTTCAAAACCATTTTGTACATATGTTATCCAAGTTCTAGAGAAAAAATTAGAAGGAAGCCTGGGTTTGATTAATTTAGCATGTTTTATTAGAGATTAGCTGCAAAACAGTTCAAATAAATACACAGATAGTACTCAGCTATCTGTTCTCTACCATTGTTTATTAAAATCATTTTAAAATACATATAGCACTTTTATTATAGATGTCAAAGAATTGTCTTTTAATCATATTGATCATCAGAGATGTCACTGTGTAAGTTGATACTCAGAATTTTCATTATTTACCAAATCTGACTTTTAAATGGAATATGGTCTACAATCTCACAGACCTAGCTATTCTTGAAGTTATTGTTGTCATTGGTTAAAATAATTTTTGGGGTAGTTACATCTTTAGCAAATTATTACTAAGTTAAAGTGCTAGACAAAGAAAGACACTTATAGGCAGTGAAAACCAAAGTTAAAAAAAAAAAAAAGAACAAGCTTGTCTGAGTCAGAGCCCTGATGACCACCAGCTCTTGCTGATACTCTCTATACTGACAGCCCTTTTTTGCTCTATTTTCCACATCTTTTCTGTCTCCATATTTTTCTTTCTGTATTAAAAAATGATGTTCATTTTGCTGCTAGGTGATGAAGGAGAAAGAAATGCTTGTTTCACAGATCAAAAGCAAGGCATACTTTAGAGTCACAGTGGCCTAGAGTCTTGTATCATAAATCTCTCTGACTTTATCCATCATTACCAACTTTTTTTTTTCAGCTTTGAGGCTGCTGACAACAGGACAGACACCGTTACCTGAATACAAAGAGATCCAGTGACAGATGTATGAGAAACCCTAACTTCAGGACCTTGGTATGCTAATTTCTAAACTAGCTACCTGGAGATTTAAAGTTTTCCATATGTACAGAAATTTAATTTATTTATTTGCTAGGATTTACTAAGTTGCCCTTATACTTGGGTTTTTGGTAACTTACATACTTTACCAGTGACTAGCCCCTACCTGAGTTCTTAGAATCTTCTCTTAATTGTCTCTCTGCTTCTGCTCCAGTCCACTTATTCTCAACTCAATATTTGGAATAATCCTAATAAAACATCCTATTCATTCCTCTTTGTCCCATGTATAATTCTCAGTCATTACTCTGATCCATTTCATTTTGCTCTACTTTGCACCCAGAGTCTATCTCCTCTCCCCCATTTTTTAAAGACACTAAATGATAAATCCCACCACAGGACATCTTATCTTCTTGCTACCTCTTGCACTTTTCCTGTTCAGATATAGTGAGATATCCCCTGGTTATCTAAATTTGCAAACCTTCTCCGCAATCCTTTGCCACTTTGTCCTGGCATATTTTTGTCCAAGTATGAACAGGTACTATACTACATATTCTAGTTTAACTATTTTTATGTCCACAACAGAACTGTAAGTTGCTTGAAGTCAGGGTTTTATTAAATTATTTCACTGTTATATCCACAGTGTATACAAAAGCTACTTGTCTAAAGTAAACCTTTAATATCCACTGATGATTTAACTGGAATTTGGAATTCAATGATCAGTATGTCAAGCAGTGATAACTACCCACAAAGTTTTCACAATTTAATGAAAGAGCACATATATACTTAGAAGCTATGACTTCAAACTCTGGTAAACATTGTAGAAAACAAAGGAACTACTGAGAAAGAACAGAAAATGAGAGATGCTTTTCAGAATCTATTGCTATGAGTCAGTCCTTATAAGTGGAGCTTAAAGGCTAATATAAAGTTAAACATAAGATGGGTTTTGTAACAGAAGCTAAGGAAGAATATGTAAAATAATTTGTTTGCAGTCTTAATGCAGGGCTGATCTAAGAGAAAAAAAAAGAAAAAAATATTTGCATTTCTGAGTTCGTACTTGGATGCCAGTCCCTATTTTACTGCATCCACATTATAGGGGGATATGAGTGCACAATTATTAAATGGTAGACATGGAATCCTAGGTTCTGGACTATATTGCCTTCCTATGTAACAGAATTTTATGCATATATTAAGTACCCAAAGAAGTAGATTCACATACTAGCTATCTGTATGTGAAACATTTAAAGAGCAGGAAAGTAGGGGCCAGGCAGTGGCGTACCTGATTAACCTCACAAGTACTAAGCACAAGGACCCAGATAAGGATCCAGGTTTAAGCCCCTGCTTCCCACCTGCAGAGGGATACTCACAAACTATAGAGAATATCTGAAGATAACTATATTTATTTTTCCCTCTCTATCCTCCCCTCTCAAATTTCTCTCTTACCTATAGAAAAAAAATGGAATAAATGTCTGCGAGGAGCAGTGGATTTGTAGTGCCGGCACCAAGCCCTAGCTATAACCCTAGAGGCAAAAAAAAAAAAATGGTAAAATAAAAAAGATGGCCACTAGGACACTAGAAATGGTAGAACTGTGTAGGCGCCTAATTCCAGTGGGGATATTGGTGGCAAAAAAATACATAAATACAAATAAATAATATGTCATGCATTTCTTCATATGTGTTTGCAAATCAAGGATCTCACACATGTGTAATTCCACTATGCTGTGGCCAAAGTTTTCAGTCACAAATGATGCATGGGGTGGAAGGGAAAGCTTTCTCCAGCACCCTGAACTTCACTGTAGTGCCAGGATTTGAACTTGGATCCTACACAAGTCTGGATAGTAGTGAACCTTGTTCTCATGAATTTCATTTTGTTAATCTGAAGAACATAAGCTACCTGAGCAATATATAATCTTGGCCAAACAGAAGATTGGAAATTTAACTTTCATGGGGCTACTAAAGCAAACAAGTTCAATAATAATGAAAACCTGTCTTCCTTTAGAATCAACAGGCCCTCTCCTCTGCATCAATCAGCCCTGCTGTTACAAGCCCCTGGACATGCACAGGCCAGCCCATATGCTTCTGATGCAGGGGGCTATATGCACACAGGCATGCACAGATCTGGTTCTCAGCTGCCTCCTTGAGAGAACCAGGAATACAGTAAAAAGGAGCACTTTGTTTGTCTGAGAATCCTCAAAGATGCTTTGAAAGACTTGAAGAGGAATAAATTTAGCAGAACAAGAGAGAGAGAGAGACAAGTGAACAGAAATTCTGAAGTGTGTGGCTGTAGACATGCTCTGACAAAAAATAATGAAGGAATCTCTAATAAAAAGCAACCGAGCTAGCTTTACTAGCCCAGAATTCTGTGACTTTGTGGTTCTGCATCTTGGGGAGACATCTGGCTCCCAGCAGAAAATGCTGATCATTTTCCAGACTTCAGTGGCCGTCCTGCTGTCCATGAAGGAGACTAGACCCAGACAGCTGGAAAGTTTCCATTTCACACTGCTGCTCTTAGACAGCTGAGGAAATGATTTCCTGGGCCTCCTGACTGACCCTCAAGTCCGGATTCTTTGTAAGTGATACAATGCTAATCATTTATAATGCAGGGTATTCTGGACAAATTATATGAGGGCAGGGGTCACCTGCCCAGTGTAATTTCTACATGCTGACTTTCCATAGTTTCTGTGAGTTTCCACACAAATCCCCTTGCTCCTAGTGAACTTTGCTGTATGCAGTAAACACTCATATCTATTATAGCATTTAATTGTTAACTATGACATGAGGAAGTCAAAAAAAGACACAGGCAGGAAAAAGGCCAAGTCCACTCAATTACAAAGGGGCAAATGGCTTGGTGACACAGCAGGGTGCTGTGGACACAAAGAGCAAATAGAAAAGTGAACTGAGGTGTAGATGTTTATTTATCTGAACACCTGAGAATTATCTCCTGACATTTGCAACCTTTATAACAAGTTGCCTTTTGGGTCTGGGTTCCATAGCACTTGACTGGAGAAAATGTCATACTTCTCTCCTGTGGAAAAGAGAAGTTATTGTTTTTTTCCTTTCCAGAAGGAAAAAAAAAGTAATATAGAATATGAATGCTCTGCTGTAGTCATTTATTAGATTGTTTCATTGGAAAATGATGATTATTCATTTATTCCTCAGTTCCTGTTTCTTTTAAAAATATTTTTATTCATTTTATTTATTATTGGACAGAGAGAGAAATTGAGAGTGGAGGGTGAAAGGGAAAGAGACAGACACCTGCAGACCTGTTTCACCCCTTGTGAAACTTTCCCCTGCGGGTTGGGACCTGGGTCATTGCACACTTTAATGAGTTTGTTTAACCTGGAGTGCTACCGCCTGTCCCCCCCCCTCAGTTTCTATTTCTGTAAAAATATGGAAAACACTAATTAGTCTATCGGCCTTTCTGGATTTTTTTTTTTTTTTTTGCCACTGGAGTTTATCACTTTCATGAACTTTTTTTGTAATATATAATAGAAAATTTCACATGAGGCAGGAAGTAAAAGTGAGAGACAAACTAGAGCATCATTCTGGTACATGAGATGCTGGGGATTTAATCTGAAGACTCAGGCACAAATGCCCAGTGATTTATCCAGCTGAACTATTTCCCTAGTCACACCTTCATGGGCTATTTAGGTATAGTCATGCAGTATCAAAACAAACAATTTGCAATTGCCAATTACAATTACAATTACAATTGCCAGTTACAAATTTAGCCTTGTAATACCTTCAGTGTAAAGTTACCTCAAATAAAATTCACTACATTTAAAGAAATTGATAGATTATATGTTGTTTAATGAAATCTCACTTTAAAAGACAACTAAGTATTATAGGATTGTATTTCCTAACATTAATGACATTTTCTTTCAAGCTCTAAAATCTCTGAGCCAGTTGGTGATATACATATCTTCCTTACAATTAGTAATGAAATTTACACAAAGTAAACTCTACATTCAGTTGAGATATGAGGGTAAAGCCTTTGGAGCCATTTTCTTCAGAGTAGTGGTTTGATGAGCCAATCCATGACTGCTAGTGAATGAAGATGTTCAGTTAGTCAACCAGGAGACTTCAATATAGCAGAGAGGTAAAAATAATAAAATAAAAGATGGATGAAGTAGACATTTTCCATTAGGGAATGATCATGAGAGGGAATGCCAGAGAAATATTCATGAGCATGGAAAGGTGTGAGAGACTTTGAAATATCATTTTTGTTGCACTCACTAAAGTTCTTAGCAAGTAAGAGATGCATATGCCTCATCCATGTGAAGGGTTCTGGGTATACTGTGTGTATATACTGGATATACTGGGTGTTTATACTGGATATACTGGGTGCCTCCATAGCAACCTTATCTTCAGCCCCATCCTTCTAACCACTCCCAAGAGCAGCCCTGTGGCCCCATGGATGTGGCAGACGAAACAGTCCCTCCCAAAGAAAAATGGAAGCTCACTCCTTTCCAAACACTCTGGAATCAGAGCAATCTGGCTAGGTGTGACTCCAAGCTGATGCTTCCTGTCTTCACGTTTTTCTCTATTGACACAGAGTTTACACAGGGAGAACCCTACTGGGGAATGACTACCAGAAAAGGCACCATGGGCCTGACCCACTTGGGTTGTGTAGTCTGACAGAAATGCACGCCTTCACTGTCAGTTTTAAAGACAGGTCTGATTACAAAGAGAGTACCAGAAAAAAAAATAAAATAAAAATGCATTTGAATAAAGATTGAGGAAGCTACAATTGAGAACCATATAAAAATAAATAATCAATGGTCAGAGGTTTCTTTTTAAATAACAGATGGATAAACAAGTAAAATACATTGAAAGTCAAGGGTATATGCCCCTTTCCCAACTAGTGAAAGAAATGTATATAGAGAGCTCTATTTGTCATTAGTCACATCTATGAAGCCATCATGCATGTATGTTTTCACTTTGTACATCAAGTAAAATAAGAAGAGAATAAGAAGGACATGCTGAGACTCCATGCTGCTTGAAGAAAAGCCCTCATTTGTATTCCTAACCCTGTAGCTATCAATTGCTGATATCCCTAAACAAAAAGAAAGCTGGAGATTTCTGTTCTGGTAGATTAAAAAGTCCTTTGGTTTAACAGCAAAGCATCTGTCTACCTTGTTACACATATGGCATCTCATCAGAATGCAGGATGCTAGAACAGAGGGGCACCAGGAAATGAAAATATTAAGATGGGAAGCTAAGGAAGGTTTTAAAATTATATATATATATATATATATATATATATATATATATATATATATGAATTTAAAAAGCAAACATTGTATAAAAGCATAGGGAATGAGAATTGGGGAAATAAGCAAAGTATAATGTCAGGAAGAAGTAGGGAGAAAGGAAATATAAAACAAAATAAAGCTGGATAAAAATGGGAAAAGAGAAAGATGAACAAAAGTTGAAAAACAACCAGGGAGCAGGGAAGAGGCTATATGAGCCCAGTCAAAGGGTCAGGGTTACCTTTATAATGGAGTGAGTTATGTTCTCCACAGAGTTAGGATGGTAGTGGAAGCGTTTGATTGAAGCATAATTCTCAATCCATCATTTCCTATCAGCAGGCTCTGCATCTATGACTCATAGCCTCTCAGGGCCTCTCACAAAAGTGGCTACTCAGTCAGTAAAAATGTTAAAAAGTGAACACTATCTATGGATATTATTCCAGGTATGTTCTGCATAACAAAGTTTTCTGTGATACCTTATGATAGGAAAGTTAGATTAACACAAATGGAAATGAGGAAGCATGTTTATGAATTCCACATTTTTGAGAGCAAAACAAGTTCATTGATTTGTTAAGATGACACAAATCGGGTAGGAAAGATAGCATTGATGATTATGAAAAACCATTTTCATGCCTGAGGCTCTGAAGTCCCAAGTTCTATAACACATACTACCATAAACTAAGAGTTCAGCGGAGCTCTGGTCTCTCTCTTTACTCTTATTAAAATAATATATATTTAGTGTTAGCACATTTAATTGAAGTCTGTTTGATCATTTATTTCTGGTTTGTAAACATTTCACCTTAGGTCCTGTATACCCAGTTTCCAATTAAGATGAAGTTCTTTGGGGTGGAGGGCAATACAGCTATTTTAAATAAGTTTAACAGGTTTCAGGCATAGAAACATTATCACAATCTAGCCAGAGGATGCTGGGAAATATAACTATTTTCCAGATGAAGTTCTTCTTCATCTGCCTCTTGTCTCTCCATTCCAAAATAAGAGGGGTTGGGGAGGCTTGGGAAGGATAAGCTGGCTGCAGACCATTGGGGTCGATTATTTACCAATTTTAATCATCTGCACTAACATTTTCTTTCATTGGTAAAAGTAATTGAGAGTTGAATGCATTTACAAAGATGAGTTATAAAGATAAAATAATAAATATAAGAGGTGGTATAGAAATGAAAAGGTAGAAAAAATACTGGTCTAAGCAGTTTTATTTGAAAATGTATTCACATAAATCTGGGAAAATTGCTAGGTCCTGAGGGGAGGGTAGATATTTCAGAAGAGCTATTAGAAGTGCTGTTATGTTTAGAAGATTTTGTGGAGTTATTGAAGTTTTCATATTTAAGTTAAGATGAGGGTATTATCTCTGAATCCAATTCCTTTGTCTCCTTGTATTCTGAATAGCACTCTGGTTATCCTGCCACAGTGCACTTGCTCCCAGGAGCAATCTAGCACCCTAGAGGAAAGTGGCCGACCTAAATGTGGCTCTCCAAAGACAAAAATTTTATTCTGGGTATTTTATAATGACCCAGATATGGCATAATATAAATAGAGAGAATGTATTACTGTGGGCCCCATAATGTCGATTTCCAAGTTTTGTTTTTTTTAACCTAATGTCTACTTACCATTTTAGGCCCTCCTTCTCTCTTTGCAACAAAAACCATGAGGTGATGTACATATTTATTTATCAGGTCAACACTCAAAAAGCTCAATAATTTTGTTATTTTAATTGTTTAAAGGTTACCTGTTTTCAGAATTATATAAATTGCTGGGGTGCGACTTCTTGAACTACCAGTTTGGTGATAAAATAAATATAAAGTAGGATAGAACCAGGGGGATAGCAGAGTGTATATGCAAAAGACTTTCATGCCCAAGATTCTATCTCTGCCACCACCCCATGTGATAGAAATGAGGATAAATCAAAGAATTTAGGGGGCTAATAAAAAGACAAGGGTTGTTTATTTCTTATCAATCACAAAAATCACTATTTAGAGGACAGATATAGTTAGAAATCAATACTCAAAAAGTCAGACCTAGCTTTTATTTTGTTGTTACTTTTAAATAGAAACAAAAGGATGAGGTAGCCAGTGAGAAAATGTTCATGTGGAGGGGCCACATAGGTAGCTAAAATTTCACTCATGTGAATCTTTCACAGAGAACACTCTCAGTTTCTATTGGCATCTCAAAAGGCTGTTCCTGAAGCAATTATTTGGCCCAGTTTAAAAAAGAGAGCAAAATATTTTTTCTGAAGTGACTATCCTGGCCTCATTTTTATTTGACTTTACTTAAAGCTTACATCAACTTTATTTTCTATTTAATTTTTATTATCTTTACTTATTTGTTGGTTAGAAACAGCCCAAAATCATGAGGAAAGGGGAAACAGAGGAGAGAGGATGAGAGACACCTGCAGTACTGTTTCACCACTTGTGAAGCTTTCCCCCTGCAGGTAGGGACTGGGGGCTTGAACCCAGGTCCTTGCACACTGTAACATATACACTCAACTAGGTATGCTACCACGCAGTCCCCATCATCAACTTTCCATACATGGGTAAACTTATTAAAGTTATTCTTTCAATAGGCTAATTTGATGCTACTGATAATGAAGACGATAAAATAAGCCACATGCACTCAGCCTTAAACATCATTGCACATACACTATATGCCATATACTCTGTATGCCATATGTTTGGCTGTCTCTTGACTTGAAGGCTCTCTCCTCAGGGAAGTATTTTTTGGCTGTTCTGCCTAAACAACATTATTCTCTACCTCAGAATTGTTTATTCTTTTTAGTAACTATCTACCATGCCTAATTATTTGTTTGTTGGTTTAAAATTAGCCTTTCTACATGAGTAGACTCTTTAAATCAAAGATTGTTTCTCACTTGCACTAGTGTTACATAATGAGCCTGACAACATAGATAACAGATATATATCTAACGTTCATTTAATGAATGCATAGATGAGAGTGTCTGGTTTCCAATGTAATGTATATCTCCTCTTCTTCTTTCATCACTATTCATTCAATCCCCTCAGTAATTAGACTTTTGTGGAGTCTTATTAACTTATTTTTACTGATACTACTACCATTATTACTATCACTAGTAGTACTATCACCCAAAGCTGGTGAGAACACTGCTTTACATGCTGTGCATTTATAAATTTGTTTAAAATATTAAATACTATGTAAGAAAGGATATTAGTCTGATTTACATGTAAGGATATAAGAAGCTGGTGAGGTAAACAGATTTGTCATTACCAGCTGTTACCAAATGACAGGACAGAATTTAAATACGTCTATCTGTATTTATTTATTTATTTATTATTTCAGAGATAGAATCTCTCACTGCTCTCAGGTAACTTTTTCATTCAGATAGCAAAACTGAGTGATTGAGAGAGAGAGAGAGAGAGAGAGAGAGAGAGAGAGAGACCACAACATTGAATCTTCTGGCAGTATATCCACTATGTAGAGATCTGGAGTGTGTACATGTTTGTCCATTAATTATCTTTTTTTTAAAATGAATTTCCTTTTTTGTTGCCCTTGTTGTTTTATTGTTGTAGTTATTATTGATGTCATTGTTGTTGGATAAGACAGAGAGAAATGGAGAGAAGAGGGGAAGACAGAGAGGGGGAGAAAAAGAGAGACACCTGTAGATCTGCTTCACCGCTTGTGAAGCGACTCCCCTGCAAGTGGGGAGCCCTGGACTCTAACGGGGATCCTTACTCAGGTCCTTCCACTTTGTGCCACGTGCTCTTAACCTGATGCACTATGGCCCGACTCCCTGCGTCCATTAATTATCTAACCAAACCCCAAGCTCATTCTTTTAACCACTGTTAACTATAACATATTTAAATCAGGGCTAAGAGTTGGCAAAATAGCTCAAGTGGTTAGTGTGTTGCTTTTCCATGTGCACGACCCAGGTTCAAGTCTCTTGTTATCATTTAGCAGGCATTAGCACATAGCACATGCCAACAGTGCCATGCTATATTATTAGTTTTAATTTTTATTAATAAATAGCCATGTGGGGGCCAGGTGGTGGCGCACCTGGTTTAATGCATGCATTACAGTGCACAAGGACCCAGGTTCAAGCTCCTGGCCCCCACCTGCAGTGGGAAAGCTTCATGTGGTGAAGCAAGGCTATAGATGTCTCTCTGTCTTGTCTCTCCCTCTTGACCTCCCTCTCAACCTCCCACTTTCCTCTTAATTTCTCTCTATCTCTATCAAATAAAATATAAAGCTTTATATAAAAAATAAAAATAAATAAATAAATAACCATGTCTTCGAAGCCCAGGTTTGAACACGGTCTCCAAAGAAGTGAATGAAGCTTTGGTGCTGTGGTTTCTTTCACTCTCTCTTGGCCTTCTGTTTCTATCATCTAGATGGTTATTATCAATCCATTTTATTTAATTCATAAGTATTTACCCATATATGTACTTTTTTTCCAGAGAATTGCTCATCTCTGGCTTATGGTGTTGTAGGGGACTGAACCCGGGTCTTTGGAGTACCAGGTGTGTGAGTCTCCTTGCATAAGCATTATGCTATCTACCCTGCCCCAATTTTCATAAAAATTACTAATATATAAATGTGATAATACCAATAGATGGCCATTTCAGGCAAATTTGCAAAACAGCACATCAGAGTGAACCATAACTTTGGATGAAAAATAGGTTTTTATTTTTTTGTTGTAAATTTATTTACTTTGTTCATTAAGTTTTACATATAAGTAATATCATTTAGGACAGCATAGTTACTAGTTCTATCCGTTTTTCCTTCATTTGATATGCTTACATCTTTTTAAATGGCAGTTTTATTCCATTGCATCCTTGCAGATTTTAGTTTCATTTTTCACAGAAACAGAGAGACAGAAAGAGAGAGAGAGAGAGAGAGAGAAACTGAAGCTTTCTTCAATATACTAGGGACTGAGCTCAAATCTAGGCTGTTTACATGGCAAAGAAGCACATTATCTAAGTGAGATATCTCAACAGCTCTCCTTGCTGATTTTTAAATTACAGTTTCTTATTTTGTTTTCAAAAGGTCAGAAAAATGTTTACGCCACCAAAGTTATTACTAGGATATGGTTGCCTATGTAACTGCCTCTATTTCAAGTGATTTTTTTTTTAAATAGGGAGTGAGAGGCAAAGAGAAATAGAGCAGCAAGGTAGGAGAGACAATTACAACATTCCTCTACTACTTGTAAAACTTCTGCAGGAGCGGACTAGGACTAGGGCCCTGAACCTAGGACTCTTGAATGGTACAGTATGTACTCTACCAGGTTAGCAACCACTGTGACTGAAAAGCTAGTTTTTACATTCATATATTCTTGTCACTAGTTAGTGGCAAGTATCAACACTAACTATTCTAGGGCATGTCTAAAAAATAGGCTTTAACTGACTAACTGTTCAGATGCTACCCACGTTAGTGTTAGTTTTTTGTTTGTTTTTTTGTTTAGTTTGGGACTAGGCAAAATAATATAAATTACCTCAGACATTACATTTATTTATTTTAAAATTAAATAATATTAGTTGAATGTTACCTCATTCATAGTACCTGGAAAAACATCAATATATATTTTTTTCTTGAGTAAGTTTTTCATTAAACTTACCAAAAATATTATACCTCAAATGTTGGTTTTAATAGCAGTATTGAACCTTATGACATAGTTCATATAAGTTTTATTTTCTAAACTGCAAAAAAACTTATATTTTTTCACAAAGAATATAGACATTGAAATATTTACTGGATGTTGAACTCTGAAATTTAATGAAAGAACTCATGTCCTGGATTTCTTTGAATGGTGTCTCATGCAGAGCATTTAATAAACTGTACACACTGATGCAGTGAAATCTTTTGATGAACAGGATTTCTGTAAGCAGAGATCTATGGTATAGTAGGATTTACACCACAAGTCTATTTAAGACTGAAACTATTTGCCCAGTCTAACCAACCAGTAGATTAGGAATAGATTTTTCTTTACTCACATCTATTTCTATCAGGAGTCACATGATTCATTTGGATTTATCTAAGCAAGCAAGATAAATGGAGACTACAAATTATGGTGAAATATAGGGTGAAGGGAGTTGGGCGGTAGTGCAGTGGGTTAAGCGCAGGTGGCGAAAAGCGCAAGGACCTGCATAAGGATCCTGTTTGGAACCCCCGGCTCCCCACCTGCAGGGGAATCGCTTCACAGGTGGTGAAGCAGGTCTTCAGGTGTCTATTTTTCTTTCCTCCTCTTTGCCTTCCTCTCCTCTCTCCTCTCTCTTTCTCTCTGTCCTATCCAACAATAATGACATCAATAACAACTCCAATAATATCTACAACAATAAAACAAAAAGGGCAACAAAAGGAAATAAATAATTATTTAAAAAAAGAAATATAGGGTGAAATCAAATTGAACAATTCATGAGACTATTACATTCTGAAAATGTCCCATTCATATAATAGTCTCATTTTGCCTAATTATCCAGAAATCCACATAATAAACAGCTGGAAGAAAACTGTTTCAAAACCACAACTGTCACAATATTCAAATTAGCTGATGATATGGTAAATGTAATAATTATTCTAAAGATGGCTTACCATATTCTTAACAAAACTAAATTGTATAGCTATAAGACAATACAAAATACACTATTTAAAATCTTCCCAATACCATTATGTATGTGTGTACTTTTAAATTATTATAGAATAGTGCTTAATTATCACAGAAGTGACATTGTTGCTTATATAACACACATGATGATATATGACACATGAGCTGACTACAGAATGATGATTATTAACCCAATGATCTGTAGCGTTCCAAGCAAGGACATAAAAACTTCCTGAAAAAAAATCACTTTTGAAAAATGAAGTTTTAATAACTTCCTATTAGAGGGAAAAATTAATCCAACAATTTTATGCCATTAAAAATTATAATGTGTTGTTCAGGAGAAAATGTATGGAGCTGGGAGTGATTATGCTAAGTGAAATAGGAAGTGGGAGATTATTGATTTCATACATATGTGGACTATATTCAACTATGAATAGTACAGATGGCTATAAATAACAACCATGGACACTCTATTTGATTCTGTGAAAATTACGGTGGTTATTTGAGGGATTGTGGAGGGTTAGATATTTTCTACCTGCTTTAATAACACAAAGATTTTGGTGATAAGTGTGGTGAGGTGTGTGTGAAACCATACTCCTAAAACCATATATAGTGAACAATCTCTAAATCAGTAAAAGTTAAAAACATAAGGGCTATGAAGCCAAGATATGTTTTTATATAACTTATTAAATAGTTTGTTTTGGACCCACATTTGCTGAAAATATTTGTCTTTTTTTTTTTTTTTTGAGAAAATAATGCAATAATCTAGATGTTAAAATCTTTCCTAAGTTAGAACAAGAGAGAGAGACAGAAAAAGACAGAGAGAAGCCAAGTTAAGTTACTATTTACAGGATGATCTGAACAGGAGAGAGAGCAAGCCACATCCACAGGTCTACCTTTTAACACCCAAGCCCGGCATCCACCCTTTCAAGCCACACCTGTCTCCACTCCTGCCCCTCAACATAGTGACAATGTTTTCTTTTTTTATGTTCTTGAAGAATCAGACATAGCACAGTGAAATGTTTTTGAAGAAAGAATTTGTTTAAGGAAAAAAAAACTCTTTTGTAGGGAAAGAATTGTGTTTCAGGCCTAGAACAGCAAGAGCAAAGAAACAACAACAAAAATTAATAGCCATGTATACAGGATGGCAACTTTTAAATATTATGATATGTTTACCTTGCACTACAAAAAAAAAGTGTTATCCATATTCTTCAATTACTGAAAATTTAAGGCATTTTATGTTTCATCTCTTTATGAATACTGAATCAGACTGCTGTCTACACTTTAATGATCAGAGTGATTAGATTATTTACAACCGAAATATGTATGTGCATATGGATCAGAAGATGCAGATACAGAAAAAATATAACTGTATTTCCCCAAAAAGAAATAATGTAGTAATTATTGAAAAAAACTGATAGTGTTTCTTTTGATGATAGATTATACGACCCAAATTACAGAAGAATATAAATACTGTGCATTTATTCATTTAATATTTTAAAAACATCATTGACTTTTGTTCAGGCTTTGTATTATGTCGGAGAATTCTATTTTGTTAAAGGTCTGTTTTAGTCAACACAATAAAAATGTTTTAAATAAAACCAACAGGAAAGTTAGAAACAGAGCTCTGGAAGTAGAGCTAAAATTAATTCATTGGAGACAAATATATTTCTAACTTCAGAAACTCTATCTTTCTTTTGAAATGTCCAAAGCGAATGGTATATTGATTTTTGCAGCATACCCTGCACTTTCCACTGATTGGTATCAGGGTTGTGAAGTTATCTGTTAAGTGAGCTCAAATTTCTCTCCTATGTGTAAACAAAATCCACAGTTTTAATCAAATTTAATGTACTTCTTTGCCCTATATGTGTTTTGTGAAAGTCAGAGTGGTTCTTGGTAGCAGAATTGAAAGTACATGTTACAAAATGTTCACCTTTCAGATCTCTTGAAGCAGAAATTGTCAGAGGTATTGTCTATAAGTTCTTTCAGTCACCTCTGAGGAGGCAACAGGGGCATGGGGAATGAAATTTGCATTTCAGAGCTGGAGCTAACATCAGGCTACAGAGATATGATGAATTAAAATACACCTATATCTGAAGGACAATAAAATCCTATGGCACAGGAGTTCATTTCTTACAGTAAAAAAGAGCAAGGATTTCAGGTATTCAGATCTCAAGGTCTCATCTCAGAAGACGGCCAGCAACAAGAGAAAATGCTCTTTGCATATCGATGAACTCTCTTTGTCCAAAAGTGGACTAGGTTCTACCTCAAACTGCTGTTAATAGAACTTAGGAAGAATTAACTTTGTTTATTACTCAAATTCAAGGTGTTCTGAGGTGATGTGTAGTTTTATTGAGCATACTTTGCTAGTGAATTTAATAAAATGAGAGAAATATTTTAGCATCACTTCCTTTAGTCCATTTATTAAAAGATACCATGTTTAGTATACATCCTATAAAGGAAACTCCTAGAATTTTTTAAATTAACAAAATGTCTACTTCCATGGAGAGAAGAAAGGCTAAATTTATCAGCACCATTATATGAAAAGGATCAACAACAACAAAAAATTAAGTAGTTGTGTGAAGGAAAGACATTTTGAAGTCAGTCCAAGAAATTGAGTTTTTGGCATAGAATAGGAAGAAAGATAAGCTTTAAATATTATTTTTGTTGGTGGTGGTGCTGTGCTTCACCACACCAGGCTGACTTTTATTTTCAGATAGGAAGAAACAGAGACAGAATCAAAGGAAAAATACCATGACAACTCAGCTCTCCCCATTGCAGCGTGTGCTGAGTTCAGACCTATTATCACACACAAGAAAAGGCAGGCATCCTCCAATGATCACTATTTTGCCAACCCTGTACTATTTTTATTGAACCCAACACTAGATATGCATACACACGTTGACCTCAGCTTTCTTATCTCATTGTTAAATATGAGTGATAATATAACGACTCAACAGTTACCATGAGAAAGTTTGTTAATGCATGATTATTTGTATGTTTCCTATAATGCTCACAAAATTTAAAGGTACTTAAGTTTATTTTTTACGAATCATGAAAGTTAACCTATAAAGGAAACTCCTAGAATTTTTTAAAGAGATTTTTTAGAGATTAGTAGTGCTATGATCCCTTGTTCTCTAAATAAATAAACAAGTCTTGAAAATAATCTCTTAGCTGGGTAGGAAATAAAATATTTTCATCTTTAAGAAACACAAGGTTAACATTTATCAATCTTCTAAAATTATTTATGTACTTATTTTTATCAGAGAATTCTCAGATCTGGTTTATGGTGAGGCAGAGACCTTGGAACCTCAGGCATGACAATCTTTTTGCATAACCATTATGCTCTTTCCCCTGCCTTTTTTACTATCTATTAATCTAAGTAAAAGTTGACTGAATTTTGTTTCTATTTTTTTCAAAACATAGAGATTAACATTTGGACACTGATAACATACCCTAACACACATATAAGCAGTATATACATTCAGATAAACAAGCATTTATCACATTCAGATAAACAAGCATTTATCTTTCCAGGTAGATTTTTTTTAAAAATCATAGTATTTTCAGTTTTCATATTTTTAAGTTGTGTTTCCTCTTCTCCACTGAAATGCATGATTGACAGACATTGATGAGATCTGAATGAGTTCTGTTCACGTCTATGTTTGCAACCATTTTATTTGTATGTGTTTAATTAATGACTTCATACTAATGCTTTCTCTCCAAATGTCCATATCTCTATTTTTTATCTCCTTAAAAGAAGAATATAAAGCTTTCACTTATCCAATTCCAAAGATTGGCACAGTATGTTAAATATAGTATATTAATAAATCTTTCTGCACTTGAATTTTATATTTTTATCACTCCACAATAATGGACTCTTTGTAGAGAGATTTACCTATATCTACCTACAAAATGAGAATATATCAAGTATCTTACTCTAAGGAGACATTCAACACCAAACAATTTAAGTGCCCTGATTGATGAGAACCTTAGTTTAAGAAAGGCATTGCCTGTTTTCTCTCTCTGCCTGATCAAATAAATTTATACAGTCTGCACTGAACTTTACCTGATTTTCATTTAGAGATAAATGAAACATTTTATTCAAGTTTGTTTTTTTAGAACATTTCTCAAAAATGTAATAATAAGCACTCTGAGTGGAACCTCATAGAAATGTAAAAATAAAACAATGAGATATTTTTGTCTGGGAAATTTCTTTCAATTTATGATAAACAGTATGGATCATCCTCATGTGGAAACAGGGCTAAATATAAACATCCTTGTCAACTAAAACTTGTCTGATATTCACCTACAAAAAGCTTAAGCCCCTGCTAGCTTTCCCAGGGCTGTGACAGGGGAGCTTCTCAAGACTGACTGTAACTACTAAGTCCTGGAATGCCATGGAAGGCAAGCCTGTGTAGGGTCTTGTAGACTTTTTTTGTGCTTGTTCAGGCTGCTATTCAGATAACGAAATAAAATAAAGAAAAAGAAAAAAAAAAACACCCAGAATTCTAAACTTTGGGGACTGAAAGGAAGTTTTCTCTTTTAGCTAGTACCTTAGATGAAAAAAGTAGCTTTTCTTTCTTATTTTATCCATTAAACTAACAATTTTCATAAGAAGACAAATTTATGTCTCACTCCATACTCTTTCTAAAAGGGTGATCAGACAGTTTTCTCAATGTCTTCTCTGATTTTAACTTGCTAAAACAATTATAGGGACTAAAATCTGGGACTTAGAACTGGCAATTTGACTGAATCAGAATCTTGTCACAGCAGTTGAACAGATTATGCTAAGTAAAATAGATCAAGAAGTGAAAGACAATTGCTGGTGAAGGACAACTACTGGTTGGTTATAATCCTGTAGACTGTAGAGAATTGGAACACATGAACTTTCAAAAGAAGAATAGATGAAAGGAGGAAGAGGAGCAGGAGAAATAGAAGGAGGAAGGAGTTGATTCTGTGAGAACTGGATAGTTACTGAGGATGTTGTAGCATAGAAATGTGATGGTAAGAACAGTGTGAAATTGTATTTCTGTAGTCTTTTATTTCCGTCTCTTTTTCTCCTCCTCCTCCTCCTCCTCCTTCTTCTTTTTTTACATTCTGGTTTATGTAGGTGGAGTGGGCAGTTGAACCTGGGACATCAAAGTCCCAAGATGAGAGTCTTCTTGCATAACTATTATACTACATCCCCCAACTTTTTATTTTTAATTGCCACCAGGGTTATTGCTGAGACTCGGTACCAGCACTACAATCTCATTGCTCCTGCCAGACACTTATCCAATTCCCACCACCCCTCTTTTTTTATAGATAAGACAAGTAGAAACTGAGAGGGGAAAGGGAGATCAATAAGGAAAGACAAAGAATAGCATCTATGGACCAGCTTCACAGCTCCTGAAGTTTAGTCTCTGCAGGTAGAGAGCGGGGGCTTGAACCTGGGTCCTTGATCATGTATCATGTATGTTCAACCAGATGTATCATTGCCGGGTCCACTATTCCTTTAATCGTAATCTTAATCTTAAAAACAACTATGAAATTACTAATACCTGCTTTAGGAGGACTACAGAAGTTTACCTATTTACACACAGTTACTGCAATATAAAATTAAATTAAAACATTATTTTACAAAATTATGAATGTTATCATAATTTCTGAGTATCTATGAAAAACAAAATAATATACACTATTGTGATTTGCTATCTATGGGAAATAGAAATGTGCTCCATTTTGAGGGGGTTTTATTTTTGTTTATGTTTTATTATATTTTTGTAATAATTATAGAGTTATAGACTGAGGGGTGAGATGGCACACACACACGGTGAAATATCACTTGTAATAGACCCTGGAACATAAAAAAATATAGAAATAGATATGTATTTGTGGGCTCCTGTAAGACCTTCCCCTCAACTTGGATCAACAATGGTAGAGAGTGTTCTGTCCCCAAAAGGAGGATGGACAACACACTCTATGCTACACCTGAGGAAAATGGGTTGATATTGGGGCAGCTTGGTATGTTCCTACTCATAACCACAGGATATGAGCTCATATCTAGAGGGATGCAGAGGTCACATAGCTGAAAAATGGCCCCAGACCAAATCAAATTAATGGGGTTTACAGTCAACAATATTTATACCCCTTTCCCATATTAGGGAGCTACTCTCTTCCCTAATCCAGCTTTCTGTTCCTTTTTCCAGCCATGACATCATCTCCCCAGACAATAACTTGAATCCACTTGCATATCAGATTTCAGGATTAAGGGGGAAAAAAGAAAAAGAAAAAGAAAACTAGTATAGCCACAGGCCCTTTGGACTATGACTAAAATATGCCTATTAGCTATCTACAAAATGGAGGACCCCCCCCCCCCAAAACTCTTCATCTGAACTATTCCAGCCTTTACCATGATTGCGAACAATTTGTTTGGCTTTGTATGCTAACTCTCTTTTCAACCACCAGATTCCAGACAGTAGCATGATGCTGACCAGACTTCCCTTGGTAAAGAACCCCCACCAATGTGTCCAGGAGCTCCGCTTCCCCAGAGCCCTTCCCCACTAGGAAAAGAGAGAGGCAGGCTGGGAGTATGGATCAACCTGTCAATATCCATGTTCAGTGGGGAAGCAACTACAGAATCCAGACCTTCAACTTTCTGCATCCCACAATGACCTTGGGTCCATACTCCCAGAAGGTTAAAGAATAGGAAAGTTATCAGGGGAGGGGAAGGGATACAGAATTCTGGTGGTGGGAATTGTGTGGAGTTGTACCCCTCTTATCCTATGGTTTAGTCAGTGTTTCCTTTTTTTTAACAATATTTTATTTATTTATTTATTTTGAATACAGACAAAGAGAAATTGTGAGGGGAGGGGGAAATAGTGTGGTAGAGAGACAGACACCTTCACACCTGCTTCACCACTCATGAAGCTTTCCTCCTGCAGGTGGGGACCAGGGGCTTGAACTCAGATCCTTGCACACTGTAGTATGTGCGCTTAACCAGGTGTGCCACTGCCTGGCCCCTAATGTTTCCTTTTTATAAATAAAATATTAAAAAAGATAATAGAAAGCTATGTATCCAGATACATACGAAGAAATAGGTAGCTATGATATACATGCATACAGGGGTAAATAGATACCTCAAGAGAAAAGTAGTCACAGAGGAAATTACAGAAACCAAACCTCCCACCTTCTGCACCCCACAATGATCCTGGGTCCAGGTTCCCAGAGGGAGAAAGAATAGGGAGGCTATCAAGGGAGGGGATGGAATATGGAGTTTCAGGGCCAGACACTATGGAAACGTACCCCCTTTATCCTATAGTAGTATCAATATTTCCATTTTGTAAATAAAAATTTTAAAGAATAACAAAAAAGAAAAAGATATGTATATACACATGTATCATTAAATTATCAATAATTTAGTCTGAGAGAAGGAAATAATGTACAACATAAATTTGTCTTTCCTTACAAAATACCTGTCCCTATAGAAGCAAAATTCTATCTGTATCTGAGTCAGAAAAGAAATCTAAAGCAAATGTGTGTGTGTGTGTGTATGTGTGTGTGTGTGTGTGTGTGTGTGTGTGTGTGTGTGACTTCCTCTATGAATTAGAAACCTTGATGTCCATTTGAGAATGGGTTAATGAAGTAGCAAAATAAAGTTTAAAGCAGAGGAAAATTAAATTGGTGTTTCCTATTAAAGGAAATAATCCAAAGAAAATAATTCTGCTGCCTTCCTAAATGGGAGAGCAGTATAGTGACAAAAAAGAAGTAAAGTAAAATTTGGGTAATGGCTCTAGATGGAAAAGGATAAAGTTGCAAATGAAAAAAACCAAAGATATGAAGAGAAAATAAGAAAGAATAATGCTTGGTAATTGGAGAAATTTAGAAACAATAAGGAAAGGAGAGAGAACTCTTGTCAGAATAAATCTATCAGGAATCATTATGTTGCACTGTAGGAATTTATATATAAGTGGAATATCACAAAGTACCCTTTCAGTTCAGGTAGCACATATTTCAAAAACAATTTCTATACTAAACTAAGAGCTGACTAGGATATAACCTTTGGTATCTAGGAAAGGTCTGATAGAAATGTGAATGGGTGAGTAATCACTGGAGCTCTCTGCAAGCTCATTGACATCAACTGATATATAAGTTGAGTGCCTAGTTGGATTCTACCTGTTCTGTTAGGACATTTTTTTCTGTTTGTTTGTTTTCTATTTGATGATTTCTTTGCTCTATTTTATTTCAAATGCATAATAAACTAGAAAGTTAAAAATCCATTATTTTAGGGTGAGGTTTTGTGTTAATTTACATTACTGTAGCTGCCAAATCAATACTCAGAGCCTGGTTAACATTCTTAGGGTCAGGACTCCACATGCTGGCACTGTCTAATTTAATACCACAACATAGTCACTAGAATTTCTCAGAAATTCTGTAGCCTCAGAAGCAGTCGCAGAGTAAACATCTTCCCTCCAAATAATATAAGCTTAATAAAACAAAAATGCATGGCTATAAATAAGCATATGTCTTAAAATGCTTCTAGTATAATAGAGTATCAATTATATATATATACATATATATGTATATATGTGTATATATATATATATATATATATATATATATATATATATATATTTGTAAAGCCTGATTGAATGCTGCCATTTCCTCTAAAGATAAGCTGCTCTTTCTGCTCTTTACCCCTCCCCCAACGGACTGTTCATTCTTGGATAGGATCTGTGCTTAAATTTGCACCTGCCACTACTCATGACCACTGCCAAATCAATTGCTACTACTAGGTGAGGATCTTATCAGAAAACGAGGCACAAGGGTTCCTTCATCATCAAATCAATCTTTAGAGGCAGCTTTCAGAATGTCTAGACTTTTATCGGTGAAGTAAAGTTTCTTTTGCCTGTACTGCACTCTAATCTCACACATGCCCTATCCCCACAACTCCCCTTAGTGAGGGTGATCTGAGTCTCACTAGGTACAGGCTAAGCATCACATATCTTAAAATGATCTCATTATGTGATGACGATGATGAATTTACAGACAGCAATACTGTGTTTTCTGTTATCCCATGATGTATCACACTTGTACATTTACAGTCAGCAAGAACGCAAAATTCTCAGAATACTTGGCTTTATCTGTAACTTTATTCCAGTGGCTTTATGTAGATATGCATATATTTAACTCCATTCTATTGCTCAAAAGTTGAAGATGTTAACTAGGTGATCAAGAAGCTTTCAGTAAAATGAGAAATATTTGAGGTGAAAGTTGCATAACAGTACAAAGCACTACAGACATTTAGAAGAATAAAAGGAAATAACATTTGAATGGAGAGCTATTTTAGGAAATGCTACTTACAGGGGCAGCCCTTCATTATCAGTGTCTGTCTCTTTGGCTCTTATTTGACAAATAGAGATACAAAGCACAGGACACAAGTTTGTGTAAACAAGGTAGCAGAGCAGCATTTCCTGAAATGTGTTCTGTAGCAGATCCAGAGAGATATTCCATCACAAAGGGTCCTAAGGCTAGCACTTGTGACAAATTTACCATAAGCCACTTTTTTTCCTTTTGAGTCACAGTGCCCATCTTCATTAAAGACTCTGAAGCCTTACAATTAAAATAATATCCCCCCACATACACATTAAGAATTTTCCAAGAAATTATTCACTTTATTTAATTCTTTCTTCCTTCACTTTCACCCTTCTCTTTCTCTCTTTCTTTCTTTTTTCCTTTCTTCTTTAATAGATACATAATAAGTACTTCTTGATGAAACTATTGACTACTAATGTAATCTTTTTCATTTTTACAAATCACTGTAGTGGCAATTCTTGGATATGTTTGGGTGCAGATTATGTGTTAAAATTATGGATGGATTTAGAGAGGGTCTATCCAACTGGAATAGGTCATCATAGAACTTAACCTTTCTTCTATACCGATCTGTTACAAATTAATTCTGTGAAGTGATGACAAAACTGTCAAGGAGTTACTTTTGACGTCTATTTGATTAATTAATTGTTTTCTTATCTTAATTTGCTCCCATAACTTTTATATGAAGAATACAGATGAAGTACTTTCTGTCCCTATCTCTCCCTAGTTACCCACACTTTGCCCTATATGTAGAGGAATGAAAAAATGGCCACTGGAAGTGGTGAAATCACACTGGCACTGAGTCCCAGTAATAACCCTGGTGATAAAATAATAATAGAAATTAGTAATAATGTGGTGTGTAGTGTCAGGCAGGCTATTCAGCAGGTAGAGTCCCAACTATGATCAAATGGATCTCTGCCATAATATAAAGCAAATAAACATGTAAATAAATCTTTAAAAATTAAGATTGGGGCCAGGTAGTGGTGCCCTCAGCATAGTACATACATACTATACATTTGATCAGGAATAAACACATTATCTACACTTTTAAATGGAAACTACAAGAATGTTGGGCAGTGCTGAGGGTACCTTTCTTTCTATCTGTCACTCCTCTGTCCCTCTCTATGTCTCTCACCTGCTATTAAGAGGAAAGAAAAAGAAACTATATATATAAAACTCTGAGGAGCAGTAATGTCATGTTGTAGGTATATACCCCCAGCTATAGTGCCAGTGGGAAAATAAAATGAAATAAAATAAATCAAGTAAAACTGTGGGTCTCAAATTGTTTTTAAATTCAAGCTCCTCAAGCTCCAGTACTTAAATTTATGTAACTTTGGGCAAGACATTTAGCTAACTTTTTCAGTTTCCCCACATGTAGAATAAAATTAATGAGAATAGTGACTTCATAGAAGTTTTTGAATAAAACTCAATACAATTTAATGCAAATCAAAATTTTAAAAATCTTCCAGAAAGCCTTCTCTGATATACTTATTAAAGCTGACTATATCTAGTTTAGTAACCTGCTAGCAAATTAATCCAACCTCTGTTACTTAGTGAAAAGACTATTTTTTTGCAAATAAGTATCTCTCTTTACTGTAATAAGCCCTTCTAGTTACAAAATCAAAGGCTACCATTCATATTTTTAGTTCTCCTACTGACAGTAACTAATTTTCAGAATATGTGTATCAATATTGGAAAATGGATACCGAAGTATAAGTGAAAAATAAGAGAAACATAAATGTACAGAGAATATTTATCTCTGAATCCAACATTGTTGCTACATAGTTGGCCTTTTTTTTTAACAAAGGTACAACATATTTAATATTGTTATGTGGGCTTGACCCTGTCATCTAGGAAGGCCTTAGCACTGGTAGCTTAATGAAGTGTTAGGTGAGAATCTGTCCTATCCCCTAGTAAGCAGTGTATTGTCTAAATGAGTTTAATTACCATGCAAATTACTATGAGCTCATATGCCCAAGGACTAAAACATATCAGATGGCAGGTCTAAAAGAAATTCAGTAAAGCATGCCTTTCTTTACAGTAATATTACTTTGTATTAAGTAAAATATTACTATGAGTATAACAAGACTGAAAGGCTCTAATTCTTAGTGAATTTTGGCTAAATTGGTAAAATGCCAGAAGTAGATAAAAATGCAGTTCATTTTAAATATATTTTAGCAAATAATTTTCAAAAATTATTAACCTTTTTTGCCCCCCCCCCAAGAGCTGACTACAAATTACCAAAAGCCCAGATCTTATTTCCAAGTCCATGAACACTTAGAAAAATGTCTTACCACTTGGGATTTCAATTTTCTCTGAAAAGATTGGTGATGCTACTTATGGGCTAAGGTGTGGAGTAAATAGATCTAATTGTTTTTTTAAGCTTATACATAATATGTAATATGTAAATATATTCAAAACAACAACAAAATTTCTATTTTCAGTTTCTCTCCAATGTGTGGAACTGGTCCCTATCAAAATACCAAGCACATTTTAAGAGTAACGTAAAGTGTCATTCAACTAATGACATCACTCCTACCCTGAACATCACAATACTTATAAATATGTCTGGCACAGTGCATTCTGTAGGTGCTAAGTAAATATGTATGGGATGAAACTGAAATTGAATTACTAGACTCATTTGAACATCTTTCCAAATACTTATCAAATTACACTATAATGGAATATGACCATCTGTTTTCTAGTAAATAAAATGACCTGATAGATTTAACTTTTGCAAGATGTCTAATCTATTCAGGACCAAGGCTAAACTGAAAAGTAGGCATATTAATTCAGGTTAGATTTTTAAGATTTTTTTTCACCAAAATGCTCCTATAATACACCATATCTTAAGTATAATATCCCAAAGAGGCATGCCACTATAGCAGTTTTTAAAACTGTCTTTCTTTTTTTTTTAACCATCCACAGCATTGTTTACTTCTGATTTTTGCTAGTACAAGGGATTAAACCTGGGGCTTAAGAGCTTCAAGCATGAAAGTCTCTGCATAACCATTATGCTATATACCCTCACCCTTAAAACTGTCTTGACTACAAATTTCAACAACAAAAAAATAGATTACATCATTTCATTACTTATATACAGATAAAATACATTTCTATTCTATCTTGTTATTTTCTGGTTTACATAAAAATAAGCCTCTTCATAATTAATTGTTTGTGGCCCAGTATTTGCAAAATAGTATGCCATATATGGAACCAGCATTATCTAAGCATCTAATTGTTTCACACTCCATTTGCTCATTTGAAGAAATGGGGAAATTCTACCTGCATTTTTCTTTTCCTATTTCTTTCTTCTTTTTAAAATTTTTTTTTAAATTTTTTAATATTTATTTATTCCCTTTTGTTGCCCTTGTTGTTGTTATTATTGTTGTTGTCGTGGTTGTTGGATAGGACAGAGAGAAATGGAGAGAGGAGGGGAAGACAGGCGGAAAGAGAAAGACAGACACCTGCAGACCTGCTTCACCGCCTTTGAAGCGACTCCCCTGCAGGTGGGGAGCCCGAGCCCGAACCGGGATCCTTATTCTGGTCCTTGTGCTTTGCGCCACCTGCGCCTAACCCTCTGTGCTACCGCCGGACTCCCTCTTCTTTTTTTTTTTTTAAATGTATTCTTCATGACATAAATGAGAACTGTCAATCGCAAATTTTTATTTTCAGATTATAAAATAAGGATAAGTTATGAACTTTACTAGAGGTGATAGTTTTTTTGGACTTTATTTTAATAATTGCTTGCAAGGTGGAAATAAGTTATAATGTACTTGGTTTTCTATTTATGTATATATTTGTTTTACTTGTAAAAAGGAAACACTGGCAAAACATAGGATAAGAGGGAGTACAACTCCACACAGTTTCCACAACCAGAAATCCATATACCATCCCCTCCCTTGACATTACAATTAAGAAGTAATTGTCCTCTCAACAAGAACATCATAAGAGTAAACTATTTTGTTTCCTGAAGCCCTGCTTCCCCAGAGCCCCGCCGCAAACAACTTGTTTACTAAACATGAACCTAAAGGCTGGACTAGTGCAGATGAAGAATGGGGGGGGGCTTCATTTTGTAGATAGCTAGTAGTCATATTTTAGTTATATTCCAAAGAGCCTGTGAATATACTAGTTTTTTGTTTTTGTTTTTGTTTTTTTTCCCCTGAGCCTGAAATCTGATATGCAGGTGGATCCAAGTTATTGTCTGGGGAGATGATGTCATGGCTGAAAAAAGGAACAGAAAGCAGGATCAGGGAAGAGAGTAGCTCCCAAATATGGGAATGGTGTATAAATATTGTTGACTGTAAACCCCACTGATTTGTTCTGATCTGGGGCCCTTATTCAGCTTAGGAACCTGTGTGATCTCTGGACCTCTGTAGATCTGAGCTCACATTCTGTGGTCATGAGTAGGAAGGTTCCTAGCTGCCCCAATATTAGGAAGAATTTTCCTCAAGTGTAGCATAGAGGATGATGTCCAGCCTCATTCGGAGGATGGAACATTCTCTAACCGTTGTTGATCCACATTGAGGGCAAGGTCCTATGTGGCCCACAAAGGGGTCTATTTTGTTGTTTCTGATAGAGATGACCAATAAAAATGGAGAGAGTGATTTATTTGAGGTCTAGGTCCATCATGTCTGTTTGGGAATCTCCGGACTCCCTGATTAGGGCCCCATCTGATGGGGTGGCCTGATAGTGACTAAAGAGTCATCATTAAAATATGCCAGTCTCTTGTCCTTATTCAGCTTTGATAAGGTTAGCTTTGGAATGAGTGAGGGAAGTGCAATAGGAAGTAGGTAAGGAGGGTATCTAAATCTAATTAGACACTATTTCATTATGGACTTTATACTAACTCATTTCAGACTATTGTGTACTTTTGTTTTCAGGTATATATTTTACCCTAAATTATGAATACATGTGAACATTTGCCCTATCTCATGGGACCTGGTCTATATCTAGGTTTTGGGATTTTGTTAGGAAGTGATCCATGTGCAATGGAATTAGAGAATCCTATTCTTCTTCTCCTTCTTCTTCTTCTTCTTCTTCTTCTTCTTCTTCTTCTTCTTCTTCTTCTTCTTCTTCTTCTTCTTCTTCTTCTTCTTCTTCTTGTCTTCTAGCGTTTGCCCTTCTTCCTATGAAAGGAAAAGTCTCACCTGAGCAATGAGGCTGAATGGTTGACATTCCATGCCTGATGTCTCTGGACACAGTCTGAAGTGAAGCATGCTGAGATTGTACTCGTTGCATTGATTAGGTTGGATTGGCGGATACAATATCATTTGGTATGAATTGAGAGAAGTATGCAGGAAAGTAAGCCCCGCACTAGTTTCCAGGACTGGGGGAAATATAGGCTCTATAGAGGAAGTATGAGGTTCCTGCTGCCTTTAGGATTTAAGAAGGCAATAGATAGTTATTGCCATATACACATTATTTGCCAATGAGTTAACTTTCAAATATCCCTTGGGTAGGATTTGCTGTATCATATACAATATCAACATAATTTATGTCCTTTGACATTATTTGTATATAGCTGTACCACCGGTTGCTTCCGTTCTCCTTGGTCTAAGCTTTTAAGAGAGTCATTATATCAAGGACTCAGCCTATGGTCTGTGCATTAAAATTTTTGATACATTCAATCAATTTCCCCCTCTCATATTAATTAAATAGTGATTTATATGACTTCAAATTAGTGGGAGTGTACATAAACACCAATACCACCACCAAAAGACTGTGTCCCATCCCATTCTCCTCCCTTTTCCAACCAACCTGTGAAGCCGAACATCCACCCTTACCCTCAAACCAGAATTTTACCTTGGTGTCCTACTCAAAAATTAGTCAAATCCTGCTTTGAGTTTCCCTTTATATTCTTCTTTCTCAACTTTTGTTTATGAGTGGGATCATTCCATATTCCTTCTTTAGCTTTCTGACTTAGCTCTCTTAACATAGTTTCTTCTAGCAGCATCCAAGATGGGTCAGAGAAGGTGGGTTCATTGTTCTTAACAGCTACGTAGTGTTCTATTGTGTATATATATACCACAGATTTCTCAGTCATTTATCTGTTGTTGGACACCTGTTTTACTTTCAGGTTTTAGCGATTATGAATTGTGCTGCTATGAACATAGGTGTGCACATATCTTTTTAGCTGGATGTTATGGAGTCCTTGGGGTATATCCCTAGGAGAGGAACTACTGGGTCATATAGAAGTTCTATGTCTAGCCTTGTGAGAGTTCTCCAGATTGCTCTTCACCGAGGCTGGACCAATTTACATTCCCACCAGCAATGCAGAAGGGTTCCTCTGTCCCCATAGCCTCTCCAGCATTTGTTGCTGCTGTCCTTTTTGATGTATGCCATTCTCACAGGGGTGAGATGGTATCTCAGTGTTGTCTTTATTTGCATTTCTCTGACAATCAGTGACCTGCTTGTTAGACCTTTGGATCTCTTCTTTAGTGAATGTTCCGTTCATATCCTCTGCCCATTTTTTGTATAGGTTCATTTGCTTTTTTGTAGCTAAGTTTGCTGAGCTCTTTGTATATTTTGGTTATTGGTCACTTGTCTGATGTATGACATGTGAAGATCTCTCATTCTGTGAGGAGTCTCTTTGTGTGATAGTTTCTTTGGCTGTGCAGAAGTTTTTTTTCAATTTGATGTAGTCCCATTGATTTGTTTCTGCTTCAGTCTTCCCTGCAATTGGGTTTGTTTCATAAAAGAAGGTTTAAGTGGGAAAGTGTTTCACCAATGTTTTCCTCGAAGTATTTGACAGTTTCTCATCTAACAATCAGGTCTTTGATCCATTTGGAGTTATTTTTAGTTTCTGAATGATTCAGTTTCATTCTTCTGCATGTTTCAACCCAGTTTTCCCAGCACAATTTATTGAAGATAGCCTCCTTTTGTCTCCATTTAATAATTTGGGTCCCCTTATCAAATATTAGATGTCCATAGTGTTGGGGATTTAGTTCTGGGCTTTCAATTCTATTCCATTGGTCTATGTGCCTATTTATATTCCAGTACCAGGCTGTTTTGATGATGATGGCCTTATAATATAGTTTAAAGATCTGGGAGTGTGATGCCTTCATTTCTGTTTCTGTTTTGGCGACTCTAGGTGTTTTCTGGTTCCAGATAAATGATTGTAGTTTTTGTTATATTCTCTTAAAGAAGTTTGGTGGGACTTTGATGGGTATAGCATTAAATTTGTATATGGCTCTGGGGAGAATATTAATTTTTATGATATTAATTTTTCCAATCCATGAGCATGGGATGTCTTTCCATTTGTTTGTATCAATTTCTATTTCCTTGAGTAGTGACTCATAGTTTTGAGTAGTGACTCATACAAGTCTTTTATTTCTTTGGTCAGGTTTATTCTTAGGTATTTTATTGCTTTTTCTGCAACAGTGAATGGGAGTGATTTCTGGATGTCTTCTTCTTCGGATAGGATATAGTGTTTGCATAAAGAAATACCATTGATTTTTGTACACTGATTTTGTAGCCTGACACCTTGCTATGTTGCTTAATAACTTCCAGTAGTTTTCTGCTGGATTCTTAAGGTTCTTCTATGTATACTATCATATCATCTGCAAAAAGTGAGAGTTTGACTTCTTCCCTTCCAATATGTATTCCTTTGATTTCTTTCTCTTGCCTGACTGCTATGGCAAGAACTTTCAGTACTATATTGAAGAATAATGGTGATAATAAACAACCCTGTCTAGTCCCCGATCTGAGGCGAAATGTTTTCATTTTCTGTCTGTTGAGTATGATATTGGCTGTAGGTTTGTTATATATGGACTCCACTATCTTGAGGAATTTCTCATCTACTCCCATATTTTGTAGTGTTTTAAGCATGAATGGGTGTTGTATTTTGCCAAAGGCTTTCTCTGCATCTAATGAGATAATCATGTGGTTTTTTTGGTTTTGCTTTTATTGAGGTGGTGAATGACATTGATTGATTTACCTATGTTACATCAGCTTTGAATTGCTGGGATAAATCCCACTTGGTGGTGATGAACAATCTTTTTGATATACTGCTGTATCCGATTGGCCAGGATCTTGCTT
Source organism: Erinaceus europaeus (assembly GCF_950295315.1). Classification (NCBI taxonomy): domain Eukaryota; kingdom Metazoa; phylum Chordata; class Mammalia; order Eulipotyphla; family Erinaceidae; genus Erinaceus; species Erinaceus europaeus. The sequence goes on along the minus strand of NC_080170.1, from coordinate 85,216,333 downwards.
AATATTTTGGCATCTATGTTCAGCAGAGATATTGGTCTGTAGTTTTCCCTTTTTTGTTGTGCCCCTATCTACCTTTGGTATCAGTGTGATGTTGGCTCCATAGAAGGTGGAAGAGAGTGTTCCTCTTTGTGAAAGAGCTTTAGAAGTATTTAGAAGATATTAACTGTTTCCTGAAGTTTTTTAGAATTTGTGAAGCCATCTGGTCCAGGACTTTGTTTTTGGGAAGATTCTTAATAACTGCTTTAATTGGTGCGTTGAGGTTTTACAGTTCTTCTTAGTTCAGTTTTGGAAGGGCATATGTTTCTAGGAATTATGTCATTTCTTCCAGATTTTCTAGATTGGTGGTATATAGTTCTTTATAGAAGTTTCACATGATTTTCTGGATTTCTGGGTGTCAGTTGTGATATCTTCTCTATCGTTTATCTGACACCTCCCCTTTTTTATTTTAGTGAGTCTGGCTAGGGATTTGTCAATCTTTTTTTTATTTTTCAAAGAACCAATATTGGTCAGTGATCTTTTGTTTGGTTCCCTTATTTTTTATGTTGTTTATTTCTGCTCTACTTTTAGTGATTTCCATCCTTCTGGTTGCTTTTGGGTTCCTTTGTTCCTCTTCCTCTAAGTCCTTAAGGTGTACCATAAGGGATTCTGTTTTACAGCACAAGAGTGGGTTAAAGGACTATTTTCTGGTGTCACCCTGACCACCCCTTATTCACCCTCCTACTGACGGCCCAGTATCCCACCCTATTCAGGTTTTAAGCTGCTTCTTTTTGGAGCTCAAGCCAGCTATTTTTTCCAAGGCACCATCTTGGCTCTGCCTCAATGCACTTGATTTTTCTCTTTTTTGCATATTTAATGAATAAAAAGCAAGTGTGCAGGGCTAACAGAATGTTAATGGGTAGACCAGTAAAACCCCAATACTTTGATTCAGTGGATTACTTCAAATTTTCTTCTGGTTAGTAGAAATTAGTGGATGAATTCAAAGGAAGGTATATTTTCCATTGACTTAAAGGAGAATCTTTCAAAAAAAAAAAAAAAGAAGAAGAAGGCATCTAACTTAAAGTGTTATGGAATAGTAGAGCTATTTGAGTTTATCAGATTACACCTGAAAATGTCTTTTTTTTTTTTTTTTTTTTTTTTGCAAAGCACTGCTAAAGCTCTTAAACTCTGGTTTATGGTGGTATGGGACTGAACTTCAGACCCGCAGGCTTGAGAGTCCCTTTGCATAACCATCATGTTATCTATACCAGTCCCATTTCTAAGTTTTTTTATGAAGATATTTCTCACACTGTTTGAAAAGTAGCTGCAATATCCAAACTTGTGTTTATTCCAGTTCTATAGTCATTAGTCACATGTGGCTATTGAATACTTAAAAACTATGAATAGTGTGGCTAAGGAATTAAACTTTTTACATTTTAATAAAACAGCCATATATAATTCATGGTAAACATAATGGATTGTACAGATCTAAAGAAATCAATATGTTGATTATCTCATAAAGTACATATGATGATTTTAATGCATCACACTGTCATAATCTATGATACATTCTAAATACTAGAAAGTGATATAAAACCAATAAAATGTGGTAAATGTAGAATCAGAAGTATTTGAAGCAAATATATTTCTGATATTATGTATTAACTATCTGCTAACTTTGGGCTTTCCCTTTTATAGCTCTCTAATGACAGACAGGTTTCTTCTGATTCTACTGCAGAAAATGCTGGAAAGACTGTTAACCCTAATGACTCTTATTAAAGTTCTTCCAGAAATCATGCTCCAAATCTCCTCTGATGTTTGCAAAAACCAAATTTAAGAAACTGAAAATAAATTTTCAGGTTTTTGCTAGTTACTTGAAAATGAGGCTGTTTGTCCATTTGTACTGATAAAAACTTAAGCAATGTCCACATAACATTCTTTTTTTTTTATTAAAGAAAGGATTAATTAACAAAACCATAGGGTAGGAGGGGTACAACTCCACACAATTCCCACCACCCAATCTCTATATCCAACCCCCTCCCCTGATAGCTTTCCCATTCTCCATCCCTCTGGGAGCATGGACCCAAGGTCATTGTGGGTTGCAGAAGGTAGAAGGTCTGGCTTCTGTAATTGCTTCCCCGCTGAACACGGGCGTTGACTGGTCGGTCCATACTCCCAGTCTGCCTCTCTCTTTCCCTAGTAGGGTGTGTCTCTGGGGAAGCTGAGCTCCAGAACTTGGAACCCTTGGATAGGGCCCACTTTCCTGTATGCCTCTCCCAATCCATATCAAATAATGTTGCATCCGCTGATCACAACCTAACGCAACACAACGATTGCTACCTCAACAGAGACTTCACATGTGGAATGACAACCCTTCAGCTTCATTACTCGGGTGAGACCTTTCCTTTCATAGTATACTCTAATTTCATCTCAGGTGGTTCACTTTCTAACAAAGTCCCAAAACCTAGATATACACCAGTTTCTGTGAGAGAGAGCATATCTTCACACATATCTATAAACTACTGCAAAATATATACCTGAAAGCAGAAGTACACTAGAGTTTGCAGTGAGTACCTCCCTAACACTTCCTCTCCATTATTCCAAGCTTTAGGTCAACAATTTGTTTGGCTTCGTATGTTAACTCTCTTTTCAGTCACCAGGTTCCAGATGCCATCAGGATGCTGGCCAGGATTCCCTGGATTGAAGACTCCACATAACATTCTAAAAGTATAAAACTCTTAAATTTCTTTGTTAAAGGGAACAACAGCAAAATTGCCCTTCTAAAAATTAGATGATTTCATCTTATTCCCTCTGCATGCTAGAAACTCTTGATTATATGACATTTCTATTGACTTAAAAGGTGAGCTTATTCCAAATATCATAAACAATCTGTGACATGCCCAGAACAGAGAAGAGTAGAAAAGGACAAACTATCTTCTATAGAAATTAAACCTAAAACAGTTTAAATGACAGCTCCACTGCATCAAATTGCACTAAGGAATTGTTCTGCCCTTAGCATTCTGAGAAAGTAGTAGAATGTCATAAAAAACAACAATTAGAAGATTTTAGTATTTGATTTTATATGCAAGCAAATTGCTAGATAGAAGATTTAATTCTGCACCCTGAATCCCAAGCCATAATTTATCTTCTCCATCAAATCCTCTCCCCTAATTTCCTGAAAAGTGATAGTTGTACCTGTCTTACAGCCAGTCTTTTTAAAAAATATTTATTTATTTATTCTCTTTTGTTGCCCTGGTTGTTTTATTATTGTAGTTGGATATGACAGAGAGAAATGGAGAGAGGAGGGGAAGACAGAGATGGGGAAAGAAAGATAGACACCTGCAGACCTGCTTCACCACCTGTGAAGCAACTGCCCTATAGGTGAGGAGCCGGGGGCTCAAACCGGGATCCTTACGCTAGTCTTTGCACTTAACCCGCTGTGTTACCGCATGGCTCCCTACAGTCATTCTTTATATTTAAGTAATCATGGAAGATGTTATTTCTTAAAAAGGTTGGATACAAAAAAAGATGAGGAAATACCAAAAGCATAAAAATTTAAAGATGTAGGCAGCACCCAGGGTTAAGTTGAACAAGATTCATGGAGAATCTAGAAATGAGCTTAATTTATGAGATGAAAGTAGTTATATATTAAGTTAACTTAATATGTGCTTTTTTTTTCTTCCCTAAGTGTTTTATAGGACTTGTTTGTAAAATCATCTAGGCTTGGACTGTTGCTATCAGAAAGAGGACACATTCTGATGAGTTACTAATTCTTTGGTTGTAATTGGCCTAATCATGGTTTTTATTATTTTTATTATTTCTATGGTTTTTAATTTTTATTTATAAAAAGGAAAAACTGACAAAAACTGTAGGATAAGAGGGGTACGACTCCACACAATTCCCACCACCAGAACTCTGTATCCCATCCCTTCCTCTGATGCTTTCCTATTCTTTATTCCTCTGGGGAGTATGGACCCGAGGTCGTTGTGGGGTGCAGAAGATGAAAGGTCTGTCTTCTAAAATTGGTTCCCCGCTGAACATGGGAGTTGGCAGGTCGATCCATACTCCCAGCCTGTCTCTCTCTTTCCCTGGTGGGGTGGGGCTCTGGGGAAGCTGTGCTCCAGGAAACATGGGTGAAGTCCTCTGCCCAGGAAGCCCAGTTGGCATCATGTTAGCATCTGGAGCCTGGTGGCTAAAAAAAGAGTTAACATACGGAGCCAAACAATTGTTGACTAATTATGAACCTAAAGGCTGGAAAAGTTCCTATGAAGAGTTGGGGGTGGGGGGTATCTGTTTTGTAGATAGTTAGTAGTCCTATTTTAGTTTTACTCTCCTCACTTACTTCCTATTATACTCCCTTCACTCACTCCAAAGCTAACCTCATCAAAGTAGGACTGCAAAAGCTGAATAAGTGCAAGAGACTGAGTTTAGTGATGACTCTTTAGTCACTATAAGGACAACCCTAGTCATGATTTTTAATTCCTCCTAACTCAGAAGGTTGTATGATTTTGGGTACTCATTCATTTCTTCCAGACTTTCTAGTTTGGTGGCATATAGCTATTCATAGAAGTCTCACATAAATAGTTATGCATGTGTACTGACTACTTGTATCAAAAATCAGGTCACAATATTTATAAATACATGAACAAAGAAGTTTGAGAATTCTACACAGTGGGAAAGATCACTTGTGCTATAGAAAAGGGAAATAAAAGGGCCTGAACTTGCAATGTGACCCAGTGCTATGAAGAGTCTGTAAGAGTTGCTTCATTTCTGCAGCAGGTATAGACCTTACAACAAAATGTTTAAAAAATGAAATCAGGTTTCAAATCACCTATGTTCTAATTTTTACTTTTCATGACAGGCATATTATTTTCATCTTTATAACTTATTTTTATTATTTATAAATACTATTAAATTTAATTGTAAATAATTGGGAACCAACACAGGTTTTTATTAACATAATCATGTTAATATATGTCAAGCATTTGAGTCAGTTTCTAGACAAAACTAAGACTTAATGTTTAAATTCCCTTGATACTACCAAATATATAGTATTAAATTATCCCTATTTTATGTTCATGGGTACTAAGCAACTATTCTATTGTACAGATTGTATTGTCTTGATCTATAAAATAGAATGATCCTTACATATTATTTTAGTTTTGTTGCTTAGATAACTTTAAACTTGTAATTTGGGTTCATAGTTCAGTCATTTGTTACTCTTTTTATTATCTGTAAGCTTTCTAAATCTAATCAATTCTGGAAACTAAGACTGACATTTGGATCACTGTGGCTTAGGGCAGTCCCAAAACCTTCATAAATTCACTTAAGCATGCTAAACTGTAAGATCTTTGGCAAACAGTTAAAATGTCATCTCCTGAAAACCTCCATCTATCTTCTTGCAATCACCAGTAATTGACAACCAAGATTTTCTCATATGACATGTGGTTTGGAATCCCCAAAAGAATAAAGAGTTGAACATCTAGATATATTTAGAATTGCAGAAATCTTGCTTTGAACAAGATATATCAATCATAAAGATTTTCCCTGTCTTGTTGAATATTAAGGATTTTGGCATTAACTAGAGATAAAGTCTTAAATGAAAGTGCACATAAAAGCAGGCAATGGAACTCATTGCTTTTTTTTTTAGTCCAATAATATCAAATAAATCCATACAAATGCTAGTTTTTTGTGTAACCTTTTTTGTACCCAGTCTTTTAGTGTCATCTATGAAAGTTCAATGTCCTCTATTCGTAGACTATATTCCTAGTATTATTCTTGAAAATTTTAAAGGTTTTTGAAAGGAATAATAATAGTATGAAGAAGAAGAAGAAGAAGAAGAAGAAGAAGAAGAAGAAGAAGAAGAAGAAGAAGAAGAAGAAGGGGAGGAGGAGGAGGAGGAGGAGGAGGAGGGGGGGGGGGAGGGGGTAACGAGGGGGAGGAGAAGGAGGAGGAACAAGAGGAGGAGGAGTGATGTACTTCTGTTGCAAATTTAGGGTTAACAGTCATTTGCTATTTTCAATAAAAACAAATAACTTTTGATATAGCATCTCTCAGGTGGTATATAATATAAATTCTAGAGTCTCAAATGTAATTTTTAAGATTAGTCTGGACTTTATGGTACAGCTATCATCTAACTGTAATATTTAAAAATATTTCTTTTAACTGGATTTATCTTGGATAAATTCTCACAGGATTCCAGACCAAGAATTATGTTATAGCCCCCTAAATATCAGAAGTTATATTTCAGTTACTTCTACTTACATGAGTTTTTCTTTTCTAATAACTCAAGTCCAGTTATAATGGTACCAAAGTGAGCTTGTGAAATAAGGCTCCCATAGAGGAAATCAACCAACTGCACAACTACGGAGACGAGAACAGCTGCCACTCTTGCAAGGAGGTGAGACTTGCCAACCTTCTGCCCTGAAGTGCCACACCAATATTCTGAACATTAAGCTGAGTTTACTGCCTCCCCTGTGATTATGCCAGTCACATTTAAGAACATCTGCCACAGCCTTAATGACAGAGCCTATGGGAACCTAATGAGTAACCTCTACACCTGTGCAACTTTACCAGACAGCTGTTTCCTTTCCTTCTACCTCCTTCCTTAGTCCTCTCCTCATGTGTGTTCACTGTCCAACCTTCCCCACAGGAAAGACTTATTCTCTCACCAGTTCTGTGTTTCTGTTAGGATTTCATTTATCTCAATTTACATGGTACTTATAGGGTGCAGCAATAAAAAACATGCATTTCAGACTTCTCAAGTTTCACCATTTGCAGTGGAATAGAGTGAGTACCAGAGACACAGAAAATCAGAAGGATCTGTGGTCTAAGAGATAAAGGGGTAAGAATGGAGAAAAATTACATTATTTTCTTTGTTTATGACTCTTGTACATGCAATTCAACAAAAAAATAAAGAAAACACTTTACAGTGTATGTATGTAATCACTTAGGTTAAAACAATTTCTCATTGAATTAGTTACTCCACTGAAGGACTAAAGCACAAAATGAAACAAGACAACTAGTACTCCTTAAAAAAACTACTTTATATACGCCACCAAGCTAAAGAATCTGGAAGAAATGGAACAATTCCTAGAAGCATATGCCCTTCCAAAACTGAACCAAGAAGAACTACAAAATCTAAATGCACCAGTCACAGACAAAGAAAGTGAAACCGTTATTAAGAATCTCCACAACAACAAAATTCCTGGACCAGATGGCTTCACAAAAGAATTCTATAAAACTTTCAGGAAACGGTTAGTATCCATACTTCTTAAGCTTTTCCATAAGATTGAAGAAACAGGAATACTCCCTTCCACCTTCTATGAAGCCAACATCACCCTGATACCAAAAGCTGATAGGAACAGAACAAAAGAAGGAAAACTACAGACCAATATCTCTGATAAACATAGATGCCAAAATATTAAACAAGATCTTGGCCAATCGGATACAGCAACATATCAAAACGATTGTTCATCATGACCAAGTGGGATTCATCCCAGGAATGCAAGGCTGGTTCAACATCCATAAGTCAATCAATGTCACTCACCACATCAATGAAAGCAAAGCCAAAAACCACATGATTATCTCAATAGATGAAGAGAAAGCCTTTGACAAAATCCAATACCCGTTCATGCTCAAAACTCTACAAAAAATGGGAATAGATGGGAAATTCCTCAAGATAGTGGAGTCTATATATAGCAAACCTACAGCCAACATCATACTCAATGGACAGAAGCTGAAAGCATTCCCCCTCAGATCGGGGACTAGACAGGGCTGTCCATTATCACCATTACTCTTCAACATAGTATTGGAAGTTCTTTCCATAGCAATCAGGCAAGAGAAAGAAATCAAAGGAATACAGATTGGAAGGGAAGAAGTCAAGCCCACACTATTTGCAGATGATATGATAGTATACATAGAAAAACAGAAAGAATGCAGCAGAAAACTACTGGAAGTTATTAGGCAATATAGCAAGGTGTCAGGTTACAAAATCAATGTACAAAAATTAGTGACATTTCTTTATGCAAACACTAAATCTGAAGAAGAAGACATCCAGAAATCACTCCCATTTACTGTTTCAGCAAAATCAATCAAATACCTAGGAATAAAGTTGACAAAAGAAGTGAAAGACTTATATACTGAAAACTATGAGTCGCTGCTCAAGGAAATAGAAACTGATACCAAGAAATGGAAAGATATCCCATGCTCATGGATTGGAAGAATAAATATCATCAAAATGAATATTCTCCCCAGAGCCATATACAAATGTAATGCAATACCCATCAAAGTTCCACCAAGCTTCTTTAAGAGAATAGAACAAACACTACAATCATGTATCTGGAACATGAAAACACCTAGAATTACCAAAACCATCTTGAGGAAAAGAAACAGAAATGGAGGCATCACACTCCCAGACCTTAAACTATATTATAAGCCATCATCATCAAAACAGCATGGTACTGGAACAAAAATAGGCACACAGACCAGTGGAACAGAACTGAAAGCCCAGAAATAAATCCCCACACCTATGGACATCTAATCTTTGATAAGGGGGCCCAAAGGATTAAATGGAAAAAGGAGGCTCTCTTTAATAAATGGTGCTGGGAAAACTGGGTTGTAACATGCAGAAGAATGAAATTGAACCACTGTATCTCACCAGAAACAAAAATCAACTCCAAATGGATCAAAGACCTAGATGTCAGACCAGAAACAATCAAATACTTAGAGGAAAACATTGGTAAAACACTTTCCCACCTACACCTCAAGGACATCTTTGATGAATCAAACCCAATTGCAAGGAAGACTAAAGCAGAAACAAACCAATGGGACTACATCAAATTTAAAAGCTTCTGCAAATCCAAAGAAACTATTAAACAAACAAAGAGACCCCTCACAGAATGGGAGAAGATCTTCACATGCCAGACATCAGACAAGAAACCAATCACCAAAATATATAAAGAGCTCAGCAAACTTAGCACCAAAAAAGCAAATGACCCCATCCAAAAATGGGCAGAGGATATGAATAAAACATTCACCTCAGAGGAGATCCAGAAGGCTAACAGACATATGAAAAACTGCTCTAGGTCACTGATTGTCAGAGAAATGCAAATTAAGTCAACACTAAGATACCACCTCACTCCTGTAAGAATGGCATACATCAAAAAGGACAGCAGCAACAAATGCTGGAGACATTGTGGGGACAGAGGAACCCTTTTACATTGCTGGTGGGAATGTAAATTGGTACAGCCTCTGTGGAGAGCAGTCTGGAGAACTCTCAGAAGGCTAGACATGGACCTTCCATATGACCCAGTAATTCCTCTCCTGGGGTTATACCCCAAGGACTCCATAACACCCAACCAAAAAGAGGTGTGTACTCCTATGTTCATAGCAGCACAATTCATAATAGCTAAAACCTGGAAGCAACCCAGGTGCCCAACAACAGATGAGTGGCTGAGAAAGCTGTGGTATATATATATACAATGGAATACTATGCAGCTATCAAGAACAATGAACCCACCTTCACTGACCACCTTCTTGGACAGAGCTAGAAGGAATTATGTTAAGTGAGCTAAGTCAGAAAGACAAAGATGAGTATGGGATGATCCCACTCATCAACAGAAGTTGAGTAAGAAGATCTGAAAGGGAAACTAAAAGCATTACCTGATCAAATTGTAAGTAGGGCACCAAAGTAAAAACCCTGTGGTGAGGAGTAGACAAGCAGCTTCCTGGGACAGTGGGGGGTGGGAGTGGGTGGGAGGGATGGGTCACAGTCTTTTGGTGGTGGGAATGGTGTTTATGTACACTTCTAGTAAAATGTAGTCATATAAATCACTAGTTAATTAATACGAGAGGGGGGAAATTAATTGTATGTCTCGAAGTTTTTCAAAACACAAACTGAATCTTTTCAACATATAGGCTGTGTAATTGATATGCAGACTCTCTCAAAAGCCTAGACCAAGTAGATCAGAAGCAACCAATAGCACAGCTATATACAAGATACTGGGTACTGTACAGCAAACCCTAACAAAGGACTTTTCAAAGTTAGCCCAATTACCAAATAATGTGATGATAACATTAACTATCCATTGTCTTTTTGAACCCTAAGACAGCAGGAACCTCACATCTCCACTATAGAGCCTCTACTTCCCCCAGTCCTGGAACCCTTGGATAGGGCCCACTTTCCCTTATGCCTCTCCCAATCCATATCAAATAATATTGCATCTGCTGATCACAACCTAACCAACACAACGATTTCCACCTCAACATGCTTCACTTCAGACTATGTCCAGAGACTTCACGTGTGGAATGACAACCCTTCAACTTCATTACTCGGGTGAGACCTTTCCTTTCATAGTATACTCTAATTTCATCTCAGGTGGTTCAGTTTTTAACAAAGTCCCAAAACCTAGATATACACCAGTTTCTGTGAGAGAGAGCATATGTTCACACGTATCCGTAAACTACTGTCAAATACATGCCTGAAAGCAGAAGTACACTAGAGTTTGCAGTGAGTACCCCCCTAACATTTCCTCTCCACTATTCCAAGCTTTGGGTCCATGATTGCTCAACAATGTGTTTGGCTTCATATGTTAACTCTCTTTTCAGTCACCAGGTTCCAGATGTCATCAGGATGCTGGCCAGGCTTCCCTAGACTGAAGACCCCACCAAGGTGTCCTGGAGCTCCGCTTCCCCAGAGACCCACCCTACTAGGGAAAGAGAGAGGCAGACTGGGAGTATGGACAGACCAGTCAACGCCCATGTTCAGCGGGGAAGCAATTACAGAAGCCAGACCTTCTACCTTCTGCAACCCACAATGACCCTGGGTCCATGCTCCCAGAGGGATAGAGAATGGGAAAGCTATCAGGGGTGGGGGTGGGAAATGGAGATTGGGTGGTGGGAATTGTGTGGAATTGTACCCCTCCTACCCTATGGTTTTGTTAATTAATCCTTTATTAAATAAAAAATAAATATAATTTAAAAAACTACTTTAAAAATACTGGGGATTCTGATTACATTAAAAGTGCACCATTTTCATGTGGCAGATAAATAAAAAACTTTATAGCAGACCACTAGCATATTACTTAATTTCTTCAAGATTTTATTTCTTAGTTTGTTAAATGAATATAACTTATGGGTTTTGTGCAGATAGAATAAACTATAGACTGGCAAAATAGCTCACTTATATAGTGTGCTGCTTTGCCATGTGCATGACCCAGGTTTGAGTCCTGCTTCTACTGCATTGAATGATGCTTTGGTGCTGTGATCTCTTTTAGTCTTTTTCTCTGTCTTTAAAAATAAATAAATAAATAAGTAAATTACATACATTATATAAGGGATATCACCTAGTACCTGGCCCAAAGCAAATGCTCAATAAATGTTGACATTATCATTATGGACAGGTAGAAGTCATTTCTCATAACTTTACTATAGTCATTTAAAGAATATTAGTTATAGTTAAATGTTTCTCAGACTAAAGCATCCTTTTAATGATAGAAGAAAATGAAATGCCCCCTAAATAAATAATTAAATATAATAATTATCAACTAGCAGAAATTTAAGAGATATATAGTTAACAGAACATGGATTTTTTTTAAACCATTCATTCTATCTATTTCACAAACTAGAAGAATTATATAATGTAAATTAAAAAACACATGTCATTATAAAATTCTGATTATATCACAAGTTTGTGTTCAAAGGAAAGCGTATTCCATATCGCTAGACATTAACTTTTCAATATTGTACCCACTTGTTACAATGTCTGTTGCACATATGAAATCTAGCTGAGCTGATGATATCTTAAAATTAGATTTTTGGCTATTTGGTAATTATGATTCCACTAGAGAAAAAACTTGCATTTTTCAACAAGAAACTAGATATTTCTGATGAAGATAGTCACTGAGGCATGCTTTGAAAAGCACTGCTATCGATTGGTGTATTTGAAATTAAAACGTGATGGAGAGAAGTTGTGGTTGGGAAGAAATGTTTATGAACAAAAAATAAGAGCAATAAAGGCAAAAATAGAGGAGGGGAATAAACACAGCAGAACCCCCCCTCATAAATCTTATGTATGGTAAACCTGGCCTTCTTTTTCATTCAAGTGACTTTCTTTTCTTTAAAAAAAAGTATATCTTTTTATTATTTTATTTATTTATTTATTTATTTATTTATTTATTTATGGAATAGAAATAGCCAGGAATCTAGAGGGAAGGATGATAGGAAAGGAAAGAGACAGAGAGATTCCTGCAGCATTGCACTTACAAAGTTTTCCCCTTGCAGATGGGGCACCGGGGCTTGAACCTGAGTCCTTGCACATAGTAAAATGTGCACTCAACCAGGTACACCAGCACCTGGCCCCCATTTTCATATTTTACATGAATGGCAAACAGGCAATAAAACTCTACACAATGAGTACCTCTCACCAGTAAACTGTAAAATTTGAAGTTAAGTATGTCAAGGCTATGGCAAATAAAAGTGATGGCAGAATTGTCTTTCTGTGGTAATTAACTAAATCTCTATGATCTAACATTACCACTTTCCTTTCTTCTGTAATTTTTCTAATGGTAATGCATATATAATATAGAAAAAAAACTAGAGAGAGGAGTATTCCACATATAGCCTCCACATTCCACTTATCTCATAGTATAATACAGCCACCATTTATGTAACAATTAAATTATGAGCTCTAGGTAGCCATATCACAACCACTAAATACAAAATATCACTGGGACACAGAAACACTCTGATTTATCCTCACTGATGTCACACCCTTCTTCTTTGAGATTCTTCTATTTCCAATGTCCTTTTATTTCATTTCTACCAACAGAATGCCTTTGTTTCCAGTATTCTTTCTTCACAGTTTGCTCCTTCTAATGTATTTTTCTTGTCCAGCTTACATTAGACACAGAACTGATAAAGTTGTGCTGACTGGATCGTGACTATTGAAACCCAGTGGGGCATCTCTTTCAAGATCACCTTTCAAAGCTATCACTCCTTTGAACAAAGCTGTGACATCCAATAGGGGATTTTTGCAATCAGGTTCTATCTTCAGTTTGCTGTACAAGACAGCAGGATAAGCCCTCTCCCACTGAGGGCAACCTGCCCTCACAGTGAAATGTAAGGTATACTATATAAGGTTGTCAGTGAAATGAAAGGAATTGCTGGTCTAGAGAAGGCCTTATAGAGTTGTTTAGTAGCATATTTTCAGGTTCAAATTAAATGATTTTGGCTATTCATGAAGTATATAATATAAAAATTTCTACTCTAGTAGTTACAGAGAAAACATACATTTGTTGAGTTGGTTAATATATTGAGCTTGTATATTCCAATTTCCCATGCAAAAATGGAATTTTAATTGGATACCATGCATCCTGTTTTAAAAAATGTTAACGAACGTGCAGTTATCATTTCTAGAATTTTCCATGAGTTAATCTATGTAATCCCTAATATAAGTGTTATAATATTCTTCCTTCCTTTCACATGTTATAAATAAAGACAAAGAAATAAAGCAACTTGCAGAGAATTACAAACAGAAGGTATGAACTGGTATTTATTTGGCTTAGGTAATTTGTTTCTAATTACTAAATGGGATTATGACTTAAGACAATGTCTGTGTTCCCAGACCTTAATGTTAAAGCTATAATAGCTTCTGATACTTGAGAACAGATAAACCCTTAATGACTGAATCTAAGAAGGGCTTAAAATGCTAACCTTCAAATTGTTAACACGTTTATCTTATAATTTTTACACATATTGATTTAATTATTTATATATATATATGAATTTATGATAGAGAAAGGAATTGATAGGAAAGAGGGGACAGAGAAAGAGAAGTAACGAAGCTTCTCCTCCAGGTTCTTGAGCACTGCAACATTTAAGCTCTATCAAGTGCACCCATTCTCTTTTATAGGTTTTAGGTACTTGGTAAACAGTAGTTTTCATTTTCCTTTACATAATTTTCAGGAGCAATACTAATAGATTATGTATCACTTTCTCATATTATCTTAAGAATAACTGAACAATTAAACACATTAACAAACCACCTGATAAATGTTTCCTGAAGAAATTATAAAATAATTTTCTCACTCATCTTTTCCATCCCTAATTCTGAGTGGTAGTCTGAGAAGGAAAGTGTGCTTAGCAGGCTCATAAGGAAGGTTCTTCCAGCAGGAGTCTATATATTGAACTTGATTCATAGACATACACATGCCATCCCACCTCTAGCAACCTGGTTAAGTAAAGGGCCAGAAACAGCTTAGGAGCTAGGGAGTAAAGAGCTGTTCGTTGAAGCTCCTGGTGTCTGCCTAAAGGCACAGCCCAAGATTTTAATAATCACTTCCCATATCAGACCACCAAAAAACGAGGACAGAATGAGAGGGGGAAAACAAACAGGTGTTTTTTGCATCCTGTTTGAATTAATCTCTTCTGACAACTGCTGATTTGGGTTTGTGATTTGATTCTCCATATGTCTAGCTCTGTTGGTCAATTAAATGTAGAGGATGATTGGGGAAAACAGTAATGCTAAGCCTAATTGTGGGAGGAAGCATCACACAGTATTTACAACATGCAAAGAAATCTATTCAAGTTGACTTAATGGAAGCCAAGTTGAGCAAGGGTGATACCATGTATTACCAGGTAAATTAGGAGAGAATCAATGAACCTCAGCTCTCAGATCACTATTACAAGTTAGATATCATACACAGCTTTCCAGTATGCAAGCAAACAAGTTCTGGATAATTATGTAGGGAATCTAAAAGCTGGTGAAAAATTAAGTCATTTATCAACCAACCCTTCCAAATTGTCCAATTAATAAAACATTTGCAATAAAATGTCATAACATTCAAACAGGAAATAAAGTGGTATTTAACTTCGAGAGTACAATTTATATATCTGAAAAAAGTAGCAAAATAGGAAATAGAACAGAGGAAAATTTAAGTTGTAAGAAAGTAACATAGAACCAACTAATAGACACACATTACTATGTTGTAATATAAACATTTAGGAACTATTAGTTCTAATATTAGTTGGACTAATAACTCGTAGGGTACTTTGCAACAAGATACTTATTTTCCTTATTGTAAAGTTCTATTTTCAAAGAGGCAAAGGGGCACTGTATAGTCTCACAAATGCAAAATTAAATTTAAAAAGACATGAAAACACTAATTCAAAAAGATATATGAACTGCCATGTTGATAATTGTATTATTAACAATAGCCCAATTACATAGACGTCTTAAATACAGATGACTAGATAAAGAAGGTATGGAGCATATACTAAATGGAGTCCTACTCTCAATTAAAAAAATGATAATATTATATCCTTTGTGACAAAATGGACAAAAGTAGAGGTGACTATGTTTAGTGCATTAAAAAGGAAAGTAAAATACAACCACTAAATGCTACATGATTTCACTCATATATAAAGAGTTGAAGCACAAGAACTAGCAAAATTAAAAGAGGTTGAAGCATAGAACTTTGGTTGTGGGTGTGGTGTGGAATCATATCCTTGTTATTTTACAGTCTTGTAAGTCACTCCTAGGTCACAAATAAAAAATACAAAATTAAACTTTGCCTAAAATATCAAGAGAATGTTTGGAGTGATAGCAACTCCAAATCAACTGAGAATTTAATACAGAGTGTTTTACATAACTTTTGAAAATATTAGGTGGTAACAGTAATTATATTAGAAAAAATGTTTCATATCAATACATAATAATCATCACAGCAAGAACAGACTCATTTGAAAGTAATGGTATTTCAGGCAGTAGCCTTATTTCCAGGATGTGGGCAGAGAATTACAATGCCACAAAATATTAGTATTTATGTTTTCTAAACTGAAAAATCCTGAATTAACATCAATTCTCAGTAATTTACTCAAACTCTAAAACTAAAGAAGACCATCACTTGGATAATAAATGACTGTGAGTTAATGAACAAACACAGCAAAAGCAAATGTTTTATTATTTAAAAGTAAATTTTTAAAAAATGTGGGTAGGGGTAGTTAGCATAATAGTTATACAAAATTACTCTTGTGTCTGAGGATCCAGAGTCCCAGGTTTAATCCCCTGCACAACCATAAACCAGAGCCAACCAGTGGTAGAAAATAAACACATTTTAACCCCTCCTCATACAACAAAATTATAAACAAACAAGCTATATCACAAACTAGCTAGGTATATTCTTAATTGATAGAATGGTCATGTAAAAGTATAAATACAAGCATATATATGTATATACATTTCTATACAAGGACAATTTTCATTTCTAAACATGATCAGCTTATCTGCTTGTTTCTAAAAATTTAAGAAGAATAAAAGCATAACAGAATTAGGGAACAAAATGAAATCTAGATCATTTTGAACAAGTCAATGATGTAGATTCCAATTCAGTCAAACATAAACACTTTGATACACCACTTTAGAATAAGTACAAACTGGGGGAGTCGGGCGTAGCTCAGCGGTATAAGCGCAGGTGGCACAAAGCACAAAGATCAGCATAAGGATCCCGGTTCGAGCCCCCGGCTCCCCACCTGCAGGGGAGTTGCTTCACAGGTGGTGAAGCAGGTCTGCAGTTGTCTATCTTTCTCTCCCCCTCTCTGTCTTCCCCTCCTCTCTCCATTTCTCTCTGTTCTATCCAACAACAATGACATCAATAACAACAACAACGATAAACAACAAGGGCAACAAAAGGGAAAAATAAATAAATAAATAAATGTAAAAAAAAAAGAATAAGTACAAACTGGCATGTAAAATTTACAGCATGGCATTTCAGTGACTGTACTTGACTGCAACTCATTATGATTCAACAAGGTGTTGATTTTCCAAAGATAATATACATTCTTAGAATTAACATAAATATAGTAGTGTGAGAAAAAATGTGCCTGTGTATGCTCTTATCTATGACTGTCATTAAATAAATCAAGTGTATGTTTTAATCCTGACCATAGTACTTAAACATAGTGATAATTTTGGATCAGGTTTAGAAAATGTAGAGTGGTAGAGAAAATGTAGAATGATGTCATGTAAAAAAAAAAATGAAGAGCGTGAATGAAGAGATAAAAAGTTTAAGGGGAACAATGACAAAGTAATCAATTATTTTAAAAGTTTCTTGAATGGGTAAAAATCTAGATTTATTCTGAGTGAAATTATAATTGAATAAATTACATGAGTATAAATTTCAAGGGCAAACTCTCTCCCAAAAGAAGGAATATTATAACAAAAAAGATCATTCACACAATAAGTAGAGGCGGTACGAAAGGATCAAAAGAAAATAGTCAAAACCACAGACTGACAGAGAGGTTCATGTATCAGTTAAGCATTGGCTAAATCATTGCTGAGATAATTTCCAGTTATTTATTTTTTTAATTCTATTACAGTAAGAAAACACAGCAGTTATATGTTACATATCCAGAGACAACACAGTAAGTCTTAAGATATAAAACTTTAATCTCAGTATTAATTCATTTTTTAATGAGAAAAAGACAGGCTAAAACTTTCTTACAAAGACTCCATCATATGACGTGACAGTAATAAAATCTGAGACCTTACACATGTAAGGAATGTGCTTCATTTATGGAAAATTCTTACACAAATGGAAATGCTATATGACTCAGCAATTCTACTACTATGCATATACCCAAAAGATGTAATAACTAAGATTGATTGGAAGGAATATATGCACCCCCATGTTTATAGCAGCTTTATTCACAATAGCGAAAGCCTGGAAACAACCAAAATTCCCTTCAACAGATGACTGGATAACAAATGTTATGGAATGTATACTCAACAGAATATTCCTCAGCAATAAAAAGGGATGATATTGGGGCAGCTTGAAACGTTCCTTCTCATGACCACAGAATATGAACTCAGATCTACAGAGATGCAGAGATCAAATAGGCTCCTAAACTGAATATGGACCCCAGATCAGATCAAATTAATGGGGTTTACAGTCAACAATATTTATACACCTTTCCAATATTTGGAAGATATTCTCTTCCCAGATCCAGGTTTCTGTTCCTTTTTCCAGCCATGACATCATTTCCCCTTACAATAACTTGGGTCTACCTGCATATCAGATGTCAGGCTCAGGAAAAAAAAAAAAGAAAGAAAGAAAGAAAACAAAAACTAGCATAGTCATGGGCTTTTTGGAATATAACTAAAATAGGCCTACTAACTATCTACAAAACGGAGACCCCCCCCCCCCCGCCCAACTCTTCATCTGAACTATTCTAGCCTTTAGGTTCATGATTAGTCAACAATTTGTTTGACTCTATATGTTAACTCTCTTTTCAGCCACCAGGTTCCATATGCTAACATGATGCCAACTGGACTTCCCTGGGCAGAGGAACCCAGTGTGTCCTGGAGTCTCGCTTCCCCAGAACTCCACCCCACCAGGGAAAAAGAGAGACAGGCTGGGAGTATGGATGGACCTGCCAATGCAGGTGGGGAAGCAATTTCGGAAGCCAGCCCTTTCACCTTCCATACCCTATAATGACCCTGGGTTCATACTCTCAGAGGATAAAGAATAGAAAAGCTATCAGGAGAGGGTATGGGATATGGAGTTCTGGTGATGGGAATTGTGTGGAGTTGTACCCTTCTTATCCTATGTTTTTTGTTAGTGTTTCCTTTTTATAAATAAAAAATTTTAAAAAGATGATATTGTGTCCTTTGGGATGAAGTAGATGAAATTGGAGAAGATTATACTCAGTGAAGCAAGTAAAGAGATAAAGGATGACTACAGAATGGTTTCCTCATATGTGGATTATAGACAACTGAATATACAAATGTGAAAAAAAAACAAACCTATAGTCAATATTGTGGGAGAGCAATAGTGATTATCTATGGGGGTAGGAATGGGGAAACAGACTTTTGATGATGGGAGTGGTTAAAACAAACAAACAAACAAATAAATAAAACAAAAAGAAGTTATCTAGTTAACGTTATGTGTTTTAAAATTTTATTAGTAGTTTAATAGTCATCTACAAGATTATAACATAGTAGGACTATAGTTCCATATCACTTTCACCACCAAAATTCTGTGCCTCTACCTCTCCAGTGATAATCATCACTAACTATCATAGTTCTCCTAAGGTGTTAAAGACACACTTATTTTCTCCTTCCTTCCTTCCTCCCTTCCTCCCTTCCTCCCTCCCTCCCTCCCTCCCTTCCTTCCTTCCTTCCTTCCTTCCTTCCTTCCTTCCTTCCTTCCTTCCTTTCTTTCTTCCAATTTTTGGTTTTTTTTTCTTTTCCAAGTTTATATGTTTTAATTCTCTGTGTTCCACATATGATTACAAAATATGAATAGAGCTAAAAGTAGGGCTGGGAAGACAACATAATGGTTATGCAAAACACTTTCATGCCTGAGACGCAAGGTCCCAGTTTCAATCCCCAGCTCTACCATAAGCCACAGATGAGCACTATCTCTCTATAGCTCCCTCTCATTGAAATAAAATAAATACTTTTTTTAAAGTAAATAAATGTTGTAAGTATATGATGAAGGAATAAAGTCTGAAAACACCCTATAGTAATGTGTTTTTTCAGAGAATGAATAAATGTTAAAAGAAGGCATGAACATTCCGTAGTGCTATGTGTATAAGCAGTGATGTTGAAGGCTAACTGATCTCATTCAATTCCTAGCTCTTCAACTTGATATACACACAACCTTAGTTATATAATCTAATTCTTATTGCTACAGTTTCTTCATCTGTAAAATGAGACTAATAAAATATCTATTTCATTGAGTCATTGTGAAAATTGAATGAGCTAATAAGTATAATGATTTTAGAAGAAATCCTGACACACAATAACCCTTATCTGAGCATTAGTTCTTATAAAATTCATTTAATTAAAAAAAAAAAGTACTAGAATGGAGGCAGATGTGCTTTCAAAATGCTGTGCATAAAAATTAATTTGGGTGTTGTGAGAACTGAGGGAATTTAATAAACTTTGGTGGAAAGTCATTGGTATTTTAATGAAGGGCATGGCATCATAATATACATCTCAAAAAGGTATGAAATAGTATCCCTAAAATATCCAAGTGTGCAAACCAAAATTACTTCAATAGTTATTCTAATGTTAATTATTAAAATTAAACTGACTGGAAAAGGACATAAGAATTTTATCTATTTTATTTATGTGTTTGATATTAGTCTTCTGGTGTTAGATACTTGCTAAAAGCTAATATTGTCCTATTATCGCAATTGTCATTACAGATGAGGAAAGGTAACAGCACCAGAAATCTAACCCACTTAATGTTAGCAATTAACTAACATGCAAAAGCAAAAATATAATAGCCTGGATTAACTGTCATTTTTTTCCTCTTCTGTGCCTTATAGCAGCAGTGTGAATGAATGACTACAAGATGGAAAGAAATAAGACAGCCTATCAAATTATGAAATTGTATAATTAACTCCTGCATTAATGAGAGTTGATTATATGTATAAATTGCATTTTTTTTTTACAAAGAGATAAATATTTAAAAAATAATAACACTCTAACTAGGTAATTCGATGAGGTGAATATAAGTTGTAAAAGTTAAAGTGTTTAGGGAGTCTGGAGGTAGCGCAGTGGGTTAAGTGCCTATGCTGCAAAGCGCAAGGACCAGCATGAGGATCCTGGCTCCCCACCTGCAGGGGAGTGGCTTCACAGGTGGTGAAGCAAGTCTGCAGGAGTTTTTCTTTCTCTCCCCCCCCTGCCTTCCCCTCCTCTCTCTATTTCTCTCTGTCCTATCCAACAACAACGACATCAATAACAACAACAATAACTAAAAATAAATTTAAAAAGGGCAACAAAAAGGAAATAAATATTAAAAAATGTTTTTTTTTTAAAATTAAAGTCTTTAGACAAATAACTGCAAGAGCAAACAACATAAAACATGAATAAATAGTTCACTAACTCCTGTTAATATAGCATAAAATGAGAGTATCAGACAGGCTGTCCACAATGCAGAATTCTGGTATGTCTATTATGTATTTAAATAAATTATTTTACTTGAAAAACAATGTGGACTAGTAGAAGAAAGCAACATAAATTAATTGTGCTTAGAATTATACTTAAAATAGAGAGAGAATGTGTTAAAGTGGCATATTATTCATGCAATCAAGCTTAATATTTTAAGAAAATACATCAAAATGTTAAGTCTTATCATAGCATTACCAGCAATCTATTTCCTTTTGTTTCTGATTTTATACAATGAATATCACACTCAGAATAAGTAAGCAAAACTATCAATAATTGGGGGTGGGAATTCACTAGGAAAAGGAGATAACATAGATAATATTAACATTCTCAATAAAAGGAATTTATGATCAAATGAATTTATGGTTTGTTCTATGCTCTGAGATTAGTGTATTTAGAACAATTCTGGGTTTTTGTTTGTTTGTTTTACTAATGAGATAAAGTCAGAACCAGTACAGAGTATCACCAATACAAACAGGGAACCAGAGCATGTGTGATGACAGGAATTGGAAGTCTGGACCTCATGTTTGCAAGTCCAACACTTCACACACCATCCACCTTCAGGATCACACAGTTTTGAGTTCTGAAATAATCTATACTAACCCACATACCATCATTTCTATAAGATGCTAAAAATAATGGAAGGGATAATTGGAAACAAACTTCGCAATTGTGCTGGTTTTCAGTGCACTGGCCAGATTTTTGTTTGTTTTGTTTGTTTATTTGCTTTTACAATGACTTGATTCTTTCCAGGATACACAGATTGTATTTCAATATTTTTTCTTATTCAGAGGGTTGTCTAAGTTCTCTTCCAGGTCTGACATATAGGAATTAGACTTTAGAACTTTAAATTTAAACTCTTTGGGACAATCAGGAGTCAGAAGACTCACTGATTTTCAGTGCTCTTAAACTCTAACTCTGATTTCCCCCTACAGAATATTATAACTTACATTTATATAAAGCATTTAGAGCAGGAACCTGGGACAGACATCACATACTATCAGTACATGCTAAGTAAATAAAAAGGAGATGTTTCATATTGACTTTAACAAAATATGGCAGTAGGTAACCTCTGCAAAGAGGATATATTCATTTACTTCTCAAAAAAAAAAAATCCAAGGGGCCAGGTGGTGGCACACATGATTAAGAAAATGCTACAGTGTGCAAGGATTCAGGTTTGAGTCCCCAGCTCCCACCTGTAGGGGGGAAAGCTTCACAAGTTGTGAAGCAGGGCTGCAGGTGTCTCTCTGTCTCTCTCCTACTTTATCTCCCTACCCTCCCTCAATTTCTTTCTGTTTCTATCCTCTAATAAATAAAATAAAATAAAATAATTTTAAGAGTTTTTTTGAAAAAAATGTAGGCAAAGCATTTCTTCATTTTTTCTCTAATAATTAATTAGCTTCCCTTACACATGAACAAAAGTATTATTCCCATACTCTTATCAGTAAACACCTATGTGACTTTCATTCCATTTCTGTCTGTCATGCTACCCCAAACCAAACAGAAGTCTGGTACTGACTGGCCATGTGTGGGGTACATTCTACAATCCCATGTACTTTGATGCCAGCACCACTGAAGCAGGCCTTCAAAATTGGTCCTGTCACTTTAAATATAATAGACAATAAATCATCCCTTTGAGACAGCCCCTAAGGAAAACAGGGAAAAAATAGAAATAGCATTTAAAAGCCCTTTTCTATTACTGCACCTCCAGGGGAGGTTGTTTTTTTTTTTAAATTGTAGCTCTTTTAAAGTGATTTTTATGTTTTGGGGGTGGGGGCTTTAAAAATGCATTTACAATTAACCTTGTAATTCTATGACCATTTCTTCCATTAGACTCTCTAATTTAGGACCTTCACTGCACTAGTATTGTCAAGCTGTTATCCTTGGTATTTTATATCTAATCAACTAACCTCTTTTCTCTAAGCTTCATATGATCTATTTATTTCTCTCTTCTTTCTCTCCATCTCTTTGTCAGTATTTCTTCTTTGACATTTGTGTCCTTCCTTTTCTTTTTCTCTTCATTAAATCTATCCTTTAATCTTTTTGCAATTTTAACACAGATAATCCTAACTGAATTGGGTTATATTGAAAATAATTCAGAATTTTGTAATGGGAGTGATAGTTCACCTTCCTTCTCTTTTATTTTTTCTTAAGGCTACGTTGAACCCCATCCATCCCATTCTCATAAGCCTCTTTCACTTTCCATAGCAGTCATTCCTAATTGATATGAGAATACCAAAACGACAGATAAATTTGATCAGTTTTAGTTTGGAAAGAAACATTTGTCTAATGCTAAAGAAATAAATAGTTCCCTGAAGAGTCAGGGTGTACATCAGGAAATTGATACAGATTGATACCACTATGGCTGCAGTCACTCAAGTCCAGATTATGTGGCCCAACAAATCAGTATACTCAATGGTCTTATTGTTATTCCATTATTTAGAATAAGTAAGTAATCCATGTATCCTACTATGACGAACAAGTAATACAAATTAAAAACCATATATTTCTAATTTGTAATCATGCTTATTAGATTAAGTAAAGAAATGAAAGACAATTACCAGATGGTTTCAGTTATATGTGGGATCTAAAGAACTGATAACACATGAACTTGCAAAAATAAGAAAGAAACAAAAATAGCCAGGAGCAAGCAAACTATTTCAATAGTGCTTATCTTTGGTAGGCTGGAGGGTGGGGACATAGAACTTTGGTGGCTGGATATGCTGTGGGACTATACCCTGTAATCTTTCAATTGTGTAGCACACAAACACAAATGAATCATTGAAAAAAACTATACAAGACAAGAACAGTTAATCTTATTTAGAGAGGCATACACACAATACAACTGCTTCTTGTACTTGTACTGCTTGTCTTCCTCCTAGACCTCTCATTCTCTGAAGAGAGGGAGGAGAAATCCAAGTCAATATTGATCTGGTATCTTTTGATAAATTGTGAGATATGTAATATGAAGCAAATCCTAAAAACTGAGAAAAGATTATTCTCATACCTTTTGGGCTTACAGACTTCTCAGACTCCCACTGATCTTTCATTTCATCGGACCTGCCCAAGTCACTCTGGTCATCCTCAAATAGAGCAGCTGTCAATTTAATGTATGGAATCAATGGAGTGCGCTAAACAAAAGCTATAAAAGCAAGGGTTTCTCATAGTGCCTTCTCTGGGAAGAGTTAACTTGAGTCTGGAGCCCTAGACCACTTGGCCATCCTAACATACTTGTGTCATCTGAAATGTAATATCCCATAGACTATAAGTATAGTCAACATTGTATGTCCTAATTTGTGATATCTTGGCATCAGAAAGACACTATACTCTACGAGAACAGTGCCAAGACAGCTCATCAGAAAAAGGCACCTGCATTCTTATGAAGGTGACTTGGGGTTTGAATTCAGCCCCCAAAAGATTGAAGGAAGCTTAAGTGCATTGGTGTCTTTCTCTTATTTCCTGTGCATCTCATCTTTGTCTTTCTTACCTGATAGTAAAATAGTCAGCCCAGAGCAGTTAAGGTCAGTTATAAACAACAACAACAAATTCATATGTAATACATTTTTTCTTAGATTCTTATAGTCTTATTTTCTTATTATTTCACAAGTTACATTTTTGTACATTTGTTTTTACATCACTGATATTCAATTTTTATAGTAGTTCACCATAAAGAAAATATTAAAGTGCATTCTGCCAGGAAGCAAATTCTTCAGATTTCTTTTCACTGACATCTGCCCAGAATCCACATTATTCTTATTTTAAATAAAATTGATGCCAGATCCTTAGTAGCTTGGGGAAACTTAAATTAGATACCTGCCAGAAAGATTATCCCATCTAGAAAGACTTTTAAAATTTAGGAGGCTGTGATAATCTCTAAATGATTTGATGAGGAAAAATAGATGAGATAGAATAACTCAGGTTTATGTTAATGATTCATACCACTAAAAGAAAGAAATGAATGGGCAGATCACAGTCATTATACATGACCCATTGGTGGACAGAAAATTACATACTGAGGCACCAATGCTGGAGAAAAATCAAAGAGGTGGAGGTCATGTTTTATTTCACTTGTAACCCTTTTCAAATTCAGTCCTAACCAAACCTGATTAAAGTAAATTCCTTTTTTACAGCCTGTGGAGTCTATAAGATTATGGTGTTAATGGAAGTGCGATTCGATCCGTCAGTAATGGTGCATGTCGGGACCCTGGCGCCTCTGACAAGTCCATTTTTTAAGATGTATTTATTGTTTTTTTCTTCTCCCTTCTGTTCTCTGCATTGCGGGGTTTAATTGAACAGTTTAAAGCGATTCTTCTTCAAGGCCCATTAATTGATTTTATTTGTGTATTCTCCAGGGGTCAAGGAAAAGGGAAAAAATAAAATAAAATTGCAGTTCCTATTCTGACTGTCATGTTCTCCCTAGAAATTCATAGCTCTTTTGTTTGTTTGTTTGTTTCTTTTCTCCACATCAGTCTATTTTCTCATGATTTCACGAGGTGCAGTATTTGATGTCAATTTCACCTCAGTGATTTGTTCAACTTTGTTAGTTATTCACCATAAAGAAAATACTAAAACATACTCAAATATGATAAATCATGTAGTATCTAATAGTTACGATAATCCATACTGAGAGAGAATCTTTCAGGAACCATGGAACTTATGTTACTATGATGCACTGTTCATTTTATTTCTGTCATGATAGTTCATTTTATTAGGTATGCTATATAATAATAAATATTATATATATATATATATATATATATATATATATATATATATATATATACACACACACACACACTAGAATAGTACACTCAAAAAATAAAAATTTTAGATAGACACTGAAATCCCTCCCAAGACTAAAACCATGTATGTGAATACACATGTTTTAACTGAAGGAACTTGAATTTAACAAATGCCAGATAAATATCTTATAAAAGAAGTTTTAGAATGTTACCTGTACTTCATGCTCAAATGTAAGTTAGAGGGCTTATAAGTAGAATTAAATATTTACCTTCATGAGGATAGTCCTGAAGATTCTAATCCCAAATAACAAGCTCATCTTTACCTTTAGAATGTTATGTTACAATTGTTCCAAGCTTAAGTTAGAGATTTTGCACACATGCATATGTATTGTGGGATGGAGGGAGACAAAAGCCGCATTATCAAAGGTCTTTGACATGATGTACCTATTCTACTTGGGAGAGTATAAATATTGAATCAATACATTTTTTCTCAAATTTTACTAGCTCATTGTAGTAACATCTTCATCAAAAAGCTTTCTTTGTGGTTAATAAAATATAGAGGATTATTTCCAACATGTAGGATGGGGCTGTTCAGAAAAATATTCCTTTCCACTTCTAATGGCTTGCATATTCACTTTGAATTACAAAAGACAGTTGTAAAGAAAGTGATACTCTTCTTTCACAAACCATCTGTCCTGATTTTTATTCTTCTAATTATCTCTAGAGCTAGCAGCATGAAGTAGCACGTAACTTCCCTGGAAACAATCCGACCTCAGGAAATCTACATAAAGATCAAAATATATAACCAAACTAAATTTCATGTAAGAAGAGTTCTATGTGTTCTAATTTATTTATTTATTTATTTGACAGAGAGAGCCATAAATTGAGAGGAAGGGGAAGATGAAGGAGAGAGACAGAGAGACAACTGCAGTCCTGTTTTATCACTTGTGAAGCTTGATCGGCAGCTTGATCCTGGGTCCTTGTACATTGCAACATGTACATTCAACCAGGCACGCCACCATTCAGTCCCAGATTTTTAAGATCAGTTTCAATGGAAGACTTCTTTCCTTAAAAATTACATTATATCTGCATCCTAGGGTTTAGCTAACAGTGGAATGTGGGTACATTTATAAGTATTTTGGGTAAATACAATCTTTCTGCCTTATGCTTAGACTCTTGACTGGTCAAGTTGCCAAGCAAGTTTAAGTTCTAAACCTTTTCCTCCAAACTAAAGATTTTTTTCCCCCACTAACATCTATGTATATAATATTACCCAACGTTGTTCTAAAACTCTTTGTGAAAGTCACTTTGATCTGTTCCACTTGGTTCACTTCCTTCTACTTTCCAATTAAATAATTTCAAACCATAATATAATTATCAAGTCCAAAAAAACCACATTTTCCAGTATTGTCTATCACATGAAAGTGTAAACACACCATAGATTTTTTTCAAAGAAACATAGCATACATGCACAAACTCAGCAAAATTAAACCTCCTTGATAATTGAATGAATGATAAGGAATCTCTGTGCCAACCTCAATTTGCTGCTCTAAGCAGAGACCAGGCAACATCACTAGTAGCTAAATCAATATCAACTTTATTAGTTAAGTGTAAAGTGGCCATGTAGTCTGAGTTTTTCTCCCTCAGTAATTCTGGACCCTAATCATTGGGTCTTTGTGCTTTGGCCTCTAAGATAACCACTATCAAGACAAATGTGTAGGACCAGATCAAACCAGATAATAAGAAAGTTCCCAACATATTTGCTGGTCTTGTCAAGACCTGGAAATGGTGGGAGTCAGATGATTATATTTGCATTGCATAATTGGCAGAGCCTGTCACAACACTGCTAGAGCCAGCAGCTGCTCTCTGCTGAAAGCTAATTCCACCGGATCTTTTTAATATTATAATGAATTTAATCCTTTCCACATTCAGCCAGAAGCCAAAGAGCAGTTTATGGCTAAACCTGCATTTGCTGAGAGATGACAAGAGACCCCTCTGGTGGTGATAAGAATTTACAGTATGGCACTGAGAAAATTATTCAGTTCTGTATATACTGATTGAGAGTGTTTTATTGTTTGTTTTGTTTTGTCTTTTCCCTCTATCAAGAAGCAGACTTCAATATAATTTAAATTTCCCATTCTCTTCTCAAGGAGAAGTCTTGGGAATCAACTCAGAAATGAATTAAAATATCATCATGAAATGAATTGTGTCAACTTACTACCCAACTTGTTATCATGTAACCCTCATCTCTAAGACCTCAGAATAGAATGGGTTTGTAAAATGGAAACTGAATTAAAATTAGACTGTAGGAGTGCACTGCAGCCAGTCTGAATAGTGTCCTTACAAGAAGAAATCTTGACCCCAGGGATTCATTCAAACACAGAAGAAAACATATATGAGTATAGGAAGAGAAAGCAACCATCTGCAAATCAAGAAGAGACTTCGGGGGGGGGGGGGGAGACTTCTAGACCTTGAACTTCTAGTCTCCAGAGAAGTAGAGAAAATAAATTTTGGCTAAAGTTACCCAACCTTTGGTGTTTGGTTATGTTATCCCTAGTGCACATATGTGCTAATGTGACCTATTGCAAGATTCTCCTTTACAGAATCACTTCTGCTTTGCAAGAAAGGAAGCTATCACTCTCACACAAAGCAACAGATTGCATTTAAAAGCACATCATCTTGTTAGAAAGTTCTGTGTACTAGGCAGGCTGTTCTTCCTTATAACTGTCACCCCATTGTCCCAGTTCTGTACTTTCAGTTCAAAAACCAAATCAAATGCCTTATGGGATAACCCTTCAATTATAAATAGATGAAGGCATCCATCATGCTTCTGTGCTCCTTTCTTAACTCTGCTTTTTCAAGTTAAACCTTTCTTAGTGCTTTCAAAGAGTGCCCATAAGCCATTGTTCTGAGTGCATTTGTCCTCCTTTGAACCTTTTCTGCTGAAGCATTGCTTCCATTAAAAATGGAATGTGACTAAAGTTACTAATTCAGATGTTATGCAGCAAGTACTAGGTGTTGTAGAATAATGATATATCTTGTTTTTAACACCATATTTTAGAATTCTCTTCACTAAGATTAGACAGGTCTAGGTGGTAGAGGACCCAGTAGAGCACATATACTGTGAAGCATTGCTGCGGTTTTCTCTCTCCCTCTTTTTCTTTATCTCCTGTCTGTTGCCCTCTATAAAAACAAAAATGGCCTCCAGGAATGGTGGAGTCATGCAGACACAAAATCTGTGTAGCAGTAAAGCTGACAGAGAGAGAGAGAGAGAGAGAGAGAGAGAGAGAGAGAGGTGAAAAAGAAAGGTGGGGCTGAGTGGTGGCACCTCTTTGAGTGTACCTGTTACAATGTACAAAGACTGGGGTTTGAGCCCCCAGTTCCCATCTGTAAGGGGAAAGCTTCACAAGAGGTGATGCAGTGCTATAGGTGTTTCTCTGTCTCGCTCCCTCTTTATTACCCCCTTCACTCTAGTTTTTTGGCTACATTTATCCAATAAATAAATACATATAATTTAAAAGAAAGAAAGAATGATAAAAACAGAGTTTTAAGCATTGATTTAGATTGAGCATGAGGTAAGGATTTGGAAGGGAACACAACTGACAAGTTTGCCACAGAAAACTGTGGGATGATTCATTTTCTCTCAAACAAGTATATTTAGCAGACATGTTAAATATTAAAAAAATCAGCATTGTATTTTATCAGTATATACCTTATATATTCTAATCAATTATTTTTGATAAGATAAAAATAAATTGAGAAAACTGACAATATATTTTGTAAGTTATGTATTATATACATAATCCTTAAAATAAAGTAAGCTAAAGAAAATAAAATGCTATTAACAGAATCATAAATATGAAAGTTGCAGAGGCAGAGAGATGACTCTTTCTATAGAGATCATTCCTCAGCATGCATACTGTTGTGTGTTTGAACGCACACCTCACATGGAAGCACCATAACACTGGGGGGAGCTTTGTGGATGGTGAAGAAGTGTTGTGGTATTTCTTTTCTTTCTTACTTCCCTCCACCTACCTCCTCTCCCCTGTGAAATAAAAAGAATGAAAAAGAAGTTTAGTGAACAGTCAAATCACACATATCTAAGGATCTGACACTGCAGTTTTCTTTTTAAAATTATGGTACTATACTGTATTCATACTGTTAATTTTAGTGTCTGTTTATAAGACAAACTGTCTGCCTATCAGTGCCTACATGAAAATTATCTTATGTTATAAATATTGTAGATTTCATGAGTGTTTTAACTTAAGGTATCTAAAATGAAAGCTAATGTGAAAAAGGTATTATATCTATTTTCAGATATAATGATTCATACACTGATGATTAAGCAGCAAAAATAATTAATGCATTTTAGCCTACCTTATGCATTAAAAAGTATCACATACATCTGATTTGTTATTATTAATAATAAAATAGAATATTACCTACATATAGACTATATTTTTGTGACTGTTTCTGTAAGGCTTGTCTAATTCTCTGTTAAATTTCTAATATTCCTGAAAAGTCTAAATGGAGTTCTAAGAGATTTTAAAATTATGGAAAACCTCCAAAAAATATCAGTGAATGAGTTGGACCCACACTCATATACGTATGCAACTGCAAAAATATAAATATACTCAACATAGTTTTCTAATTACTCAGAAATCCTAAAATTAAAAATACAAGCCTAGTTCTTACAGTGTCTCCAGGACTGAATATATTTCCCTCACACACTAAACTTTATCACTAATGGAAATATCCATTAAACTTAAATACACCACTCAAGCAAGTCTGCAATTGCAGATTCATTGGAAATAGTAAAAAATTATGTCCTCAGGCGCTGGTATATGAACAGAGTCACAAAAATAGAACACAGTGTATGTTTTTGAATCTATTTGCTGATGTGTGTATTTTAAGACAATAGTTAACTCAAAGATCACCATTCCTACAGAAAAGGTATTGAAAACACAATATAATTAGAAAAGCTTTCCCCTAAAAACCAAATGTCCAGAAAATGTAAATGTAAGAGTCAGTCAACATAGAATCAGGATACAGGTATATAACAACTGTCAACAGTTTTGCTATTATGTAAATAAATATAAAATACCTGGTGGCTGAGGAAGGGTCATAAATAAATATTTGGCACATTCAAGGAAACTTCAGAGATAACTTCAAGTCAATGTAAATACAAAATAATTACTTACTTTAGATTCTGAAAGAAAAAAAACAGTATCCAGTGTTATATTCTGCCCTAACTCTGCTGTAGGAATAATTATCTGGAGAATTATTTGTGTTGCTATATATAGTGAACTTCCTCAATGATATCATATAAATATAGTAATGCTTTTCAAACCCCATCCTGGAGAGAGAGAGAGAGAGAGAGAGAGAGACCTACATTTTTGTGATTTTTCAGTATTGAATGGACTTCCCTTAGTCCCAAATTATTTTACATTTAGCATTTTAGCTGCCAGAAGGTGATGTCAAAGAAGACAGACGACTTAATGGAAAAGAAAAGTTAATGAACTAACAAGGGAGCCATAATTACACCACAAATCAAGGGAAAGAAGGAAGGGTTTCCATGGGTAAAAATGAATGTATCAAAATGTTTTTCTTAGACACTCAAAGCAGTGTGCATTATAAAGACTAAACTAAATTTGGGGTGGGGGGTGTAATGACTGTTGCATTTCTGTTGAGAGCCTCTGGGTCATTGTCTCATGCTATTTTCATGAATGAAGGAGAAGCCTCAGGAAAAGGGAGACAGAAAAGAAGTTCTGTGGTCTTTTTTCATCAAGTGAAAGGCATTTCTACCATATGGAACTGGATGATATAAAGAAGATGCCAGTGACTAGAAGACCACTGCATGGGCCTTTTGAAGGAATCATGCGTGCCTGACACCTGTTAGAGAGTTCACACATAGAGTTGCTACATTTAGATTTAAATTACAGAAACGTAACCATCGTTAGCCTCTACCTGTGGTACTGAAGGTACTGTGACAATTTATGAAGAAAACATTGCAGTTGAAGGGGAGAGAAGAATAAGGGGCTTTGATTGTAGACAGAGTGGAATTTCTGTATGGAAATCAATTACTACTGTGTCATACTTCCAAGCTGTTAGGCTTTATGCCCAGAATTCCATTTATTTGGAGACTATGAATCTGAAGTCAATGATTGCTCAGGATTTAGTGTTTTCAGTAGAAAAATATGAAGAACTGTCAATTGACTGATTTTTTTTCTTTAAAATGAATAGTCTAGGATTTATAGGGCAAATCAATATTGTGCCGGAACAGCTGGCAAGTGTGAGTAAGAGCACACACCACTGGTACGTTATCTGCAACCTCCCACACACATACTGTGAGCTGCAACTCAATAAATGGATGATTATAGAGGTTATACAGAAAGTAGAAATAAATACAGTGGAGTTGAAAGAACACCTGGAATGAAAGATACCTTGGTTCCCAAAGAAGTCCTCAGTCTCACAGGTGGTAGTTTAGCACAGTGGTTAAAAGGGCAAACTCTGAAGATAGACAACCTGTGTTTATAATTTTATGTAACCTATGATGAACTGCAGGGATGGAACAAGTCACTAATATTCTCTAAGCCTCAATTTCTTTAGCTAGACAACAGGTGTACAGTGTTGCCTGTCTCATGGAATCACAGAAGGAAATAACTGTTATTTCTCCTCAAGCACTGACCAAGTGCTTAGCACGTGATGTGTTTAATAAGCACTACTCACTTCATTAGTAGTGCTGATGGTGTGGAATATTCTGATTTATAATACCTCTATTTCCTTGTCTCTGTTCTATGTCATCTGAAGCTAGAACAGTAATAGCTAGTTAGGTAGGAGCCCAGAGATATGTTTATAGAATATACTATGATTGGAGACTAGTTAGCACACAAGTCTATGAAAATGTTCCTTTATGAAAAGATAACATACTCATGAAATGGTTTCAGCATTGTTTTGTTTCTAGGGACATGTGAAAATAAGTTCACCTGAAATTTTGTTTTGTTTTGGTTTGAGTATTGTACACACACACACAGAGAGAGAGAGAGAGAGAGAGAAAGGGCAATTGCATTAATCTTATTTATTTAGGTTCATTAACCTTTAAGTTTGCTCCCCCTGGCAACATGGTTTGTTTTATGTCTGTGTGCAATTGGACTGTGAACTTAAACTTTTGGTAAAAGAAGAATAAAATCCTGCTAAGAAAATGCCAAGCCTGGGGAGTTGGACAGTATTGCAGCAGATTAAGTGCAAGGATTAGTTTAAAGATTCTGGTTCGAACTCCCAGCACTCCACCTGCAATGGGGTTGCTTCACAGGCAGTGAAACAAGTCTGCAGGTGTCTATCTTTCTCTCCCCTTCTTTGTCGTCCTCATCTCTCTCAAGTTCTCTCTGTCCTATCCAATAGCGTCAACATCAATAATAACAACAACAATAAAACAAGGGAAACAAAAGGGGATAAATAAATACATATTTAAAAAATAAGCAGTTAAAAAAAATGCCAAGTCCAGGGCTGGGGAGTGGCATACCTGCTTAAGTGTATACATTACCATGCATTAAGGATCTGTGTTCAAGTCCCAGCTCCCCACATGTGGGGAGAAAGGGGACACTTCACAAGCAGGTCTGCAGGTGTCTATTGTCTCTTTCTTTTCCCCTCTCAATGCCTCTATGACCTATAAAAATAGAAATAAAAAATAGGAAAAACTGGCTGCCAGGAGCAATGAATTCATAGTGCCTAGCAAGCCCCAGAAATAACCCTGATGGGAAAATACAAAAAAAAAAAAAAGTAAAGAAAAGATAATGCAAGTCCAATACAAAACTCTAGCCATTTTATTCACTATACATCTATTCCCTTCATCTGAATTATTTCAGTAATAGAACTAATGCAGCAGCACATATACATATTGATTTTCAGTGACGTATGTTTGAGACATACATTTTATAAAAAAATATTTAAAATATAATGGGAGTGCAAGTTAAATTAACATCTTAACAAGTACTCTAAAATAACTGACACAGATTTATATAAGTATATTATTATTATACTATCATGCACATTAAAAAAATCATTGTCTATTAATCTAGATTTAGCTAGCTTCCCCAGAGTCACATAGGTTCACTGTTCTTAACTGCCCTGTTGACTTCAGTAACTAGAATCGCCTGTTTCAGAATTTTCATTAATAACTGACAAGTGACATACTTAACTGCATGTTTTCATATACAAATGTATGAGTATGTGTGGTAGTTACAACCCATTAATAAACCCTCTTCAACACAACGATTGCCACCTCAACATGCTTCAGCTCAGACTGTGTCCAGAGACTTCACGTGTGGAATGACAACTCTTCAGCTTCATTACTCGGGTGAGACCTTTCCTTACATAGTATTCTCTAATTACATCCCAGGTGATTCACTTTCTAACAAAGTCCCAAAACCTAGATATACACCAGTTTCTGTGAGAGAGAGCATATGTTCACACGTATCCATAAACTACTGCAAAGTATATATCTGAAAGCAGTACACTAGAGGTTGCAGTGAGTACCCCCCTAACACTTCCTCTCCACTATTTCAAGCTTTGGATCCATGACTGCTCAACAATTTGTTTGGCTTTGTATGTTAACTTTCTTTTCAGTCACCAGGTTCCAGATGTCATCAGGATGCTGGCCAGGCTTCCCTAGACTGAAGACCCCACCAATGTGCCCTGGAGCTCCGCTTCCCCAGAGACCCACCCTACTAGGGAAAGAGAGAGGCAGACTGGGAGTATGGACCCACCAGTCAACGCCCATGTTCAGCGGGGAAGCAATTACAGAAGCCAGACCCTCTACCTTCTGCAACCCACAACGACCCTGGGTCCATGCTCTCAGAGGGATAGAGAATGGGAAAGCTATCAGGGGAGGGGTTGGGATATGGAGGGAATTGGTGGTGGGAATTGTGTGGAGGTGTACTCCTCCTACCCTATGGATTTTTTAATTTATCCTTTCTTAAATAAAAAATAAATTTAAAAAATAAATAAACCCTCCAGTATACTCCTATGTTCCACTAATTATAAATACTGCTTAAATTAAACATTAAAGACACTTTGATGGGCCAGGTGGTGGTGCACCTGCTTGAGTGCATGCATTACAATGTGCAAGGACCCGGGTTCGAGAACCCAATCCCCACCTGCAGGGGGAAAGCTTTATGAGTGGTGAAGCAGGTCTGCAGGTATCTCTCTGTCTCTCTCCCTCTCTATCACTCCCTTCCCTCTTGATTTCTGGCTGTCTCTAGCCAATAAAGATAAAAAAATAATAATAAAAGACACTTTGATAGTACATTTTTAATCTGTGTTTACAAATGACAAATTAAAATGCATTCATTTCAATCCCTATTGATTATTCCATGATATTTTCCTATTTTTGATATTTTACTTCTTCTGTGACTAGATATGTTGTATCAGCTGAGGTGTGCTTAATCATTTCTTTTATATTCTCCTTTATATCCATATTTGAACATTCATTGTACTATAGGGATTACTAATTATTCATGTATACCCCCATTAAATTAAAATTTATGTTAGCATGTAGTGAGGATAATTCTTTTTTAATGAATTGTGCTTATTTCACTTAATGAGCTCCAAGGAATAAATTTACTATTTCATATACATTTGGCCTTTCTATTTATATAGCTATTCTTTCAGCAGTGTGAACTTCACTAAGAAGTTAAACATTACTATTCACCAATTCTGTCCCCAAATCTGCCCTGAGAGTTAAGGAGCCTTTGCTTTTATAATATTTTGTCACTATAAGGAATGTTATTAATAAATCACTATATATTTCTGTTGGATGAAGGCTAGTATTCATTTGAATGTGTATAGGTAAACATTCTTGGCTTGAAGATGTAAGTGGAGTATTTTTACCCACCCTCTTAATTATAAAGAAATGTGGAATTCAGTGGTGCAGAAAAACCATCTGCAGTCCTGCCCAAAAGGGATTCTTAGGTTACTTTGTTAAAACTGAATCAGACAGCAAAATCCTCATTCATTTATGACCACAGAAAAGGCCAATGTGAAATTTATTTTCTGAAAATAATCACATAATTAAAACTCTCACAGTAAGAATTATAGCATCAAGTGAAAGCTCTACTTTTCTATGTATCTCTCACTTTAAATGCATGAGACAGATGACTATCAATATAAAAATTAATAAATGATTGACCCCTAACATAGACATCCAGTGGATTTGCTTAAATTTAAGTAATAATCACAGTTACACACACACACATAGATGGAAACCTGCAGACCTGCTTCACTGCCTGTGAAGTGAGTGCCCTGCAGGTGGGGAGCAAGAGACTCCAACTGGGATCCTTAGGCCAATACTTGTGCTTTGCCATGTGCACTTAACCCACTGTGCTACTGCCCAGCCCTCATAGTCACATATTTTTAAGGAAAACACTTGCATTAGTGAATAGTCAACCACAGAAAGCGCACAAACACATACACACACACGCACACACACACGCACACACATGCACACGATACACACATACACACACTAAATAAATAAATACATAGATAAATAAACAGTATTTATGAACTACTATATCTTTCACCTACTTCTAGTTTATTGTGCAAAAATACACTGAGTGATTTACATTTATTAACCTATATAATATAAGCCCTACACGGCAAAGACAATTGATATCCCAGTGCTATGTTGTTTCATGTCAAAACAGATTAAGATTTGAAAATAAAGTAACTTGCGGGGGGTCGGGGCATCGGGCGGTGGCGCAGTGGGTTAAGCGCATGTGTCACAAAGCACAAGGACCGGCATAAGGATCCCGGTTCCAGGCCCGGCTCCCCACCTGCAGGGGAATCGCTTCACAGGCGGTGCAGCAGGTCTGCAGGTGTCTATCTTTCTCTCCCCCTCTCTGTCTTCCCCTCCTCTCTCCATTTCTCTCTCTGTCCTATCCAACAACGAACAACATCAACAATTGCAATAACAATAACCACAACAAGGGCAACAAAAGGGGGAAAAATGGCCTCCAGGAGCGGTGGATTCACGGTGCAGGCACCGAACCCAGCAATAACCCTGGAGGAAAAAGAAAAGAAAAGAAAAGAAAAGAAAAGAAAAGAAAAGAAAAGAAAAGAA
The DNA here is from genome assembly GCF_950295315.1 of Erinaceus europaeus. NCBI lineage: Eukaryota > Metazoa > Chordata > Mammalia > Eulipotyphla > Erinaceidae > Erinaceus > Erinaceus europaeus. The sequence goes on along the minus strand of NC_080170.1, from coordinate 85,179,540 downwards.
AAGAAAAGAAAAGAAAAGAAAAGAAAAGAAAAGAAACTTGCTAAATTTTCAGTTAGTAAGCGGCAACCATATGGATCAGATTACAGGGTAGAAAGTAATAAAATCCATGCCTATGAATGTCATATGCAGTGAACTCCTTTTTAAACTCCTTTACTAGGATAGGTCATTAAACTTTTCAGCAGCCTTTACATGAGTAAGAAAAATTACTATAGGCGACACCACCAAAGTAAATGCTTTCAACTGTAAGAATTTTATTTTTCATGTTCACTTTCTTGTTGATACATGTTGATTTTGGTCTATATGTTTATTTAAAAGTTTTATATTTATTCAATTTTAAATTCTTTATTTGCACTTATGCATTTTAACTTTAACTTTTGATTACTAGTGAGTTACAAGACTGTGAGGGTACAGGGTACAGTTCCATACCACATCCTCCACCAGAGTTCTGTAACTACTATAGTTCTCACAAAGTCTTAAAAACAGCTTGTTTGCTTTTTTTGAGGGGAGGGGAAAGTTCATGTATGTCAGTTTTCTAGATTCTACATATGAGTGGACTCATCCAGTAGTTGCCTTTCATCTCTTTACTTATTTCACTAAGCAGTCACTTTAGTCCCATTTATTATTTATTTATTTTTAGATTCACTCTTTTTTATATTTATTTACTTTGAGACTTTTCTAATTTAATGTATACAGTTTAGAGATGACAAAATTGAGTACCAGATTAACTAAACGCCTCATAATCAGTAGCAATTGATACTGGTACATGTGCTGCTGGGGGTCAAACTCAGGACTTCATGCTTGAGAGTCCAGATTCCACCATGCCACTTCCTGGACCACCGTCATGATTTTTTGTTGTTTATTTATTTATTTTTTTGTGAAATTATATAGATGTGATTCAGAATGTAGAACTTCTTTTAGTTAGATTGAGGTTGTTCATTTTAAGTCTCACTCAATCCATGACTGAAGGATATACTACTAATGCAGTTTTGTGAGAGGCGATTCTTATCCTTATGGAGCCCCAGACTGTTTCTGTCTTTCCATAGTGAGATAGGGTTCTAGTTAGGTGAGGTTCCAGGACACATTGATGAGTTCATCTGCCCAGGGATGTTAGGTTGGCGTCATGGTAGGGTCTGCAACTTGGTGGCTGGAAGTTTCATTTATTTCATCCCAAAGGACATAAAATTGTCTTTTCTGATTGCAGAGTAGTATTTCATGGAATAAATATACAGAGGAAGTAAATTCAATTATCCAAAGAGATTTGTGCCCACCTATATTAATAGCAAAATAATTTGAAACATCTCTGACTTAGAAGCAATACAGATGAATGACTAAGAAAGTTGTGGCATATATACACAGCCAAACAGTTGTTTAAAATGATGACATCATCTCCTTTGTTTCATCTTGGACAGAACTGAAAGGAATCATGCTAAATGAGAAAAGCCTTTAAAAAAGGGAAAGATGGATACTAAATGATCTCATTCACAGGTAGAACTTAAGGAACAAGGCCAGAAGGGGAAAAACATAAAATAAAACTTGGCCAGGGTATAGTGTGTTGAATCAAAGCCAAAGATATTTGAGGATGAGGAAGAGAAGGGGTGGAGAAGGTGTTGGGGTACCAGTGTATGATGGTGGAAAAGAACATAAACTGGGAGTGAAAGTATTTTACAGAAATTTATTACAGTGAGGTGAGAGACTGTATCTGTATCAGGAATTGTATTGTAAACCATTAACCTCCCAGTAAAAGGAGAAAAGAAAAGGAAAAAAAGAAATATCAAAACACCCTATCCTGAGTGACTATAAATTCCTTCTCTTAACTTTTCAATTCAGAGTTGAGCTCACATTTGTAAATCCCCAAAAGCAAAAAGGCTCAGGGTAGCAAAGGAGAAATTAACACAAAGTGTATAACATGTAATTAGATCAATGACTTTTAACCTTTTTTGGGCAGTGTTGAGAATCTGTTGAATCTCCCTATGCACACACAATACAGAACTGTTATAGAGAAACTCTTGCTGCACATCTAGAATCCTCTAATTCCCAATCCACTAAAGAAAACGAGACTTTCAGGATGCAGGAAGAACTTTATTCTGGCTAATTAATGCCAGTTTTCATTTGCAGGTGATTGGTCTGGGGAAAAAATATTCCCTTCTTTTAGCATTTAAGCTGTTTCCTTCCTGTGACACAGGAAATGAGTCTTAGATTTGAACCTCAAAGTTAACAATAACAAATTTAAAATAGTTATAATAGACACAAATGTGCATTGAAAGAGTCTACTCTCACTTCAGAAATAAGCTAAATATTATAGTATTTAGTGGTCTTCCAAGACCAAAGTTTATATAGAGACACAATATACTCAAACTAAACACCAGTCCAAAATCTACCCCCAGAGTAGACTAGTATTACAGATCTATATAGTTTTTTTTTCCTCTCTGATGGAGAAAGGCAGGATTATAGTGACAAAGAGCAAAGAGTCATTAAAATGCTCCTGACCCATCTCCTTTCCCCCACCTCTCTCTCTCTCATAAAGCATTTACTAAATCTGTTTAAAAACTTCTCTCTGAGCCTTTTGTCTTTCTCATTCCACCACTTCCTTTCTCTTCACTTAAGTTCTCTCCATTCTCACTCTTTTGTTTGTGGGTTTCATCTTGCTCTTTCATATGCAAAGTTACCTGCTCTTTTTCCTTTGAAAACAAATGTCTCTGAAACAATCAACAACAACAAAACTATTTTTGCTTTTAGTCATTTTTTGAACACTTCGTATAGTTTCTGAAACTTAATTATTGATTAATGACTAGAGACAATCTTATTGGGTTTTTGGCACTAGAAACCCTAATGCTAGAGGGAAATTTGGTCTAGAAGAGCCTTAGGCTTGCAATAATGTGGATCTCCCACAGGATGGTTACCTGCTGGACTCTGGTCTTTGTTATTAGGAATTCCAGAGTAGTTTTCTGTTACCCACCTGCACAGTGGGAGGGGAAAGATGAAGGGAAACAGTGCTCTTTCAGATACCAAAAATAACAGAGAAATCAGCAAGTGCCCACACTCTCAAGTGACTCTTATTTATGTGAAAGCTTTGTCACCTTTCTCTAAGTGAAGTTACTTTCCTTGATCCACAGAGCCACAATTCATTGTGGAAAACTACCTTGATGAACCAAACATTGTGAAAGAGACACTTGGGTCTCTCCCAGGGAGCCACAGAACTATGGTTCCCTACCTCTTCAACACTAACTTCTAGATTACTAACTCTGAGTGTCAAAATTGTGAAGGGGGAGTCCAGCTAATTTAGTGCAGTGGGTTAAGTGCAGGTGGCGAGAAGCACAAGTACCTGTGCTGGAGCCCCCAGCTCCCCACCTGCAGAGTAGTCACTTCATAGACTGTGAAGCAGGTCTGCAGGCATCTATCTTTTTCTCCCCCTCTCTATCTTCCCCTCCTCTGTCCATTTCTCTCTGTCCTATCTAACAAAGACAGCATCTATAACAACAATAATAACAACAATAGTAAAAAAGGCAACAAAAGGGAGAATAAACAAATATTAAAAAATTGTAAAGGATTGTATGTAATGCAATCAGTGAGGTTCTCTCTGATATCCCAATATAGCAGTAGTTGTCAGAAGAAGAGCATATCGGAAAAGAGAAGACCAGATCTCTTAGAATTGAGTCTTAGAAAAAGATAATGATGAAATAGAATTGGCAATTGAAATTTGATTTCAGGAGAGAGACGGGGGTGGGGAGCCTATGAAGAGAAACAATCAAAGAGAGGAGTCACAGAATACTCAAGGTTAACAGCATATCACTGAAGAGAACAAAAATGTATCACTCTTAGCATTTGGGTTTAATTTATTTTTAAAAAGAAGAAAAGAAAATCCTTTTGACCTCCTTAATCAAAGATTTTTGAGCTGATGTTCTTCGTAAAGGGGTTAGTAGCATCCCTAAATTATTTATATAAAAGTCTCACTGATAATAGAGAAGCAATGAAAAATAATCTGGTTTTGCACACAGCTCTAGAACAAAATAGAATTTACTATTATTATTTCTGACAGGAAAAAGTACCAGGGGGTTAAGACATGGAGCAAGAGAGAGACAAAGAGAAATGTATCTCTGAGAGCCAAAGCAGGTTTATTGGGTTAAAACCTGAAAGAGATCAGCAGAAAAAGCAGTCAGGCTGATTCAGTAGATAAGAATCCAGGCTGATACTGTATCCTAGAGACCAGAATTTTTTATGCCTGGTGAAAAAAGAGGTATGGTGGGGGTGTATATGCTACAGGAAGGTTAGGTGGTTGGTAGTTCAATAGGCTACATTGTTGTCATCCTTGGTCATAACTTGTTTTCTTTGGAACTATAGCAGCTATAGGGATCAACTCCTCATTCCAAGGTCTGTGACTGAAGCTCCAGTAAAGGTCACAAGATGTAACAGTCACTTCTTCATTCTGAGATCTCTCAATTTTTCATGTATGTGAAACTCTCAGATATTCTTGGAAATAAAGTTAGAGTTTAGCCTAGAAGCTTTTTGAGAAAGTAAACAAGTAACTGTAGAAAGTCAAAACTATTTCAATTTTGTACTTACATTTTAATATTATTGTGAATTAACCTTATAAAGTCCCAATATTCAATCTTTTGGGGACAAATCTCATTACTAGTAATAATTAACCTATATTATGAACTAATCATCTGTGAAATTTCAATTAGACTTCTGATTTTAATAATACAAAGACGATTCAACCAACAGGGAGCTTTAATTACTCTATATTTTTAAATTACTATTTTCTACTATTTAAAAAATTCTTGAACTAAACCAACAAAACATTCAATATCTTGCTATGTTACTTAGTGGACTAATTTGCCATGCACATGACCCAAGCCTAGCTCTCGCTGCATTAAAGGATCTGTGGTTTCTTCCTCTCTATATAAATATTTCTCTCTTTATCTGAGAAAGTTGCTCTGAAGTAGTGAAGCCCTAGAGACAATCCCAAATTTCTTACATCTAAAACACTGACCAAGTAAATAAATATATTAAATAATATATCTTATTTTACAAAGTTATATGGCTAATGATTCAAGCAAGCAAGGTCATATGAAAATATAAGGATAATGTAAATTCAAGTGAGAAGAGCTGAGATTTGTGCTTGTGTGTATGAGAGAATGGAGATTTCTGGTTTTTAAAAATAATTTTTATTAGTGATTTACAAAATTATGGGCCAGCCGAGTGCAATTCTACATCGTTCCCTCCACTAGTTTTTCAAGTCCCCATTTCCTCCATTGGAAACTGCAGTAACCCTCCCAAGGTCACAGACTTAGGATGACTATTATTTCTATCACCATCTGTCTATATTTACATATATTTGCCCATTTCTTCCATGGTCTTGCTCTCTCCCTCTCCTTCAAGTCATACTTAACACCCATTGTCACTTCTGAGTGTCCTTTTTTTTTCCAGGTCCTAAAGGAATTGGAGTTCAGAGCCCCCTGCTCATCTTTCCCTAAATTTCCCCACCTCCTGCCCCTGAAGTATTCTTAATTGCAAGCAGAAAAGAATTAAGAAAGATACATAGTTCACCAAAATGCCAGGATGAAGAATAAATTCTTTATTTTTTTTCTTTCTTTATCATGAACCACTATCATCCACAAGTGTAACGTGTAACACAATAAAAATATTAGTAATGATTAATCTTCTTTAGGGATACCTACTAGGATATTTTCAAATGACTTCACAATAGGACATCAAATGATCTGAAATCTAACAAGCCTTGTTTTTATATGGGTTTTCTTTTAGTTATAAAGAAGAGTTTAAGTAGTTATTATTGGTGGAAGAAATGCAAATAATGGGATAATTCTCCATTTGTTTTGGTTATGCTTCATTGTATATTACCTTAAGTGGTACACAATGGTTAGGTTCCTAATAAAACAGGCTGTGTCTAGCTAGTTTCTTCCTGGAGTGAGTCTTTGAGTCTTGCTGGTACTTATCGGATTTGCTTAGGAACTTTATGTTCAAAAGGAGTCAGTTACAGTCTGTCCTATTGCACACACACACACACACACACACACACACACACACACACACACACACACACCCTATTTTCTTTAAAGTTCATAAAGAAGACTAAGAGTGTATGGTTCGATCACTGTAATCTATAACTACTCAACAGAATAAAATAATTCAACTTGTTTTCCTTCCAATAGTGTAAATGAATACCTTTTCCCCCTAGTCTCTCTAGAAGTTGTTATTTCTGTCTTTTTTAAAGTATGACAGTCTCACAGGTTTAAGTCATATCTCATTGAAGCCTTCATTTACATTTACCTAATCATCAGAGACTTTGAGCATTTTAAATATGACTATTGGCCTTTTGGAACACTTCTTTGGTAAAGATTCTGTCAATGTCTGCTCCTCACTGTTTAATGGATTTTGTTTTTATTGCTGAGTTTGGTAAGTTCTTTATATGTATTTTTGATTATTAGCTGTTTTATGTATGGTATGTGAAGATCTCCCATTCCATAGGAAGCCTCTTTTGCTTGTACTTCTTTTTTCCTTTTGTAGAAACATTTTAGTTTGATGTAGTCACATTGATTTATTTTTGTTTTCTTTGCAGGTAGACTTCAGTAGTTGAAGATGTTTGTAAAAATTACATCAAACAGAATTCTACCAATGTTTCTCTCTAAATATTTGATGCTTTCTGACCTAACACCAAAATCTCTGATTCATTTGAAACTAACTTTTCTTTTTCCTTTCTCTTCTTATTTTTGATTTTATTTTATTGGGAAATTAATGAATTGTAGCTCATTTGTCTATGCACTTGTAAGGTTTCCAGTTTTGTGTAACAGTTGTATACTGCATAGGCTTATCATATTACCCTCTCACTGAGGGCCCCAAATCTCCTCTATTCTCACACACTATTCCATTCCCTCCTCAGTGCCCTTTGTTTTTTTGTGTAATACAACACCCTCAGTCCAACTTTTGTTCCATGTTCTCCCTTTCTAATTCCATCTCCCAAGTTCCACCTACATGTGAAGTCATTCTGTATTCATCCCTCTCTTTCTGACTTGTCCCACCCAACACTTTGCCTTCTGCTTCCAGCAGAGATTAGGTTAAGCTTGAGACTTTAGAGTTCCTGCTATGGTGTCTAGGCCTTTGATGATTGGCCTTGTTCTCCAGCATTGGTCATACTGATCAGTCCTTTCTGTCCTCTCCTTTCCTATGTGTTTGCTCCTTTTATTGATATTATTTGAATTGCCATTTCTTTTCTACCACAGATCAACTTACTTGGAATTTGAGCTCCTTTAGTTTTTCTTCTATAGTTCTCTTTACAGTGATTTTTGCAAGAAAGGACTGGTTGTAGTGAATTCCTTTAGTTACATGTTTGGGAAGCTTTGGATTTCTCCTTCATATTTGAAGGAAAGTTCGGAAGGGTAGAATAATTTGGGGTGATCGTTTTTCTCTCTTAGTACTGTAAAAATGTCATATTGCCTTATTGCTTCTCAGGCTTGTGTTGAAAGATCTGGTGAGAGTCTAGTAGCTTTGCATCTATATGTCAGCTTCTTCCTTTCCCCTGCAGAATGCAACATTTCTTCCTTGTCCTTACTTTTGGAAAATGTTACTATTACATTTCTTGAAGTTGGATGTTGGGGGCTCAGACGTATGGGTTTCCATTCAGCTTTCTCTATATCTATATTTTGACTGTTGCTCAAGTGTGGAAAGTTTTCTGCAGTAAAATTTCTTTGAATATGCTTTCTGCACTTCACTATTTTCATTTGTATGCACCCTGGTGACTTTCACACTTTTTCTTCTGATGCTATCTGTTATTTCACAGAGAACTGCTTCATTTTTCTTCAACCTTTCTTCTTCAGCAGGTTTGGTCTCTGAGAGTGTGGTGGGCTTATTCTCTAATCCTGTTGTTCTATCCTCAAACTTGGTTATCTGTATATAAGGTCTCTTACAAAGGCCTTAGTGCTATCCATAATCTCCTCTAATGTCATAATTTCTTTTCAGAGTTATCTTTGTGAGTTCCTTAGTGTTTTGATGAAGAGAGCTCTGGCTTCTTTACTTTGCTTTTGAATGCCTTGGTTGTTGTCTTGGATCATCTTTAAATTAGCTTTCTGAAATCTAACTCAGACAAGGTTTCCAAGTGATCTTGAACCAGTACTTTTAAGTTCTTATCCATGTTTCACCAGTAGGTGGTGTGCTGTGGGTGTATTGTCTTTGTAGTGTTGTGGCAGGGGTGGAAAGATTCAGGATAGTGGGCATTCTGGTGAGTGAGTGTTCTAGTATGGCTCTATCTGCTTCCCACATGGTTGAGTTTCCAGTTCTAGATCTGAGAAGGGTATCCCTTATGTAATTGCTCATGGCTGGGGCCCAGCTGTGCCAGCCTTTTTTTTTTTTTTTAAGCCTCCTTAATCCATAGCTCTTGCTTTTTCTATACTGCTGTCTACTTCTCTGCGCCAAGTCCTTTAAAATGGCTCCCTCTGACCACCCCACCACCCACAACCACCCCACCACCCCTGTGGTTTAGCTCTGGGTTCCAGCCACCCTTTCAAACACATGTTGCATGTACCTGCCTATTGGTATTTTTCCTCAGATGTTGTAGGTTGTGTTATGGTGTTTTAGGTCTTCTTTTTTCTGTTTTATCTGGTTTTCCCCAAGCTACCTATTGGCCACTTGGGACTAATTTTTGCATGTAATGAAATGTGGTGATTCAGTTTCACTCTTCACCTCTCAACTCAATTCTCTCAACACCATTTGTCAAAGAGACTAACTTCTGGTAAAGATGCAAATCTACAGAAACCAGTCTGGAGACTCATCAAAATGCTAGAAGTAGAGATGCCTATTCCTATTCTAAGGATATATCAAAAGGCAGCACAGACACTGATCCCAAGGGATGTATGTTCATAACAGGATAACTTTATTTTTTAATTTTATTTATTTATTCCCTTTTGTTGCCCTTGTTGTTTTATTGTTGTAGTTATTATTGTTGTTGTCGTTGTTGGATAGGACAGAGAGAAATGGAGAGAGGAGGGGAAGACAGAGAGGAGGAGAGAAAGGTAGACACCTGCAGACCTGCTTCACCGCCTGTGAAGCGACTCCCCTGCAGGTGGGGAGCCGGGGTTCGAACCGGGATCCTTATGCCGGTCCTTGTGCTTTGCGCCACCTGCACTTAACCCGCTGCGCTACAGCCGGACTCCCCAGGATAACTTTTAATAGCCTAAACATGGAAGCAAAACAGATGTCCAAGAAATGAGAGTAGGTAGGAAAGTTGTAGTATGTATAAGTGACAGAATATTATTCAGCCATTAAAGTTAGTTATCTCTTTTGCCTCATTTTGAATGAATCCTAAAAAAAAAAAAAAAAAAAAAAATCATGCTAAGCAACAAAAGCAAAATATAAGAAATAAAAGCAGAAATGGAAAATGCAAAGTGAAACATGGACTGGATGTAATATGTGGCACCAAAGAACTCTGTGGAGGGAAGGAAGTTTGGAGGCCCTGGTGCTTGATGATGGAAAGATATTTAAGTTTGGGGTGAGAATATTTTGCAGATACCCATCAAAGGAAGATAAAAAACTGTACCTATATCTTAGCAGCTATACTGTAGATCATTAACTTCTTAATAAAATGTATTTTCTGCAAATGAATTAGAATTAATAGAATGAAGTTTAAAAATCCTGAATTCAGAGTCAGCAAAATAATTCACATGAATAGTGCATTTGCTTTGCCAAGTAAGAGACCCAGACTCAAGCTAAGCTCCCTTCATAATGGAATAAGCTTGGTACTGTGGTGCTATTCCTTCTTTCTCTTATCTCTGTCTCTGATTATCTGAAAATGTTGAAATATAATGGTGAAGCCTCAATAGATACAAAAAAATTCTTCAATCACTTATTTGTAACTCTTCCTTTTTGTATTTTGTACATGTGCTTTGATGGAATGGTATCCCTTTCTACTCAGAAACTGGCCTAATTGGAGAATCAATCCAAAACAGCATCCAGGGACTAGATGAATAAATGGCCTGCCTAAATTGTAAATCTGGTCACTTAATCAATGTACAAATTATAATTTTGCAGACTAGATATTCCTCAATTTTGACTTAATTTTTTGAAGAGCCTTATTTAATGTACATGAAAATTTGAAGATTTTATGGTGTAATATTTAGTGAAATGGAAAGTATTCTTCATTAAAAGCATCTTACCGAACTATTATGTATGCAGAAAGTATATATATATATATATATATATATATATATATATATATATCACAAGAAACTGAAAGATACATCAAAATAGTGGCCTGAGATGTGCACAATAGCTATAGCGCTTGACTTAAAAGCACAAGGTTCATAATCCAATCCTGCTACCCTCATACATGCCAGGAAAATATTTTGGTTCTCCCTTTCTCATGTGTAAACAAACAAACAAATTCTTTAAAATATACATTAAGATATCATTAATAAACACTAAAATTTGGAATTATGAGTGATTTTAATTGGAAAAGTTTACAATATGCTTTGCTCTTCTTACACAATAATACTACTAACGAAAGGATATAGACAGAAGCTGAAAAATAAGAACAGAAGGGAAGACACAAAACAGAACTTGAACTTGAGTTCGTGTGTTGCACCAAAGTATAAGACTGGGGTCGGAGGGTTGTGTTCAGATCCTGGAACATGGTAGCAGAAGAACACCTGGGTGGGGGTTAGATTGTTAAGTGGAAAACTGAGAAATGTTACAAATTTACAGACTGCTGCATTTTACTGTCAACTGTAAGCCACTATCCCCCTAATGAAGGAAAAAAAAAGTATAAAGGTGATTAAACACAGTAAGCTATCCTCCACGTAGTAGTAACAGAAGTGTTTAATGGATTTTATGTTCAAGATGAAACAGCCAAGGGAAAGTAACCTGAGTTAATGTCACCAGAGCAATGTTTCATGAGGTCACTTAGGAAGAGACACACTACTAAATATGAGGGAATCCATTATCAGTTTCAAACCTAAGCAAGAAAAGTTTTTCTTTCCACCATAAAGACATGAAAAAATTCTCTCCCAGTACCATATCTGAATATAGAATGTAATTATCACTAAGAACAGGAAGACGAGCTTTGGAACCCGCAGATTAGAGGATGTAGTAGAAGATTTATATAGCTTTCCTGTATGAATAAATTGGTATGCCACAATAAGAAAGAACACATTTTGGAAAAAATGAATAATTAAAGGCTTAACTTTATAATGGAGCTTAAAACACAAGCAACATAGTACAGCAAGAGAATGCCTGGACACAAGCACTTGAATACTAACAAAGAACATACACAAGAGGATCCCTATCATCTGTTTTACCAAGTACGATTCATATGTTTATTTTTTTTAACATTTACTTACTTATTTGAATGAAAGAGGGGGAGAGAAGGAGAGCCATGGCATTACATGGGCATGTGAGATGTCAGGATTAGAGCAGACTGCATGCTTAAGAATTCAACACTTCGTTCACTATGCTACCTCCCAAGTCACTCATCTATTTCCGAGAGAGACAACTACAAAGTGAAATACTTAAAGGCATTTCTTTCCCTAATGTTGCCTCTACATTTTTAGAATAAACTATTTAAAAAATGTTAATAGTCATTCTCAATACATCATCTATATATTTCTATGACTTTCCAAAGTAAGTAGCTCAATATTTTGCACAACAATAAAATAAACTAAAATTATTCTTGTAAGTTCAAAATTCATATGTTAAAATGAAGAAAATTAATCAGGGGCTGGGTGGTGGCACCTCGGGTGAAGAGCACATAGTACAAAAAGCAAGGATCCCGGTTTGAGCCCCCTGTGTACTGCCTGTAGAGGGGTCACTTCACAAGCAGTGAAACAGGTCTGCAGGTGTCTATCTTTCTCTTTCACTCTCTGTCTCCCCTCGCCTCTCAATTTCTCTCTGTTCTGTCCACTAATATATATATAATGACTGGCAAGAGCAGCAGATTTGTGGCGCTGACACCAAATACCAGCAATAACCTTGGTAGCAAAATAGACAAGGAAAACATGAAATATTAATCAAGGTAGGTATTATTGTGTTATGTATTACAAATGCACTAATGGTGGCATATTTTATGTCTTGATGTTCTCTGAATAACAGTTCATTTTGAGGTAACTAGACAGGATGAAATGGAAAAACATTAACTATGGCAATTAATATACAAAAACATTGTGAAACTGACTAAAATATTACACATTTTGAGGCCAGATAATAGTTCACTGGGCAGAACACCAGCTGCTGCATGAAGACAGCCCAGGTTCAAACTGAACACCACAGAGGAGTGTCCTGGCACCAAGGAAAGCTCCAGTACTGTGATGCATCTCCTTCTTCCCCTCTCTCAATAAAATTAATGAAAAAGTTGGCCCAAGAAGCATGAAACTGTAGGCACAAGACACAGGCTCCACAAAAACAAAGATATAAATTCCATAATCTTAATGAAAGATACTGTTCAACTTCTTAGACACCAACTTGCAGGCCTGAGATCACAGTAGTCCCACGTTTAATTCCTGGTGTCACCTTATATCTGAACTGAGATGTGCACTGATCTTTCTCTAACTCTTTCTCTCTCTCCCCCAACCCCTCAACAAGTAGGTAGGTGGATAGATAGGTAAACAGTTATTTAAACATTTTAATGTTTTCTTTAATTAAGCTAGTCAGAGAAAATCGTATCATATACCACAGAGGTAGCCACAAATATAATCCAATAATAGAGGCAGGAGAAGCCTGTAAAAGTATTTTCTCTCACATTTTGCTAATTTAACTTTTCAGTAGAAAAACTGATACAGTTTGGTAAATCATGTGGAAGTTTAAGTTGTGATTTGAGAGAAAATATTCATATATACTGTTTTCCCTAGAAGACAGACTTTGGAAATGTAAGCAGAGTTCTGGTAAAAACAAACATAAATAAACAACACAGTGAAGAAAACGACTATTATAATATTAGTTTTCTCCAGAATTTATTATGATACCAACTATGATTTTGTACTAGTGTTTTTCTGAAACACCTGAGAACACTAACCTTTTGTTTTCCCTCATAATGTAAAAGTACTTGTTTTCATATTTTCTTTAGATAATCAATTAATATTGTTTATTCAAAAGTCCACATAATTTTTCTTGGTATTCCCTTGAAATTTCCTTGCCATCTTACATTAATTCTAAATTTTTTTCTCTTCTGTAATGTCTAAAAACTCTGAAAAATAAGGTCTTACATCTAGAACTAGTATTGTTATGACCATGTCAACATCATTTTAGTCACTCTAGGAGTTTTGCAGAATGTATGTGTCACAGAGCACTGATGGGGATAGATACCTGAAAAGTTGTAAAATTTTGATTCCCTGTTTATATCCCTGTTCTCAGGAATGTCATGTGTTTTATGCTTTTTGTCTAGTTTTATAATTTTTTCCTTGCTTTGTATGTTCGGTAACTATCCAGACTAATATATATATCAATAAGAAGAGAGACATCAGAAGGAGAGGAGACGATTGTTAAGTAGACTAGGAAAAAAAAAAAAGGTGAACATTAGCAAAGTCACCACACCTACATTATTTATTTTAGGGTTCAAATCAGGAAGAAAGCCACATAAAGTATCTAGTCATAGGTATCGGGGGCACTAATAACTGGGCATAGAACCATCAGAAAATGATTAGAAGGGAAATGGTAGAGTAACTGAAGTTTCTTGAGGTAGTAACCATTTGTCAACTACTGTGGATGTATACCTGCTACATCTCAGCTAATCCTTAAAGGCTTTCTACAAAAAGGCTGGCATTTTAAAAAATATTTATTTATTTATTTATTTTCCCTTTTGTTGCCCTTGTTGTTTTTCTATAATTGTTGTTGTAGTTATTGTTGTTATTAATGTTGTTGTTGTTAGATAAGACAGACAGAAATGGAAAAAGGAGGGGAAGACAGAGATGAGGAGAGAAAGATAGATGACACCTGCAGACCTGCTTCACCACTTGTGAAGTGACTCCCCTGCAGGTGGGAAGCTGGGGGCTCGAACTGGGATGCTTACACTGGTCCTTGTGCTTTGCGCCACATGCACTTAACCTGCTGCACAACCGCCACTCCCTGAGGCTGGCATTTTTAACTACACTATATAAATGGGGGAACCTAAAACCTAAATAGACTAAGTGTAGGTAGGGGAGAAACCTATAATTGTAGAGATGGGACTTCAAATTGTGTCATTCAACTCCATAACCCATACATACTTTTTAGTCAATACTGTGCTTTACTAGTAACTGTGATCATGTTGAGTCAATCAGATTAGTTTATTAGATTAAAAGTAGTTAATAGACTAGCAGTACAATGTGAAGAGCAAAAAATAAGAGCAGAAGTGGTTTATTACTGCTTTCACTGTCTTTCTAACTATCGGTGAGCATGTGTTTTAGCTGAGTCAAATTCAAATGACTGACAGGAAAGCTCAGTGTGAAAAAATTTTCTTTGTAGATTGTGGAAAAGTCATTCACAGACTGATACCATAAAATCTTATTGTTCCTTTTATTTTATGTATTTATATTTATTTATGTATCTACTTATTTATTTTGTGAGAGCACTGCTCAACTCTGGCTTAGGGTAGTGAAGGGGACTGGATTGAACTGGGGACTCTGGAGCCTCAGACAGTAGAATCTCTTTGCAAAAACATTATGCTATCTACCCCTGCCCTATATTTATTTTCAACATCTTTTAATTTTTATTTTTATGAGATTCAGAAAGAACAAGAGAGAAGAAGTGAGACTGAGAGATGGGGGATAGTGGTACATCCTGTTGAGTCCACACAGTACTACTAAGTACAAGAACCTGTACAAGGATCCAGGTTCTAGCCTACAGCTCCCCACCTGTAAGGGGGGATGCTTCATAAGCAGTGAAGCAGGTATATAGGTTTCTACTTTTGCCTCTCCCTCCCTATCTTCCCCTCCCCCTCTCAATTTCTCTCTTTCCTATTCAATAAGAAAATGTAAAAAAGAAAAGAAGAAGAAGAAGAAGAAGAAGAAGAAGAAGAAGAATGAGGAGGAGGAGGAGGAGGAGGAGGAGGAGGAGAAGGAGAGGAAAAAGAGAAAGAAAGAAAGAAAGAAAGAAAGAAAGAAAGAAAGAAAGAAAGAAAGGGAGAGAAAAAAGGCCTCCAGAAGCAGTGAATTCATAACTGGACCCCACCTGTAACCCAGATGCATGAAGAGAGAGACTCCAGCCAAATCACTGCTCAGCTCTGGCTTATGGTGATGCTGAGGATTGAAACTGGGACCTAGCAGTCTCAGGTATGGAAGTTTTTTGAATAGCCACTGTGCTGTCTCCCCAGCCCTTATTGTTCCTTTTATTCCACACATCTCAATGATACAAAAATACTGATTGATTGTATTACTCTCTTAAATGAGATGATATATTTTTAGCTTTTAATTGCTTCATTAATAGTATCAGAATGTCAGGAATTAAGCCAGCCCCCCCCCCAATCCATTGCTGATACTATGACCTATTTACATAATCATTGTTTTTCCTGAAAGATTCCCCACCCATTCCTTTGACCTATCTTCTTTCTACCTCGAGACCCGCCATGCCTGCAGGGTAACATT
Source organism: Erinaceus europaeus (assembly GCF_950295315.1). Classification (NCBI taxonomy): domain Eukaryota; kingdom Metazoa; phylum Chordata; class Mammalia; order Eulipotyphla; family Erinaceidae; genus Erinaceus; species Erinaceus europaeus. The sequence continues at coordinate 85,163,983 of NC_080170.1, read as the reverse complement.
AATCCCACCAGTTAAAACCATCTTAATAGTTGCTAAGGAAGTTCCCAGCATGCCTTTTTCCTTTCTCCACCCCCTTTTCCTAGCCATTTCCATTTCTGACTTGCCACTTCTGGTTTTAACCTATAAAAGTCACTTATGTTTCTGGTTTCTCTTTTTTTCCGTGTCCCAACCTGGAAGAAGGCAGGCATGCAGACAGAGAGGTGGACACTGGCCATTTTGGTTTGGTGCCCCGTGGCTTAACCTGCTGTGCTCACACCCGACTCTGGGGTTCCCGCATGAATAAAGAATTGTATTACCACACCACCATGAGTTCCCGGTTTCTCTCCTGCCACACCAGCCTGCTTTAGAACTGTGCTTAAGTGACATTTAACCACAAGTTTTGATCACAAAAGAAAGGAGAAAAGCTAGAAATGGTTCAGACAAAAAAAAAAAGTTGTGAGAGACTACCCAGTTTTGCTTTTCAGTTTCCTATAAGCTTGGCATAATATTTATGAACTCAGTTATAACTGAAGAAATCACTGTAATTCCAAAATTATGTTATTTGAGAATAATCTTCATTCATGTCTTCCCTTTTTCAGTTGCAAAGAAAAAAAAATAGTGTTGAAAAAATTAGTAAAAAAATTAGTAAAAAAAAATTAGTGAAAAAAATGAGATGAATGATGATATGCAAGTGTTATGGGATAGTATGGTGCAATATTATGCTGTGAGATGGTTGTAAACTAGAAATGAAAGGACCCTAGAAATCATTATGTGCAGATAATGGCTTTGATGCATGCAGTTGAGATACATGGTTATGAAGTTAGTGAGCTGTAAACTCTGCCCTAGTTCTTGTTGCCTGGAGCAAGGCAGTACATGTTGTTTGTCACTTAAAGGAAGATCTGGGACAAAAGACTCCCAAAGGCAAGAGACTGACCTTTAACTTCTGATGATAACCAGACCTCAGTGAGCATAGGGTCATGATGACTCTGGTGGTTGATAAATATGTTGGATGGATGACATAATGTCGGTAATTAGTTACAGGGTGAAAGTTATGTATCACATGCTCCATGGGAGTCAAATAAAGTGTACATATTCTTGAATTATTGGGAAAACTGTCTTGCACTTTTTTTTTTTTTTTTTACCACAGAACTCCTCAGCTCTGGCTTATGGTGTTTCAGAAGATTAAACCTACAACTCTGGAGTCTCAGGCAGAAAAGCCTCTTTGCATAACCATTATGCTATGTTCCCCCACCCCACTTTTACTTTCTATGATGTAATTATACTAACCACCAATAAAAAGAGCCCAAACTTTGGCTGGGTGCTGCATGTTAGAAATTATTTGTGGAAATTTTCCTTGAGGCAGCCACTTGGAGCACACAACTGCTCTTACTGTTTAAAGAGTGTGGGACTTTTTCACTTCATATCTTGTCTGGTCCCTGTGAAACCCTCTCCATGAGAGAAGCAAAAATTTTGGGAGAATTCAGTATTGTTTAGGATTTTGAAATGTATGTTGAATACAGATATGTGTTTATATTTAGGTATAAGAAATAGTATCAGTAAAGACACTGGGACAAGATGGTCTTCAGCATTTTTGAGTAGCAATAGACTATTTAAATAGTCCTGAGAATCTACTGGGTAAGGAAGTATAAATGCAGAGAAGTAAAGTCTGATGAAGTAACTACATATGAGAAGCACAGGACTGGTAAAAGAGCTCACTCAGATAGGATAGTGTCCTGCTTTGTAATATATGACTCATACTTGAATCTTTCCCCCCACTGCACTGAAGGAAGCTTGAGTGTTGTGGTCTCTTACACACACACACACACACACACACACACACACACACACTCTACTAAAAAAAAAAAAAAAAAGACTAACATTCCTGGAACTGAAGAAAGATTACTTACTCTATAACACAGGTAACACAAAGCTAAGGCAGTATATATTATATAAAAATAACAATATACAAAACAAGCAACCTCTGATAAATCTGCTTGTCAAAAGGATGTATAAAGAAAACATGAAATAATATATCTGATTTTCTAGGTTGTCTTTTAAAAAGTCTTCAAAGTGTCTGGCATGTCTAAAGAGTTTGGTTTATATATTTATAATATCTATGCTAATGTGCTACTTACAGTACTTTCCTGCTACTGAAATTCATCATAAGAAACAATTTCAGGAATTTTGAAAAATATTACAGCTGGGGACAAAGAAAGCTGAATGTTTTTCCACAAGCTGTGTGATCAGTAGGAACAGGACTGGGCCACAGGACTCCTGAACTCCATTCCTAATTGGTATTCCAGTTTCCTGGATCAGTTTCATCAGTTTGAAAATAAGCAATTGCCTTTGAAAATAACCAGGGACAATTGAATAAAGAGAGGAGAAGACATGAAAGAAGTATATAGTTATGTAAGAGCTTATACTTGCACTTTCCTTTGATATGTTCCCTGAATTAACTTGAATAATTGAGAATTTCTGTGAAACATTAATTCCTAAAGAAACTATGATCAATTAATTAGCAGCCAAAGGTGCTGGGAACCATAATGTACTATATCAATTCTGATGAATATTAAGAGAGAAGGATGATATATATCCCAGTTAGTACAGGCTCCTGGGGAACTGAACAAAAAAGGTCTATGCCCTTTACTCTTATTGTTATTCTGATTCAAATGTCATTAAGGACAGTCTAGCTCAGGTTAATAGGTGGTTATGAATTCTAACTCCTGTCAATTCCAATAACATTTTTAGATAAGACCATACTACTTATCTCCACTGGAATGAAAATAATAATTTGTCCTTTTAATTTTGTAAGTATTTTCATGCCTTTCTTTAATCTTTCTGTATTACATATATCTTTGTGTAACAGTTATACATATATACTGAGAGGCTGGTACATAGATTGAACCTGAATTATCATAGTGGCTAGAGGCATTTCTTTCACTGTTATTAATAATTATTTTGCATTTAACATTTAACTATAACAATATGCATATATATCTGCCTAGACACTTACCAAATAGTTATCAAAATGAATCATACAAAGACTGACTAACTATAAGAATATAAGACTGTATTATGCATTTCCTGTTATCACTGACTGACTTTCTCAGAAACAGAGGAGAGAAGGAACTGTACCATAGCATCAAAGCTTTGTTCAGGGGGGAGAGGGTTAGGAACAAACCCAGGTTACATGTATGTTAAAGTGTCGAAGTAGAAAGCAGAGGTGGGGGGCACATCATCAAATCTCCTCTCAGTCAGGTAGAGGTTGTAGATGTGACAAAGTAAAAATTATACATTTTTAAAGGAAGCTCAGGGCAAATTTTCTGAAGAAGGAAATGACTACTGATATTAACAATCATTAAAAGGTGAGTACCTATGGTCTGATGTCATCAACTACAAACATACCATTTTTCTAATTATAAGTTCATGAAGAGGATATATAACTCCAACTTCAAGTTTTTTTTTCATATTTGAGGGTTTTATGCATATGTGATTTTACTGCTATAGGTAACTGGGCCAATTTTTCATTCTGTTAGAGATATAAAGGCTTATGGCAAACATATAGAAAAGGACAGACATCAAATCAGAGCTTCTTCTACTGCCAAAGCAACTCTCACATGGTATGGGTGCTTGCTTACATCTGGGCTGCAGATATGGCAAGGTAAATCCCCTACCTCATACATTTATTATCTTAAAATCCCGGTGTTTAAAATAATAATTAGCAAGCTAGATATATGGATGTATATATATATATGTATGTATATATGTTTGTCAATACATTTTCAGATACACAACTAATACCACACAGACACATTCTTCTATTAAAAATTATATCTAAATAAATAGTCTGCAACCAAGAAAGTTATACCTGTTACTGTGACAAATGCCCAGAACTTGGGCATTTTAAATATATATAATTACATGTAAATTGCTGCTGAATTAACAAAGTAGACTAAATGAAACTAAATATTTGAAAGATAAGTATGTATGGAAAATGAATGGAGGGGACAGGGCAGTAGATTTAGTGTACACATTACCATACCCATCTTCAAACTGCTGGTCCCCACCTGCAGAGAGGATGTTTCACGAGAAGTGTCTATCTATAACTGTCTCCCTATCTCCCTCCCCCTCTCAATTTCTCCCTGTCCTATTAAATAAAATATATAAAAAGTATAAAAAGCTATAAAAGTAACATACACCCCCAGAAATAAAGCTGTTGTCTTTGCCACTATAATAATAGACTTCACAGAGGGATAGAGAATGGGAAAGCTATCAGGGGAGGGGATTGGATTCGGAGACCTGGTGGTGGGAATTGCGTGGAGTTGTTCCCCCCATCCTATGGTTTTGTTAATGTCTCCTTTCTTAAATAAATAAAATAAAATAAAATAAAGTAAAGTAAAATAAAATAAAAATAGATTTATGACTCTTATATCAGTTTCATTTTTTATGTTTTAATAATGGAAAATGCTTCCCCATGCTTTTTTTGGGGGGAGGGATTTTTTTTCTTTTGAGACATAATGCTAATCGTGAATTACCCGATGACTTCTGACATATCTTAATGTGTGCAGACAGCTTGCATATAGACAGATGGAAAGATGAAGCAGGTCAGGGTTCATTTTCAGAGAAAGGCAAAAGTACAAAACAAATAGGACTTGAGGACCAGCATAAGGATCCCAGTTGAGCACCTGGCTTTCCATCTGCAGGGGAGTCTCTACACAAGCAGTGAAGCAGGTCAGCAGGTGTCTGTCTTTCTCTCCCCCCTCTATGCTCCCCTCCTCTTTCCCTTTCTCTCTGTCCTATCCAACAAATATGACATCAATAACAATGGTAATAACTACAACAATAAAACAGGGGCAACAAAAGGGAACAAATAAATAAGTATATAAAAAACAGGACAGAACAACCATGTGGTACTATTCTTTGCACTTCCATATCATTGGCCTCTCTCTCACTTCTCTCCCTTCTCCTCATATTAAACTTTAGAAAAAAATTGAGACTATATGAAAAACTGTAAGAAAGAAGCATTGTAGGCTGGGGGTACAGTGACCTGCCAATGTCCATGTCCAGCAGAGAAGCAATTACAGAAGCCAGAACTACCAACTTCTGTACCCCATAAAGAATTTTAGTCCATACACCCAGAGGGATAAAGAATAGGGAAGCTGCCAATGGAGCGGAGGGGACATGCAACTCCAGAACTCTGGTGGTGAGAACTCTATGGAATTCTACCCCTGTGATCTTATGAAAACTCTCTCACTAAAATCTCACTAAACACTAAACTGGGGCTGAATAATGGAAACAACTTAGTGGGTATGCAAAAAAGGCTTGCATGTCTGAAATTCTGAGGTCCCAGGTTCAGTCTTTGACACCACCATAAACCAGAGCTGAGTAGTGCTCTGGTAAAACAATAAACACGCACACACACACACACACACACACACACACACACACACACACACACACACACAACTAAATTAGATCAGGCCAGCAATGTAGTTTACCTGTAGTGCACCTTCTTTGTCATATACATAATGACCTCAGTCTGAATTTGGTTGCCATCACAGTGGGAAAAACTCTGGTTTTGTAACATCTTTCCTTCTCCTTTTCTGTTTCTTTAGTCCTATCTGAAAAAGTCACCCCAGAGCAATGAAGCCTCAGTAAGCAAACAAAACCTCACCAAAATACTCTCTAAGAAACTAAGGGATAGCTAGCAGAGTCAACTCTAACTTTATATACACTTGCTTCAAGTGCTGCTCCTCTCAAAGAAATATTAATTGCTTGCTTTAATGTAATTTTTCTTTGGTGTGTTTTCTCTTAGTCTTGGTAAAAAAAAAAAAATCAAGAGACCCAAAACAATACTGTTAGTGTACTTGAACTGGAAACACAAATATGTACTCATCCGGATTGTAAAATTCAACAAACCAAGATTATAAAGTTTTCTTTATTAATATCCTAATAAGCACATCTTAGTAAAATGGATAATTCTTCCCCAGACAACACTCAAGAAAATATATTAGTGAGAACTGGATTAGTTGCAATCAGTAATGAGGTATAAGGTATAACTCTGTAACATGAGTTGATACATATGCTAATGCTCCATTAATGTAAGGGATTAAGAGTTTGGGTCTCAGATACAGGAAATCTGGGCTTGGTCTTATTTCTACTACTTATGAGTAATCTACATGATCTTGGAAAAATCAGATCACTAATACTCAATTTCCACACCTGTATGGTGGAAATAATAACTACTGTGGCTCTCTGAATTACTGAGGACATTTTGAAATACTTGGCACAGTGGTTGGCATTTAGAAAGCTATTATCAACAACAGTATTATATGAAGAGAGAGCATAAGTGATTTGTAAAGAAAGTTCAAAATACTCAATAACTTAAGGTTTTAGAAGTATTAGTAATTTAGATAAACTTTTTATAGTGTTAAATTCATAAAGCAAATTCAGCTCAACCTTGCCAATGCATACACACATGCACAGACACACACACACATGCACAGTCACACACACACACACACACACACACACACACACACACACACACACCAAAAGCACAAGACCCATAAATGTAAACATCAGAATGTGTATATTGTGTTAAGTTATTCTTAAAACATCTGGCAAACTATCCTTCAAAAATATTCTACATATTTCTTGTACTAGACAAGGATGGAGATTCAATTGCATACATAAATACCAAAGCCAAATTATCTAAGAAATGTTGTACATGACTTGCAATGCAAGAAACTAGCTTTCCAACAGATGATACTAATGAAGACTCCAAATTGAAGATCTGACTCTAACCATCTGGAGAATATCCATAAAAAATAAAAAAACATATGAACTCATGCCAATATAGGCTTTTCATGTACCTATAAATATTTTGCCTTTGGCTATAGTTTCCACTAATTTGAGACATCTGAAATGTCCAAATACTATTAAACTGTGGGGAGTTTAACTCAACCTTGAAAGCGCAATTTTTATAAGAATATCATGTGGCATTCTTAAATTCCTAAGAATTTATCTAAACAACTAGGAAATGGATACAAAAGAAGTAGCTTCTTTGATTACAATTTTTGCGTGAATGGTGGTAGTTCATACCAAGGAGTTAGCAATTTCTTGTAAAGAGGCAACTGGAAAACACATCAGCTACCATTCACAAAAATTAATATCTTTTCCCCTAAAATTCTACAGCATTAGAATCAGGAGATGGCTTAAAAGGAAACTTCAAGGCATATTCATTAGGACCTGGGTTTGGTTCACAGCATCATATGGAAGTATCATGGATAGTACCAGGGGGGGCGAGAGGGAGTATATCGACTATATCAAATGGAAAGTTATGTTTTAGTTGAGCCCCTTTTCTCTAAAAAATAAGATATAGGGCAAGGGTGTGGAGGCATGAGAGAGAAAGAGATATCACTGGGTATGGTGCATGTCATACCATGTGCTTAGCCTAGGTTTCTTTTTTTAATATTTTTACTTTTTATTTTAATGACAAAGAGTGTCTACAGAAGGAAAGATACCAAGAAGGAAAGAGACCATAACACTGCTCAGCTCTGGTTTATAGTGGTGCTGGGGACTGAACCTGGGACTTTAGAACCTCAGACTTGAAAAGTTTTTACATAACCATTATGCTATCTCTCCAGCCTTAGCCTACGTTTCAACCCCGGCACCACATGGATGGTGCTCTGATGCTGTGATATCTCTTGCTTTCTCTGTTTTAATGAAAAGTGCCCCGGAGCAAGGAAATTGTGCATAAGCAAAACCTCATAATGGCATCAAATAAAACATATAAGATATAGGGGTGGTAAATAGCATAATGGCTATGCAAAGAGACTCTCATACCTGAGCCTCCAAGGACCCAGGTTCAATTCCACCATAAACCTGAACTGAGAGGTATTCTGGGGAAGAAAAAAAAAATATATATATATTATAAATTAGGCCCAGGAGCCTGGGTTCATTCCCTGATACTACATTAAAATAATAAATCAAAATTAAAATGAGAGCATGATAGTATGACTGAGTGTTTTATAAGAGATCTCAGGAAGTATCTTATTCTCTGTTTTAACTGAAGGAGAGAGGTGGCACAAAAGAGTTTTGAAAAGTCTATCATTACCCTCTTCAGAAATAACTCCCACTCTTGAGTGAAAGTAAATATCTCCCATCCTGATATAAAGTAAATATTGACATAAGACAAAAGCAGTATCTGGAGATTCTAAATGCCTCATACTTTGATTAAAAATGCTTTTGTCAATTACAGATTGATTTTATAGCTCATTACAATGATGGATGTTGGGGGTGGCGGAGGTGGTATTTTACCACTTGGCTTGAGAGTGTACTCTGTTAGAAGAAGATGGTACAATTACTATTATTTTTCAGCCCTTATCCACATGACTACACTGGCACAATGGGTGGCACTAAGTCATTTGAAAGACTGCTATCATGTGGAATGGTTATAAGAATGATACATCAAACCTTTCTAGGAAGAAAACATTCTAAACAAGTATTTCATGACAACCTACTGATATTCTTGCTGTGTGATGAGTAACACTGAACCTCATCAACTGGATTTTGAAGTGAGAGTGTTTAGCAGAGGCCACAGCTAGGGATATGCAAATATCTCTGCATGTACAACTATGGATGCTAAAATGATTCACATTTCTACTTAATGTATGTAACTGCAGTTATCCACATATATAAATATAAATGTACCCCCCCCAACTTAGGAGCTAGGGGTGGGAGATCACTGAATATAGGTAAGAGCTTCAAGAGGAAGAAATCAATATTCAGTAGTCACTGAAAAATGCTAAAAGGAAATCCATCTCACTAAAATCCATTCATACCATGCTCTGAAGTGACCTGTATTTTTATGTGTCTGTGTGGTTTCTGACTCTCATATATCTGGTTTACTCATAAGGCTTTCTCTAGTGGTAATCTATGCATGACTACATCTCCAAAGAGCTAAACAGTCAAAACAGTATTATCTACCAGATACACATCACATAAACGTTATATGTTACATATTTATCATCTGCTACAAAATAATGACTACCTAGATTTCAATAAAACCATGATGACTGAAGCTAATACTATGAAAAATACACATGTGATTAATATCAGAAAGGTTTTGTTAATTAATCCTTTCTTAAATAAAAAAAATAAATTAAAAAAAAAAAAAAAAAAAGAAAGGTTTGGGATTAGGAAAAGGAAAAAATATCGAAACAAATTGAAGATTACATGGCCTGAATATGCTGAATATAGCAATATTGGCCATACATCTACACAATTGCTTTATGTAATAGTCCACCATGAACAGAAACCTATTTATGACCTACTCTCATAGTAATCTATCTCTTTTCTGTTAGCTGTTTAGGATCTCAATATTTTGAAATGGAACTGTGGTAATGAAAAGTAATACTTCATGTAATAAAATGTCAAGAAATTTAAGTTAATATAAGGCAACAAAACATAGACTTGAGGCATAAAATGTGATCTATGCTTACAATCCAAGCAGAAATGGACAGTAGAGCATCATTAGGACACCTGGATCATTTTAGAGACTGATTATGTTTGTCATCAAGGACCAGCCATCAATCTCATTTTTCATGGCCTCTTTATTATAGCAGTGATAAAGAAATAGAAGGAAAATACTCATAAAACCTGAAAAAGGATATGAACTAACTACAGATGCTTCAAAAAATATGCAACAATACACACTAAGAAATGAACTTTGGGACACTGGGGAAATAAAAAAATCTAGATATTTTAAAATAACTAGAATTAAAAGTGTTATAGTAGTGTGCTTTTATGTGACTTTTCATTCTTTTTCTACTAAAGGGGCCAAATTCCAAGTATAAATGGTACTATACTTACTAGTAGTCTTTGCCATAAACAATCCCAGGACAAATCCTGCTGATGAAATAAAAGTGAAGGAAAGAACAATCCTGTCAGCAGTGGAAAGTGCTTAGAGCAGCAATGATGGTGGCCATCTTAATAGTCTCACTCTTCTGGCTCAAATACTATATAATATCTATTCCCATATACAAATAAATTTTAGTATTATTTGCAGCCAAGAGGTGAATATTAACTAGAAAATAAAATACAAATATGTAATATATGAGGAAAATAAATGTTCTTATGTATTCCTGGGTTCAAGCCCCTAGTCTTCACCTGCAGGATGGAAACTTCATGAGTGATGGAGCTGGTTATGGGTGTCTCTCATTCTTTCCCCCCATCTCATCTTATTTACATATATTTCTATCATAATTAAGAAAAGACAATTCTAAAACAATCACCATTTATCTAATACACCTAAATCTTGTCCTAGTACTAGACTGATGCCCCATTGAACTGAATCACTAGAAAAGTTCCTTAGCAGTAGTATTCTGTGTATCAATATTAGCTATATAAGTAGTAGTATAGTATTATGTACCAGGACTCAAAAAATTTTCCTCCTTCTATGTCTCCTGAAAATCAATTCTAAAGACACATTGGTAATCCTTATAAAGTGATGATAATCCTGTATCCAGCAAAATGCTTATTTGTTGGTTTCATTGAATTATCATTGAACAGGCAATCACAAACATTAAGAAAGACTGATTTTACCTGTCAGAAGAACTTGAATATATAACCCTTATGTAGTCTTGCCCTTTAAGAATCCTTATATTAATAATTTGTTGATAGAAAACACATTCACATGTAAAAGTATTTGGAGTAACAGACATTATCTTAGTGACAGAATGATCAGAAAACCAGTCAAGCTCAATGTACAAATATATGACAGTCTGTCAGTTTTGACACTGAAGTACACTTAAAAATATTTCGTGATGGCAGGTTGTGACTAACTTGTTAGCACTCACATGTTACATGCACAGGGTGCCTGGTTCAAGCTCCTGTTCCCCGCTGTGGGGGAGGGAGGGCTTCATAAGCAGAGGAACAGTGTTGCAGATGTATCTCCCCTCTCTCCCTACATATCTCTCAGCATTTAGTAAAATGGAGACGGAGAGAAGTTGAGAGGGAAGTAGAGATAGGAGAAAGAGAAATATCTGTGGCTATGCTTCACCAATGTGAAGCTTCCACCCTGAAAGGCGGGACTGGGGAGGGGGAGGGGCTTGAACCACCTACAGACCTGCTTCACTGCTTGTGAAGTGTCCTCTCTGCAGGCAGGGAGTCAGGGCTCAAACTGGGATCCTTGGCACTTAGCTTAATACTACGTGTGCTTAATCAGGTGCACCCCCACCCCCACCCCCTGACTTAGTGCTTCTATCAACTCTAGTCACAGATATTTCCTTCTTCATTTACTGAAATGCCCAGGTGAATGATACAACAAATTATAAATAATTGTGATGGCTAAGGCAAAATTTCTTATCTACATAGAATATGTTTAAGCAATGAGAAAGAAAGGCGAAGTAATAATTTCATCTAACTTTTGGCAAAAGTAAGGACACCTCCACTCATTCAGTGAAATGATCTTCTCACCCATCATTGCCCTGTTAATTATTCTCAAGATCAATTACATTTATTTAATTGTTATTTTTTAAGTTGATGAAATCATTAAATTTATCAGCTATCCAAATACATTTGAAGTTTAGACTCCATGCTGACTTTGAACTGGAAATTGAGGAGCGAAAAAGCCTATTTTTAAATAAATTAAGGTAATAAAGTAAAATGGGTGCCACTTTATTTTAAATACCCATTAACCAGAGGATAAGAGGTGGAATCAAAATGAAAATTCTAGAGAGATAAACATGTGAAGCACGTGGCATTCTTCACACACAAACATGGAGAAATAAGCCCAGATATATGTCTAAAATATCTCACAGGGGAATACATTTTTAAGTTTTTTCCCTTCCATTTTTAAAGACGGGGTCTCACTGAACTCTCAATTTGTGTGAAGAAATCTTTTAAAGTGATCAAAAATGGTTTCATTTATTGATGATAAATCTTAATTCAGTTTCTCCATTAAGCTGCTCTAAGTCTTTGGGTAGAAGACACAATATGCTTTATAGAAAATGATGTTATTCATGACAGTTTTATTCCTTGTAAATTGGGTAGATACAATTTCTTAAACTATGAATATTAGTCTTGGTGTCTAGGAGAACTGCTATTTTCTCCCTAAATCTTCAAAATTTGCTTAATTTAAATATGTTGGCCAATTGCTGGAGTTAATGATGACAAATGGAATTAGGCTTAAATTTTTAATAAGCTGAATTGGCTCTAGAGTAGGCAGAGCCCAGCAATATATATATGCTGGAATCGGAGTTGTCTGAATAGATTCTGGATATATATCCCCTAACAGATTCTAAGCCAGAAATTTCTTTTAAAAAAATGTGTTTACTTATCTTTGAGAGAGAGAGAGCCAGATTATCGCTTGGGTATATGCCATGTCAGGGATCCAACATGGGTCCTTATCCAGGCAAGTCATGCTAGTCATACGGATTATAAAGCATCAAAGATTTTGTTCCTTTTTTTTTTTTTTTTTCCCAGAGCACTGCTCAGCTCTGGTGGTAACTGGGGATTGAATCTGGGACTTTAGAGCCTCAGACATGAGAACTGTTTTGTGTAAACATTATGCTACCTACTCCCACCCAACTTTGTTACGTCTTTAAAATCTTTGGCTTCATTGTAGAATATAGTATTTTAAATATTAATGCACACAGCAGTGATATGTAATGAACTAGCTCTGAGAGGTAGAAAATAGGGTAGAATGATTGATATCAAAGTACTAGGTTCCAACTTCAACCCTTAGCATTGCATAATGTGCTAGTGACACTCTGGTTCTCTCATTCTCTCTTCTCCCCTCTCTCATCTCTCATGTTAATAAATAAATAAATAAATAATTTTAAATAACCTTGAAGGTAAGCAACCAAGAACAAGTAGTAATTTTGCTCTATTTGAGTATACTTAGGACTAGAGAGATAGCATAATGGTTATGTAAAATTCTCATGCCTGAGGCTCCAAGGGCCCAGGTTCAATCCCAGCGCCACCATGAGCTACAGCTGAGCAGTGCTTCTGTGCTCTGAGTCCTCCTTCCCATTTATTTCTTTCATTAAAAATTCATACATTATTTTAAAAAAGAATACAATATTTGAGTTCACTTATTCCTAACAAGTTAGGTCTGACTTTCTTTAATTAAACTCTTAGGGATATGATGTACAGGTACAGAGACATTCACCAGAAGTTTGTAATATAGCTGCTGTTTTATTTCCACTGTTCTTGTTCTGCCTTTAAAGAAAAAACTTTGGTCTTTGAACTGCCCAACCCAGATTTTTCCCTTAAGTAAAAAGCACTCAATAAATGTGGTCATGTAAAAGAATAATTTATGATGCTCAGAATTAAATACAAATACCAAACCAAGGCAGAAATTAGGTCAATGCCAAGTTTGATAAATAACAATCTATAGACATATGAGATGTAATTATAAATCAGAAATCTATATAAATATCTATTTTAAATTTATTTATTTAATGCATTTCTATTTTCAAAGAATTGCTTTGATTCGTCAGAAATATTAATTAAATCTGATAATTATATTATCCTTAGTGAGCATATTTTTTAAATTTTTTAAAATATTTATTTTATTTATTTATTCCCTTTATGTTGTCCTTGTTGTTTTATTGTTGTAGTTATTATTGTTGTTGTCATTGTTGGATAGGACAGAGAGAAATGGAGAGAGGAGGGGAAGACAGAGAGGAGGAAAGAAAGATAGACACCTGCAGACCTGCTTCACCGCCTGTGAAGCAACTCCCCTGCAGGTGGGGAGCCGGAGTGCGAACCGGGATCCTTATGCCGGTCCTTGTGCTTTGTGCCACCTGCGCTTAACCCGCTGCGCTACAGCCTGACTCCGTTAGTGAGCATATTTTAATGGTACTTTTGAGGGGATGTTACCTCATTTAATAATAATCAAGGTTTGATAGCAAGAGAGTAGTGAAATATCTCACTTTTTATTTCACAAAATCTGGTAGCTGGATGAAATACTTTTTTTTTAACATGTCTCCCAGATACATGACAATAAAGAATATTTAAATATACCATTCTAGAAACCTGCAAGATAGTTTACATAGATAGTGCATCTGCTTTATCATGCTACAGTCCAGGTTCCAGCCTGGCTCCCACTTCACTGAAGAAACTTTTTGTGCTCTGTGTTCTCACCCTCCTTTTTCTCTGTCTGTCTAAGAAATCTGAAAAAGTTGGCCTAAAACAATAAAGTCCCAGAAATGACAACAACAATGAGAGAGAGAGAGAGAGAGAAAGAAAGAATGGAAAAGAAAAGATACTGTTGTGATGCCTTATACTGACCAACCATAGGAAGATGGACACAGGGAGTCCAGCAGTAGCTCAGCGGGTTAAGTGCACGTGGCATAAAGCTCAAGGACCTGTGTGAGAATCCTGGTTCGAGCCCCCATCTCCCCATCTGCTGGGGGGTCACTTCACAAGTGGTGAAGCAGGTCTGCAGGTGTCTGTCTTTCTCTCCCCCACTCTCTCTTCCCCCTCCTCTCTCCATTTCTCTCTATTCTATCCAACATCAATAACAAACAACAATAATAACCACAATGTTAAACAACAAGGGCAACAAAAGGGAAGATAGATAGATAAATAAATAAATAAATAAATAAATAAATAAATAAATATTTTTTTAAAAAAAAGGAAGTTGGACACAGCACTCAGCTGATGTCAGCCTGGAGACAGAACATACAATAATCTGAGTAAACGCACAACAAATTGTGGGTGGACTGTATGGACTTAAAGGACAGGCAGGAAGCCAAGTCTGTTTGACCTTTGCTTCTTCTCCTGATCAGATGCATCTAGGCTGAGGCTGTTGGAAGTGACGGCCATGGCTGTTTCTCCTGGAAACTGAACACGTGTGACTCAGTGTAAACTTCTGTGGGGCTGAACTTTTGGTAAATAATTTGTGGGCTTATGAGACTCTCTTACTTACCACTGCCTATAACTGCTTATTTTGTGGTACCTAAAATATACAAACTGTAATATTGTACCATCACAATGAAGTCTTGGTTGTTTAACCCGCTCCCAGCCGCTCCATAATCAAGTCCACGACATGCCACACAGCCAAGTCCTTTTTATTTTAATTACAAGATATTCTATTTCTCAATTTTTTAATGGCACCTGAACAATGTTCTAAGAGAGGTGACTCATTAGAGGCCAGGTGGTAGCACACTCGGTAAGCGCACATAGTCTATGGGCAAGGACCCGAGCAAGAACACTGGTTCAAGCCCCTGCTCCCCACCTGCAGGTGGGCCACTTCACTAGTAGTCTATCTTTCTCTCCCTCTATCTATATCCCCCTTTTATCTCATTTTCTCTCTTCTTGTCAAATAAAATAAGAAAGGAGACAAACAACAATAACAACAACAACAAAGCAGAAAAAATGGTCACCAGGAGAGGTGGATACATAGTACAGGCACTGAGTCTCAGAGATAACCCTGGGGTGACTCTAAAAACAGCTGAGATAGAGGGAGAGAGACCTCCTGCATCCCACAATGACCTTGGGTCCATATTCCCAGAGGGTTAAAGAATAGGAAAGATATCAAGGGAGGTGATGAGATACAGAGTTCTAGTGGTGGGAACTGTGTGGAGTTATACCCTTCTTATCCTATAGTTTTGTCAGTGTTTCCTTTTTATAAATAAATTTAAAAAGTATAAGTCTAGTATGGTATAAAAATTTGGCAAACCGAGCTGGGGCCTTAATTGGGAGTCCTGAGATTCCCAAACATACTTACTGGTCCTAGAACGTGAATAAATCCCTCTCTCCATTGTTACTGGTCATTTCTATCAGGAACAACAAAACAGACCCCTTTGTGGGCCCCCATAGGACCTTGCCCTCAACCTGGATCAACAATGGTAGAGAATGTTCCATCCTCCAAAGGAAGGCTGGACAACATACTCTATGCTACACTGAGGAAGATGGGTCGATATTGGGGCAGCATGGAATGTTCCTACTCATGACCACAGAATGTGAGCTCAGATCTAGAGGGATATAGAGGTCACACAGGCTACTAAGCTAATTATGGGCCCCAGATCACATCAAATCACTGAGGTTTGCAGTCAACAATATTTATACCCCTTTCCCATATTAGGGAGCTACTTTCTTCCCTGATCCAGATTTCTGGTCCTTTTCCCAGCCATGACATCATTTCCCCAGACAATAATTAGTATACACCTGCATATCAGATTTCAGGTTCAGGCAAAAACAAAAAAACGAAAAACAAAACAAAACAAAACAAAAAAACACTAGTACAGCTATAGGCCCTTTGAAATATAACTAAAATATGCCTACTAACTATCTACAAAATGGAGGACCCCCCTCCAACACTTCATCTGCACTATTCCAGCCTTTAGGTCCATGATTGACCAACAATTTGTTTGGCTTTGTATGTTAATTCTCTTTTCAGTCATCAGGTTCCAGATGCTAGCAGGATGCAACCAGACTTCCCTGGACAGACAACCCCACCAATGTGCCTTGGATCTCTGCTTCCCCAGAGCCCTTCCCCACTAGGGAAAGAGAGAGACAGTCTGGGAGTATGGATCGACCTGTCAATGCCCATGTTCAGTGGGGAAGCAATTACAGAAGCCAGACCTTCCACCTTCTGCATCCCACAATGATCTTGGGTCCATACTCCCAGAGGGTTAAAGAATAGGAAAGCTATCAGTGCAGGGGATGGTATACAGAGGTCTGGTGGTGGGAACTGTGTGAAGCTGTATACCTCTTGTCCTATGGTTTTGTCAATGTTTCCTTTTTATAAATAAAAAAAAAATTAAAAAAGACCGTAAGCTTTAAGACAGAAAATTAAAAAAAATTGGCAAACCTATGAAATAGTGGTAAGGTGTAATATTTTTTTGCTAAATAAATGAGCAATGATATGTGTATTAGTTAGTGAATTGATAGATATTAATTGATAGTTAACATACTGATAGTACTAAAATGTTAATAAGCATGAATTCAATTTTAGGAGGCAGAACTCTTCAAAATGAATGATTAAATCAGATATGTTCTTAAGTATGAAAAATAGTAGCTGGGGAAACAACTCACATGCTAGGTCACCAAAGTTACTTTCATGAGAATCTACATTCTATTCACAGTGTTTTAGGTGCTGTAGTGAAACTCCATAATCTCTTTCTCTCACCTGTCTCATTAAATAAAATGTAAAAAAATAGGGGTCAGGTTCAGGAAGCGCAGCGGGTTGAGCACACATGGTGCAAAGCGCAAGGACCAGCAGAAGTACCCCAGTTCGAGTCCCTGGCTCCCCACCTGCAGGGGGCTTGCTTCACAGTGGTGAAGCAGGTCTGCAGGTGTCTTTATCTCCTCTCTGTCTTCCCCTCCTCTCTCGATTTCTTTCTGTTCTATCCAACAAGGACAGCAATAACAACAACAACAATGATAAACAACAAGGGAAACAAAAGGAAAAAATAGCTTCCAGGAGCAGTGGATTTGTAGCACAGGCACCGAGCCCCAGCAACCCAGCAATAACCCTGGAGGCAAAATAATAATAATAATAATAATAATAATAATAATAATATTGAGTTGGGTATGGCATATTACATTAGAGCAAAGGACTCTGGAGACAGAGAGAAAGGGACAGGATTAGGGGACACTGGGGTCCTGGAGTATTTGAGCATTTCCTAGACAACAGTCAGGGTCAGTGAACCATTAACCCCTCCCCAATAAGCTTTTTTCAAAAATTGTAAAAAGCAAATGTTATCTATAATAATCCATTCTAATTAAAATTAATGACTTCCAAAATATTTCTAAAGTAGTGGTCCTGCATCAAATGTTTTGTTGTATAATGAAGTCGAATTTACTAGTTCTAGTTTATGGATATACTAAAAATCTTCAAAAACTACTATCTTAAAAAACTTTGAAAATATGGTCCCTAAAATTCTTGTTTACAGCACAAATGTTCTAAATATTATTTTAGTTTCTGATGTTTGAATTAATGATAACTTGAATTAAAGAAATATAAGAAAAACTTTCTCGGGGCCTGGGGGTGGCATACCTGGTGAACGCTCACATTAGAGTGAACCCTGGTTCAAGCCCCAGGTTCCCACCTGCAGGGAGAAGGCTTCACAAGTGGTGAAGCAGAGCTGCAGGTGTCTCTCTGTCACTCTCCATCTCTATCTCTCCCCTCCCTCTCGATTTCTGGCTGTCTCTATCCAATAAATAAAGATAATACAAAAAAATTTTAAAATAAAACTTTCTCTAAATTTTGTGCCTTTTTCTCAAAATATTTATATTTAGAGAACTTTATGAAAGAAAAAAAAAGGACATAATCACCATATCTACAGTTCCCAGGACTAACTGGGATTTTTATGACTCATTTTACTGTATCTCCAACCATGTTATGTTCCCTACTTAACCCCATGCCAAATATATATATATATATATATATATATATATATATATATATATATATATGCATTTATATACTTATTCTGCTGCTACAATTGCCAGTGATATTTCCTGCACATCTCCACAAAGTCATCATTTTCATACTATTTTTTCACAGAGACAATGAAAGTGATTCTTTGCCAGTAATCATCTACCTTACAACTATTAGAACAAATTTAAGTCTGAAGCATTTTCAAAATATAAATGTTTTATCATAAGAAACACACAACAGAAACCATAAATTTAGCAAATGCAGAGAGTTTATATTGATTCAGTTCTGTGTTGAGGTCTCATAGCAATGGCATCTCCTCTCAACAGGCAGCAACAATATGTCATAGCTAATGAAGAACTTGTTCATATGAAAAACATTTGTCAATAAGAGTAGTGCAGCTTCTCTATCAAGTAAGCACAACCATGCAGAAAAAGGATAAATAGTTGTACCTGAAAGCTATTAGACTTCAAGTGGATTGTACAAAAAAATGGGTTTACCAGATGTGCCATGGAGATTACAAAGGAAGCGTCAACTTTATTCATAGTTGCTTACAGTGTGATGAAATTCCAGTTTTGGTATAAACTATAATCCATACCAAAATACAATTGAGAAATGCATAATAGTAGAAAAACTATTTTCTAAAACTTGAAAACTTAGAATGTGAATCTTAAGGAGTAAATGAGCTAATTTGTGAATTTTCATAATAGTGCTTATTGAAAGTACTCATTGAAAAGAGGAGAAAAGGAAACCCAACTGTCATTTAGAAGTGTGTGCAGAACAAGTATTATGCTGGCAGCAACAATCAGTTAACGACAGAAGAAAACAATAAAATATAATTTTGAAAGATATTTTATAATCAAAAGATATTTCAGATAATACTCTGGTCATGAAATGATCCAGAGGTAGCTTCAAAGGAGAATTGTTCTTTGTTTAGTTTTGTTAAGCTCTGTTTATGTAAAAATGTAAGCCATTTGCTTGAGGTTAGAGAATAAAATATATCTTCTCATCTTGCCCTACATTTAATTGTTTTTAGGGGAGGAATAATGACTTGTTACAATGCTTTCAGTTTAGCTGAAAGCTCCCACTAATAGCTCAGCAAACCAAAAATGGAATGAAGTCCTATGCTACTGAACTTGAGCCTTTGGTAATCCCTGTTTCCAGTTAAGTGCAACAAGCGGGGTCACAGTCTAGCCAGCAGGTTTGAGTCAGGTAGTAGGACAATAATAAGAGAGGGATTAAAGTAGTAGGTACGTGGTCCAAAGGAGTGGTCTAGTTACTTCAAGACTATTAGAGATTTCAATAAGGGTCTTTAAGACATTTGCCTTCTTCCCTCCCCTTATAGCTCAAGCTCACAAAAAATTAAAAATGCATAGGTGTTCTCACCTTAGAATCATGCTCATTTTTTACCTGTGTTTCTGAGTCCACTCTCATTTCTTCCATATTCTACCAATACCTCTCTGCTTCTTGCATTTTTTTGCCTCTTATGGTCTGTCATCTACTTCCTTCTGTAAGCAGGTTTCATTTACTTTAAAAGATCAAATATAAATTGTGCCTTTAACTGAAGGCTGAATGACTTCTTCCATAGATAGGAGACAAGAGCAGTTGCCTAGACTCTAGCGCAGAGTGGAATGAGGCATAACATGTAGTATGACTATACTACATGAAATAGAACCCAGGTGATTTGGGAGGAGAAAAATAAACTATGAACTACAAGTAGACAGTGCCATCAAGTAATATACACATGAAAAAGGACAACGTGGAACAGAATAAACTCTTTTGGAGTGTAAAGAAGGAAGAAAATAGTTAAGTATTTAAATTGAGGGCAATTACCATAGGCACACTTGAGAAAAGGAGATTGCTGGTCCATTCATTTCAGTTTACACTTAAACTGCCATTCTATTTCTGCCATTCACTTTGCCATCAACTTTTAGGAAAATAATTAAGATATAATTATTTTTTTATTTCTAGTCATACACCCTATAAACTTTCATAAACCCATGCCTTCATTTCTCCTTTAAGATTGTACTCTTTAAAGTCAGTACTACTCCAATAGTTAAACTCAGTAATTCCTTATTTGCTTTCATTGTCCTTAATTTTTTCATCTTTCAATTATGATTATGTTGCCCTTTTCTTAGATCTCATGAATCCCTGTACTGTCTCAATTTTTGCATATTTCCCTGCTCACTTAGTCTTGATCTTTATGAAAGAAAGAAAGCAAAGTGCACATTTATGAGCTTGCGTAAGGACCAAAAATGATTAATTCATATTCTTACATATAGAATTCTGACTACTCTGTTGAGAATACCTAGAGAGTCAAAAGTTAATGCAAATGAGTCATTAAGAGGCTTTAGCTGTGATATTTAAGAAAGATAGTCTAGCAGCAAAATTTAAGAACAGTGGTCAAATTGAGTATATACTTTGAAAGTAGAGGCATGAGTAGTGGGATGAGAAGAAGAGAAAAGCTAGACAATCTTTATATTTGGGGTGTATATTATTGGGTGATAGATGATATCAGGATGGCAAGGCATTTGGAAGAAACTATAAGATCAAATCTATATGCATTTATTAGAATGGATATTATCAAAAAAGATAAAGAACAACAACTGTAAGAAAGAATGTGGAGAAAAGGGAACATATGTACACAGTTGGTAAGAATCTAAATTTGTCTAGGCAGTATGGACAACAATAAGTATACAGCTCAAAAATTTAAAAAAGGGAATATCACATGGTCCAGCCCCCCCCCCCCGGGTATTTACAAAAAGAATATAAAAATATTAAATGGAAAATTATATTTACCACTCTGTCCACTGCAGCATTATACATAATAACCAAGATATGGAAAACACTCAAGTACCCTCTAATGGATGAATGATAAAGATGCAAACAATGGAACACTACTCAGCTATAACAATACTTAAATGTTGCCATTTTTAACCTGGACATGCATGATTATCTGGAGTACTATGCTAATTGGAATAAATTAGATGGATAAAACAAATACTATATTAGTTAATTCATGCAGAATATTAATAAATAAAGCAAACAAGCAAAACAATATATATACTCTTAGACATATAAAATAGACCACTGGTGGGGACAGGTGGTGGCACATCTGGTTAAGCTCTCACACTACAGTGTGTAAGGACCCAGGTTCAAGCCCCTGGTCCTCACCTGCAAGGGGGAAGCTTCATAAGTGGTGAAGCAGGTCTGCAGGTGTCTCTCTGTCACTCTACCTATCTCCCCCATCCCTCTCAATTTCTCTCTGTCTTTATCCAATAATAAATAAATAAATAAATAAAAATTTTTAAAAAGAAAGAAAATAGACCACTGGTCACTAGAGAGGAAGGATGGTTGGATGGGATGGGCAAAAATATTCACTGTATGCATAGATTACATTTGGTGGTAGAGAATATGATGCATAATATACAGATGTGAAATTATAATACTGAAGAAAAGAAGGCTATATAATGCTACATACCAATATATGTAAATAAATTTTATATGCAACAAGCAGTAGTTCAGCTTCTAATATAAATTAGAGGTATTTATTAGACATTTCACCAGAATATAAAAAAATTATAAATCTAATTCAGAGACAAGTCAGATATAAAGTAGGTAGTGAATATATACTTCTGAAATTCAGAAACAATTCTAGACAGATGATTAGAACTTTGAATTCATTGGCATTCAGTTGAACATAGGCATTAGACAAAGGATACTAACAAAACAATGGCTTAGAATAATTAATTTATATTTGATCAATAAATCCTTATTAAATAATGTCCACATGAAAATCTCTATGCTAGGCACATCGTTTTTTTTTCTCATATAATACTTATACAAATCTCAAGAAGATATTTTACCAAAGAAATGATGAGGGTAGTCAAGGTGATAACATAGAGGTAGCACACTGAGGTGTTAGTTTTGCCTGTAGGGTTAACTCTAGAGCTCAGTCCCTGCACTATGAATCCATTGTTTCAGGCAGCCATTTTTCTCCTCTCCTCTCCTCTCCTCTCCTCTCCTCTCCTCTCCTCTCCTCTCCTCTCCTCTCCTCTCCTCTCCTCTCCTCTCCTCTCCTCTCCTCTCCTCTCCTCTCCTCTCCCCTCCCCTCCCCTCCCCTCCCCTCCCCTCCCCTCCCCTCCCCTCCCCTCCCCTCCCCTCCCCTTCCCTCCCCTCCTTTCCCCTCTTCTCCCCCCTCCCCTCCCCTCCCCTCTTCTCTCCTCTTTTCTCTCTATCTTTTTATATAAACAGAAATTTATAATGGAGGAGAAATAGATTATCTCTATCTCTCTATATATATAGAGAGATCTATAGCACTGTCTCACCGCTCATGAAGTTTCCTCCTCCCTGTAGGTGGGGACTGGGCTCTTGAATCCTTGAGCACAGTATTATGTATGTTCTACTGAATGACACACTGTCCTACCCCTCTGTTGTTATCACTTCCACCTTGTTGCCTTCCCAATCACTCACACACACACACACACACACACACACACACACACACACACACAACTTCTACACTGAAGGTTCAATTCATGATACGACTATATGTCAGAGTTTAGCAGCACTATGGTCCCTTTTTTCTAGAGCCATTAGATTAGCAGATTATAAAACTAGGATTCAAAACTAGGATTTTTTTCACTATATGCGGATCCAGTTTGGTCACTTTAGGGCTACATGAATACGTAATCACTATAGGACTCAGAAATTCTAGAAATCTGCCTCTTGAATATTTGTGTAATTGAATAGGGACACAATTTATTGCCTTGTGATTTAAGGCCCCATAAAAAGACTATAAGAACATTCTGCCTTGAGTGGGCCTGAATACCTGATGGACCATTGTATGGATATGGGGCTTCTCCTCACTGCATGTGAATATTCTACCAATTCCCAAAGTGAAACAAAGTGCAGAAGGAGACACAAATCTCCCTCGGATGTGCCCTCTAAGACTCACTTCATGGCTTCAGATACTCATTGCTTCTAAGGCTTTGGAGTGAACATTTCTGCAAATAGCTCCTCATCAATCTATTCTCTGGATCTCTTGATTGTTTTTTGTTCTTTTTCTTCTCTTTCTATTTATAAAGCTTATCTCAACTGAGAAGTTAGAGCTGTCATGAGAAGTAGAAGGGATCCAGGGAGATAGAACAGTAGAATTGTACAGGACTTGAATTCAAATGATTCTAGGTTCACTCTCCACACTGCTCAATGTCCATGGTAACTGGCAATCAGGTTTCTCTAATAAAAATGAATTAATACATTTTTTAAAAGATAGAAATCTAAATAATAGAGATAAAATTGAGGAGGTAGAGGAAGAGCACATAGTAGTAGTGCCTCATTATCTGGACAAAGGGAGATAATTCCTGGTAAGCACAAAGTAGCACTTTTAGAAAGCAGAGATGTTTTGATTTCTTTAGATGCCTTCTGTTTCACTTGGAATATTTTAATCATGGAGAACTGTTATGAATACCAGACTCTTTCAGTTTTGATGTTTCTAACTTGGGACATGCACCTTTGATTAGCTTTAAACTTTTGAAAATAGACTTCTTCAAATGGACAGTATCTTGTCACAAGGGTACAGCTTCACATTTCTGCAAGGTAGGTGTCAGTACTATTGTGGCATAAATTTATACAAACAGCTTTTTGCCAGGATGATGAAATAAACAATCTCAGATTTAGGTCAGAAAACCTCCAGCCTTTATACAGAGCTTAAGGAAAGTGCAAAGACTAGCTTCTAGCCATTTTGAGTAAGAATATCAATAGACAAGGCCCCACACCTTGTAACTGAATAATACAGGAAGCTACTTCTAACAACAGCAGCTCTAAAGTCTAGCTGCCAACAGAACCCAGTAGCAGTCAGAAGTTTTATAACCTATGCACTCTTGCCTGACATCAAGGCAGTCTATTTCCTCTTTGCTGACATGGACATGACTCTTTTTGTTTCATTTTGAGACAGATGGTTCATTTTACTGTCCACCCATGTCTTCTCTTGATGACTGTTTCTTAATCTGTTCCAATAAACTTTCCATGACACTTGCTGCTTGCTACCTTATTCTCTCTGGTCCCTTCCCCAATGCTTGCCAGAAGACAGCACATACTACTTCAACTATTCTCTGCAAAACCATCATTTGCTTCCACCATCAGGACTTCAATATTTTACCTTCTCTTAGTACTTATCCATTCCCCCTTCTGACTAGCAGATCTGCTTTAATAGACCACAGTACATTTAAGATTTAGCCTCACATAGCAGGTCTGAAAAACAAAGGAAGGTACTGTTGAGATCAGAAATGACAGGGAGTAACTAAGGGGACACAGACACTGTTGCACCACGCCAGAATAACAAGTTTTCCAGGCACCCAGGAGTGCCTGGGAGAAAGAATTTGTTGCATGGGAAATAGGAGTGGTAACAAGTGTGGCTTAGAAAGATAAAAGTAGGGAGTCGGGCTGTAGTGCAGCGGGTTAAGAGCAGGTGGCACAAAGCACAAGGACCGGCATAAGGATCCCGGTTCGAACCCCGGCTCCCCACCTGCAGGGGAGTCGCTTCACAGGCGGTGAAGCAGGTCTGCAGGTGTCTATCTTTCTCTCCTCCTCTCTGTCTTCCCCTCCTCTCTCCATTTCTCTCTGTCCTATCCAACCACAACAACAACAATAATAACTACAACAATAAAACAACAAGGGCAACAAAACGGAATAAATAAATAAAATAAATATTTAAAAAAAAAGAAAGATAAAAGTGGGCCTGGATGTTTATAAGCTAGACTTTTAAGCATGGCTTGTTCTCTCTCTCTCTCTCTCTGCCTGGGTGACATGTGAGTAAAAGGTATCTTTCATTCTAACTCTCTCGGCCTAGCATCTGAGTGTTCTCAATTTTCCTGAATAAAGTTTAAAATTCATGAAAAGTATGCTTTCTTCTCAGTTGTTTGTTGAGATTGTGTATGATGTACTTTTAAAAACATGTGGCGAACAAACTTGGTCTGTAAATTCTCCCAGCACAGCACCAGAATTCTTGTCAATGAATTTGCCTGATATCAATGTCAGACTTGCTAGCTTCTCAGCACCACTTCCACCTGGTATTTGGAGAAACTCTGACTTGCCATCTACCTACTGTGTGTCACCTAATGCTTTACATATATATATATATATATATATAAATTATTTTACAGATAAAGAAACCAGGGCTCAGAGTGATTATACCATTTCTCAGGACCCCACAGGGGAAAAAAAAAAGCCCAAGAACTGTAATCCAAGACTGTCTGCCTCTGACTCATGTCTCTGTTCACACTGCCTTCATTCTCTAAGTTGACATAAAATACAGAAAACAAACCTGAGGTCTGGGAAGTGGTACAGTAGCTAGAGGTATGGGCTTGTAGGCTGGACAACATACTCTATGCTCCACCTGAGGAAGTTGGGTCCTGATATTGGGACAGCTTGGGATGTTCCTACTGATGACCACAGAATGTGAGGTCAGATATACAGGGATGCAGAGATTACATAGGCTCTTAAGCTGAATATGGGCCCCAGATCAGATCAAATTGATGTGGTTTACAGTCAACAATAGTTAAACACCTTTCCCATATTTGGGAGCTATTCTCTTCCCAGATCTAGCTCCCAGACAATAACTAGGATCTACCTGCATATCAAATTTCAGGCTCAGGGGAAAAAAAAAAACTAGTATAGCCAGAGACCCTTTGGAATATAACTAAAATATGCCTACTAGCTGTCCACAAAACAGAGATTCCCCCAAGTCTTCATCTGCTCTAGTCTAGGCTTTAGGTTCATGATTAGTCAACAACTTGCTTGGTTTTATATATTAACTCTCTTTTCAGCCACCAGCATGATGAACCAGACTTCCCTGGACAGATGACCCCACCAGTGTGTCCTGGATCTCTGATTCCCCAGAGCCCCGCCCCACTAAGGAAAGAGAGAGGCAGGCTGGGAGTATAGATCAACCTGTCAATGTCCATGTTCATCAGGGAAGCAATTACAGAAACCGGACCTTCCATCTTCTGCATCCCACAATGACCTTGGGTCCATACTCCCAGAGGGTTAAAGAATATTAAAGCTATCAAGTGAGGGGATGGGATATGGAGTTCTGGAGGTGGGAATTGTGTGGAGTTGTACCACCATTATCCTATGGGTCTATCAGTAATAAATATAAATATCCCAAAGATATGCTCTGGTTCAGTCTCTGCCATATATATATATATATATATATATATATATATATATATATATATATATATTTTTTTTTCCCTCCAGGGTTATTGCTGGCCTCTGTGCCTGCACCATGAATCCACCACTCCTGGAGGCCATTTTCCCCCCTTTTGTTGCCCTCGTTGTTGTAGTTATTATCATTGTCATTGTTGATGTTGTTCATTGTTGGATAGGACAGAGAGAAATAGAGAGAGGAGGGGAAGACAAAAATTGGGAAGAGAAAGACAGACACCTGCAGACCTGTTTCACCGCCTGTGAAGTGACTCCGCTGCAGGTGGGGAGCCGGGGGCTCCAACTGGGATCCTTAAGTCGGTTCTTGCGCTTTGTGCCACATGCGCCTTACCCACTGCACCACCACCCGACCCCCAAATAAATATATTTCTAAAACAATTTCCCTTTCATTACAGCTTTACATTTTCCTTAACTGGCTTTAATAACAGTATAATTGCCAGCTTACACTTGTTTTATTCCTATTTGATCTCATATCTATATTCTCTAATAGGGGACCATACCAAAATTCCAGGAATCCTTTATTTCTTTTAAGAAAGCCATTCTTAGTTATCCTGTTTGCTTTCAGAATTGCAGCAAATCCCTATGTGCTGACAACTACCAAATTTGTGGAAGAAAATTCTATGCCTAGGCAGGAATTCTACTTTTTTTTTCTAGTGGGTTTCATATAAATATTCCATAAACATCTCAAACTTCAAATACATACAGATAAATTAAATGCCAATTTGCCTCTCTTTTCTGCCCATGTAATTTCCCACCTAGTATTCCATGTATTACTTCTCAGTTGATTCTTACCTTCCATTCTTTGTCCTTCTTCTTCGTCTAGCGTTTGTATCCCTCCATATCATCTCTACAGATTAGTTTCTTTCTAAAAAACTTATTTTTAACTATTTTTTAAATTTATCTATTATTGGATAGAGACACAGAGAAATTGAGAGGCGAGGGAGGGAGAGACATAGAGTGCCCTGTAGCACTGTTTCACTACCTGTGAAGCTTTTACCTCAAAGGTGTGGACTGGGGGCTTGAACTTGCATATTATAATGTTTGTGCTTACCCAAGTGCACCACCACCTGGCCCTGAATTTGTTTCTATTATTTCAAATTCCTTCCTTACCTTTTTTTTTTTTTTTCTATACCCATATGGCACCTCTGGGCTTAAGTGATTCCTTACTATCATAAAATATGCCACAGAGGAGAATATAATTCTCTGATTGCTAATTCTCTCTATACATTTTTCTTCTTTTTTTAATAGCAGAATACTGCTCAATTCTGGTTTATAGGGATGCAGGTAACAAACGAGTGACTTGGGGTCTCAGGCACAAATACCTTTTTGTTTAACCATTATGTTATGTTTCTGGTCACTTCCTACATATTACTTTACAGCACTTTTTCATCTTCTAATCTATATTCTTTTTACCTGGAATACCCTCTTTTTCTTCTTCGCTCTCGGAAGAAAAAAAGTTAAACAACCCTCAAAGACCAGCTTCAATTTCACTTCTATGAAGGTTTCTCTGACCCATCTGAGTGAAATTAATTACCCTCTCTCTTTAACTTCTACAATATTTTTATACAGCCACTATAGGCCACATTGTGCTCTGCCAGCGTTAATTTTTGAGAGGTTCGATTCTCTAGCTAGATTGCCAGCTTCTTGAAGGCTACAGCTGTATCTCATTCATCTCTGAAATCTCAGCATAGTTCTAGGCATGTAATAGGCCCTTAGAAAAATTTTTTGCTGAATTAAACTTAATTTAAATGATACATAATGGGAAAACAACATTTCTTATACAGAATTGACAAAATGCACTTTAAAAACAACTGTTTAGAGTCTTATCTTTTCCCAAAAGGAGATACTTCAAAAATCACAGTGCAAAAGAAAATAATTAGATCTGCCATACACACCAACTTAAATTCTATACTTTCCAAATGACTTTCAGTGAAAGCTTTTGTACTAAACCGGATGTTGGTTTTCTTCCAGTAAGCATGACAAAAAGAAAAAAAAAAAGACTTCAGAAAATTAATAATTTGTTCTTATGGGGGACTGTAGCTGTCAGTTTCTGCCACAACTGTTAGGTGGGCTGCAGATATCGTAACATAATCTATAACCTGTAAAGTGACATGTCCCCAGGCATGTCATCCTGATACTGTAGCTGGAGATTGCTACTTAGAATCCTGTAATGGAGATGGTTTAGAGGTTTAAATGGATTATCTGACTAGGTGACTAGTGATATCCAAAGCCCCCGTGCTTGCCACAACTGCCTTTCACTAGGACCATGGATTATCACGTTTACCAATCTTCTACCTCAAGGAAAGAACTCTCACCAGACAGGTGATAAACTTTGAAATGTGACTATATACTTTTGCAATGTCCTTCTAATAACAATTATCAAGGCACTGAAATGAGATACTGTGCTTAAAAACATACATAAATACTATAAAATTATTATCAATTATACATACGAAATCCATACATTTAATTTATAAATCCTTCTTACATTTAAAGTTAATTATTACTGTGCCAAAGTTCTGTGATTGTTCTTTGATTCTCTCTCTCTCTGCTTCACATGAGTATTTTGCTTTAAGTGGGACTAGAAAGAGTAACTAAATCTCCTAATTCCTAGCCGAGTATTAAATACAGTACTGTTCAATTTCACTGTCTTCCCAGATATGGTCAATTATACCACACTAATTTTTTATCAGACTCTGGTCAAAAGAAAAGAACAAAGCACTACTTTTCAAGGTCATGTATAAAGAATGTACAAAATCCAGGAATAGAACTCAGATCTCTGGACACCCAATCTAGTGCTTTCACAGACACTTTGAACAATAAAATAGAGTATAAAGACATATGTCAAAAGCAATGGGAGAGGAGACATCAAAGGGTGTGTGTGTGTGTGTGTGTGTGTGGAGGGAACCAGATAAGAGCTAAAAATAGAAAGTTGATGAGTAAAGCAAGCTGCTCTAAGGTAGCATGAGCCCTAAAGAACAATCTTGCTGGTCAACCCACCAGCAGTACTTGAATTCTGGTGGAAGATGATTAAGAGACTTTTAGGTCTGCAAAGAACTCAACTGGAAAACATAATAGATTTTGAATCCTAAAGTGAATTTGAAATTAATTATAAAGAGAAAACAAACAAACAACACAGAGGAAATCTCATGGAAGGAACATCTTAGCATATAGCCCAGCCAGGAGTTCACAAGGCCCTGAGAAAACCTTCTGCCTGCCTCTCTCCAGGCCTCTAAGGGTCCCAGAGGCTCTGCAGCTGACAGGAAAGGCTGCCTGAATATGAAGAGTGGTGCCAAGGCTGTCAGCATTGGCCCAGTTAGGGTGACTTGTGTTCATTCACTGTCTCAGCTTAAGGGGCCTTTGTACGGAACAGCAATTCTCAGTGTGAATTTCAATAGGATCTTTAAATCTCTCAGAGATTTTTCTCTTTTTCTAGGAAATTTCCCACTGCCAAACACTTGTAGACTGACAGCTTTGCAGGTATCTCTCTAGTATAGTGGTGTCTTTCTTACTGATTATTCTATCCAGAGCCTTATTTCCTGAAAGTATATTTATATCTATATGTGTATATACATAATTGTTTTTGATGGATCTTTCTGTTTTTTATAATTAGTATCAGCTTTATATTGAAATGAATTGGACTGTAGAATTATATGAAAACACCGTTTTTGTAGGTTTCTCAAAGTAGGATATAGTAAAGAAGACATATCAAGTTCTAGGGCTTGTGTCACCATAGTAACCAGTTGAGGCTCAATTTAGGGAATAGAGGTTGGGGGGCCCAAATGAGAGACCATCTAGACATGCTTCCTTCAAAGAGAAAAACTCTGTGTGAGTTATATTCCCACTGTCTTTGTAGTGAAAAGATACAAAGAGAAGATAGGTGGGTGGTTAGATTTGAGTATAGGCCCTTGCACTGAACGGAACAGAGGTAAATTACAAATGCGCATGAAGGTGTTTCAATGTATTTCAAGGAATTATCAAATACTAGATGTTACAACACACCAGGAAATAAGCTGATAGAAGTTAAATGAATAAGTCAATACGGGCAGGCCTAGGACAGAAATAAACAACATTGCCTCTCTGGCAGATAAAGCAATTGTATTTCTGTGCAAAATGTCTATCTTCTTCCAGTAGCTACATTTTTGAGGAAATGTTGATCCAAAGGAACAAAAACCTCTGTCCAGAAGGAACATGTCACCTATAATAAACAAATATACTAATATCCAGGCTCCATAAATTCTCTCTGAAGAAAGTACCACTGGAATTGGAAATGTTTGCTCGATTTTTCTTTTACCTCTGTGGATATGCCTCAAGTACAGAAAAGGGCAGTTTCACATTTTCACTTTCATTCTCCTTGATGTAGCATACTATAAGCTCTGAAGCAGGAGAAAGTGAATCTTAACCAATTCTACCTCTGTGAATACTAAAGAAATTTTTTTCTAATTCTAGACCAAGATGGAAAGTGATACCTCATCAAATCTACAACTTTCTTCATCTCCGTCACATGCTCGAAGCTTTTCAGGAATTGTGTGCTTTTTCTCTATGTACTCTCCAACACTTGTTGTGTCTTGATGTGAACTATTCTCAGTGGTGTAACGAGAAATCTTAAGTGTGGTTTAGTTTGCATTTCTGTAATGATAAGAAAAGTGGAAGTTTTTTTTCCACTTGTATGTAGGTCATATACTTATATTCTTTTGAAAATTATGTTAGTTCTCTTGTTCTTCTTTTTATTGAGTTGATATTTTTGTTGATGAGCCATGCCACTACTTCACATATATTTGATATGATTCTCTTCTCGTATATGCATTGTGTAAATATATTTTCCCAATTACTGATTTCCTTTTTATCCTGGAGTTTTGTACTGATATATAGAAGCATTTCAATTTTATGTAGTCTTATGTATTTACTCTTGCCTTAATTTCTTTTACATATAGAGTTGAGTTCCAGATATGTCTTTAATGTTAGGATCCCAAAGTGGCTCACCATTTTTTCTTCTGTATATTTTATAATTACAGGTCTAATATCTAGGCTCTAACTGAATTTTGAGCTATTTTTTTGTGTGTGTATGATGTTAAGCAGTGGTTTAATTTCATTTCCTACATGTGACTGTCCATAGTATAAAGCATTATTTATATAAAGAGAACTTTGTTTTCATGTCCATTGAATGGTCTTTGACACCGTTATATATTAGGTGTCCATATGTGTGTGGATTTACTTTGGGTGTCCTTATTCCTTTCCATCAATCTGAAGGCCTTTTTTTTTTAATATCTCTTTTTTTCTTCAGGGTTGCTTTGACTAGTGAGTCAGTGTGTGTATGTGTTTGTGGTTCAATGTGGATTTTTGGATAAGTTGTTCAATTTTCTTGAAAAAGGTAATTAGATTTTAATAGGATTGCACTGACTTTGTAAATTGCTTCTGGTAGGATAGTTCCTTTAATATTTATTCTTTTAACTCATGAACAAAGGATTTTCTTCATTTTTTGTGTGTATCTTCTATTTCTTTTAACAACATCCTATAGTTTTCATTGTACAGGCAGATGACCTATTTCAAATCAATCACTGATAATAGAGCATCTCATTAACGAATCTGTTGGTTTTATGTGGACTTAGGTATATGCAGTACAAAGCTAACACTGTACATATAGAACAAAAGTGCATGTATACAAACATGTAATATGCATATAGATAATACAAATGTGAATGCATACATCATACATATATACATTTGTCTTCTTAAAATTTGGGCTATTGATTTTTTCTGTTGTTTGTTCTTGAATAGTCAGGTAATCTCTATATTTTTCATTCTAAATTTTCTCTGGATCAAGGTGAGAGTATAAATAAATTATAACTTTATTTCTGTATCTCATTTTCCCCTACAGTCATAACATTAATGCAAAACACTATCCAATCAGTAAAATATTTCATGAAAATGTGGATACACTGTTATATCAGAAAAAATTTAGCTGAAATAACTTATGACCTTTTTTATTATTATTATTGAGTCATATATTAATAATATGAAAAGTGATAAATAGAAACATTAAATCAGTAGATAATAAATGCCTAAAGCATTAAGTTCAAACTCATGGGGTCTCTATCCCAGCCATAAGAATGGAATAACCTAATTTTCTGTGTTAATATTTTTTGTCAATGCCCAGTTCCCACTTTTGATGGCCTCACATTTCAACACCTCCATATAACTAGTTAACCTGATAAATCTACACTTGTTCATGTGTTAATGGAAAAAGTATAGAAAAGTCTATTTAGGGATATTTCTGTCTTCCTGGGTCTTAGGTGACAAAATGTATTTTAAAACTGTGTTTATTTGTTGTGTAATCATTTTCTTGAGGTCTGTGTTCTCATAGAGAAATAATGCTACAGGAGGTAGGCAGCGGTACACCCAGTTGAGTACACACACTATCATGAACAAGGACCAGAGTTCAAACCCCTATCCCTACCTGTAGCAGGGAAACTTGTTGAGTAGTGAAACAGTGCTGCAGCTGTCTTTTCTCTCTCCCTCTCTGTCTCCCACTTCTTTCTCAATTTCTCACTGTCTCTATCCAAAAGAATAAATATATAATAAAATATTATAAAAAGAGAAACTATGCTACAGAGAACTTCAAATTAAGAACTGAGAACAGATAGCTCAGAAATGGGAACCTTTGGGATGCTTTTGTGTGAATTTAGTATATGTTCATGCATGTGTATGTGTGCTGTGCTGTGCTGTGGTTATTTCATCAAATCTCTCTCAAGATATTAAGTATGTGTATTTTATGTAGGGTGTAAAAAGTCTAAATATATACTGATTATTGGGAAGTTGCTATTCCACCCTGACATTTTATTCTGAAAACATTGAAATATCTTTACTTCTCTCTCTCTCCAGGGAGAGAGATAGAGAGATGCAGAGACAGAGACAGAAAGAGACCCCCATAGCACTAATGCTTTCTCTAGTGCCATGAGGGCCAGGGCTCAAACCTGGGACTTGTAAAAGGCATAGCAAGCATACTTTCAGGTGAGCTATATGTGGGCCCTGAACCATTATATTTAATACAATGGTTAAGTTCAAAGTAGCTTATTTGTTGGATTTAACTTAAACCTGTACACAAAACTAAGTGTGTGTGTGTGTGTGTGTGTGTGTGTGTGTGTGTATGGGGTGGGTATTTATTAATAGCATATGAAGAATTCTCAACTTGTAAAATATTTTTTAAATTTTTTTGTATATTTTACTTATTTTCCCTTTTGTTGCCCTTGTTTTTTATTGTTGTTTATAGTTATTATTATTGTTGTTATTGATGTCATCATTGTTGGGTAAGACAGAGAGAAATGGATAGAGGAGGGGAAAACAGAGGGGGAGAGAGAGACACCTGCAGACCTGCTTTACAGCCTGTGAAGTGACTCCCCTGCAGGTGGGAAGCTGGGGCTCAAACCGGGATCCTTATGCTGGTCCTTGCACTTTGGGCCACATGCACTTAACCAGCTGCACTACCACCGGACTCCCAGTAAAACAATTTTTATAAATGCCATGGTGAAAGTTGTTTCTTTGGAATGTGGTTCTACAGTTTCCTATAGGAATAGTTTTGCAGAACCATGATAATAAATGCTACAGTCTATTGATTTCGAATGTATTCATGCTGTGCTTTCTCTTTTTATTATAATACTGCAAGGGCATTGCCTCCTCATTCTCTTATACTTACATAAACATTAAAGGGACTTTCTCAAGAACCCAACATTGTGGGATGGATTTGGTTCAACACGTGGCTGAGTGCAGATATTAGAGTCTGCAAGGACCTGTATTCAAGCCTCTAGTCCCCATTTGTAGAGGAAAAGTTTCACTCTTGGTAGGTGCATCTCTCTCTCTCTCTCTCTCTCTCTCTCCATCTCTATTTCCTATTAATCCCTAAATTTGTCTTACCAAATAATAAATAAAAATGTAAAAGAATAAAAACTTTTCAGGCATTTGAAGGGAGACTCTGTGTTAACCAGCTGTATGTATTATTGACCAAACCAGAGGGTTTCCTGGGATTGATATTCTGTTGATGGTGTAAGCGTCAACCCGGCTTTGACCTAGCACGTTATGATTGGGCCCTCCTCAATCGCTATCAAACAGGCCATGGCCAGTGCGCCGCTATGTTCCATCGCTGGGGAGCCAGAGACGACCCGAACTGCCCCTGTGGCTACAGACAGACTATGACCCACATAGTCAACGACTGCCACCTCTCCAGATTCAAAGGAGGTCTCGAAACTTTACATCAGGCTCAACCTGATGCTGTTGACTGGCTACGGAAGAAGGGCAAACGCTAGAAGAAGAAGAATCAACAACTTCATGTCATATCACAAATTTGGACAGTTCATGGAAAATAATTCTCAAGTCAATTAATTATGCCATATTTACTTTGCATCAAACTCATTCTGAGTTTCAGAGTATGTGATAGGAACCTATCCACTTTTAGTAAAGGCCTGCCTTCACTCAAAAACAGAAAAGGAAAGGAAAGGGAAGGGAAGGGAAGGGAAGGGAGAAGGGAGAAGGGGGAAGGGGGAAGGGGGAAGGGGGAAGGGGGAAGGGGGAAGGGGGAAGGGGGAAGGGGGAAGGGGGAAGGGGGAAGGGGGAAGGGGGAAGGGGGAAGGGGGAAGGGGAAAAGGAAAGGAAGGGGAAGGGGAAGGGAAGGGGAAAAGGAAAGGAAAGGAAAGGAGAGGAGAGGAGAGGAGAGGAGAGGAGAGGAGAGGAGAGGAGAGGAGAGGAGAGGAGAGGAGAGGAGAGGAGAGGAGAGGAGAGGAGAGGGGAGGGGAGGGGAGGGGAGGGAAAGGGAAGGAGAAAGGGAAGGGGAAGGGAAGGGAAAGGGGAGGGGAGGGGAGAGGAAGGGAAAGGGGAGAGGAGAGGGGAGGGGAGGGGAGGGGAGGGGAGGGGAGGGAAGGGAAGGGAAGGGAAGGGAAGGAAAAGGAGATAGGTAAACTGAGAAAGTAAGCAAATGTAGAATTTCAATAGAACACAAAATGAAAAGAACATTTCACTTGAGATAACAAAAAAGTAAGGCTACAAGAGCTACTAAATCTTTCTGAACTCAGAGAATTTTTTTTTCCCTCAAACCTGAGCACTGCTTAACTCTGGCTTATGGTGGTGCAATGAATTGAACCTGGGACTTGGAAATCTCAGGCATGAGAATCTCTTTGCATAACCATTATGCAATCTACCCCATCCCTCAGAGACTGTTCTTATTTAAGAGTTTTTATTTAGAGGTTGGCAAAGTATCTCACTTGGATATTGTACTGCTTTACCATATTTTAGTGTCAGGAGATCTCTGTCTCTCCTCTATCTCTCTCTCTGCTGCTACCTATTTTTTTAAGTTAGGTAAACTGGAAATTAGTGAATAGAAAGTGGTTACTTTTTCTACTGTAATATACACCAGATTATTTATCACATGTTTGAACTCTTCTTGTTTATTCTGAGAAGTTGTGTGATTCACTGAAAACAAGTTCAACAAAGGATAATTCATCCCAATTTGCTACCATCATAGTGTTTTATTATAGGTTTAGTAAGGTTTTGAAATTTTCTATCAAAATATCTATCAACCTGCCACAAGAAAGTTTGCCAAATCATATAGCCTTCTCTTGTGAAACTTCACTATGAGAAGAATACCAAAATTTGCATCAGATTAGAAGAAGAAGAGAGGGAAAAGTGCTATGTGATTTTAAAGAATTTCCAATGATTAGTATGCACAATCTCTTATACTTTATTTCCTTTAGGCTTATGCAAAGGACTAACAACATAGTTATCACTCAGAAGATCTAGGGAATGGGGCTGGATGTTGGCTACCTGATTGATAGCACATGTTACCATGCTCAAGGATCTGGGTTCAAGCCCTGGTCCCTACCTACATGGGGAAAACTTCACAAAGGTTGAAAAAGTTCTATATGTCTTTCTCTCTCTCTCTCTCTCTCTCACTTTCTTTCTCTCTTTCTTTTTCCCTTTCTTTCTAGCAGATCACTGCTCACCTCTGTTTTGTGGTGATTGAACCTGGTACTCTGTAGCTTCAGGCATGAGTCTCTTTACATAACCATTATGCTATCTACCCCCACTCAATGTCTTTCTTTCCCTATCACCTCTTTCCCTCTTGAATTCTGTATATATCCAAAATAAATAAATAAATAAATATTTTTAAAAATTAAATACATTTTTTTTTCTTCCAGAGATATTGCTGGGGCTCAGCGCCTGCACTAGGAATCCACTGCTCCCAGAAGCCATTTTTCCCATTTTGTTGCCCTTGTTGTTGTTATTGTTGCTATTGCCATTGTTGTCTCATAGGACAGAGAGAAATTGAGGGAGAAGGGGAAGACGGAGGGGGAGAGAAAGACTCCTGCAAACCTACTTCATCACCTCTGAAAAGACCCCCACCCCCAGCGGGTGGGGAGCCAGGCAATTGAACTGGGATCCTTTCACTGGTCCTTGTGCTTCATGCCATGTGTGTTTAATCCACTGTGAAATCAACCAGCCCCCTTAAATGCAAATCTTTTTTTTTAAAAAGAGATTCCCGAAATCTTGTTGCTAGAACTGCACTAACAAACTCTAAACCCAATAAAATTAACTAAGCCCAAAGATTACAGAGATGTTAACTAATCATCACACATAAAGTATTTGGAAGGGTACCTGGCATATAGGTTATACCACTATCAGTGATATTATTTTACAGTGGGAAGTGAAGGGCTACAGAGACCAGAGGACTAACCATTTTTCCTTAAATCGGAGTCTATAAGAGAATGCAGATAACCTAACTTAAAAATTTAGTTTTCCTTTTTAATGTCTGTTTGTAAGTATGCTTTCTTTCCTTAACCTGTTTCTAACTACTCAATATTATATATTGAATAGATCTTAAACTCAACATTGCTGGGGTGCAGAGTATTGAGCTAATTCATGAAATTTATTCAGGTACCTCATAATATGTCAGTTTTTTTTCTTTCTCTTTTTAAAATATTTTGTTTGATTTTACTTTTGAGAGCGATGAAGAGAAAAACACCAGAGAACTGTCCAGCTCTGGCTTATAGTGGTTTAGGGGATAGAACCTAGGACTTTGGAGCCTCAGGTATGAAAGTCCTTTGTATAACCATTATGCTATCTATCTACCCCAGCCCTCAGGATTTTTTTTTTTCTTTTCTTTTCTTTTTTTTTTCTTTTTCTTCCCAATAGACTGCTAGGGAAAAACTAATAAGGTAGAGAGCTGCATCATTCAGTAGGTTTCAGGATTCGTCATCTAAGACAGAAACCACTGCAGAATGCCTTTCCATCCACTGGCTTCTTTAGACTAAAAAAACTGAAAGGGAGCTAGTCCACTAAATTCATACAAGTAATCATTTATTTATCCAGTAAAAGCAGAATATGGCAGGGGGATTTGGAAAGAGTGAAATGAGGGTTGTCAGACTAACACTGACAAATGGAATGCAATTGTTTTCCAAAAGCTAGGAGCCAAGGGGTCTTCCCTTTCCCCCTCCCCTTAGTCCCCACTGCTTCCACTCAGCCTGCACACAGAAAAGATAGTTAATAGAGGAAAGCCCTGTGAATAAGCCATGACAGCCATACATTGAGAAACTGATGTCATTTCCCTAAATACTGTTTGTAAAATGGTAATTATCTGCCAAGCAATGACAGCTGGCACTTAGCATAGAGACACAGAGAAACAGAAAAAAAGAGAGAATGAGAATAAAGGGTCCCTGCGTAATTTACCAAAGGGCTGAAAAAGAGAAGGAAACATAATCTGAAAAATAAAATGATTACCAGTGTGTGATGGGGTAAAAATTGCTTTGGGCATTTTTTCCTCAGAGAACACAAGATTGTATTGGAAGAATGAAGCTAGAGCTCTATGATATATACTGAAAGAGAGGAGGTTGTATTAAGGCTGAGTTAGCAAAGAGAAATAAATCAAGTATCCTGGTTATGAATAAATAAGATGAAAATCTTGTATATACCCATGGCCCAAGCAGGAACCAGCTTGCCTACCACTACCTGATAATATATCCAGTGTCATTGTCCCAGATTGTCCTTAATGATATATATCCAATATTATTGTCCCAGATTCACTTGGATGCTCCAATTAATATTGTAGCTCCTTGACTATTTTCCCATGATAGGGAAAGTTTTATGTCAACTTGGTTTAATGATAATTCTGAATCAAACAGTATTCGAGATGTTGGATGGGAGACCCTTTGCAAACATGATTAACATTTATGATCAGGTTGCTTTATGAATGGAAGATTATTTGGGGCCAGGTGGTGGTGCACGTGGTTGAGTGTACATGTTACAGTGCACAAGGACCCGGGTTCGAGACCCCAGTCTCTATCTGCAGGGGGGAAATCTTCATGAGTGGTGTGGCAGGGCTGCAGGAGTCTCTCTGTCTCTCCCTCTCCACCTCTTTCTACCCTCTCAATTTCTAGCTGTCTCTATCCAATAAGTAAAGATAATGAAAAATAAATAAAAAGAAGATTATCTTGGGTGCTACTTATTTAACTGAAAGTCCATTAAGAACAAAACTAAGGCTCCCCTAGGAAGAGCAACATCAGTCCCTTACCAAGAGTTTCTTAATTCTCCTTCCCAATGGCTTGCCTTGGACTTTTCCAGTCAGCTCTCATACTCAGTTTCCATTTTTTTTTTTTTTTTGCAGTCAATCAGCTATATACTTCTACCTCCACAAGTCTGACTGACTGTCACTAAGTCCACATATACCTACTAATTCTATTTTCTCTAATGGAGCCTG
Organism: Erinaceus europaeus; assembly: GCF_950295315.1. Classification (NCBI taxonomy): domain Eukaryota; kingdom Metazoa; phylum Chordata; class Mammalia; order Eulipotyphla; family Erinaceidae; genus Erinaceus; species Erinaceus europaeus. The sequence continues at coordinate 85,124,642 of NC_080170.1, read as the reverse complement.
GAGTGATAAAGTTATTAAGTGCATGCTCAGTGATTTACTCTGCCAATTTTTCATGTTACTGGTTGAATTCAAGTTCAAGTTTATGTGTGTGTGTGTGTGTGTGTGTGTGTGTACACCACCATACAAAATTCATATATGGAAGTCCTATCTCTCAACACCTCAGAACTTGATCTTCTTGGAAACACCTCTTTATAGATACTCAAGTGAAGATAAGGTCATTAGCATGGGTCCTAGTCTAATATCACTAGTGTCTTTGCACAAAGGGGAAGTTAGGATGCAAATAAGCAAATGTCCATGTGAAGATGAAAGCAGACCCCAGGGTGATATTTCTTTAAGTCAGGGAAGTGCGATGACTGCCAAACCATTAGGAGGAAGCTCAGGATCATGAAACCATTTTCTCACACAACCCTTTGAAGAAAGTAATTGTATTGATACTGATCTTAATCTTACAGCATTTATATCTACGAGACAATAATTTTCTATTGTTTAAGTCATTCAGTTTTTGGTACTTTTTATAGAAGATTGAGAAAACTAATACACCACCTTCCTAAACAAGGAAATAAAGCACAGCCAGGCTAAATAAGATATCTGTGGCATGTACAAACTATTGTATTACTGTTGATTTATTTGTGTTGGGGAACATGAATGAAATAATCAAGCTAAATCTAAGACGTATAGGCAGCTCCATTATTTTAATGCCTTTGAAATACAAATAGTTTTGTGGTCCAGGCGGTGGTGCAGTGGATAAGGCTTTGAACTTTCAAGCATGAGGTCTTAAATCCAGTCCCCAGCAGCACATGTACGAGAGTGATGTCTGGTTCTTTCTCTCTATCATTTCTCATGAATCAATAAATAAAATATTGAAAAAAATAAATACAAATAGTTTTATACTTAAACAAATTTACTAACAATATACACTTAAGATATGACCTGTTTGGAATTGGTAGTAGTGCAGTGGTTAAGCACACATGTGGTGCGAAATGCAAAGACTGATGTAAGGATCCCAGTTCAAGCCCCCAGATCCCCAGTTTTAGGGGAATCACTTCACAGGCCATGAAGCAGATCTGCAGGTGTCTATCTTTCTCTCCCCCTCTGTCTTCCCCTCCTCTCTCCATTTCTCTCTGTCATATGTGACAGTGACAACATTAATTACAACAACAATAAAAAACAACAAGGGCAGAAAAAGGGAAAAATAAATAAAAAGAAATGAAACTGTTACAAAGAAATATGCAAGTTTGGAAGTTTCTCAGTATAATTCTGATTGATCCTGAATTCTGGTCTCCTTTTAGATGTCTGTAATTATAAAATCATTTATCACTATACATCCCTTTCCGAGCTACCTTTTGACTCTTTTTTTTAAATTTCTTTATTGGGGACTTAATGCTTTACATTTGACAGCAAATGCAATAGTTTGTACATGCATAATATTTCCCAGTTTTCCATATAACAATAAGACCCCAACTAGGTCCTCTGTCATCCTTTTTGGACCTGTATTCACTCTTTCTTTTATAGAAAAAGCTACACCACCTATAAACAAGGAAAATAACTGATTGTGACAGGGTTTCTACTGATAAGGCTGTAATCTGGTAGAACAAAAATCCAGGACATTTGATACTACATCTGTTAATGTTTTCATGACATTATTCCTATTCAGTTATTGAGTAGCAGGTTACGTAACTTTTCTCCAATTGTTATGTCAACTCATGTTGGTGGCATTGTGGTGAAAAATAGCTGCCTGAGAAGAAGGAAAAGGAGAAAGAGAAGGAGAAGGAGAAGAAGAAGAAAAGAAAAATAGCTGCCTATCAAATGATGATTTCAGACAAATAAAGACTAAGTGCTGTATCTAAATTTGCTTCTTCTCTAATACCCAGTAATATGGCTTTTGATAAATCATTAATCTTTTGTAGGTTTGAGTTTCATCACATTTAAAGTAAACAAATGGATGAGAGATGGCCTGAGGGGTGACTCAATAGGTAGAATGGACACATTACCATGCTTGAGGACCCAGGCTCAAGCCCACAGTTTTGACCTACAGGTGAATGCTTCATGAGCAGTAGAGCAGCACTGCAAGTGTCTTGCCTTCTCTTTGTCTATTTATCATCTCTGTCTCCCTCTCTATCTTATGTCTCACTCTCTATCTTAAAGAGAAAGAAAAAATTTCCAGTGAAAACAGTGGAACCATGCAGCTACCTAGCCATGACAATAAACCTGGTATCAGATAAATAAGTAAATAAAAGAATGGAAAAAAAAAAGGAAAAGAAAGGAAAGGAGAAAGGAATGAAAGAAGGAAGGAAATAAATGCATGTGAGAGGTCCCAGGATTAATTGTGATTTCACTTCCTGTTGTCAGAACTGAGAACCATTGTGGGGAAAAAAACAAACAAACAAACAAAAAACAATAATAGCATCAAAGGAAAAGTCGGGGGGGGGGGGCTTAGGTGGCAAAAGGGTTAAGTACAGATAACACCAAGCTCAAGGATCCACACAGGACCCCTGGCTCTTCACCTTCAGGGGGTTCGCTTCACTAGCAGTGAAGTAGCTCTGCAGGTGTCTATCTTTTCCCTCACCCTATCTCCCTCTCCTCTCTCAATTCCTCTCTCCCTCTCTATCTGCCTCTCTTCTCTCAATTTCTCTCTGTCCTGTCGAATAAAAATAGTAAAAATGGACGCCATGAGTAATGGATTCACAGTGCAGGCACGGAGCCCTTCCTCCCCACCCCCAATCCTGGAGTCAGAAAAAAAAAAAAATTTGGCATTACACAATAAAATAATCAGCTTTCCACTGGAGAGACCTAGATTTAAGTCTGACTATTGGTAGTTCCAAGTCACCCTCCTTTATCACAATTCACACATTTGCAAAAATAGAAACTGGGGTAAAATCTTTTATTGGGTCATTATCAGGATGAAGAGCTGAAAGATGTGGGAAACTGTAACGAACTCTAGAGAATTTTAAAGAAGATAAGAGGATCAAGGCAAAATTTCATAATCTTATAAACTTTTCTCCCATCCTACCTTGGCCAAGTTAACTGTTGCAGAACATCCTATCAGACTTCACCAGACTACTTTAGAAAATTATAGTTTTCTTGGAAGTTCACTATGTCTTCTTACTGTTTCTGAGGCAGACTTGGGATGAAGAATAAACATAATAAACATATCAAAATTATTTCAGGACCTTTGAAATTAATGGATAAATGTGAATATCCTCACTATATGTCCCTCAACCCCTAACATTTTTATCACTTGCTTATATGGTTTCTTCACTAGATTATAAGCAATTATGATAACAGCTTTATTAGGGATATTTCTGTATTTTACACTTATCCATATTTTTAATAATTTGATGTATAAAAATAGCATGGTCTTATTCCTCTTTGATCATAATTATTTAATAAGATATTTGAAACTCTCCAATAACTCAGTTTAAGGTATCACTTAAATTCATAAATATAAATTCAAAGGAGATTTTAGGGATCTATAGGATAGATCACTTGGACAAAATGCCTGCTTTGTCATGTACATGACCCACATATGATTTCATTCTCCACAGCTTTCGAGGAAGCTTTAGTTTGGTGTGGAATTTTATCTCTCCCCCTCTGTGCCTCTTTCTAAAAAGGTTAGTCCAGAGCAATGAAGTCCCAATGATGACAAAAGAATAAAAATACAAATAAATGAGATGATTATTAAAAAGTAATTGACTATTACAAGTAAAATACTTGATTTGGAGGTTTATTTTCTCTTAGTCTATTAATGTACACAATCCCCATACTTAGCAGATCACTGATTATCAAGTAATTTAGAGGCATCAAACTTCAAGGCTATGAAGACTTTTGAAATTATAAGGAAGAGACAGTTGGGCAGAAATTGTGTGGTGTAAAACTGTCACCGTTTGAAATACAGTTACACGTTTCAGAATGCAAATGCTTGTCATCAGAATAAGATTACAAGTTTCATGAGCTCCAAGAAACTCATGTTATTTAACAGAGGCAATGACTTAATAGTCAACATGAGTTAAAACACTTCTGATTCTAAAAAAAGGCTGCTCATTAAATTTATAGAGCAGGACTTCTAAGTGTCCAGAGTGCTCTCCATGGTGTGACACAACAAGCCACTTTGAAGAAGGCTTATGGTAACCCCTTCTTCCAAATTGAGTTATTCTCTTTCACAGATTTTCCTACATTAACATCTGCACTACTGTTTAAATAATAATTTCTTTTAAATGGATATATGTATTTTTTTTACTTAACTATATTTATTGTAACTGAAACATTATATTGCCATAATACTAGGAAGAAAACGGTTACTTGCTATAAATAAACACAAACTAAAATGCTGTGGAAGTAAAGTAGTGTTATATTTGCCCTAGATCCTTTTGAAAGGTCTAAGCCTGAAACCTGTGTTAAATATGCTATTTTTTAACTCTTTGTGTTATTAAATGAGAAATTACCCAGAGTTTATGAAGTTGTCCAGGAGGTGGATCTGCAGTAAGCCTTTAGTTTGATCCCTGTCAGTACATGAAAACAAAAAGTGATAAAGAGTTGGGGAGGGTAGTAAAAAAATAGTACATAGTTCTTGCATGTAAGAGGTCTAAAGTTTCATCCCTTCTATCACCAATAGTTAAAACATGCCTAAATCTTTCGATCTCATCAAAGTCTTAGAAACTCAAAACTTAAAAACTTTTAATATAATCAAATATTTGAAGTGATACTAATAGACAGTAAGTATGTGTTCATAGTTATGGTGGTGACATACTGTGGCATGTACCATTGCAAATGTGTTTTTGTACCACTTCAGAGTAAATTGCAGTAATAGTTTTCAGTAATCTGAATTTTAACTCCTCTCAAAGGCTATGTGTTGAAATGTCATCTCGGTGTGATGGTTCTAGGGGATGAGATTTGGGCACATGATAAAATCATAAAGATGGTGAATTGATGAATCAGTTCCAATGAAAAATTAAACCCCGGGAGTTGGGCGCTAGCACAGCGGTTAAGTATATGTGGAGCACAGTGCAAGGACCTTCATAAGGATTCTGGTTTGAGTCCCTGTCTCACCAACTGCAGGGGGAGTTGCTTCACAGGAAGTGAAGCAGGTCTGCAGGTGTTTATCTTTCTCTCCCCCACTCTGTCTTCCTCACCTCTCTCCATTTCTTTCTGTCCTATCTAACAATGGTGGCATCAATAACAACAACAACTACAACAACAATAAAAAAAGGGCAACAAAAGGTAGAATAAGTAAATATTAAAAAAGAAAAGAAAAATTAAACCCCAGATAAATGTATTGCTCCTTCTTCTACAAATAGGCACAGTGAAATTTCTGCTACAACTGGGCACAGTGAAATGTCTATGAATCAGGAAGTAGAGTTTTACCAAAACCTGAAATTTTGATATTAAGCCTCTACAACTGATAGAAATAAATTACTGCTGTTCAAAAATCACCTGCTCTATAGTAGTTTGTCCAAAATACATACTAATTCATGTGTTCAAATGCACATGTTCTCATAGCACTGCTCAGTTCTGGCAGAAGGTGGTATTAGAGATTGAACCTATGGTCTCAGGGGTTTCTGGCATGAAAATTGGTGGAAAGAGCTATTGCCCTGGCATTAAACCTCTACGTTAAAGTAACTATGTATTGGATTTTCTTTTTACCTGCAGCCCACTGTATTTTAATGTATACTCTGTCTTGGGGTTTGTCCTTGCTTTTCTCTCTGATTGATCTTACAAAAGGGCTTCATGTAACTGATTTGTTTTTAATTATTCATGTCCTTACATAAATGTCAATTTTCTTCCACTAGAGCAAACTATAGTGTACTCCTAAATTACTATATGAGATTATATGTATTTTCCCAAAGAAACTAACTCCTGAAATGTTTCAGTTTGTTTTCTTTATGATACATATTATTTTCTTTAAAAATGCATGTTTCTTAGACATTTATTCACTACGTTGAATGCAGATGATATAAATTAGAGGCAGGTAAATATCTCATGCCTGAAAAATAATAACAGGACAATGAATAGCCTAAAATTATTTAGAAAATGAAAGCCACATCAGAGGAGAGACATCCTGGAGATAATCTATTGGTATTTATTATTATTATCTTTATTTATTGAATAGACACAGCCAGAAATTGATAGGATAGAGAGAGATAAAGAGGGAGAGACAGAGAGACACCTGCAGCACTGCTTTACCACTCACAAACTGTCCCCCTGAAAGTGGGGACCAGGGACTCGAGCCCAGGTCCTTGCAAATTTTATTATGTGCACTCAACCAGGTGCACCATCACCTCTACTGTTATTTTTCCCCTTTTGTTGCCCTTGTTGTTTTATCATTGTTGTGGTTATTATTGTTGTTATTAATGTCATTGTTGTTGGATAGGACAGAGAGAAATGGAGAGAGGAGGGGAAGACAGAGAGGGGGAAAGAAAGATAGATACCTGCAGACATTCTGCAATGCTTATGAAAAATCCCTCTGCAGGAGGGGAGCCGGGGGCTCAAACCAGGATCCTTATGCTGGTCCTTGCGCTTTGCATGTGTTCACTTAACCCGCTGCACTACCACTGGACACCCTCTATTGTTATTTTTAAAATGGGCAAACTGAAGCCTAACAGTGCTGTTTCTTAGTGATAGTCATAGTGCTAAGAGTCGACTCAAGCAGAGCTGGAACCAAATTATTCTCAGTGTTGTCACTTTAACAAGAGGATATTGTATTATCCACTTATAAATTAGCAGTTACTTTAATATATATTTATCTCCATTATTTATGTGGAAGTAGGGAAATTCTTGGCCTATGGAGAAAAAAATAACTCAGAAACCTGTAAATTTTAAAAAATATATTCTATATAATAAGGTTCTTGATCATTCTTTAATAAGACAATGCTACCTGAATCCTACAAGAGAAGGATATAGGTCCAAGATTAATTTTTAAATATTCTCTTGGTGTTCCCAATTCATAGTTGGTAACATAAACAATAAACAACTTTTTAACCATCTTAGAAAGATATTTTCTTTTTTTCAATTTTTTAAAATATTTACTTATTCCCTTTTGTTGTTCTTGTTGTTTTATTATTGTAGTTACTGATGTCCTCATTGTTGTATAGGACAGAGAAAAATGGAAAGAGGAGGAGGAGACAAAAAGGGGGAGAGAAAGATACATACTTGCAAACCTGCTTCACCACCTGTGAAGTGACTCCCCTGCAGGTGGGGAGCCGGGGGCTTGAACCAGGATCTTTTTGCCGGTCCTTGTGCTTTGCGCCACCTGCACTTAACCTGCTGAGCTACAGCCCAACTCCTGAGAAAGATATTTTCTTAAAAAGATTGTTACCTAATTCAATATATTAATACATTTCCTATCATTTTTTTCTTGCATGTCAACACTATTTTACAGGATTTCTTTTTAGAACGAACATTTTTTGTTCATATATATATGAACAATATATATATATATATATATATATATATATATATATATATACACACACACACATATATATATATATATATATATATATATATATATTTGACTTATTATTGAATAGGGACAGAGAGATATTGAGAGGGGGGAGATAAAGAGGGAGAGAGATAGACAGAGATTTGCAGAACTATTTCATCACTACTGAAGCTTTCCCCCTGTAGGTGGGAACCAGGGGCTTAAACCTGCATCCTTGCACACTGTGATGTGTGTGCTTAACCAGGTACACCACTTTATAGGATTCCTTTACCAGGGGTGGGTTATTTGTTCTCATTTGAATTGCTCTACTCTGAAACTGTTGAGTTTCTATGCTTTCAATAAAAACAAAACAAAAACTGACATTTTGCTTTTCCAACTCCTCTTCCCACTTTCCTTTATGATTTTCCTGAACATCATCAGAAATCATCGCTTTAAGACACTTTATAGATCAGCAAAATAACCTGCCTGGATAGTGTGTCTGCTTTGTCATGAATTTGACCCAGGTCCAAGCCCAGACTCCAAACTGGAGGAAGTTTTCGTGTGGTGGTACCTTAACCTCCTTTTATATCTTTCTCTCTATCTGAAAAAGTAAGCCTAGAGTAATGAAGCATAAATGATGGCAATAAAATAAACAAAAATTCATCAGGGCTTTTCATTTCCCTATCCATCAGTTTTGGGGTACATAGGTGGAATGCCCTAGCATCTTGATTTTGTCATTACTGGCTATCTTTTTCATTAATTCATATATATATATATATATATATATATATATATATATATATATATATATATATGAGAGTGAGAGACTACAGTTCCAGAACTTCCATAGCACTGTGTGTGACTTTCACTGTCTCATGCATTGATGAGGAAAAAGAGACTTTAATGGTCTTCTGTATCTAGACAGAGGTATAGCTATCTGCAAAACATTTTTGTTAGTAATACACAGTGTTACAGAAATGATAAATGACCCAATCACTCATTCTATCTCTCATAGTAAGTAAATAAATAATCTTAAAAAAAGACATTATAAATTAAATTAAGGATTAGTGACAGTGGTCACTGGCCATGATTGCCACTTCATTCCTGACTATTCTGCATACGAACATTATTTTAGCTGACTTGTTTTTTAATTCAATGAGTATAGAAAAGGATGAAGAGAATAAACATATTTCTAGCTGTTTTAAATAAATGATGACTGTCTATAGCCAATTAATTGTTTGAGTATCACCTCTTATTAATAAATTGGCTCTGTTATCCTATTCTATTTTAAGCTTGAAAAAGGTAAGACTTATGTGATTATAAATGCATTTACACTCTCTCCTGTGGAGAACATGAGCTATATAATTTAACTTATCATCCTAAAAGTCAAAGTGTTACCTCAGCAGAAAAAATATGAAGCATGAAAAGAGTATAACATATTATGTTTCAGGCCCCTTAGTCATGTTACTAATCAAATCATTCTGCTAACAGTACAGTTTGCATCATTTATACAAATATTTGCCTAAGACAATGCACTGAATAATCTTCTTGCTAGAAGAGAAATGGTGTGGTGGTAGTTGTTTGAAGAAGAAACAGAGTGACTAGCAAACACTTCAAGTTATAGAAAATCAAGGAAGGAATTGATCTTTTTCACACAATTAATTCATTCACTTCAATATACTACATTCTTCCTTAAAGACTTACACCAGCCCTCTAGTAACTTTTTCAACTTCTAAGTGCTTCAATTTACTTTTGGAGGGGAGTGGACTAATTTCATACTACATTATCAGAGAGCTCTCTGTGTTGGAAATTCAATACAATAAACATTAAAATGAAAAAAGTGCAGGGCACAAAAGATAACACACCTGGATGAGGTACATGCTTTGTTATGCACTTGACTCAGGTTTGAGTCTGGACCCCATCTTACTAGAGGAAACTTCTGAGCTTTGACATTTACCTGCCTCTCTCCTGTTTCTCCATTTCTATCTGAAAAGTTGATCAAGAGTGGTAAAGCCCTGGAAATGAGAGAGAGAAGGAAAGAGAGAGAGAGAGGAAAAAAGAGAGAGGAAGAGAGAGAGACAGAGAGAGAGAAAGAGAGAATTTTCCCACCATACCTGCTTGTCATGCTATCTGAAACAACTCCATAGAAACTTGAAATCTATGACTTTAAGTAAATTGTGTCTAAAATCATAGCAAATAAATATAGATTTTCTTTTTAGTATTTTTTTCTTTATTGGGGGATTAATGTTTTAGATTCAACAGTAAATACAATGGTTTGTACATGAATAACATTAATCAGTTTTCCACATCACAATACAATCCCCAGTAGGTCATATGTCATCCTTTTTTGAACTGGAACTCTCCCCCACACCCACCCTAGAGTCTTTGACTTTGGTGCAATCCAACAACTCCAGTTAAGGCTCTTTTTGTGTTTTCTCTTCAGATTTTGTTTTTCAATTTCTGCCTGAAAGTGAGATCATCACATATTCATCCTTCTGTTTCTGACGTATTTCAATTAAGATGATTTCTTCAAGCTCCATCCAAGATGGGCTGAAAACGATGAAGTCACCATTTTTAATAGCTGAGTATTATTCCATTGTGTATATATACCACAATTTTCTCATTCATTCATATGTTGTTGGACACCAGGGTTACATCCAGGTTCTGGCTATTACAAATTGTGCTATTAAGAACATAGGTAGCACCTACTGAAAGAATTTCAAAAATACATCAATAGTAATACAATAATGGTGGGAGACTTCAATACCCCACTCTCACACTTAGACAGATCAACAAAGCAGAGAACCAATAAAGATACAAGAGAATTGAATGAAGAGATTGACAGACTAGACCTCTTGGACATTTTCAGACTCCTCCACCCCAAAAAACTGGAATACACCTTCTTTTCAAATCCACATAACATATACTCAAGGATAGACCACATGTTAGGCCACAAAGACAGCATCAATAAATTCAAGAGCATTGAAATCATCCCAAGTATCTTCTCAGACCACAGTGGAGTAAAACTAACATTTAACAACAAACAGAAAATTATTAAAAGTCACAGAATTTGGAAACTAAACAACATGCTCCTTAAGAACCACTGAGTCAGAGACTCACTCAAGCAGGAAATTCAAATGTTCCTGGAAACTAATGAAAATGAAGACACAACCTATCAAAATATTTGGGACACAGCTAAAGCAGTACTGAGAGGGAAACTTATAGCCATACAATCACATATTAAACACCAAGAAGAAGCTCAAATGAACGACCTTACTGCACACCTCAAGGACTTAGAGGAAGAGGAAGAAAGGAACCCTAAAGCAACCAGAAGGACAGAAATCACGAAAGTTAGAGCAGAAATAAACAACATCAAAAATTAAAAAACCATACAAAAGATCAATGAAGCCAAATGTTGGTTCTTTGAAAGATTAAACAAAATTGACAAACCCCTACCCAGACTCACTAAACAAAAAAGAGAGGACTCAAATTAATAGAATTGTAAACAATGGAGGAGATATCACAACTGACACCACAGAAATCCAGAGAATCCTGCGAAACTTCTATAAAGAACGATATGCCACCAAGCTAGAGAATCTGGAAGAAAAGGAAGAATTCCTAGAAGCATATGCCCTTCCAAAACTGAACCAAGAAGAACTATAAAATCTAAATGCACCAATCACAGACAAAGAAATTGAAACCGTAAGAACCTCCACAACAACAAAAGTCCTGGACCAGATGGCTTCACAAACGAATTCTAGAAAACTTTCAGAAAACAGTTAATACCCATACTTCTGAAGCTATTCCATAAGATTGAAGAAACAGGAATACTCCCTTCCACCTTCTATGAAGCCAACATCACCCTGATACCAAAAGCTGATAGGGACAGAACAAAAAAGGAAAACTACAGATCAATATCTCTGATGAACATAGATGCCAAAATATTAAACAAGATTTTGGCCAACCGGATACAGCAACATATCAAAAAGATTGTTCATCACTACCAAGTGGGATTCATCCCAGGAATGCAAGGCTGGTTCAACATCCGTAAGTCAATCAATGTCATTCGCCACATAAATAAAAGCAAAGCCAAAAACCACATGATTATATCAATAGATGCAGAGAAAGCCTTTGACAAGATCTAACACCCATTCATGCTGAAAACTCTACAAAAAATGGGAATAGATTGGAAATTCGTCCAGATAGTGGAGTCTATATATAGCAAACCTACAGCCAACATCATACTAAATGGACAGAAGCTGAAAGCATTCCCCCACAGATCGGGGACTAGACAGGGCTGTCCACTGTCACCGTTACTCTTCAACATAGTATTGGAAGTTCTTGCCATAGCTATCAGGCAAGAGAAAGAAATCAAAGGAATACAGATAGGAAGGGAAGAAGTCAAGCTCTCACTATTTGCAGATGATATGATAGTATACATAGAAAGACCTAAAGAATACAGCAGAAAATTACTGGAAGTTATTAGGCAATATAGAAAGGTATCAGGCTACAAAATCAATGTACAAAAATCAGTGGCATTTCTTTATGCAAACACTAAATCTGTAGAAGAAAACATCCAGAAATCACTCCCATTTACTGTTTCAGCAAAATCAATCAAATACCTAGGAATAAAGTTGACCAAAGAAGTGAAAGACTTGTATGCTGAAAACTATGAGTCGCTACTCAAGGAAATAGAAACTGATACCAAGAAATGGAAAGATATCCCATGCTCATGGATTGGAAGAATAAATATCATCAAAATGAATATTCTCCCCAGAGCCATATACAAATTTAATGCAATACCCATCAAAGTTCCACCAAGCTTCTTTAAGAGAATAGAACAAACACTACAATCACTTATCTGGAACCTGAAAACACCTAGAATTTCCAAAACCATCTTGAAGAAGAGAAACAGAAATGGAGGCATCACACTCCCAGACCTTAAACTATATTATAAAGCCATCATCATCAAAACAGCATTGTACTGGATCAAAAATAGCCACACAGACCAGTAGAACAGAATTGAAAGCACAGAAATAAATCCCCAAACCTATGGACATCTAATCTTTGATAAGGGGGCCCAAAGGATTAAATGGAAAAAGGAGGCTCTCTTCAATAAATGGTGCTCGGAAAACTGGGTTGTAACATGCAGAAGAATGAAACTGAACCACTTTATCTCACCAGAAACAAAAATCAACTCCAAATGGATCAAAGACCTAGATGTCAGACCAGAAACAATCAAATACTTAGAGGAAAACATTGGTAAAACACTTTCCCACCTACACCTCAAGGACATCTTTGATGAAACAAACCCAATTACAAGGAAGACTAAAGCAGAAACAAACCAATGGGACTACATCAAATTGAAAAGCTTCTGCACATCCAAAGAAACTATTAAACAAACAGAGAGACCCCTCACAGAATGGGAGAAGATCTTCACATGCCATACATCAGACAAGAAACTAATCACCAAAATATATAAAGAGCTCAGCAAACTTAGCACCAAAAAAGCAAATGACCCCATCCACAAATGGGCAGAGGATATGAACAAAACATTCACCTCAGAGGAGATCCAAAAGGCTAACAAAAATATGAAAAACTGCTCCAGGTTACTGATTGTCAGAGAAATGCAAATTAAGTCAACAGTAAGATACCACCTCACTCCTGTAAGAATGGCATACATCAAAAAGGACAGCAGCAACAAATGCTGGAGAGGTTGTGGGGACAGAGGAACCCTTTTACATTGCTGGTGGGAATGTAAATTGGTACAGCCTCTGTTGAGAGCAGTCTGGAAAACTCTCAGAAGGCTAGACATGGACCTTCCATAGGATCCAGTAATTACTCTCCTAGGGTTATACCCCAAGGACTCCATAACACCCAACCAAAAAGAGGTGTGTACTCCTATGTTCATAGCAGCACAATTCATAATAGCTAAAACCTGGAAGCAACCCAGGTGCCGAACAACAGATGAGTGGCTGAGAAATCTGTGGTATACATACAATGGAATACTATGCAACTATCAAGAACAATGAACCCACATTCTCTGACCCATCTTGGACAGAGCTAGAAGGAATTATGTTAAGTGAGCTAAGTCAGAAAGATAAAGATGAGTATGGGATGATCCCACTCATCAACAGAAGTTGAGGAAGAAGATCTGAAAGGGAAACTAAAAGCAGGACCTGACCAAATTGTAGGGCACCAAAGTAAAAACCCTGTGGTGAGGAGTAGACATGCAGCTTCCTGGGCCAGTTGGGTGTGGGAGTGGGTGGGAGGGATGGGTCACAGTCTTTTGGTGGTGGGAATGGTGTTTATGTACACTCCTAGCAAAATGTAGACATATAAATTAGTAGTTAATTAATATGAGGTGGGGAAAATCAATTGTATGTCTCAAAGTTTTTCAAAACACAAACTGAATCTTTTTAATATATAGGCTGTGTATTTGATTTGCGGATTCTCTCAAAAGCATCCAATAGCACAGCTATATACAAGATACTGGATACTGTACAGCAAACCACAAAAAAAGGACTTTTCAGAGTTAACCCAATTAACAAATAATGTGATGATAACATTAACTATCGATTGTCTTTTTGAACCGTAAGACAGCAGGAACCTCACATCTCCACTATAGAGCCCCTACTTCCCCCAGTCCTGGAACCCTTGGATAGGGCCCACTTTCCCATATGCCATTCCCAATCCATACCAAATAATATTGCCTCCGCCGATCACAACCTAACCAACGCAATGATTGCCACCTCAACATGCTTCACCTCAGACTGTGTCCAGAGACTTCACGTGTGGAATGACAACCCTTCAGCTTCATTACTCGGGTGAGACCTTTCCTTTTATAGTACACTCTAATTTCATCTCAGGTGGTTCACTTTCTAACAGAGTCCCATAACCTAGATATACACCAGTTTCTGTAAGAGAGAGCTTATGTTCACACGTATCCATAAACTACTGCAAAATATATACCTGAAAGCAGAAGTACACTAGAGTTTGCAGTGAGTACCTCCCTAACACTTCCTCTCCACTATTCCAAGCTTTGGGTCCATGATTGCTCAACAATTTGTTTGGCTTTGTATGTTAACTCTCTTTTCAATCACCAGGTTCGATACCATGAGGATGCTGGCCAGGCTTCCCTGGATTGAAGACCCCACCAATTTGTCCTGGAGCTCAGCTTCCCCAGAGACACACCCTACTAGGGAAAGAGAGAGGCAGACTGGGAGTATGGACTGACCAGTCAATGCCCATGTTCAGCGGGGAAGCAATTACAGTAGCCAGACCTTTTACCTTCTGCAACCCTCAATGACCCTGGGTCCATGCTCCCAGAGAGATAGAGAATGGGAAAGCTATCAGGGGAGGGGGTGGGTTATGGAGATTGGGTGGTGGGAATTGTGTGGAGTTGTATCCCTCCTACCCTATGGTTTTGTAATTAATCCTTTCTTAAATAATAAAAAAAAAAAAGAAAATAGGTATACACAGATCCTTTTGGATGGGTGTGTTGGGTTCCTTAAGGTATATCCCCAGGAGAGGAATTGCAGGATCATAGGGTAAGTCCATTTCTAGCCTTCTGAGAGTTCTCCAGACTGTTCTCCACAGAGGTTGGACCAATTTTAATTCCCACCAGCAGTGCAGGAGGGTTCCTTTTACCCCACAACCTCTCCAACATATGTTACTGCTACCTTTTATGATGTATAACATTCTCACAGGAGTGAAGTGGTATCTCATTGTTGTCTTTATTTACATTTCTCTGACAACCAAAGTCTTGGAGCATTTTTTCATGTGTTTCTCAGCCTTTTGGACATCTTCTGTGGTGAATATTCTGTCCATGTCCTCTCCCCTTTTTTGGATGGGGTTATTTGTTTTCTTGTTGTTGAGTTTGGCAAGCTCTTTATATATGTTGGTTATTAAACTCTTGTCTGTTGTATGGCATGTAAAGATTTTCTATTCTGTGAGGGGTCTTTTGGTTTGAGTAGTGGTTTCTTTTGCTGTGCAGAAACTTTTTGACTTAATGTAGTCCCATAGGTTTATACTTGCCTTACTCTCCTTCATAATTGGATTTGTTTCATTGAAGATATCTTTAAATTTTATGCAGAAAAGACTTCTGCCAATATTTTCCTCTAAGTATCTGATAGTTTCTGGTCTAACATTCAAGTCCTTGATCCAACTGGAATTTACTTGTGTGTTTTGGTGAAATAATGTGGTTCAGTTTTATTTTTTTTGCATGTTTCATCCCATTTTTTCCAACACCATTTCTTTCCCCATTTAATAGTCTGGGCACCTTTGTCAAAGATTAAATGTTCATAGGTGTGGGGGCTTACTTCCGGGCTCTCAATTCTATTCCACTTGTCAGTGTGTCTATTCATGTTCCAGTACCAAGCAGTTTTGATGAAAAGGGCCCTGCAATACAATTTGAGATCTGGAAGTATGATGCCTCTGGTTCTGTTCTTTCTTCTCAAGATTGTTTTGGAAATTCTAGGTCTTTTCTGGTTCCAGATAGACATTTGTAGCATTTTTTTTATTCTTCTATAAATGTTGTTGGGATCTTGATGGGAATAGTATTAAATTTGTACATGGCTCTGGGTAGTATATTTATTTTCATGAAGTTAATTCTCCCAACACATGAACATGGAATATCTTTCCACTTCTTTGTATAATTTTGAATTTCTTTGAGTAGTGACTCATAATTTTCAGTATACAAGGCTTTCACTTCTCTGGTTAGGTTTATTCCTAGATATTTTATTATCTTTGTTGCTATAGTAAAAGGAAGTGATGTCTGGATTTCATCTTTTTCTAAGTTAGTGTTTGCATAGGGGAATGTCACTGACTTTTGAATGTTAATTTTTTAGTCTGACACCTTACTGCATTGCCTGATGATTTCCAAAATCTTCTTGCTGGATTCCTTAGGTTTTTCCATGTGTACTATCATGTTGTCTACAAATAGGGAGAGTTTGACGTCTTCTCTTCTAATCTGTCTCCCTTTAATTCCTTGCACCTGCCTGATTGCTATGGAAAGAACTTCCAACATTATGTTGAATAGCAATGGTGATAGTGGGCAGTCCTGTCTAATACCTGATTTGAGGGGAAATGCTTCCAGTCTTTCACCATTGAGTATGATGTTGGCTGTAGGTTTGCTAAATAGAGACTCCACTATCTTAAGGAATTTTCCATCTATTCCAATTTTTTGTAGCATTTTGACTATAAAGGGATGCTGGATTTTCTCAAAGCCTTTCTCTGCATCTACTGATATGACCATGTGGTTTTTGGTCTTGTTTTTATTTATGTGGTGGGTCACGTTGATTGATTTACATATATTAAACCAACTTTGCATCCCTGGGATAAACCCCACTTGGTTATGATGAACAATCTTTTTAATATACTGCTATATCCCGTTGGCTAGAAGTTTGTTCAATATTTTAGCAGCTATGTTCATCAGAGATATTGGTCTGTAGTTTTATTTTTTGGTTGTGTCCCTGTCTGCTTTTGGTATCAAAGTGATGTTGTCTTCATAGAAATTGGAAGGGAGTATTCCTGTATCTTCAGTCTGATGGAAGACTTCTAAAAGTAGAGGTATTAGTTCTTTTTTGAAGGTTTTGTAGAATTCATTTGTAAAGCCATCTGATCCAGAACTTTTATTCTTGGAAAGGTTTTTGATAACTGTTTTTGATAGCTGTGTTGGGCCTGTTCATATTATCTAGTTCCTCTTTATTTAATTTTTTAAGTTCATAGGTATCTAGGAAATCATCCATTTCTTTCAGGTTCTCTAGCTTGGTGGCATATAGTTTGTAGTAGCCTTACATGATATATTGCATTTCTGCTGTTCCTGTTGTAATGTCTCCTCTTTCATTTACAATCCAATTTATTTGGGTCTTCTCCCTTTTTTGGTTTATGAGTCTGGCTAAAGATCTGCCAGTTTTGTTCACTCTTTCGAAGAACCAATATTACTTTCGTTGATCTTTTGTATGGTTTTCTTATTTTCAATATTATTTACTTCTGCCCTAACTTTAGTTATTTCTGCCCTTCTGGTTGCTTTACGGTTCCTTGGTTCTTCTTCTTGTAGGTCTTTGAGGTATGCCATCAGGTTGTCTATTTTTGCTTTTTCTTGTTTCCTAATGTATGCTTTTATGGCTATGAAATTCCCTCACAGTACTGTCTTATCTGTGTCCCAAATATTTTAATAGCTTGTGTCTTCATTTTCATTGAACTCTCAAAACATTTTGATTTATTTCTTTATTTCCTCTTTGACCCAGTAGTTGTTAAGTGGTGTACCGTTGAGCTTCCACATTTTGAGAGTATTACTAATCTTTTGTTTATTGCTAATCGTTATTTTAATTCCTCTGTGGTCTGAGGAGATGCTTGGGATCATTTCAATAATCTTGAATTTACTGATGCTGTCTTTGTGGTCTAACATATGGTCTATCCTTGAGAATTACCCATGTGGACTTGAGTAGAATGTGTATTCCAGTTTCTTGGGGTGAATGATTTTTAAAATGTCCACTAATTCTAGTTTATCTATCTCCTCATTTAGCTCCCTCATTTCTTTATTGATTTTCTGCCTGCAGGTCTGTCTACATTAGAGAGTGGGGTGTTGAAGTCCCCTACTATTACTGTGTTTCTGTTAATATATTGCTATAGCTCTTTCAGTAGATATTTGATATATTTGTATATACCAAACATGGGTGCATAGATGTTAATAATTGTTAAGTCCCCTTGGTTAACTGGTCCTCTGAGAATTAAGTAATGTCCATCCTTAGCTTTTAAAATTTTATTTATCTATATATTATCATGTCAGATATGAGAATAGCTGTTCCTGCCCTTTTTGGTGGGCCATTGACTTGTATGATAGTTTTCCATCCTTTCACTTTTAGTCTGTGTTTGTCTTGTTGAGTTACATGGATTTCCTGTAGACAGCATATTGTTGGGTTCTGTTTTCTGATCCATCTTCCTACTCTGTGCCTTTCAACAGGTGAATTCAGGTCATTGGCATTTATTGATATCATAGATTGAAGATATTTTAATGCTAATATTGTAGATTTTTAGAGTGTTCATATAAATGGCATATTTATGGTTGTCTGTTTATAGGAGATCTTTCAGAAATTCTTTCAGGGCAGTCTTGGTGATAGTTGATTCTTTCAGCTGTTTACTTGTTTGAGAAGGTTTTCTGCCTCCATCTAGTCTGAATGACAATCTAGCAGGATACAGTAGTCTTAGTTTAAAGCCTTTCTTATTGAACACTTGGTAGATATCTTGCCATTCTCTTCTGGCCTGTAGTGTTTGTGTGGAGAAGTATACTGCTAATCTTATGGGTTTTCCTCTGTAGGTGACTCTTGTTTTTCTTTTGCAGCCTTCAGGATCCTTTCTGTATCCTTATTCCTTTCCATTCTAAATATAATGCATCTTGTTGTCTTTAAGTCTGTGTTAATTCTGTTTGGATACCCTCTGGGCTTCTTGAACCTTTATGTCTTTTATGTTGTCTAAACTAGAGAAGTTCTCAGCTATTATTTCCTGAAGAATGAATGCTTTCTTCCCCTCCCTCTCTTTCTTCCTCTGGTAAGCAAATGGTGCATTGTTATTTCTTTTGAAGTCATCCCATAGGTCTCTATTGTCATTTTCAGTATCTCTGAATCTCTTTTTGAGACCTCTTACTTCTTTTTTAGTTGTCTCTAATTCGCCTTTGATCTTGCTAAGTCTGTCTTCAGCCTCATTTATTCTATATTCTCTTGCCTCTACTGTTTTCTGTAGTTGCTCTGTTTTGTTACCCTGTTCTGATACTGTTTTAACTTGTTCAGCTAGTTGTGTTCTTAGCTCAGCTATTTCAGCTTTCAGCTCTCTAATAACCTTGAGATAATTAGTGTTTTCTTCCAGAGTTTCATTTGTTGTTTCTGCATTTCTGATGACAATTCTTTCAAACAGTTTACTCACTCCTGTGATTATTTCCTTAACAAGTGTTTGGATGTTGACCTCACTATTTGGTAATTAAACGTTTGGGGGGCTTTTAGCTGGACTCTTGTCCTGGTTCACTTCTCCAATATTTCTTCTTGTTGGTTTGACTATTTCATATAGTATGTTATGAAGTCCCTTTCTCAGTACTTTTCAAATTACTGATCACTTTTGCCTAGATTGACTTGTGTCTAAGTAAGGTACTTAAAGAGTTCTCAGTTGTGGAAATTAACAGTTGTTTTAATATTACTTCAATCCCTGAGTTGAAGCACAGAGGCTACTAAAAGCCTCTTTTGTTCTTTATCTTCCCTGTAGGCTATGAGAACCTGAGGACTTTTAAACTATAAGTAGGCTTCTTCAGTTAATCCATCATTCCTGCCCAAGAGATAAAGCATGGTGGGGGAGAGATAGCACAATGGTTATGCAAAGTGACTTTAATACCCTAAGGATCTAATGCTCTGGGATCAGTTCTGCTTCTCTGCCAAGCCAGGCAGCAGTGCTGGGCCCTGTAAGTTTCTAAACAAGTCCCTTCTATAGTTTGTAGGTTCTGAGGCAATTATTCACCATGTTCTCATAAGGAGAATAATGTGGAAAGGCTCCCACTATATAGTCCCAATGCTAGGTCATTGAGAGATAGCTCTTCTCCTGAGTTTCCTGGTCAGTTCTCTGTTCCCAGATGTCATTACAGGGCCTCCCCTCTGCTGCTCCAGCCTTGAGGGCAGTAAAAATGGAGACTCATAGTTGCATTTGGTGAGTCTTAAGGGAGTCCTCTCCTCCTTTCAGCAGTCTTTTTGTTGGTAAAATAGACTGGGGGTGTTGCCTCAACTGGTAAACTGCTGGACTGTTACCAGCCGCTCAGTCTCTCCTTAGGCTCCTCTCTGTACATAAGCCACAGGTGTTTACAGTCACCGGTGGTTTGGTGGGTTCCTGAAGTTGTTCTAGTCCTGCCTTATTGCAGTCCCAGGTGGTCTCCTTTGGTATTCCATGCTCAAGGTAACTGGATTTGGTGCTGTTGCTGAAGGGGGCGGCTAATTCGCTCACTCATTTGCTGTCTGCTTCAACGTTTAAATTCGCAGAGCTGGCTAGCACCTCAGTGGTGCTTGGAAGGCCTCACTCTCTACCAAGATGGATTTTCTAATACCACCTAAACTTGTATTTCAGTTTGCGAAGCCATTATTATTATTATTCATTCATTCATCAATGACCTATTCTTGGTTTTGACTATTTCAGATATGATCTAACATATAACAAAACAAATAACTAAACCTAACCAAAACAAAATGAAACAACTGTTCAGTCAACAAGCAATCAAGAAACATGTAAGGTGAAGAATTTAAACATGAAGAGAAAGATGGGAGATGGAATGAAGACGAGAGCCAATACAGAGTGTTTTTTTTTATCCTATTCCAGTGAAACCGGTAAAGGTTCACTACTGAGTTTGTACAAGTTAGTGACACTAAAGCAGTTTTAACTGAAATTGCTCAAAGAAAAGTCATTTACTAATGGATTGGGTGGTGGTACACCTAGTTGAGCTCACATGTTACAATGTGCAAGGATCAAGATTCTTGCTTAAATGTAGTCCACGGTCAAATACTATACAGTGCTGTTTATTTAGATCTATACTAAACACAAATCTAAGTATATATAGACAAATCATTTTTTTCGTCTTTGAAGGTTCACAGTTTGTCACTAGGGCTGAGTACTTAATCTACTTTACCAGTTTAAGGATGCTGTCCAAGTTAAAAAAAAAATTCCTTCAAGGCTTATTAAAATCTGTGTGTGTTCTACAAATTTTCTCACTTTGTTTGCTACCATTGTACCTCTACATTAGAATCTGAAGCTAGTAAGTATATGAAGAATTAAATAAGTGAACAATATTGCAGGGAAAGAAAAGTACTTCTGCCATCCAAATTAAGGCAAGACTTCCAACAAAGAAAAATACATAACTCATTAATAATCCCTTTTAAAAAGTGGAATAATTATGACTATGCACAGTTATTTGGCAGGGGTATGATTTCTAGGCACACTTGTAGAACTAGTATAAAACTGTACTGAAGTAATTTATGTCATCTTCTTTTCATTATATCAAAACTACAAAAGCTTGACACATGAAAGTATTTAATCATTTTCATAACCACTTAGAGTACTTGTTTCCAAGTTAAGCTTATTTTTACTCACAATGTTGTTTTTTTTTTTAATATTTAAGTTTTATCTATAGAGCCTAAGCTCAATATACTTAGTCTGAATAACTGGTGGGAATAAGGGATCCCTTCTCTCATTTATAGTATCTCTCTCCTATGTGTTAGTACTTATCCTATTTCTCTGTTATCTTTCTTCCAGTCTGAAAATACCCAGTTCCCTTAATGTTTCCTTATAGATCTCATTTTCTAGACCTTTTATCATTTTTGTTGCTCTCTTCTGAACTCATTCAAATTTATCTGTGATTCTTCTTCAAACAGAGGAACAAATACTGAACACAGTTATCCAACTGAGGGCTAAAGAGTGCTGGTAGAGAAAAATAATTACTTTTCATTTCATCCATGCACTCCCTATTAATATAGCCCAAAGCAGTATCTAGAATTTTACATGGTACCATCGTATTGTGGACATATACTCTATTTATCATTCATTATAGCTTATATCTCCAACCCTGTGGAACAACTGTTTCTGCAGTTCACATTTGTTTTTATTGAAACCTTATATTTTTTACTGATGTAAGTCTTGTGCCCTATTTATCAAGATAGCTTTGTTCAAGACTAACCTCAGTTTGCCTCCAATGGCACATACTTCCCAAGTTCTTAATTGTGTATGTGAGAGATCCAGAGACAGAAAGGCAAACAGAAATCTCAGCAAGATACGTCAGGGTGTAAAACATTTTCCTTTTACTCCTAGCACCAATAATGTAAAAAACTATAATTTATTGAGTGCCAACTAAACTACAAGCTTGTTTGCCATTATATTAACTCTTATAATAATATTCTTGAGGCATTATTAACTTAATTTTATAAAAGTTAAAAAAGACTCCAAGGGCCATAGCTATTCAATAATTTTCTCCATGTGTAAAAAGGACGGAGCAGAGCTGGAATTTGAATTGGTTTGTTTGATCTCATGAGCAAGCATTTTCCAATGCACAGGCAAATAATGAAATTCATTTAAAATACAAAAGTATTCTGTGCTAACAGATACCTTGTGCATTTTGCTACTACTAAAGAATATATATGTATATGGCAGTGTCTTCAGTGCAAGAAGTATTTAGGAAAAAGGTTACTGGTACTCCATGTGATAAGGCCATTGATTCTGGACACACAATAATAGGAGCAACAACATACTGTTTCCTATTTGAAAGACTTGATATCTGAGAGCTTACTGAATAGAATTATTGAGAGGTTGTTCTCCCATGCTTTGTTATAAATTTAAAAAAGTGTCCCAACTATAACAATATGATCTTTAAATTGGCTTCTACTTGTTTTCTTATTTTAAAGTAATTGAATCCAAACACTACCCATCCAAATCACTGGCCTAAGTCAATGGCTGTTCAATGAGGTGCTAAGGCTCTGTTGAGTATTTTAAAAGTTCCTAAGGGATGCTGTATATTTTAGTATACTAGAATTAAGAAAATGCAATGCTTATTTAATTAAGACTTTATGAGCTGACTGTATGACTTGCCCACATCAGCAACTTCGCCCCTCTCTTTTCAAACCCAAAGTGCACACATGCTCATTTTGCCAGTGAATGTAAACTGAAACTTCCACAAGAAACGGTTACCAAGCTCTATTTTACAAAATGGACTTGTTTCTAAGGCTGATAGGAGCTTATCTATTTCTTAATATATATATATATATATATACATACTATATGAAGCCAGTTACAAGAGTGAATGGTGAACTACAACAATTTTAGTAATATTGGAAAATAAATGTAGTTTGAAACAAATACCAAAAAATAAAAGAACTTCCTACACTAGGGCAGTTTCATAAAGAGGGGATTTCCTTAGTAGATACATCAGTTTCAATCTTTCATTTAATTCATTATTAGTAGAAGAGAAGAGGCCACAAGGCTTGATGTCTTAATGGACAGATGAGCTAATCATCTACTAAGTGATTAGGTGCAGTTAGAGAAACAGGTTCTTGAGACATTTGAAGTGGCAAATAAAATTATCAGACTGGTCCAAATTTAAGGTCCACATAGTTATAGACTTGAGGTTTTGACTCATTTTTTGGTATTAAAAAAGAAGTGGTCAAAACACAATCATTCTTCAAAAATGAAATATTTGTTTCAATTAAAGATAACAAAATATATAGATATTACAATCTATATATACATGAGAAATTTAGTTCTGTCAGCTGAAAAAAATGAATAACAGTAATGAAATTCTAATGGTCATGAAGATGCAGGCTAGGTTACAAATGCTAAAGT
Organism: Erinaceus europaeus; assembly: GCF_950295315.1. Lineage (NCBI taxonomy): Eukaryota > Metazoa > Chordata > Mammalia > Eulipotyphla > Erinaceidae > Erinaceus > Erinaceus europaeus. The sequence continues at coordinate 85,100,869 of NC_080170.1, read as the reverse complement.
GGACATATGATTAAAGACCTTAGTTATTATGAAGACCTGAGCCAAATTAATGAAAATCATACCAACTTACCCAAATATTTTTTATGTAATTACAAGGGATGATACTGGATCCTCACACATGTGCAATATACTTGATTGGTCTTCCCCAATCCAATTTTATTTTTTATTTTATTTTTACCAACAGGGTTAACACTGGGGCTTGGTGCCTTCATGATTACACCATCATGTCCCAGCTGCAATTTTGTTTCTTTTTGATAGAGAATGAGAGAAAGAGAGATAGGGAGGGAGGGAAAGAGGGAAAGGGTGGGAGAGAGAGAGGGAGAGAGTGAGAGAGAGGGAGAGAGAGAGGGGGGAGAGAGGGAGAGAGAGAGAGAGAGAGAGAGAGAGAGATGTTGTACTACTTTTTTCTCTTTGTTTGCATTCAGGTCTATCACACGCACTATGAATCCATCTCTTCTGGCAGTTTTTTTTTCCTTTTTATTTTCTATTTTATTCAATAGGACAGAGAGAAATTGAGAGAGGTGAGGAGATATATATAGAGAAAGATACATGCAGAACTTCACCATGCCTGTGAAGCATCCCCCCAGCAGGTGCAGGGTAGAGGTTCGAATCCAGGACATTATGTGTGCTTAACTGGGTGTGCCACCAACTGGCCCACTGTTCTACCACTGTGACATTTCTTCCCTGTAGGTGAGGACTATGGCTTGAACTCTACAGGTGTGACATTGTCTGGTCCCAATTTTATATTCTTTATTTGTTTTTAAAAACTAAATATTTCATTAATTTTTTTTAAAGGATTACTTATAAGATAGAGAGTGAGAGTAAGAGAAAATGAGCTGTCAGAGCACCACACAGACAACTTCATCAATGTGTCCTGGAGCTCCGATTCCTCAGGATCCCTCCCCACTAGGGAAAGAGAGAGGCAGGCTGGAAGTATGGATCCACCTGTCAACACCCATGTTCAGCGGGGAAGCAATTACAGAAGCCAGACTTTCCACCTTCTGCATCCCACAATGACCTTGGGTCCATACTCCCAGAGTGTTAAAGAATAGGAAAACTATCAAGGGAGGGGATGGGATACGGAGCTCTGGTGGTGGGAATTGTGTGGAGTTGTACCCATTTTATCCTATGTTTTTTTCAGTGTTTCCTTTTTATAAATAAATTAAATAAATAAATAAAATAATAAAAATACATAGATGAGAATTATTACTTTTAACAAGATATTCAATATCATGTTTATTTTCATATTAAAGATAGTTTCTAAAGCATAGAGTAACCTATTATAAAATGAGATCAATGTAAGCAAACTTTATGACACCAATTTCCTTTAGGTAGCAATAGGAAAGACTAAGTGAAATAAATTACATTGGCTTTTATACTACTTCTATGCAGCATCTTTACTAAAGGACATTCTTTAAACTCGTCGATGTATTTTTGGTAGGAACTGGGACTTTACCACTCTAGACTGCTGACTTTTTCAGTAAGAAAAACATAGAGATAGAAAGATAGAATGATACAATAGCACTAAAGTTTGGCTCAGTGCTGTAGGTTCAGGGTTCAGACGCTGTCTGTGCCCCAGGTTTGATGTACACTCTCAAAATGAGGTATTTTACCAGCCCTCAACATTCTTCAATGAGAGATTATATTATTTTATATATTAATATATAATTTTATTGTGTATTATATACACTAGTTTTTACAAAATCCTTCACTTATTTAAGAATCATGACTCCCTGAAAACTCAGATGTTGGCAAACATTTTTTAGCACTATAATATTATCAAATTAAGTTAATACAGATTTTTAGACATGAAGTTATTGCACACTTAATAGACTGATGAATAGTGCAAATATAGTTTTATATGTACTAAGATACCGAAAACCTCATGTCAACCATTTTAATACAGTATTGATTATACTGAGGTAATCTGGAACCCAACTTGTTTTTTGTTGTTTTTATTAGTGATTTAATATTGATCTACAAATTATGAGATAAAGATTGTATAATTCCACACCGTTCCAACAACCAGAGCTCTGTGTCCCAATTCCCTCTATTAGAAACTGTATTTATTTCTCCCTAGGTGACAGATATATATTAATACTCCTGCCTTCTTTTCCTTTCAAAGTCACACCACACCTATTGACCTATTGCTACTTCTGAGTGTACTTCATTTTTTTTTTTTCTCTTTTTACTATGGGTCTCAATGAAATTGGAGTTCAGAGCCCTTTGATCATCTTCCCTTAACATTTTTCCCTCTCTTGGGCTATGGACCAAAATTCTTTTGTGGGTACAGAAAGTGTGATTTCTGGATTCTAGAATTGCTTCTCTGCTGGACATGGAATTGGCAGATCCATACCTCTCCTGGGACCCGATTTGTAGTATATTCCAGGTGTTCCTATACTTAACCCCCACCGTGGCATATGCACATTTATTTTTTAAGGTTGATTAATCAATTGGCTCAGATATTAGCCATAAATAGTAATCTACTTCCATGTTAAATCTAGTGTTTCAGATCTGATCTTTTCATAACCTAAAAATTAGGTACTTTTCTTAATAAAAGAACCTGAGTTTCCCACAAACAAAATACTTTTAACTTGTTTGGTAAAAATCATAAATTATATTAGTCTTGTTCTGAAATAAAATGTTCCAACAGTGGAAAAAATAGTTGTCTTGTGTATACAGAAGTGAATTCTGTCTATTTTTCTCAAAATATAGACATGTCCACTTTGATGATTGAAGGAAGGTAGGGTCTGTGAGGACTAGGGCCATAGGTTTATTCATCTGGCATAAGCATCAGCACAAATAGAGCTTTATTATACAATAAAGAAGGCCAAAGAAGCAGCCAGACCTATTATTAAACATTTATCTTAGTACAGCAGAACTGTGTAAGTATTTAAGAAGGCTTTAGATGTCTGAGGTCTTGGAAATATCTTTGATACTTCCCTTGGCTTCATTCTCCATGTCTGATTAAGTATTGACTCATAGGTTACTCTGATATCCAGCAACTGCCTTCTGGACTCAACAACTTATTTCAAGCTACTTCAGCTCTTGCTTATAGTAACACAGTATGTCACTCCTTTCCTCTTCATCTTTAGTTTGCATCATATATATATGATATGGTTCTCATGGCAGGCATACCAGACATCTTTGTCATGTAGACATGAGTCATATTGTCCATGTCATTTCTGTTACTTAGAATATGCCCACCTACATTCTTTCTGCAGTCAAGTTTTGCTCATTAAAATCTCAACATAAATTTCCTTGGGTAAAAAATTCCTGACCCCTCAATTATTTACCTAGCTCTCAATTTTAAAGCACCACAGTTCCCTCCTTCAGAACATTTAATTCAATTTGAAATAATGAATTCACAAGTATGATCATTTGATTAAGGTTTGTTTTCTTCTTAGACTATAATTTTCATGATGGAAGAGAACGTGTTTCATTTTGTTCTCTATTATGTACCTGGGAAATGCAGACAAGCCTTGCATATAACTACCTTCTGAAAATATTGTTGATAGGGGCTAGGAGTTGGCTCATTCAATAAAATGTGTATCTTAACCTGCAGGAAGACTAGGTTTTAGTCTCAATATATCACATCATTACAGTATATCACATCGTGACAGTAGGGAATTCTCCAGGTATGGTGATGATTCTTCTTTTCTCCCTGACTCATACCTTTTCTATCTATTGATAGAAAAATAGAAATAAATTTTAAAAAATGACTCAGGGGTGATGGAATGGGATACACATGAGAATTTGGCGTCACAAAAAATAATTGCATGAATGAATAAATTCATTAATGTGTCTATGAATCTTACATTATATAACATATCAACTCTCCTCTAACTTTGTAACCAGCATTAGTACATTTAAGAAAATTCAGTGGTAGTGATAGCTCATCAAGTGAAATTCACAAATCACCATGTGTGAAGAGCCCAGTTCAAGTGCCCAGTCCCTACCTACAGGGGAGAAGCTTCATGGGTGGTAGAACAGTGCTGCAGATGTTGCTCCTTTTCTTTCTCTCTATTTCTCTCTCTCATCCTCTATCAAAAATAAAGACAAAGGAAAAAATGGCCATCGTGAACAGTGAAGGCATGCTTGCACTTAGCCCCAGTGATAACCCTGGTGGAAAAAAAAAATAGTGGAGTTACTTTATTTGAATATGAGACACTAAGTTTTTATAAGCAAATAACAGTAAGTATCTGTATTATTCTAAACTTGCTATAGAGATAATTCATTTTATTTTTATTTTACTTTCATTGACACCTTTAAATACTTAGTTGGATTACCCAGATAAACTTATTTATGCAACTTATGTCTGCTGTTTGGAGAAGGACACTGACATTTATAAAAGGAGACAAAAAGTGAAATTTGGGCTGAGTGAGGTGTATTGCACCAAAAAAAAGACTGGACTTTTTTTTTGGGAGGTTGGGGGTGGGGCATCAGGTACCCAGGACAAGATGGTGAGGAGGGACTTGGGTTGATAGGGGGAGCGGTATGCAGACACTTATTACCAGGAGATTTAAAAAATTGTACTCATGTATCAATAACTGTTCATTTACAAGTGATATAATTCTTGCACCTATATAATATGTCTATGTTCAAAATGCCTTCACAACTATTATGCCATTTATCTAATAAACAATGAGCTGGCTGGGCATAAGTATTATTAGCTCTAACTATTGACAGAAAAATGTAAAATACTCTTGAGAACAACTTATTAAATCAGTTTTTAATTGTTTGGAGGTTTATTTGCTGTTGTGTTTTCCCCCAAATATAATTGAAGAGTCAACTCTCAAAGGTCATTATAGTCGAATATTGAGGCATATGGCTTGCCACTTTCATTTATGGGAATTTGAAGAAACTGAAGAATAAGGGAGCTATAAGCAAAGTTTTCTCCCCTTTTCAGGCACTTAGGAAATCACCAAGGAGCTGACTTGGTGGTAAATGAAATGAAGGCAAATTGTAGCACTGCAAGTCAAAATTCTGAATAATAGCCCAAAGAAATTGAGGCTAATGAAGAACTAGTGTCACTGAGGAGACAACAATCCCTGCTTCTAAGTGTTGAAAGCTGACTCTACTATAAACCTAAGCACATTTATTTTTTAAGAAGAATCTGAGAAACAGTAGAAATGTGAGCCATATCTTCATGGCATCTTTATTTTGCTAAAGTGTGTTTACTCATTGCCTCCTGAACAGTATCGTGGTTAAAAACAGAAGCTTTGGAGTTACATGGTAAGAGTTCAGAACCCTCTCCATCTGTTCCTAATTTTATTAACTTGAATTATGTTTCAGTATATTTGTCTCTTCAAGTTTCCCAAAACTGATTCAGATATTATAGGCCCTAGAGCTTACATAATTGTGGGGGTGGAGTTCCCATGAAAAATCATACCATATCTGTAAGTACAGAGCTCAGGCCACTTTTTGGACCTTGGAAGTGGTAGTACAAGTGTAAATACATAAGACTAAGTTTAGAAAACTCTGAAATATCTAGTTAAAATTTAACAAAGATTGAATAAAATGAACCTTGCAGTACATAATGATAAACAATAAGCACTCAATAGGTGTGAATACAAGTCCTCATTACTTTGAGCCAGCTTACAAAGGTATTAGAATAAATAATTACTGCTCTAGTTCCTCAAATTTTAAGTGTATCCTTTGAGTCTAAACACAACAGAGGACTAAAACAATTAGTGAAAAAATGGTGTATGTCCAAGAGTTAGTTCATGCACTACTGACTGACCAGAGTATATCTAACAACTATTTGTGTCAAGAACAGAGTGGGGAACAGAAACTTTTAGCAGAGAGTAACACAGAAAAATTCAACACAAATGTCAGCATGGGTCATAATAAATGTGGCTGAGTACCATGAGGCAAAATGATGGGGAAACCATTCTTATAGAAGAGTGAAGAAAAACCTGACTAGAGATGATAATCATTAAGTGAAAATTTGGGTATCGTAAAGTATCCCATGAAGAGGAATTGTGAATAGCATTCTAGTTAGAAGGAATAACATGTCTTAAGAATCTGCTGCAAAAACTGAAATGATCTAAAATATAAATAGGCCACATATAAGAATGTGAGGAAACTGAGTAGTAAATAAACAGTTCACTGAGATAAAATCTTTATAAAAAATAAATAAAAGGCTTTGAAGGATGTGAGGCTATAAACCTGAGTACTGGAACTGATGGTAAAATAATGTCCTTGATGTTAGTATGAACTTTTAGAGTAGACTTGTCCAAGTTTTTAAGGCCTGTCTTAATTGACCTTCCCATTATATACTAAAGCAAAATTGAACAATGAGGCATCTAATATGTTCTAGACTTAAAGCAACTCCACTCCCAAAAGGCACATTAAAATGGACTAGGTGACATTCACTTAAAGGACAATGCGTGTAAAGGTAAAATAATATGTTAAGTAAATGAATGTTTAAAGTTGAAATACATTGCCAACAATGAGGATAAGGAAACCTATTAAAATTCATAAAATTAAATAAATATCCCAGTTTAGAAGAGTGAAGAATTAGTGGGTATTATTAAAGCCCTACCAGAGAAAAGCACTTAGGAAGAGTTGAGAGATATAGTGTGAAAGCAGGAGAGAGAAGAGGTCATAAGAGATGATTATATTTTTGAATTCCAATATCTTCTTTTCAGCCACTGGGCAACGTAGAAGGAAGTCTTTCCAAATACCAAGACATTACTCTTAGATTTAATCACTTTTCTTACATATTGATTAACTTAGCTTTTTAAAAAAGACCTTCAAAATAGTTCAATAATGGTCAATAAGGATTAATTCCATTACTTTTCTGGATAGAATATTCACATCCAGTTAGAAAATCTGAAGACCAAATTGTAAGTAGGGCACCAAAGTAAAAGCCCTGTGGTGAGGGGTAGACATGCAGCTTCCTGGGCCAGTGGGGGGTGGGAGTGGGTGGGAGGGATGGGTCACAGTCTTTTGGTGGTGGGAATGGTGTTTATGTACACTCCTAGCAAAATGTAGACATACAAATCACTAGTTAATTAATATGAGAGTGGGAAAATCAATTGTATGTCTCAAAGTTTTTCAAAACACAAACTGAATCTTTTTAATATATAGGCTGTGTATTTGATATGCGGACTCTCTCAAAAGCCTAGACCAAGTAGATTAGAAGCATCCAATAGCACAGCTATATACAAGATACTGGATACTGTACAGCAAACCGTAACAAAAGGACTTTTCAAAGTTAACCCAATTACCAAATAATGTGATGATAACATTAACTATCGATTGTCTTTTTGAACGCTAAGACAGCAGGAACTTCACATCTCCACTATAGAGCCTCTACTTCCCCCAGTCCTGGAACCCTTGGATAGGACCCACTTTCCCGTATGCCTCTCCCAATCCATATCAAATAATATGGCATCAGCCGACCACAACCTAACCAACGCAACGATTGTCACCTCAACATGCTTCACCTCAGACTGTGTCCAGAGACTTCACGTGTGGAATGACAACCCTTCAGCTTCATTACTCGGGTGAGACCTTTCCTTTTATAGTACACTCTAATTTCATCTCAGGTGGTTCACTTTCTAACAAAGTCCCATAACCTAGATATACACCAGTTTCTGTGAGAGAGAGCTTATGTTCACACGTATCCATAAACTACTGCAAAATATATACCTGAAAGCAGAAGTACACTAGAGTTTGCAGTGAGTACCTCCCTAACACTTCCTCTCCACTATTCCAAGCTTTGGGTCCATGATTGCTCAACAATTTGTTTGGCTTTGTATGTTAACTCTCTTTTCAATCACCAGGTTCCAGATGCCATCAGGATGCTAGCCAGGCTTCCCTGGATTGAAGACCCCACCAATGTGTCCTGGAGCTCAGCTTCCCCAGAGACACACCCTACTAGGGAAAGAGAGAGGCAGACTGGGAGTATGGACCGACCAGTCAACGCCCATGTTCAGCGGGGAAGCAATTACACAAGCCAGACCTTCTACCTTCTGCAACCCTCAATGACCCTGGGTCCATGATCCCAGAGGGATAGAGAATGGGAAAGCTATTGGGGGAGGGGGTGGGATATGGAGATTGGGTGGTGGGAATTGTGTGGAGTTGTACCCTCCTACCCTATGGTTTTGTTAACTAATCCTTTCTTAAATAAAAAAAAATTAAAAAAAAAGAAAAATCTGAAGATAATTGTCAGAAAATTTCAAACAGAGATAATAGAAATAAGGTACCATTTCACATCTATGTAGGTAAAAGGACAGAAACGTGTAAGCAAGAATGGTGGGTGCTGGGGGTAGGGGATCTTTCTACACTGTTGGAAGATACATTAACGAGTTAAACAACTGTGGGAAACAGAATGAAGATTCCTTAGGTCATTGGGTATGGGCCTACCTTATAATTCAACAACTCCTCTACTACAGATTTGTCCACAAACTAGTTATCCAAAGGGATCTATATAAACCTATATTTACTGCTGCAGTAATTTTAATATTTCAAGCTTGAAAGCAACCCGGATGTCCAATGATAGATGAGTGGCTAAGAAAACTATGGTGCGGGAGCCGGGCTGTAGCACAGCGGGTTAAGTGCATGTGGCGCAAAGCACAAGGACCGGCATAAGGATCCCGGTTCGAGCCCCGACTCCCCACCTGCAGGGGAGTCGCTTCACAGGCGGTGAAGCAGGTCTGCAGGTGTCTATCTTTCTCTCCTCCTCTCTGTCTTCCCCTCCTCTCTCCATTTCTCTCTATCCTATCCAACAATGACAACAACAGTAATAACTACAACAATAAAAAAAATGGCAACAAAGGGAATAAATAAATAAAATAAATATAAAAAAATTAAAAAAAAGAAAACTATGGTGCATATACACAATGGAATATTACTCAATTACAAGAAATAATGAAGTACTGTTCTTTAACATATCATAATGGCTTGTGAAAGAATCATGTTAAAAGAGATAAGCCAGAAAGTGAATGATCAATATCAAGTGATTTTACTTACAGGTGGAATCTGAGAAAAAAAGGAAAAACACAGGATGCAACTTGGATTATGTATGGTCTATCACAACAAAGCTAAGTACTACATGGTGGGTATAAAAAAAATTAAGTAGTTGAGAGCACTTTGGGGACCAAGTGCACAAAGATGGAGGAGCATTTGAGTTGATAATGGGAATGGTGTGTTGAAGTCTAATGAAGGAAGATAAGAATTTTTACTTATTTGACAATAACTATCCTGTACATCATTATTTCCCCATTTAAACATTAAAGGAAGAAAATTCAAAACTTCCTATGCTCTGTTTATGTCATACCATACTCTGCTTCCTTATGTCAAATGAAACCTTTTAAAAAATGTGTTTTTGGAGTAGGGCACCAAAGTAAAAAACCCTGGGTTGAGGGTGAGTGTGGATGTTTTGGGGGGGGTGGTGGTGGCAGTGGTGGTGGTGGTGGTGGGAAGGGACACAGTCTTCTGGTGGTGGGAATGGTGTTTACGTACACTTCTATTAATTTGTAGTCATATAAAATGTTTTTTTCTAATATATTTTTCTCAAGTATTACAGGAGTTCAGTATGTGATGAATTAAATTACATTTGCATCTATCACTCTAGCATGAGAGCATCAGCCAAGTGAACAAACATATTCTTGCATGAGTTGTTTTAACCATGAAAACATGGTCACCTAAACAAACCATTTGGTTCTCAATGAGCCATAACGTCTGTACTGGGTAAATAAACATAAAAACTGTACTTCCGAAATAAGCAATACAAACATTTGTATTTGCACTGCCTACAAGCCCCATAGGCCTTGTATAGTTCATTATGAACATGTAGTGGGTCTTATACTAGAATGAAGCTGAGTTATATTAAGCTAAATAAAGCAAGTTATGGAATGCAAATGACATCTTGACATGTCTCTTCGGCTTTTATAAGTAACTCATGTTCTAAAATGTCTCCCTCTATATGCATGTTGTCATGGTTGCTAGACAAGTAATATTTATATGCTAAATTATTAAGGGGAAAATTTCAATAAAAACTTCATATTGCTTTCCTGGAAATTTTTAATCCATAAATATTATCTAATTTTTTTTATTTTATGTGGTCATCACCTACCATTTATCTGATTATGCCTCAAAGGAAAGCACAAATGGCTGTTGATTTAAACTGGCTGTACATTCCAATTCCAATCTGAATACATCCATTTTACAAATGGAATGTTATACAGACCTTTTGTCCTTCCTCTTGCTTGTGGTGGCAGATTTATATTGTAATCTCCCAATATATTTGAACTAGAAATATGAGTCCTGAAGACAACTATCTGCAGGTTAAAATTATAAGGATAAATAGTTGGTTCAGCAAATCTTCCTCTCTTTTCATTTGAGGACTGAATTTTCTTAGTGACATAACAGTATTTATGATGCTTTTGTTGTTTAGCAGTTTCATTTTATTTATGTTAAGCATGTTTTGAAAAGTTCAACTGCATTTTCATTAGTTGTTCAGTAAACCTTCTCAATAAAACAGTGGATAATGATTCTTTGTCAATGTACTAAATGTATTATAACTGTCTTTACTTGTCTCTACTTCCTCGGCTACCCTACCTCTCCCTTTCTCTCTCTCTCCCTCTCCCTCTCCCTCTCCCTCTCCCTCTCCCTCTCCCTCTCCCTCTCCCTCTCCCTCTCCCTCTCCCTCTCTCTCTCTCTCTCTCTCCAAAATTTGATGTAGGAAATAATCATTTCTTAACTTATATGTGTTCTTGCTCTCTAATGTCTTCTCCTGTGTACACACTTCTTTGAACCATTCAGATAAAATTAATATGCATCTACTTTTATCAACAGTTGTATATGTAAAATGCATATCTCCTCGAAATATTAATACACTCATAGCTAATTACCTGTATTTGTTTATATGAACAAGGTGATTATACAAAGTGAACATAACGATAATAATTTTTTTAGTCCTCAAGTTCAGTATTAGGTCCTATTGTTCTTCATAAACTGGAACACTGACCATCAATGGAGAGTGAAATGAAGATTAGTTCAGTATCGTGTTTCTTAAGAGTTGGAGTTTTAAAAGGTGGCTAGCAAATAAATCCAAAGAGACAAGAAAAAGATAAGTGGTGCCCCATAAACTTAGGGGATTTCTGTCATAGCAATCCATTCTGCAATAACATGAAATAGAGAAATATCAGAACAACTTGATAAGATACTTGAAGAAGTTCCACTCTGAAAATACAGAACGATGGATTTAGAATGCTTCCTGTGAATTTCTATGTCTGTACCTTCCTTCATGTATGCATAGTTGAGAATGGGACTAATGATTCAACACATAGTTTCAGTCTACATACAAGTCAATGTTCAATTTCAGAGTATATAAGATGTGTTTAGGGATATTATCTAAAATTAAGATTCCTAAAAATCTAGAGGTCTAGCATAGGTCCTTAAATTTTGCATTTTAGATCGAAAAGTTTAACAAACATATGGAAAAATGCTCGAAGTCACTGATTGCCAGAGAAATGTAAATAAAGATAACAATGAGATACTACTTCACTCCTGTGAGAATGTCATACATCAGCAAAGGTAGGAGCAACAAATGCTGGAGAGGTTGTGGGGACAAAGGAACCCTCCTGCACTGCTGGTGGGAGTGTAAATTGGTCAACCCCATGTGGAAAGCTGTCTGGAGAACTCTCAAAAAGTTAGAAGTGTATCTACTCTATGATCCTGCAATTCTTCTCCTGGGGTTTTATCCTAAGTAAACAAACACATCCATCCAAAAAAGATCTGTGTATATTTATGTTCATAGCAGCACAAATTGTATTAGCCAAAACCAAGAAGAAATGCAGGTGTCCAACAACAGATGAGTGGCTGAGAAAATGTGATATATATATATATATATATATATATATATATATATATATATATATATATATATATGAATACTACACAGCTATTTGAAATGGTGATTTGACTTTCTTCACCTAATCTTATATGGGGCTTGAAGGAATCACGTTAAGTGAGATAAGTCAGAAAGTGAAGGATGTATATAGGATGATCACTCATTGACAGTTGAAAAATAACAAAACACAAAGCAGAACTCAGACTGGCCTTGGTGTATTGCACCAAAGTAAAGAAATTTTGGGGGCGGAAATTCAGGTCCTGAAACATGATGGCAGAAGATCTAGAAAGATAGTTTGAATTATTATGCAGGCATGTACAAACTACTATATTTTACGGTTGACTGCAAAGTATTAATCCCCTCCACACAACAAAAGAAAAAGAAAAGGAAAAATTTAACTTGTGAATTTGACAGTAAGTAAAAATTGGTCTTCAAATCCAAATTGGTCTTCAAATACAAATTTTTACAGTAAGTAAAAATTGGTCTTCAAAAAAAATCTGCATCTCCGTTTATACTCCCAAGAAATTTGTTAACTGAGCTTTTCTTTTCTTCCTTCATATATGATTAAGGGCCTGAAGTTGAGGGAAGCAGTTTGGGAAGGCAAGGCAAAACTCTAATCCATCAACTGAGACTGTTAAGAGTTGGGACGGATGAATGTTCAACAACCAGTCTATCTAGTATATGTCAACCCTAATTTAAGAGGTTTCTAAACCTTTGAAAGGTCAATGTACACAATGTAATATATCATGGAAGGACATCATTCATCATGCCCTGTCACTGACTCCCCACTGCTTGTCCCTTCAAGGTTTTAAACAGAGAAGCTCAAAGACCATGTTATCAGTGGGACCCATGCTTTTTATTTCCCCTGATTCCAAACTTTGCACTTTTCTACTTCTGCTTCTCTCAATCTAAAAGACTTTCATTCTTCTGCATCAATCATAACATACACATAATGGTTAATAAAAGAAAATATTTATTATTATGCATTGTTATGTATATTGTATGAAAAATAAATATATTGGTGGAGGTTTGTTTTTGTTTTTTGGAGAGAGACAGAAATAATTCTGTAGGAAAGACGAAGGTAGAGAGGGAGAGAGAGATATCTGCAGCACCATTTCACCATTCATGAAGCTGGACATTACTGCAGGTAAGGATTGAAGGCTTAAACCTGTTTCCTTGTGCATGGTAATGGGTGCATTCAACCAGTTGCACCCCTGTTTGCACCCTAACCATATTCATTCTTAACTAGCCAGACTCAAGACATATCCTCTTTGGCCATGTCTCCTGCCATTCATATTTCTTGTGCATGAATTCCACATATCTTCTCTGTGGTTTCACTTCCGTAAATGTTATTGTTAAGTACTCTTATTTTTCCTACCTTGAGCATTTTAGAGACAAGGGAAATACACATTAGTATTTTCCCAGTGAAACCTAAAATATACATTTTATTAAAATGAAAATGAAATAGTTTTCTTAAAGAGTAAACTATACTTGACCAACAGGGCACATTGTTGGAACACAATCTAGATTTTTTTGGATCAAAAACTCAACTTCATGAGCAATGAAGCAGGTCTGCAGGTGTTTATCTTTCTCTTCAGCTTTCTATCTTCTTCTCCTCTCTCACTTTCTCTCTGTACTATTCAATTAAAAAAACCGAAAAAATGAACTCCAGGAGCAGTTTATTTGTAGTGCTAGCACAGAGCCCCAGGGATAACCTTAGTGTCAATAAATAAATAAACAATAAAAATAAAACAATAGAATTGAGTAGCTTTTTCACATAGATCTTTTGTTACACCTTGAAGGTTTTTGTTGAAGTCATTTCAGTAGTGAAATTACTCGTTAAACATGAAGGGAAATATATGTCTTGCCACAAATGCTGCAATTTAAACTTCATTACTCTTTCTCATTCTCAAGAAAGAATCCCATTGCATTCAACACCAAGACCTTGGTATTATTTATTAAAAATTTGTTTAATGAAAAGGTCTAAAGGAGAGTTCTTAATTCTCTGCCTACTAGTAATGTTTTTTCTAGTACATTTATATTTTGCTCATTTTATTTTCCTTCAAATTATTATTCCTCCCTTTTCTAGTGGAGCAATACTTATTTCTCAGTGACTTATAGCCACATGATATATTTTGAAAATTAAATTTTCAAAATTCCATCTGACATGTTTTTTACCAAAGTGAAATTTATCTCTAGATTTTGTTTAAATATTGATCTTAATTTTTACAAATATATTTTCCTGAAAAAAAGTTGAACATTTGATTACTAAATTTTTAATCATTAAAAAGTTAATAAAAATTGTATAGAAAATGCCAGGTACAACATATCTTCTAAAATGAACTATGTATTATACTTGCTTGCTACTTTCTATTAGAAATTACTATTTTTTAAATTTTTCTTCATAGACAATTTTTCTAAGAATCCCTCTTCCCGAAATTTAGTCCTTAGAAATAAATTACTAAAGCTAAAGTATCATTAAAAAATAGTTGCTATTACAATTTTATTTTCAGCTATATCTGCAACTGCAACTGCAACAGAGCTCATAATGTTAATCCCTTAATAAAAATATATATATGTATATGTGAATATATATATATATGTATATATGCATAGTAAATACACACACACACATATATATTTGCTACCAAGATTATTGTTGAGGCTTGGTACCTACACAATGAATCTATCAGTCCTGGAGGCCATATTTCCCTTTTTTTTTTTCCCTAAATATCTTTATTTGCCAAGACAGAGAGAAATTGAGATGGGAATGATATAGATATCCTTCCTATCCTTCATTCACTATTTAACTGAATAACTTTTCCCAAAGAGATTTAAAGGAGGGGGGTACTTTTCCTGCTCTTGGACAATAAAAAATCATTTTAGTGTGTTTAGACCCCAAGCATATAAATTGTGCAGCACAAAGCAGCATAGCAAATTATAACAGTCAAGTAAGATGGGCTTGTTTAATCAGTGAAATAAACTAATGGGAAAGGGTGTGATCCAAAAATTAAAGACAGCAAATACAAAAATTGTAAGCCACAATTAAAACAACTGTAGAAAAACTAGCATAACTATTAGGAATGCTTTATATCATTTATTGGCATCATCCCCTATTTAGGAGGAATTAGAATTGAAAAGACTTTCACACTTTTCTTAAAGACGATAGATAAGTACTACAATGCTTATGAAGAGAGGATGAAAGACAATATTGCAAGCTAAAATATCTGACAAGAATGAAAAAAACTATGTCATGGTTTGCAGAATTTATTTCACTGAGAAAGGAAGAGAGAAATGAAGCATGGTACTCAAAATCAGAAAAGAAGTGTGTCATAATCCTCTTGATCATATATTGTCTGGGAGAGATAGAGGGAAAAGAAAAGTAGAAACAAGCTAATTATTACCATTTACTTTCCTAGCTAGGAATAAAAGAAGAAGGGGGCTTTTTTTTTTCATTTTTAACAAATAGACAACAAACTTTCATTTTCTCTTTTTCTCACAAGTGTGGAAGCAAAGGCAATTTTGATATGTGTTTACCAAAATCACTTGGGAAGTTTAAACAATTCTAATACTAAGAAAATTCTATGCCAAAGCAATGATATCAAAATTTATCCAAGTTGGAGAGGGTGAACCATTTATATATAAATGTTCTAATTTATCCTCTTGTGCATCTAGAAGTACAGAATGTTGAATGAAAGAATGCAGCAAAGAAATTATGAAAAAAAAAACAACAAATTTCTCATAGTCTTAAATTGTCTCCCAATCTATTCTTAAGGAAGACGTCTGGAAAAAAAAAAATGCAGGAGAACATTGCTTTCAGATTCAAACTAAGTCTTGCTCAAATGTCAGTGCACACATTGGTCTCTCTGGAACAGAATAGTCAGGGTGGTGTTTTCCATTTGTATTTAGGTTAGTGGATATGATATATAACATAGTTCTAAGAAATTCTTAAAACAAAATAAGCCAAAACAGGAATGAAAATATCTAGCACAGTATCAGATAAACACTGGTCCTTCACTTCTCTGCTTTAATATTCTAGATTAAAACCAAATAAAGGTTTTTAATATTCCCTCCAAAGCAGATTTTAGTAAAGGGACGGTGGAGTAAAGAGGTTATTTGTCTAGAAACTAACATTCTAAATCATCTTTTACATTACTATAAATCTTAGCTCATCTGGTTCCTCCAGATACATTATAGCTATTCTCTAGAAAAGGAAGCAGGAGACAAGTACAGAATTTGAACTAAAACTGTACCAATCCAGTACTTGTCACTCTTATATAATTAGTATTCTCCACAATAATCTAGCGATTTATTTATTTTTGACATCTACAGAATTTTTAAATTCTAATCTTTATAAAATTGTTAAATAATTTTACATGTTTATCTTCACTCCTTAGGCATACTCAAGTATAACTAACACAATCTGGGACAGATATTTGTCATATACCATGAATAATTTTATGGATTTTTTTTTCTAGCAAAGCGCTGCTCAACTCTGGCCTATGGCAGAGCAGGGGATTGAACCTAGGATTAAGAGCCTCAGACATGAATTGTTTTCATAACTACTATACTCCCTCCCATGCCCATACATTTTAGTACATTTTAAATAGTTTGACAAAGGGGTTACACATATTAACAATGCAAAATGTATATATTAAAATGATATTTATCTCACAGCTTAATCTATATATGATTTGTTGATAAGTTATTGTATTTACCCACATTTTCATTTATTTTGTCCTTGTATTTATTAAAATGTTCAAATAAACTTTGATACTACTTTCCATGTCAAGCTCGTCATAATTTCAACAAGTATTTGGGGGGGGGGGAGTCATTGTGTTTAATACTTTTATCCTCAGATAGACAGTAAGTCACCTAAGGGAAGATGTCAGAGCTATTAACTTCAGTATTGAATTTCTTGCCTAGCACCACTGCTACACACATACCAAATAACTCAGTCCATGAATTAAAAATATATTTATACACATATTTACTAGAGAGAAGTGTCCATTTAATTTTTAAAACAATGTTGACTTTAATGGTTTGGGGCAGGACCAAGGTGGATATCTCAAAGAAATTAGAGAGGATTAGAATTTAAAATGGTAATTGCAACAAAATGGGAATAACCTAGGGAAGTATTCTAGAATGGTATTTCTTTATTACCAAGTTGTTTTCTAAGAGAGTATGGGGTACCCCTTCTGCTGATGGTTCTGCAAAATTTTCTTTAAGAGGTAATGGATCTGAGTAGAACAACCTGTATTCTCTAGACAATAATGGACTTATAATTAGCCCAATTAACGTGATTACTTTCATTTGTAAGAGGGGTAATGGTTTGGAATCTGATTTCTTTGAGATTACTTCTAAGATGTAAAACAATGAAGACCAGTTGTAATACTCTTGGAGTGGCTCAATATTGTATTTACTCATTGTATTTCCTACTCTTCCCCTTCCCACAACTTTAAGGAAAAAAATAAAGGACAGTTTTCTCTTTCACAGAACTTTCCCTGGTATGTCCCTTTTGTTAGGAACAATAGCCAAGAACAGATTTAAAGTGACCACTAAGTGTTTTTTTAAGACCATTCCAGGAAAGTATTCCCAATTGGTAGTCATGTGTGCACAGGTCAAATGTTTCAAAATAATTCAGTTTGTCCTTTTCTAAGGAAACAAACATTGTGTTATTTTTATTTTAAAAAACTGATGGAATATATGATGTATGTTTCTAAGGAAAACTGTTCTTGTCACACCCTGCTGTTTCCATGAACTGAGAAGCATCACAATAAATTGCCTTGTTGTCACTGCCTGTGGAAAGTCTGATTAGCTCTCCAGCAATCTGATATACAGAAAGAGTTCTTCCTTACAATTTCAGCACCCTCTCTTGGAAACAGCATGCTTGATGCTCTGTTCAGATTTGACTTTTTTTTTTTGTAACCCATTCCCATGGGATTCTGATGGTTTTGAATAATAAACTGGAAAAAAAAAAAAGAATACTAACTCTGATAGGGATTTCTTGATTTTTGTCACTATCACCTGAAGTGAGAAATTCCCTATAATATATTAAAAACATTGCAAATTACTGAACTTTCAGCCTTCCCTCCTTAACATGTTAACACATACTTTGGATAAGTTCATGTAGATTAATATTAGCACAACTGAGAATCACCACTAATAACTTCACTAACTTAGAATGGCATTTTCTTTGTATACAGGATTGATAATTTTAAACTAAAGGTTAATAGTTTACAGTACAGGGAGTCGGGCGGTAGCACAGCGGGTTAAGCACAGGTGTTGCAAAGTGCAAGAACCAGTGTAATGACCCTGGTTCGAGCCCCCAGCTCCCCTGCTTCATAAGCAGTGAGGCAGGTCTGCAAGTGTCTATCTTTCTCTCCCTCTCTCTGTCTTTCCCTCCTGTATCCATTTCTCTCTGTCCTACCCAACAATGATGAGAACAATAATAACTACAACAATAAAATAAAAAGAGCTACAAAAGGGAATAAATAAATATTTTTTAAAAGGGCAGGGGTGGTTATCATAATGGTTATGCAAACAGACTCTCATGCCTGAGTCCCCAGGTTCAATCCCCTGCACCACCATAAGCCAGAACTGAGTAGTGCTCTGGTCAAAAAATAAATTAATTAAATAAATTTTTTAAAAAGACTTCAAAAATAGTTTACAGTACAGTTGTTGACACATGGGTAAATTTTCTCATTTCACTATGACAGGTAACTGTAAAACACTTTCACACCCTGCCTAGATCCTTTTCCACCAATGATGGACCACAACGCCTCCCTCCAGCCCCTCCTTTGTTTTGGTGCAAAACACCACGCCTATTCCAAGTTCTACTTTAAATTTCCCCTTTATGTTCTTGTATCTTAAGTTCTGTTCATGTGTGAGATTGTTTCATATCCATCCTTCTCTTTCTGGCCTATCTCACTTAATATGTTTCCTTCAAACTCCATCCAAAATGAGGTGAAGATGATTTCATAATTCTTAATAGCTGAATAGTATTCTATTTTGTATATAAAAAACAACTTTCTTAGTCACCTATCTGTTATTAGACACCCAGGTTTCTTCCACGTTTGGGTCATTATAAATTGTACTTGTATGAACATAGGCATACATAGATCTCTCTAGATGGGTGTGATTATATTCTTAGCATACATCCTCAGGAGAGGAATTGTTGGATCATAGTGTAGGTCCATTTCTAGCATTATGAGAGTTCTCTAGACTGCTCCTAAGGGATGTATTTATTGAAAAAGAAACAGATTAGAGAATCACTCTGTCATATACTATGTCTAGGATTAAATTTGAGACCTCATGCAGTACTGTTTCACTACTTTGTCACATCCTTATGACAAAGTGTTTTCTATATTAGGGGTTAATAAATCAAATACTTTTAATATTCAAAAGTTACATGTGACACCGGAACAACTTGAAAGCAAGTTCACATCTTTTGAAACTCTGCTCTTCAGCATAGCAACTATTGGTTACAAGTAGAAGTTTCAATGCTAAAAATGGTTAGGTTTACTGGGGTAAAATATGCACCGATTTGTTGTAAAAAGTGTGAAATGCCTTGCTAATAGTTTTGCTGATTTCAAGATGAAATGACAGTTTATATAAAGTGTCAAATCATAAAATTAATTTAGATTTTCATTTTATAGAAATGTGGCTCGCTACTAGAAAAAATTTAATTGGACATGTGAATTGCAACATACTTACACAGGTCAGCCTTGACATGACATGGTGAAGCCTTACCACTGCTGGAGTTCAGCACTGCCAGGTAGACCACAACAGAATCCTATCTCTTCCCTCCTCTAGAGAGTTCACGCAAATAAACATTTACTACTGAAAAAGCTTAGATCTCAAGGGAACTGGACAAGATTAAAGATATAGGCTTTTGATTTCTACTTGTTGCACTGACTCAGTTGCAGTCTGCCATCTCATCTCCAATATACTACAGCCTTGAGACTACAATGGCAAGATGATATAGTCCTATTATAGCCCCACGTCTTCAACCCAAAACTAATCCTGTTTGGCAAATAACGTGTTCAGATGAGACTTTAGAGGAACGTGAATAACTTTCTTAGCATTTTAAAAATAAAATGTTAATGATGTACACAAGTATAAACACACACACTACTACTACTACTACTACTACTACTACTGCTACTACTGCTACTACTGCTACTACTGCTACTACTGCTACTACTGCTACTCACTATAAAGAAGATACAGTCCTGTCCATTTGCAACAATAAGGATAGACCTAAAGGGTCTAGAAGGTATTCAGTGGAGTGAGTGAGAGAAAAAAAGACTGCATGATTTCACTCATATGCTTTGCATAAAGAAACAAGCAACAAACAAAAAAGCAAAAAAGAAATTTTAGAATTATTTCCAGAAGAGGAAGAGTTAAAAGATGAATTCCATAAAAGGACCAACAATACACTGGAAAACACAATTGAAATTTTATTGATGGGCCTACAGTTGATTATAATTTTAATGATACACACCTGTTTTATAATGCAGTAACATATATAATGCAGTTTTAATTCAATTAAAATTCTAAATAAAATATCATTGATTTTTTTTTCATATAGGGGCAGAGATAGAGAGAGAAAGAAAGAAACCACAGTATTGAAACTTCCTTCAGTTTGATGGGAGCTGGCTTGACTCTGGTTGACACATGGCAAAGCAGCGTGACCCAGGTGAGTTGTTTTTCTGGCCCAGTATTTATTTATAATTTGTACAAGCAAGAATGGATAAGAATTTAGTATTACATGAATAGCTTTGCCATTGGCAAAACAACCATTATATCATATTCTATCAAAGTAAGGTTAAAATGCTGGGAAGACAGCATAATGCTTATACAAAATGACTTTCATGCCTGAGGCTTAGAGCTCCCTGATTCAATCCCCAGCACCACCAAAACCAAAGCTGAGGAATGCATTGGGAATAAAGTAAGGTTCTAATGTAGCAGGATAGGATCAACTATAATAGTTTTCTAAAATGTAGATTTCAGGGCTCTATAATTAATAGTGACTATTAATCTTGAATCAGTGAGTGGTAATTTAAATTTAAACATCTTTATACTTATTTCCACACCTTCTTCTTCTCTTCCTCCTCCTCCTCCTTCTCCTCCTCCTCCTACTCCTCCTCCTCCTCCTTCTACTTCTTTCTCCTTCTCCTTCTTCTTTTTCTTTTTATTTTTATTGGGGGGATTAATGGTTTAAAATCGACAGTAAAATACAGTACTTGTGTAACATTTCATAGCTTTTCACATAACAATTCAATCCCCTCCTTTGCCATCATCTTCCAAGACCTGAACTCCTCCTACTGGGGTCATTTTTTACTTCGGTGCAATACACCAACTCTAGCCCAAATTCTGCTGTGTGTTTTCCAGTCTGTTCTTATTTTCCAACTTTTCTTTTAAAAAAATATCCATTTATTTATTTTAAGAGTGCCAAAGCAACTCTTCAGCATATGTGGTGCCAAGCCTCATATATGCTAGTCTTACACTCCACCTCTGAGCCACCTCCTCAGTCACAGTTCTCATGCATATGTGAAGGGAACAAACAAATGAAGCTATTGCTTTCTGGTATTTTCATTAAATTATTCTATTAAATAAATATACTATGCAGTAGATATATTGACATGTTGGGCTGTTGGAAAAGTCATGATATATTTTTCTGGTTTTCTATGCAAAACTGCATCATGACTTTTCTGACAACCGACTTTAATTATTTAAATGTAAAGAAAAGTGTATGTGTTAACTCAGAAGTAATTTATATCTCTGCTGCTTGCTCATGAGAACTTAAACACAACTAGCTCAGTCATAGTTACTTGACAAATGTAAAAAGACTACTAGTGACTAAGAAGTAACACAGTGGATACAACTTTGAACTCTCAAGCATGAAGTCAAGAGTTCAACCCATCAGCATCTCATTTCCAGAGTGATTCTTGTTCTATGTTTCTCCTTTCTTCTCTCTTTCTCTCCTCTTAAACACACAAAAAATTTATTTTTCTGATATTTATTTATCCATTTTCAATTCTTAAATAAAATATATGTAGTAGGGGCAGGGTGGTAGTGCACCTGGTTAAGCACACACATTACAGTGTGTAAGGACCTGGGTTTGAGCCCCCAGTCCCCATCTGCAGGGGGAAAGCTTTGCAAGTGGTGAAGCAGTGCTGCAGGCGTCTGTCTGTCTCTCTCCTTCTCTATAATCCCCTTTCCTCTTGATTTCTGGCTTTCTCTAGCCAATACATAAAGATAATTTTTAAAAATGTAGTAGTGGGGAGCTGGTCAGTGGACCCAGTTAAGTGTACATACTGCTATGCACAAAGAC
The DNA here is from genome assembly GCF_950295315.1 of Erinaceus europaeus. NCBI lineage: Eukaryota > Metazoa > Chordata > Mammalia > Eulipotyphla > Erinaceidae > Erinaceus > Erinaceus europaeus. The sequence continues at coordinate 85,078,664 of NC_080170.1, read as the reverse complement.
CTGCAGGAGGACCTGGGTCTGAACCCCCACAGGTGGGGACCTGTAACAAGGATGCTTCATGAGCAGTGAATCAGAATTGCAAGTGCCTTTCTATCTCCCTCCCCTTACTTTCTCTCTGTCCTATCAAATAAAGTAAAATTAAATAAATAAAATAATTAATTAATTGAAATAAATTAAAATTATATAATAACATCTTATTGTGTTATTATTTTCAGATTATATATCTTCCAAAATAAAAATCCCTATCTATTCAAATGCAATTTAACAACTTTATTAAGGTTGGATTTTTGAATTATGCAGACTCTAGAAATAACATGCAGGAGAAATTTATTTCTGAATTTTTATTATCTTTATTTATGGGATAGAGACATTTACAAAGTAAGAAGGAATGGGGAGATAGGGCAAGAGACAAAGAGGCACCTGAAGCCCTGCTTCACCACTTGCAAAGCTTTCTCCCGTACGTGGGGACCAAACCTGGATCCTTATGTATTGTGACATGTGCGCACAATCAGGTGCGCCACCACCTGGCCCCAAGAAACTTCTTAGTATTTCTTTAATAATGCCATGTAAATTGCCAAGCACTTCATCTTCCTAATGGCATCCTAAGAGAAAGACTTGTGAGAAAGTCCGCATATCAAATACACAGCCTATATATTAAAAAGATTCAGTTTGTGTTTTGAAAAACTTTGAGACATACAATTGATTTTCCCCCTCTCATATTGATTAACTAGTGATTTATATGACTACATTTTGCTAGGAGTGTACATAAACACCATTCCCACCACCAAAAGACTGTGACCCATCCCTCCCACCCACTCCCACCCCCCACTGGCCCAGGAAGCTGCATGTCTACCCCTCACCACAGGGTTTTTACTGTGGTGCCCTACTTACAATTTGATCGGGTCCTGATTTTAGTTTCCCTTTCAGATCTTCTTACTCAACTTCTGTTGATGAGTGGGATCATCTCATACTCATCTTTATCTTTCTGACTTAGTTCACTTAACATAATTCCTTCTAGCTCTGTCCAAGATGGGTCAGAGAAGGTGGGTTCATTGTTCTTGATAGCTGCATAGTATTCCATTGTGTATATATACCACAGCTTTCTCAGCCACTCATCTGTTGTTGGGCACCTGGGTTGCTTCCAGGTTTTAGCTATTATGAATTGCGCTGCTATGAACATAGGAGTACACACCTCTTTTTGGTTGGGTGTTATGGAGTCCTTGGGGTATAACCCCAGGAGAGGAATTACTGGATCATATGGAAGGTCCATGTCTAGCCTTCTGAGAGTTTTCCAGACTGCTCTCCACAGAGGCTGTACCAAGCAGATTAGAAGCATCCAATAGCACAGCTATATACAAGATACTGGATACTGTACAGCAAACCTAATAAAAGGACTTTTCAGAGTTAACCCAATTACTAAATAATGTGATGATAACATTAACATTGATTGTCTTTTTGAACCCTAAGACAGCAGGAACCTCACATCTCCACTATAGAGCCCCTACTTCCCCCAGTCCTGGAACCCTTGGATAGGGCCCACTTTCCCATATGCCTCTCCCAATCCATACCAAATAATATTGCATCCGCCGATCACAACCTAACCAACGCAACGATTGCCACCTCAACATGCTTCACCTCAGACTGTGTCCAGAGACTTCACGTGTGGAATGACAACCCTTCAGCTTCGTTACTCGGGTGAGACCTTTCCTTTTATAGTACACTCCAATTAAATCTCAGGGGGTTCACTTTCTAACAAAGTCCCATAACCTAAAACAAACACCAGTTTCTGTGAGAGAGAGCTTATGTTCACACGTATCCATAAACTACTGCAAAATATATACCTGAAGGCAGAAGTAGAGTTTGCAGTGAGTACCTCCCTAACACTTCCTCTCCACTATTCCAAGCTTTGGGTCCATGATTGCTCAACAATTTGTTTGGCTTTGTATGTTAACTCTCTTTTCAATCACCAGGTTCCAGATGCCACCAGGTTGCTGGCCAGGCTTCCCTGGATTGAAGATCCCACCAATGTGTCCTGGAGCTCAGCTTCCCCAGAGACACACCCTACTAGGGAAAGAGAGAGGCAGACTGGGAGTATGGAGCAACCAGTCAACGCCCATATTCAGCGGGGAAGCAATTACAGAAGCCAGACCTTCTACCTTCTGCAACCCTCAATGACCCTGAGTCCATGCTCCCAGATGGGTAGAGAATGGGAAAACTATCAGGGGAGGGGGTGGGTTATGGAGATTTGGTGGTGGGAATTGTGTGGAGTTATACCCCTCCTACCTTATGGTTTTATTAATTAATCCTTTCTTAAATAAAATTTTAAAAAAAAGAGAGAAAGTCTTTTTACAACTCATCTGTTGTGTGGAATTAAAAGTGAACTGCCTCATATAGCAACATACATCACAAGTAACTAAACAGGGGCTGATGGTGTCTCATCAAGTTGAAATAACATACTGTCATGTATTATGGCTTGTGTTCAACCTCCTTGTCAATCAGCTGTGCTACAAGTGTCTTTCTTTTTTTTTTAATTTCTTTTAATATTTATTTTATTTATTTATTCCCTTTTGTTACCCTTGTTGTTTTATTGTTGTAGTTATTATTGTTGTTGTCGTTGTTGGATAGGACAGAGAGAAATGGAGAGAGGGAGGGGAAGACAGAGAGGAGGAGAGACACATAGACACCTGCAGACCTGCTTCACCGCCTGTGAAGTGACTCCCCTGCAGGTGGGGAGCCGGGGTTCAAACCGGGATCCTTATGCCGGTCCTTGTGCATTGCGACACCTGCACTTAGCCTGCCGGTGTCTTTCTTTTTAAATATTTATTTATTTATTTACTTTCCCTTTTGTTGTCCTTGTCTTTTTTTGTTTTTGTAGTTATTATTGTTGTTATTGATATCATCATTGTTAGATAGGACAGAAAGAAATGGAGAGAGGAGGGGAAGACAGAGAAGGGGAGAGAAAGATAGACACCTGCAGACTTGCTTCACCGCCTGTAGAGTGACTCTCCTGCAGGTGGGGAGCCGAGGGCTCGAGCCAGGATCCTTACTCAGGTCCCTGAACTTTTTGCCATGTGTGCTTAACCCGCTGTGCTACCGCCCGGCTCCCTACAAATATCTTTCTTTTTCTACTTTCCTAGCTCTCTCACCCTTTAAAAAAATCAGAAAAAAAAGAAAGAGAAAAGAAAGAGAAAAAAGTTGCAAAAAAAGAACAATGTAAGTACTGCAGACACCAAGCACTAACAATAAACCTAGTGGCAACAGGAAAAATAATGAGAAAACAAACAAAGTAGACAGTATTGTATTCATGTCACATGATACAAAGGAAAAAATAAAAACAGTATATAACTTAAGAAAACCTGCATTATTTTTTGAAGTTATCCAATAAACATGATATAGGCATTAGTTTCCTCATATGAAAATTAAGGCTGGCAGACAAGACGATACTGAGACATGCTTTCAGTTCAGACACCATTGATTGTTAGTCTGTGCTTATGGGGAGCTAGGAAGCTGTTAAAATAGAATCATGACCTGGAATCTTGTTTGGGGAAAATTTAGAGCATCTCAGAGATAAACTTTTCTGTATTCTCCTTGTGGAATAACAAGAAATTCTGTAAGGCACAAGTATGGACAGAAATGTGAGTTTGCTAGAACATAACATGTTTTGTAGAACAGGGCTGAGATGCATGCCCTATAACTGAAAAACAGGTAGTTAAGCTATAACAAAGATCAAGCAGTTGGGGGACAGTTTCAGAGTCAGGTGGGAAGGTGGGAGGACTTGAGAATAAGGTCTTTCCCAAATTGTGACTAGGCAGAGAGCACTCCTAGCCCCCAGGACTCATGAGCACCATCATCAAAGCAGAAAAAAATACAAAGACATGTGAAAGTGACATATATTTACATCTCCATGGGAGAGTGACTTTTGGATTTTATTATTATTATTTTTTTATGTTTCAAAAGAAAGCATCAGGTAATCTAGTCAGACTAGTTGCCTTTTGTTGAAAGAAAAAAAAGGAGAGTTCAAAGAACAAGGAGGGCAATGAAGAGTTAAAAGTTAGAGGATAAAATATATGTCTCAGGGCTAGGTGGTGGCACATCTGGTTGAACACACACATGGGATCAAGCCCTCTGCAGGAGAGGGAAGCTTAATGAATGGAGAAGCATTGCAGCAGTTGTCTCTCTGTCTCCCTCCTCCCTCTCATCTCTCTCTCTCTCTCTCTCTCCTCTCTCTCTCTCTCCTCTCTCTCTCTATTAAAAGTAAAGAAAAAAGTTAAAAAAATATATGCATCCTCATATGAATTAAATAAGGATTCTTAAAACATACATTACAAATAAAGGATAGTGAAGAACCAATATTCACCAAAAAGGAAACGGGTCACCAAACACTGGCACACCCAGTTAAGTGCACATATTATGAAGCCCAAGGACATGCTCAAAGATCCTGGTTCAAGCTCTAGCTCTCCAGCTGCAGCAGGGCTGCTTCACAAGCAGCAAAGCAAGTCTGCAGGTATTTATCTTTCTGTCTCCCTCTCTATCTACTTCTCCCCTCTCAATTTCTCTTTCCTATCCAATAAAATGGGGGGAAAAGGCCACCTGGAGCAGTTCAATGGATTCATAGCACAGGCACTGAGCTCCAGTGATAACCCTGGAAGCGAACAAAAGAAATAAAGGAAGGAAGACCTTTACCTATACAGCATGTACTGAAACTGTATCTCCTCTTTCCCTTCCCATGGAAAATATTTTGTGGCTATTTCCCTGCTCTTTCAGTGTATGGAGACATAGCATCCAGAACTGTGTGCAAAGGATCATACATCCATGGCATATGTCTCAGATCCCCAAGCCAGCTTTTTTCACTCCATGGAAGAATGACTGGTTAAGTTAATCCCAGGGTTGCATTTTCAGTAATGATACATCTCAGGCCATCGATCCATGGCTTTATTTTCAAGCTTATTTAAGCAGGAGCTATAAAAAGCAGAACATCACATACAGGCAATATGGAATTAAGTTTCACCCTCTCACCCCTCTAATTCTCTCAGATACCTATTTATATGCCCTTAGTTTAGAAAGCAGAATTCAATAAAGAAACAAGTTGGGGGAAATTCTTAAGGTTATAATTTTCCACCTAATGATACCAATGATTCTGTGTTGAACTGTTATCTTGCTAGTAAGATCGCAGACATGTTTTCTGGAATAGTGTGCCACAAACAGAAGTCAGCATTGTTCCTTGAGGATATTCATTGTGACATTATGGCTGCTGTGAATTTTCCTGAAATTGTAAAATACATCTTTAAGAAAGAAGGTATGTTTTTAGTGTTCTGTTATCAACAGGCAATAGGATTAAATGTGTCAGGCCTATGAGAAGTGAGGAGAATTATCAATATATTTTTGCTGTAACGAGCAAGAAAATTCAGGGCTACTTTAGCCATAAAAGCAGCTTTTTTCTTTTTCTTCTTTTCCTTCTCTAGAGCTGAAAAAGTAAGCAAAAAAACTGACAGTGTGTATTTAGGCAGTCAGCAAAGGAGGCAAGGCAGTGTGCTGAGCTGAATTAAGTTAGGAAGATTCCTCTTCTCCTGTCTGCCTCAAATATGATAGCAATTTTGATTAAATTAATTTATCCTAGTCAGCTTATGTTTCCTCTGGTGGAGGGTGGAACATTAGAATACTGGTCCCCCATTTTATTCACTGAAAAAAAAAATCTATAAAAAAGTTCCCAATGTCTTTTTTTTTTTTTTTTTTTTTTTTGGTTCAGACAGAGAGAAATTGAGAGAGGAGGAGAAGATAGAGAGGGAAAGAGAAAGATGGATACTGGCAGACCTGTTTTACCATTTGTGGGCAATCCCCATACAGGTGAGGGAGCCAGGGATTTGAACCAGGATGCTTGCATGGGTCCTTAAAATTACTGTTTGATTTTTTTCTCTAATGAAATATAGAATAGAATGCATTCTTATTTTAGATGCTACACAGATATTGCTACAACACTCATAAATCAAAACTGAATGAAGAGGGGAACTTTGACATTATGTTACTTATAATACATATTTATTTTCATGAGAGAAAGAGAGAGAGAGAAACAGTAGGTGAAAGAACAGAGTGTTACTCAGTTCTGACATATAACTGCACCAAGTATAGAACTAGGAACCTCTCACACGCAATATCTAAGTGTTACCAATATGCCATCTCCATCACACCAACATTATGTTCTTATATGTGGAAAATGAAAGCCTTTTGCTTTCCAGGCTTAGTTCCTTAACTTTCTTCTTTGCATTTCTTGTCTGTGTCTTCTTTCCTTTCAACCATTCTACTATCCCCATACCCTTTCTCATTCTTCTTCCCTTCTCCCTCTTTACCCTCCCCTTTCACTTTCTCATTTTCCCCATTTGTCTTTGCCTTCTCTCTACATCTTTTACTTCATGCCAGTACCAGAAAAACAAATATTTCATATAGGTATTCATTGTAAAAGACAACTTTCTGTTGTGGCATATGGTATATAAGTACATGGAAATATTAAAGCATAGCCCTTTCAAGAAAATGTATCCTTACATACAGAATTGCAGGAATTTAATAAGAATGTAGTTTGCTGGGAATGATTTCTCATCCCACACTTTACTCCCAGCATGAACTTGAGTAATTGAAAAAAATATCAAATTGATCAGTGAAACCATAATTACAGAGTCTATAGGTGAAAAATTAAAAAAAAAAAAATCAGGGGATCTGGCGGTAGCTCAGCAAGTACTGCCAGAAGGATCCCAGTTAGAGTCCATGGCTCCCCACCTGCAGGAGAGTCACTTCACAAGTAGTGAAGCAGGTCTGCAAGTGCCTATCTTCTCTCCCCCTCTCTATCTTCCCCTCCGCTCTCCATTTCTTTCTGTCCTATCCAACAACAAACAACATCAACAACAATAATGACCACAACAAGGCTACAACAACAAAGGCAACAAAGGGGGGGGGAATGACCTCCAGGAACAGTGAATTCATGGTGCAGGCACTGAGACCCAACAATAACCCTGGAGCTCCCCCCCAAAAAAAGATAAATAAATAAATAAATAAATCATTAAAATAACATCAGCTCTAGAATGACTAAAAAGAAAAATACTGTTTAGTTTTCCTATTGTAGACTTAAATATCATCTATATTACTCCTGAACCCGTGTTTCAAGATATGACCTTATTTAGAAACAAGATTGCTGCTAATACAAGTATGTGAGATGATTTAACAATGGAGTATGGTGGGTTACTGACATGACTATTGACTTGTGCCCTACTATGAAAGACAAATTTAAAAACAAAAACATGAGGTATATATCATCATAATGTAAAGGATTACACCTTGATTTTGAACTTCTAGTTCAAATGGTGAGAATAATCAAATGGTGAGATAATCAATTTCCATCGCTTAAGATAACTGTATTATAGTAGGTACTTCCTATAATAACCTTAGCTAAGTAAGCTTTATTTTAAATCCGTAGTCTCCTCTCTTTTCTTCTACCTTCTAGTGCTACTACAGAGATATTGAATTTTAACAGAGATACAACAGAGAGTTTAGATTTTCTTTCTGTATGCTCTTTATGTTTCTTATAACCTGGGTGTAATTATTCCAGATAGTAAATGAAACATAGTGACGGATGAATTGCTAGGAATCACTGTGTTGAATAGAATTTCTTAAAAAATGATTTTCCGATTATCCACAAAAGAACTGTTCAGCAGAGATAGACTGATCATCTACTATATAAGTGTGGTAATGCAGTATACCAGCGACCATAGATGGATGTCCCAGCACAATGCTGAATTCAGCCTTGGCGACAGAGCATGCAGTGATCTGACCAAGTGCATGGGGCACTGTGGGTGGATCCAGTCTGTGCTGGTGTACAAAGCATTGTGGGTGGGCTGAATAGACTTAAAAAGTACAGCCAGACGGGAGTCATGCTCTTTGGCTGATGCTTCTTCTCCTCGTCAGAAGCATCTCGACGGAGGTGTGCCAGGCATCCACTGTGGCAACTTCTCCTGGGAACTGAGCACTCTGCTAGCTGGCAAAGTTTTATTTATTTATGTATTTATCTATCTATCTATCTATTTATTTTCCCTTTTGTTGCCCTTGTTTTTTACTGTTATTATTTATGTCGTCATTGTTAGATAGGACAGAGAGAAATGGAGAGAGAAGGGGAAGACAGAGAGGAGGGGAGAAAGATAGACACCTGCAGACCTGCTTCACTGCCTGTGAAGCAATTCCCCTGCAGGTGGGGAGTCCGGGGCTTAAACCAGGATCCTTACGCCAGTCCTTGGGCTTTGTGCCAAGTGCGCTTAACCTGCTGAGCTACCGCCCAACTCCCACTGGTAAACTTTTTAAAAAATTAATTAATTTATTTATTTTTCATTTTGTTGCCCTTGATTTTCATTATTGTTGTTATTGATGTCATCATTGTTAGATAGAACAGAGAAAAATGGAGGGTGATGGGGAAGACAGACATGGGGAGAGAAAGATAGATACCTGCAGACCTGCTTCACTGGTAAACTTTTAAGACCCCTCTACAGCCATAAGCAATCTATACCTCAGCTGATAATTTTTTATCTTATGGGACTAAACTTTTGATAACTATACTCAGACTTTATGAGCCTAGCATACTCTTAACCCTTGATGATAATTGCTTATTTTGCCTTTTATCTGTTTTAACCTAATAAACCTTATATTGTTTAAACCTGTTCCCAGCTCCCTGTTGTGAATCCTTTCACACAACACACAGCCCCAGAAACCCTTTTTAAGTGAAATTATAACAATGGCGCCCAATGTGGGGCAATTTTATTTATCCCACCCTTATTTTAGTTGTTTGACTTGAACTTCGCCTTACCCAATTTTGGCTCTATACGGTATAACTTTATCTCCCATGTGTTGAGCTACTATGTATGGTCCACTTTGATTTTTCCCACTGTGTGTCCCAAAAAGTGTTTCAAAGTTTTAACCCCACCCCCATGTAGCTCTGACTTTAATCTGCTCCAAAGTGTTTCTATGGTCACCCATTCCTTTGTTGTTGTTGTTGTTTGTTAGTATTTCTAATCAAGGCAGTTTTTCCTTGACTTTTAATTACCACACATATATATTTTTTTCTTTTTACCCCCATGCCCTTTACCACTTGACTTTATTTTAAGCTGATAACAATAACCCAACAAATATATGCTAATTCTTGGTAAGTGACCAACAATTAATTTTAAGCATTCTTCTACTCTAACCTTTTCTAAACTGCCACAATGGGTATATTGCATTCTAAAAAAGACAGTTTTCACCTCAGACAGTTGTAAGAAACTTTAAAGATATGTAAAATTCAGTGTTCCAGCCGAGAATTAAGAAAGTTGTTAAATGTAATAGAGGTGATCTCTGGAACTTTCCCCAAGAATACAGTTATATCAATTGAGATATGGACACATATTGGAGATTATTTACTGAAAATATTGGTATAGTTACAGCAAAACAACTTTGGACTTATAAGTTCTGCCTTTCTGTTCTAAATCAATTACAGGCTTCTTTGCAGGACTATTCCCTAAATTGTTCTCCTCAAACTTCCAATTCCACTTCTCCTCCCTCCTCCTCTTCTCCTAAAACCCAAACGTTCTCCTATTTTTCTGCTGGGCCTATAGCTACCTTACAGACTTGCCCATGCCTGGCTATCCATGGCTTTAACAAAGAAAGGGGGAGGGGGGCGGTGGCATGGTGCCACTCATAATTTATGGAAATCCTTTCTTCTCTCCTTGCTCCTCCCCTTCCTCTAAAGTTACTTCTGATTCCTTACAACTACCACCTCTTCCTACTGTGTCAGGTGACTCACTCAACCCTTTCCTAACTCCTCATCCTTCTCTGCCTTCACCCACAATAGACCCAGATTTGCCCACTACCAGTATAAAAACAGAAAAATTCCTATTGAGCGAGGCCTTAAGGTTGATGCTTTTCCCATGCTCCCTATAGGAGAAGGAACAGAGATGGAATATAAAGTTTGTCCAGATCAGGTTCCCAGAGTTATCTCACCCAGTCAGTTAGTGGGTGAGAGTGCCATTACTTTTGTTACTTCTCCCAGTGAACATAAGAACATTAGAAAAATGATAGGCACCTTGTTGTGCAATCAACAGTCAGAATAAGTGATAAGTTACCTAACACTAATGTAGAGTCTTTCAGCTCTGTTATTCAGGAAGCCACAGAACCCTACAGAGAATTTGTGGACAGGTTATAAGAAGCTATCAGTAGACAAGTAGACAATAAAGAATCAGCCAGAATTTTAATTAAATAACTAGCCTATGAAAATGCAAACCAAGATTGTAAAGGAATTCTTAGACCACTTCAGGATCTAGATTTAAGTATTTTTCAGATGATAAAAGCATCTGAGGTACAGACTCAAACCCATAAAGTACATGTTATGGCTGCATTTAATCAGGCCACATAGGTGGTGGGCTCAGTACAGCCCATGCAAAACAAGGTTTGTTTTAAATGTAATAATGAGGGCCATTTACAAAAGAATTGCAAAATGAATATCAAACAGTTTAATTATAAGATATCTGGAGATGACAGATATTTAAAATGTCCCTTAACCAAATGCCCACTTTGTAAAAGAGGCTTTCACTGGGCAATCCACTGTCCATCCAGAACTTATGCAGGAGATAATTCTCTGCCAGATAACAATAAGTGGGGCTATGGCTCTCCAGCTCACATGGCAATGAGGACAATTGATGACTCTAGGATAGCCACTTACCACAGGGATGAATATTAATAGATTGCTTAACTGTGTAAGTTATGTCTTTAACATTCTAGTCTCTATAGGGAAGTGATTTATTTGAATATGAGGTATATATGTATGTATTGACTCAAGTTTATCCTAAAGCCATTGTTGATCATGGTATGCTGTTATACAAACCTGTGCATTTTAACCAAAAGTGAAGAAATAGAAACTGTATCCACCAATGTTTGGTGTCCTCACCCCATAGCTTTTACAGATGTTTTGCTACTGTGCTCTAGTTTACCTCTCTAGCGTTCAAGCACATTCTAGAGTGATTTGTACTGATGTATACTGACCAGCTATTAATTCCCAGTCCTTCTTTTACCTAAGTGCTAAGCTCTAGTTAAATGATTGGACATTTCTCTGGTATAGCATGAGCCATTGTTTCTTTATGCCTAGACTGGTGTGACTCCTCCTTTTGTGGGTGTATTTCTCGGTAGACTTTCTAATGTTGATTCTGAAAAAATGGATGCTTCACACATCCCTCAATTTGCTAAGTTGAAATTTATTCCTATCTCTGGGGACACTGTTATAGGCCTTATATATGCCACCTGTCACACAGAAAACAACCCATGTATGTGAACACTTTCTCTGCCTTTGCTGCTGAAGTATTTCTTATTAGACTGACTATGACCCTAAATATGTTTCTAGATTAAGGCTTATTTCTTCTAAACATGCATTTTGCATGCCTTACTACCCCACTAGATGAGTAATTGTGGAACACCATATGTACCCTTAAAGGGCTATTTCTCAGACATGAACAGAATACAAGAAGCTTTATATATTTTAAATTTTACTGCATAATTCTAATCAGATACCTGCTAAGCATTACTTTTCTACACAGAGCTATTCCTTCTCCAGCAGATGCCTCGTGATTTGTCTAGTCTTTGTGATTAAAATCAATAAAATTACTAACTTAAGGCATAGGGGATGTTTGTTCTAGTTCATCATTCACACGTCCTGTTTGGACCCATGCTGAGCAGTTAAACCCCTCTCATCTGTAAACTCGTCATAAGAACACTAGCTGAAGCATGGATTGCAGCAGTCCAACACCCTGGATATGCCATAATTTCCACTCAGGAGCCACTTGAACTTGGGAAACCTCTCTAAGTCTCTGTTCTGAGCTTCCCTGACTGATGGACTCTATCTGGGTTAGACACAGATACTAGACCACAGGTCTTCAGGCAAACAGGGCCTTATCTAATACCCAGTTATTGTGCCTGCACTCTGGGGGGTGAAGGCAGAGCTTACAGGAGTAACCCTAGAATCACTGAAGATTCGCTTATTTCTCCTATGCTCATTCAGACCATATACCTTGTCCATGTCTGTAATCCAAAGTGGGGAATTGTGATGACACAGTATAACAGCGACCATGGATGGACGTCCCAGCACAATGCTGACTTCAGCCTTGGCGACAGAGCATGCAGTGATCTGAGCAAGCGCATGGGGCACTGTGGGTGGATCCAGTCTGTGCTGGTGTACAAAGCATTGTGGGTGGGCTGAATAGACTTTAAAAAGTACAGCCAGCCAGAAGTCATGCTCTTTGGTTGCTGCTTCCTCTCCTGGTTAGAAGCATCTCGACAGAGGTGTGCCAGGCCAGGCATCCACCATGGCAACTTCTCCTGGGAACTGAGCACTTGTGACTCTGCTAGCTGGTAAATTTTTAAGATCCCTCTACAGCCATGGGCAATCTATACCTCAGCTGATAGTTGTTTATCTTATGGAACTAAACTTTTGATAACTATACTCAGACTTTATGGACCTAGCATACTCCCTTGATGATAATTGCTTATCTTACCTTTTACCTGTTTTACCCTAATAAACCTTGTATTATTTAAACCAATTCCCAGCTCCCAGCTGTGAATCCTTTCCCTTTTTAAGTTAAATTATAACATACAAGGAAACAAACCCCTGCCCAAGAGACTGTCCTCCAACAGTTTACTAAATACATCCTGGTATCTTCTTCTCACTTTATTTACCTATTGTACAACTGCCATTCCTCTTTATTATTTTAATTATTTTTATTTTCTTTATTTATTGGATAGAGATGGCCAGAAATTAAGAGGAAAGGTGATGTAGAGAGGGAGAGAAATAGATAGACACCTGCAGCACTGCTTCACCACTTTCAAAAAGCTTTTCCCCTGCAGGTGGGGACAGAAGGCTTGAACTCAGGTCCTTGTACATTGTAACATGTACACTCAACTTGGTCTGCAACTAGCCGGCCTCCTAACCAGCATTCATTCTCTTTCATATTTCAAGTTACAACTTGAGCCCTCCTTTCTACATTAAAGCTTTCTCAACCAAACCAATTCACATTAATTTAGGAATTAATGTTGAATTTGCTGACTTTATGATCCAAGCTTTAATGTACTTTTCTCCCATAGCCAATGAACAGTGAAGTCCAATAGAGACAACTGTTACATTTCCTATTTCAGAGGTATACTTCATACCATGTGTGTGTGTCTATAGCAGATAAGCATGTACATTTACTTTCTGAATTAACATGGATAGTCTCAATTATTTTAATAATTTTTATAAGGATAGAGGACGCAGAGAGAAGATGAAAGAGATCATAACAGGAGATGGTATTTTATAGAAGACAATTCAAGGAGGAATTTTCAAAGTTCTTTTCATTCTTTCGTTGCCTAGTCCATTCATTTAAAGTCCTGGTTAATGAAACTAGACCTTCACTGTGATCATGCACACATGGTGCATAGTATACTTGCACTTTCCATCAACTCTGTCTTCAACAACCTCCCAAAAGGGAAATAATCTAGGCTATGTCATTTTTTAAATGATGAATAAATAACCAGGAGAAAGAACCATCTAGCAAAATTCCTGTCCCCACTTTAGCAAAATACTGAGCAGCCTGCTACTACCGACCAGTTTGATGAAGGTTTCATCCTTCCTCTACATTTATATTTATTGTTTGGGGAGAATTTTTCACCTTTTGGTGTTTGTGTGCATTTTCCAATTTCTTTTTAAAGTCATGAATCACAGTGAGGTTTTCAACCTCTCTCTAGGGAGATAGACAACTCTAATGAGGGAGAAGTCGACAAGCACAATTAGTGCCCACCAGATATTTTAGCACATGAGTGAGTGGAATCTTGAGCTGAACTAGGATGGAGTTGGAGTGATAGGAACCAGACTGCAATCATTCCCACAACAGTTCAGCACTCATTAGTACTGCAAAGCATAGAGTACAGAGGTGAGGCGTGCTGCCCCACTGGAGGAGCTCAGAGGAATAAAGGAACAGAGAGATGAGAGAAGTATCACAGCACAGAGTTCCCCGAGGAAGAACAGCAAGCACATCAAGAAGCTGGGGAGTGAAGAGACAAGAGACTTCATGGGCTGATGGATCACTTCCATTTCAAAGAAAAAATAAGGCAGCTTGCCAGGGTGGTTTCAGCCAGTTTCATTACAACCCTTAATTTATCATATTGAAATGAAGCAATATTTGTTACTGTTTGGTTGCAGGCTTAGAACCAAAGCTGTCCTCATGCTAAATGGTAATTCAGGAAAAGGATACTGACAGGCGAGAAAAGAGACTGAAGAATGGCTGTACCCAGCATGCACTGATATATGACCAACTCCAATTCAACTCTAAAACCCAACAGCCCTTAAGTTGTGCAAAAGACCCAGAACCTCCACTATCAAGAACCCAGAACTGAATACCACCCTCAAGCCAGCCCCCTGGGGACAAAATAATCAGAATTATCATTAGTCTGTCTTCTCAGTGGGGATGTTAGAGGGGAGCAGCTGTATTTCCATATGCTGTCTTAATGTGTTTATGCAACATCAAGATTCCACAAATGTATAAGAATATAAAGTGTGTGTGTGTGTGTGTGTGTGTGTGTGTGCTAGCACATATGTACACAGGAGTTCCCTGAAAATAAGTTGTGAGACATAGCTATGAAATAATTAAAATGATAGTATCCCCCATTATTTTCATCTTCTAAACATCTCTTTCTCACTCTCTCTTCCATTTTATAATACATTAGTGTGTCCAGAGCAGCCAGAATCAGATCATAGCACAAAGGGCTTACGCTAATAATTGTGCCTGATGGCACAGATATTTCTCTTGACCTGATTATACAGAGGAAAAGGGGGGAAAAAAAAAGCTATGCAGGAAAGGTCTGACCGTTGTTGTTTCTCATGCATCAGTTGTTGTGTCCCTGGCCATGCCATGTCAATCTTCCCTAGGTACAATAATCACCCTGAGATATTTCTGACAGTCAGATTACGAAAGCTTATGTAGTAATGTTGTAAGTGCTGTGAAATGAATAAAATTCCCTACAGCTTTGAGGACATGACTGGCAGTAATATTGCAAGATGGGGAATGAACTGTATATATCAAACCTGTCTCTGGCCTTTTGATGGATTCTTTGCTTTCTGGCAGTTCCAAGGCTTTGCTTCAGGAGCCAACACTCAGCCACAGCTCATAGACAGCATGTATTGATGAATTACAGAGAGCACGTCTATGGAGGGTTACTACCCTTCTGGTTTGTTTCAAAGATTACTGTGGTAATGCATAAAAGTCAACTTTTCAGTTTTGAATACTGGTCAGAAATATGGCATGCCATGTTTGATAAGAAAGTTATTCAAATCTTGCTCTAATTTTGTTCTTTTTAAATTTTTTTAATTATCTTTATTTATTTACTGACAGAGACAGTCAGAAATTGAGAAGGAAGGATGCGATAGAGAGGGAGAGACACAGAGAGACACTTGCAGCCTTGCCTCACCTCTCACAAAGCTTTCCCCCTGAGGTAGGGCTCAGGGGCTCAAACCTGGGTTCTTGTCCATTGTAGCATGTGCTCTCAATCAGATGTGCCACTGCCTGGGCTCCCTCTAATTTTTTCTTTAAAATGCTGTGTATTTGGTGTATTTCACCAAAGTAAAAGACTGTGGGTGTGAGGAGGGTTCAGGTCCTGTAACATGATGGCAAAGGAAGACCTAGAGGAGTTTAAACTGTTATATGGAAAACTGAGAAATAGTAAGCATGTACAAACATTTTCCTGTAGACTGTAAACCATTAATCCCTCAATAAAGAAAAAAAATAAAATATTTTTAAATACTGAGCACTGTTGATTATCTACCACTTTTGTAGCAATGGTCTATTTTGAAATATACTAGGATAAATTGTAGGCAAAGGAAAAGATTCATAGATGAGTAAGATAGAATTTTCCCTGTGACGGTATATATGGAAACCATGTTCACAAACAACAAATTTGTGATAAGTAACATTAGAAAGTTAAAGTACTCTGAAGTTATTTCTCAACTGAATGTATTTCACATCATTTTCGAGCTCTAAATGGAGACCAGCCAATCTCTAAAATACGGCAAGAAGCAGTATCTTATGTTACAACTGGTTCAAATTTCAGCACAGCTCTTCTTTTTTCTTTAATGGAAGATTTTCATTCTTTTTTAAATATTTATTTATTTATTCCCCTTTGTCGCCCTTGTTTTTTATTGTTGTAGTTATTATTGTTGTTGGATAGGACAGAGAGAAATGGAGAGAGGAGAAGACAAAGAGGGGGAGAGAAAGATAGACACTTGCAGACCTGCTTCACCACTTGTGAAGAGACTCCCCTGCACATAGGAGCTGGGACTCGAACCGGGATCCTTACATCAGTCCCTGTGCTTTGCGCCACATGTGCTTAACCCGCTGAGCTACCTGCACAGCCCTTTTTAATTCCATGATCTTGGACTAGTTGCAAAAGATGCTCAGTTTCCCCATCTATAAAATGTCAGTAATGTTAGCATATGTACCTCAAGTGGTTCTGTTACAACACATGAATAAACATACGTAAAATTCTTAAAAGAATACCTAATATCCAGTTAGGGCCATACACTAACAATTATTATACTGATAGTATAGGTATAGTATAGGTAAGGCGTATATCCTAAGGCTTGAAATTTAGTAAGGAATCAGCAATTCTTAGTTTCCTTTCATACATGGAGGCACATGGTTGATTTCTTTCAGTAAAAAGATACAGTTGAATTAAACCCATTCAGTAATTAATGACCTTTTATCTCATCTACTGTTGTAATTCTACTATATTTCTACTTTATATTTTATTGTACTTCACAGAAATGCACAATATAATTCCCACATGACTCCTCATACCCCATAATGCATAGGAGTATTTGATGAATTCAATTTATGATAAAAGAAAATATCTCAGTATAAAATGTTTGCTTAAAATTCACTAGGTGTGAATTTGAATTATATACATATGTATACTTATACATATACCTGCATATACATACATATATAGATCAAGTCCTCTAATAACATCATCCATAATATCTCATTTCATTGTAATAGTGATGAGATAGGACGGAAAAATTCTGCCTAGTTTCACTGTGTAAATGGAGCTTGCATACTCTCCACATGTCTACATGGGAATATGTACCTTTTTAAGTATACATAATACATATTAAATGGATACTATATCTTTAAATATGTATTAAGCAAAGAGTTAGAGAGAGAGAGTGAAAGAAAACAGAACCAAAACTTTCATCAGTGCTTCAGTGTAGTCGTGTTTAGGCTTGATCGTTAGTCATATATAAAAAAGCAGCACACTAACCAAGAGAAATATTGCACCAGTCTTGCATGAGTTTCGTATGGTGTTATAACTTCCTGTCACATTTAAAAAAATTCAGGGGTTAGGTGGTGACGCACCTGGTTAAGCACTCATATCACAGTGCACAAGGACACAAGTTCAAGCCCCAGGTCCCCACCTGCAGAGGGGAAACTTCACAAGTGATGAAGCAGGGCTACAGGTGTCTCTCTCTGTCTCCCTTATTCTCTCAATTTCTGGCTGTCTCTATCCAATAAATTTAAAAAAAAAATAAAAAGATTCAAAAATTCAAGTTAGGTGAATTGCTATGTCTATTTTTTTTTCCTCTCTCTCTGTGTGTGTGTGTGTGTGTGTGTGTGTGTGTGTGTGTGTGTGTGTGTGTGTGTTGTCTATGTATTTTCTAATGGAAGGGCATCCTGTATAGGCTTGAATCCCCCCACCCCATTTTGGTGCCCTGAGCTGATGGGCAGGCCCTGACCTACTGCAAACCTGAACTGGAAAAAATGAATATGGAAATAAATGATCATGAGTATATTATCATTTAATGCAAGAAGTATTTTTTTATTTTTACTTAGAAATTTGGCAATGTGCTTATTATGACAAGTATACCTCAGAAACTTAAATATTGCTATACTTTGTTTCACTTGAAGTTTCAGTTTAAAAGCTCCTATCACCCATGTTAATGGAGACTTGCTTTGTACAAAGTATGTATGTGCATACGTCTATAAACATGTATAAACACAAGAAAATGTATAACCAGTCTTTCTGAACTGAAATCTTAAGCAAAACTCCATCTCTTTGCCACTTTAAGTTTAATATTTTCATAATAAACCAACAATTAAAAATTACTGAAGCTTTGTTGGAATATTTAAATCACAAGATCTTTTAAATGGCATAGCTTACTTACATATATAATCTTATCTAGTGGTGAAATATTTTCCTCTTGTATTTGTAGGAGCTAGATCTACCTTCTAGAGGAAAAGTAAGCATTATTCATTTCATGGTTTTTGTAGTAGTTCCTGTGGTACACTTTTACATCCACTACACCCAGCATCAATATATTATTTACCTAGGTAATGAGTTTTCTCACAAAGATACACATTGAGCCTCTCTTGAGATCTGTGACCTTTCTTTAGAAGCAGTCTTTGTTCAATGACTGCTCTGTGCAGAGAGACCTTGAGCTTCAATTCACAAAGTGTATCAGCTGCGATTACTATGAAATAGCATATGGTTCAACTTCTTCCTTTACCGAGTTATACTTCTTTGATTCTCTACAGTTGTTAATCTCTTAGCATTTTGAATGAGCTTTGCTTGTCTCAGAATTTATTTCTTAGAAAGCCTCACCTACAAAATAACTTTTTATTAATTTTAAGTTTCAAATTTCAAGACATAATATCTTGCAAGTTTTTTTTCTTTATTAATAAAAAGGAAATACTGACAAAACCATAGGATAAGAGGGGTACAACTCCACACAATTCCCACCAACTCCATAAGCCATCCCTTCCCTTGATAGCTTTCCTGTTCTTTAACCTGCTGGGAGTATGAACCCAAGGTCATTGTGGGATGCAGAAGGTGGAAGGTCTGTCTTCTGTAATTGCTTCCGAGCTGAACATGGGCGTTGACAGGTCGATCCATACTCCCAGCCTACCTCTCTCTTTCCCTAGTGGGTCGGGGTTCTGTGGAATCGGATCTCCAGGACACAATGTTGTGGTAGTCTGTCCAGGGGAGTCTGGTTGGCTTCTCTCAATTCATACCAAATGATATTACATCTGCTGATCCCAACCTAATCTTGCAAGTTTTAAGACATATGCTACCTCATTCATTTTTCACTAACTCATTTGTTCACCAATCATTCATTAATCTCTTTACCTCATCCATCCATTAATAAATGTTGGATAAGTTCAACATATATTTATGTGATAATATGCTGAGTACCACAGGAACAGTAAGGGTATAGACAAATCCCTTTCCTGGAACTGAGTATAGCTTAGCTTATTCTCTTTAAAAGGTAGGACTGGGAGTCAGGTAGCACAGTGGGTTAAGCACACATGGAACAAAGTGCAAGGACCAGTTTAAAGGATCCCGGTTAGAGCCCAGGCTCCCCACCCAAAGGGAAATCACTTCACAAGCAGTGTCTATCTTTCTCTCCACCTCTGTCTTCCCCTCCTCTCTCCATTACTCTCTGTCCTATCCAACAACGACATCAATAACAACAACAATAGTAACTACAACAACAATTAAAAAGGGCAACAAAAGGGAAAATAAATATAAATAAAAATTAGGACTGTTAAGTACATATGACAACGTGAGTACACTTGTACACCAATAACAAAAATAAAAGGAAGACTATCGGGGAGAGGAAAAAGGAGAGCCAGAGTGAAATAAAATGACCAGTTTATCATAAGATATTACTAAAAACTGCTTGTGTGTGAAATTCTTTTAAAAAGCCCTCCACTTTTTTTTTTATATAATATTATTTGGAGTAATTTAGGTTTCTCCCCACATACAAATTCTGATGGATTACATTCTTAATGTATACTTAGATGCTTATCTAGATTTTTACCATCTTAGGTGTTTCAACTATTTCAAATTTGATTTTATGCCTGAAGGATATTGATATCTTTCTTTCCCTAAATCTTTCTACTAAAGCGCTTTCTCCAATTGGCTTCTTTTCCCTCTATCATGTGAGTTTGAAGAGAAATGATACCTCCTATGAAAACACCATGATGGAGAGGCTGGCAGAAATCAAGTCCTAAATCTCTACTCAAAGCTTGCAGAAAATTATATTCCAGTCTTTACTTGAGAGAGGATGCTCAGGATTAAACTCAAACATTCATTAAAAGTTTCCAATATTAGTAAAATAAACAAAACTGAAAATATAAACAGCAGAGAATAAAACTTATAAATGGAAAAAAATAAAAGTGTAAATTTTAAAAATGAATGAAATGTTATGGCAAGGATAGACTAAGAAGGTCAGTCATGAATATAATGGTGGATACACTTGTGGATCTTCAGTGGTGCATTCTCAAAACTTATTTAATAATACAATGGAATGTTACATCAATTTAAAATATGTAAAAATGAATGAGTAAATGAGTAAAACAATCTAAATCAGGTCAAATTTTTGGTATTATTAGCAGCAGTACAGTTGAAATTTAATGCATTTAAGCCTCTGGGTAAGAAATATTTACTTTAGTTATCAGTACAATGTCATCAGTTTCTAATAACTAAAGCATCCAGGTTTTCCTTCAATGGAAAAAAGATGGCCAGGAAATCTCTACTACCAATTTCACAAGTCCAGACTGAACTGGAAACTGTTATGGAATTAGGAAATAGTGCATAAGTGTCTAGGCAATTGCTATGTACCAAGCAGATATTCAATTAAAAATGTGTGGAATGAATGAATGAATCCTTCTTGATATAGATAGATAGATCACTTCAAATAAACTGCTAAACCATTTTGAAACATATTTTTCATCAGCTGTTTTCTAACCGTATTTTTCCTTTTTCTGATATACTTCATAGTGATAGTTTAATGGACTATTCCATTTGTTTTCAAATTATGTCTCTAATTTGGGTGTCTGGAAATAATCTGGAGTAGATGGCAGGATATTTTAAATTAAATTTATCTCAAATGAGCCAATATTTTAACAGCTCATTATCATCTTGATTACTGAAGTGGCTGTTTTGATAGAGTTGTTTAATATTTTATTTGACCAAAATGCAAATTAGAGTCATTAGGACATAATATAGCACTGGGGAAATGGCTCAAATGGACTTGTATACCTGAGGCTCTCACTTTGATTCCCAGTACTGATTTCCAGAATGGTGCTCGTCTCTCTACTCCTTTCTAAATAAAATAACTTTTAGAAAAGAAGTAATAAGAAAGCATTATGGAGGTAAGATATAAAAAAAACTATGTGTGCATTTTAAAATTGCATTAATAATATGATGCCTATAGATTATTGTAAAAGGTAATGGAATTAACAATTATACAAATTTCACTGAAAATTTTCATAGTTAGCATGTATGGCTTATAAGACTAGTGGCAACTTTATTTTTCCTGATAAAATTCCATTTTCTGAAACTGATATGCTTCATAAATCAATATAAAAATTTAATCGTCTTTATATAAATACTTTTTAATTTGATTCTTGATTGCACATCTGTGAAATCTTTTTCTTACTCCCATTTCAAATTGTGTTAAGAATGAAAAGCTCTACATAGTTAGGAATGAAAGTGAAATCTGAATTTAACATTCAAATCATTCTGCTTTAGGTTGTAAATCAATAAATATTTGCTAAATGTTGAATAAATCACTAAGGATAATTTTACTTATAGTACTAAGAGTGGGTAGATAACTCTAAGAAGGGAAAATGATTTTGGTTGATGGCATGAAAATCACAGCATTAAAATAAAATGCACATCAGTAATAGTTTGCATGTCTCTCATTTCATGCCATGGATTAATAGTTCCATTCTACAAATACAAAAAATGTTTCCATTTACACTAATATGCAAGTTCATTCCTCTGTGAGTCAGCATGTACAATTTCTTCTGCCTGCGTTGTTTTCCCAACCACCCCTAGAACTTGGATGCCATTTCTATTCCTTTTAATCTCAAGTTAAAAGCTAAATACTGAAAAGTCCATCATTTCCTGGGGTCTTCAAAATTGTTCCACATTCCCTCTGCATATCTCTACGTAAAGGATCATGTAATATATATATATATATATAATTGTGGTTGTTTACATTGTCTTTGACTCTGAATCACAGACAGAAATAATTGTGATTGTTCACCACTGTTTTCCTTACATAGAGTCAGAGCCTGACACTAGGCAGGCAGGTTCTTCATAAAGATTTCTTGATTGATTGATGGACTAAATTACAATATTTTTTCACTCACTGTATGACATTTTCCTTTTCTGAAAACTACAATTGTAACACTGCCCATTAACTCTGTGAACCTGATCTATGAAAACAGTCTGTGGCAGGTAATTTTTACCTTGATAGCCAGTGCTTAAGTACTGACACCTTATTAGAAAGGTCACTATAACAAAGGGACTTTTCAAAGTTAACCCAATTAACAAATAATGTGATGATAATATTAACTATTGATTGTCTTTTTGAACCCTAAGACATCAGGAACCTCACATCTTCACTATAGAGCCCCTACTTCCCCCAGTCCTGGCACCCTTGGATAGGGCTCACTTTCCCGTATGCATCTCCCAATCCAAACCAAATAATATTGCATCCGCCGATCACAACCTAACCAAAGCAACAATTGCCATCTCAACATGCTTCACCTCAGAGTGTATCCAGAGACTTCACGTGTGGAATGACAACCCTTCAGCTTCATTACTCGGGTGAGACCTTTCCTTTTATAGTACACTCTAATTTCATCTCAGGTGGTTCAAAGTCCCATAACCTAGACATACACCAGTTTCTGTGAGAGAGAGCTTATGTGCACACGTATCCATAAACTACTGCAAAATATATACCTGAAAGCAGGATTACACTAGAGTTTGCAGTGAGTACCTCCCTAACACTTCCTCTCCACTATTCCAAGCTTGGGATCCATGATTGCTCAACAAATTGTTTGGCTTTGTATGTTAACTCTCTTTTCTATCACCAGGTTCCAGATGCCACCAGGATGCTGGATAGGCTTCCCTGGATTGAAGACCCCACCAATGTGTCCTGGAGCTCAGCTTCCCCAGAGACACACCTTACTAGGGAAAGAGAGAGGCAGACTGGGGGTATGGACCGACCAGTCAACGCCCATGTTCAGCGGGGAAGCAAGTACAGAAGCCAGACCCTCTACCTTCTGCAACCCTCAAAGACCCTGGGTCCATGCTCCCAGAGGGCTAGAGAATGGGAAGGCTATTATGGGAGGGGGTGGGTTATGGGGATTGGGTGGTGGGAATTGTGTGGAGTTGTACCCCTCCTACCTTATGCTTTTGTTCACTAATCCTTTCTTAAATAAAAAATTAAAAAAAAAAAAAAAAAAGAAAGGTCACTGTGCTTTTCCTGTTAAATTTACAGTTGACATCTTGGGAAATTTCCCCAGGGCACAAAGAGACACTACCAAAAATATTTATTGTGGCACTGTACGTAATGGGAAATTATTTGGATATCCACCAAAATACATTATATTCAAACTGTGAAGCAGTAAGCAGCAATTTGGAAGTTAAAGGTAGGTCTAAGGCAAATAAAGTAGATCTTGCACTGCACTGCTGAAGAAAAAGAATGACTAGCTAAGATACACTTTCAGTACAATGTCACATGTCATAAAATGTTCCCTATAGCTTTTTTTTAATTCAATTATGATAGAAGAATATGAATGTGTAGGAATCAACCTGTGAAGACTAATCTCAAACTGAAGTCAGTAGCTACATTTGAAAAGGAAGAGTAGAAATCAGAAATAAAGTTGGAGATCCAAAAGGACTTTATTTCAAATGTTTTATTTTTATCTGCAATGTTTTAAGTTATTTCAAAGTTCATAGTCATTAGAATTAGTTTTAGACATGCTGAATATTGCCTCATTTTGAAAACAAAAACTATGTACATACATCCTATGAACATTATGTAAAAGTAAATTACTTTGAATCATCATACTATAGAGGATATGATGTTGTAAATCAAAAACTAGCCTTTGATAAATATACCTAAATCCAAACACTTTTCTGAAAGGCATAAAGATAAGTGTCTATCTTAGAAACTGTTGATAAGAGGACCACCCTACTGATGGTTCTATTAGAAATTAACAACACAGTATGGATAAGTCAAAAACTCTAGACTGTTTTCTATTCTAATGTATGAAGTGAGTTAGGACTAACCTAGTAATTATGAAGCCTGAGAGTCACAGTGCTCTAGAAAGAATGTTAACAAAACATTATTTTTAAGAAATTTTATAATAATTTGTCTCATGATAAATTACAATACATATAAACAGTTTATGTAGAAAATGTATCTACTAAATTACATGTTATAAAATTTTGTCAGCAAACTTTGTTTTGAATTGGAGCATATATTATAAATGAAAACAAAACAAAACAAAACAAGTTGTTAATAATGCCATTGAAAGTAAGTACATGAGTTCAGCTACAACTTAACCCCTGTGAGAATGCACATACGTCAGAAAGGATAACAACAACAAGTGCTGGAGAGGTTGTGGAGGCAAAGGAACCTTCTTGGGCTTCTTGCTTTCCTTCTTGTTGGAAATGTAAATTGGTCCAACCCCTGTAGAAAGCAGTCTGAAAAACTCTTAGAAGGCTGAAAATGAACCTACTTTATGACCTTGTAATTCCTCTCATGGGGATATAACCTAAGGAACCAAAAGGAACTGTGTATAGCTATGTTCAGCACAATTTGTAATAGCCAAAATCTGAAAGCAAGTTGTGGTACATATATTCAACAGAATCCTACTCAGCTATTAAAAATGATGGTTTCACTTTCTATGACTTGCTTTGGATGGAGCTTAAAGTAATCATGTTAAATGAGATAAGCCAGAAAGAGAAGGATGCATATGAGATAACCCCATTCAGAGACAGAAGTTGAGAAATAAGAACAGAAGAGGAAATAAAGCAGAACTTGGTATGGATTACCAATAGACCATATTGCATCAAAGTAAAGTATTCTGGGGAAAGGGGAGAGGGTTATGAAGTCTTGGTGCATGATGGTGGAGGAGGATCTAGGTGGGTGGCTAGAGTGTTTTGCAGGACACTGAGAAATTATACACATGTATCAACAGCTGTACTTACTATTGGCTGTAAATCATTAGTTCTCCAATATTTTTAAATGAGTGATTAAAATATTTTTAAAAGTTGAATGCTATTTTATTCACCTTTATTTTTTATTAGTATCTCACAGAATTTATGTCATTTTTGAAAACTTATGGAAGGGGCTCGTCAGTAGCATGCTTGCTTGAGTATACACATTACCATGTGTAAGGACCAGTCTCAAGCCTGGGGTTTCCACCTACATCAGGGTAGCTACAGGATGGTGAAACAGTACTGCAAGCTTGTCGGTTTCTCTCCCTCTCCCCTTTTTCTCTTATTTCTGTCTCTATCCAGTAAAATAAAAATAAATTTAGCGGGTCAGGTGGTAGCACAGCGGGTTAAGTGCATGTGACACGAAGCACAAGGACGGGCATAAGGATCCTAGTTCAAACCCCAGGTTCCCCACCTGCAGGGGAGTCGCTTTACAAGTGGTAAAGCAGGTCTGCAGGTGTCTTATCTTTCTGTATCCCTTCTCTGTCTCCCCTCCTCTCTCCATTTCTCTCTGTCTTATCTAACAATGACAACATCAATAACAACAACAATAATAACTACAACAACAATAAAAATAACAAGGGCAACAAAAGAGAAAATAAATAAATATATAAATATATAAAATAAATTTAAAATATTTGGTAAAAGAAAAAAAGTGGGAAATATTATTACTCAATGTTTGGTTTGAAAACTAGTTTCTGGGGCCAAGTGTGAGCACATCTTGTTAAGAGCACACATTACAGTGTACAAGGACCTAGGTTCAAGCCCCTGATCTCCACCTGCAAGAGGAAAGCACTTCATGAGTGGTGAAGCAGGTCTGCAGGTGCCTCTATGTCTCTTTCCCTCTCTATCTCTCCCTCTACTTTTAGTTTTCTGTCTATACAATACATATATAAACAAGTAACAAAAAATGAGACTCTTAAAATAAGTGAAAACTCAATTCTGAGTCCAGATGGTAGGTAGCATGCCTGGTTATTTGTACATTTTATAGTAGACAAAGATAATGTTCTCTATCTTTGCTTCATCAGTGATGAAAACACTGAAAACAAAGCCTTATTCAGCATGTAAATGATAAAATGCAGGTAACAGAAAAGAGTACTATGTTACAACTGAAATTAGCAATATGAAACTTCTGAATCCTATGTTTACAGGGAGATTAGAGTTAAAACTGGAGGCAAACTACTAGTTTAAAAACTCAAATACAATTTATCACTTTTTGTAGGAAAAATGTAATTCTCCAAATATTTTCATTTAGAATTTCATTCATGTTCCAGTTAATTTGAAATGGGAGAAATTTTCAGCATGATCCTTGAATAAACTTTAGCCTCTTTCTCATCCAACCATAGTGTCATCATGGAAGTAAGTTGATTTAGTAAACAATTTTGTAGTATTAAACCTAGCATAAAAAAACAATAATGCTCGGGTGTCTGGCAGTAGCTCAGTGGGTTAAGTGTAAAGCACAAGGATTGGGCATAAGGATCCCAGTTTGAGCCCCCCGGTTCCCCACCTGCAGGGGAGTTGCTTCACAGGCGGTGAAGCAGGTCTGGAGGTGTCTTTCTCTCCCCCTCTCTGTCTTCCCCCTCCTCTCTCCATTTCTCTCTGTCCTGTCTAACAATGATGACATCAATAACAACAATAATAACTACAACAGCAATAAAAAAGCAACAAAGGCAACAAAAGAGAAAATAAATATAAAAATTTTAAAAAACAAACAATAATGCTCAAGTACTATGAGATAACATCTCTGGGAGAGTGCATGAGGACCTGGATTCCAGACTCCTGCCACATAGGAGTGTCATGGAAAGCACCACAAGAGGTCTGTAGATGGTATAGTGATGCTATGCTAGTTTTCTCTTTCTTTCTCTTCCTCACCTTTTCTCTAGACAAAGAAGAGGAATGAAAACAAAATTGAGCCTGTGTGGCTATTCAGTGGCATGATGCATATGTAAATCCATGAATTTATCATCTTGCACTTCATTAAAACAGACAAGTAAATAATAATAATAAATAACTTTTGTCAAGTTTTTAGCCCACATAGTATTCAATATTTGGATATAAATTAACTTTGGTTAAAAGATATTTAATGTTCTGTTATCAATACAAAGTAAATTACTCTATCATTTTATGGATATTTGAGGAAAGGTATTATTTTTTAATTATGTGATTTATTTTGGGTTAAGACAGAGGGGAAAAGTATACCTCTTAGATTTTGCTTTATTTCTAAAAAAAAAAAAAAAGCAACTTTTAAGCTTATAATGATCACTTAACAAAATTTCTGTGTCAGTGTTTTCCATATCATTTTGATCAACTGCATATATGCTGCCTTTAATTGCTGTGCACAATTACATTTTTATACATTAAAACCTATTAAAATATATTTCCTATCACTCATTACTAGAAATAAACCATACAAACTGATGCTCACTATAAACTAAGCAATTACACAGTATTATTAATACAAATTATAACACTGAACACTTGTTTATTATCTTTACCTGCAGCTCTGCTTCACCACTCCTGAAGCTTCTCCCTGGAGGTAGGGGTTAGGGGTTCAAAACTGGGTCTTTGTGCACTGTAACATGTACACTCAACCAGGTGAGCCACCACCTGGCCCCAGCACTGAACATCTTTTACTAATAGTACTGATCTAATTAGAGTTCTAATTATATGTTTACACCTACTGGATTTTGAATTGCTAGATATAATTCCTAGAGATTAGTATCAGTGTGGTGGTTCCCCTGGTTGAGCGTGTATGTTATAATGCTCAAGTACCTGGGTTTGAGCTCCCGGTCTCCACCTGCAGGGGGATAACTTTGAAGTAATGAAAGTTTGCAGGTGTCTCTCTGTCTCCCTCTTTATCACCCTATTCCCTCTAGATATCTGGCTGTCTCTATTCAATAAATAAATAAGGATAATAAAAAATTAAAAGAGATAAAGAGTAGAAACAGACACAGGTTATACAGACACAGCTTCTCCCTCCCCCACTCCCCCCCACAAAAAAATCTTTGCTATGTAATGGTATGTAATTTCTACAATAGAAAAAAGGTGAGAGACTGTACTCATATGCCAACAACTGTCCTGTAAAACATTATTTCCTCAAGAAAATCATTTAAAAAAAATAAGTCAAAGAACTGAATGTAAACCATATAAGTATCTACCAGTCAGTAGTGACATAAATGACGTATAATCTACATGTATGTGCATATATGTGTGTGTCTTCAACACATTAATTGTGTACATAAATGTGAACCTACCAAAAGACAAAACAAAAACAGATACTTCATCAGTCCTTGTCCTATAAGGCATCAATCAGTTTAATTCATCATGTTGGGATTTATTCACCATGTCTTGATGTTTATAACCGTAAAGTACTAAGTGCTTCAAATAAAATTTGACATGTCTTTCATATATTTTGCACTAATAAGCCAATGAATGTGTAGCCGTGATCCCTGCCTTAGAGTATTGTATCTCAATTTCCTCAAGTGAAACTAAACCCTGACAGTAAGCGGTCGTTTTTATTTTTTCTCCTAGAAATTATTTTAAATATTAAAAGCCCCAATACCTGGGACCTTTATCTAGATTTTCTTATTTAACTCATCCTGAGATTGGCTGGAAATTAGAACTGTTGAAATCTCCTCCAAATGATTCTAATGTGTAATCAGTTTTGTAAACCATAAAAATGATCCAAGGAAGTTTCTATCAGACAAACATGATGTGATTAACAGATACCTCATATCTAAACAAATACAAAGATTTGACTTAAGGGCAGGGGTAATTACCATAATGGTTATGCAAAGAAACTCTCATATCTGAGATTTTAAAGTCCCAGGTTTAATCCCTGCACCACCATAAGCCAGAGCTGAGCAGTGTTCTGGTAAAAAATAATTGAATACATAAATATAAGAAATAAAGAATTAAAAAATTGACTTGTATAAGAGACAGCTATCAATCCAGTGAAGTATTTTTATTTTATTTATTTATTGTGTTTTTTTACAAAGGTTAAAGTGACTGATGATATCTGAGAGAGACATATACAAACTCTCATTCTTTTTCCTTTTCACACTTTCAAATATCATTTTATGAAAATTATAATTATTTGTACACAATAAGTAAAAGGGAAAATACAAATAACAGAAAACAGAGTGGAGTGATCTTCAGTAAAATGAAAAGCAAAAAGCAATGTCACTTTTAGCCTTAGACCCCAGCCTAATATCCTGAACCAGATAGTTCCTGAAACCATGAATATTTGTTCTCAGGGTTAGACCTAATCAACTTTAGATCTATCAAAGAATGTTGAAGGGAAGGAAAGGGAATTTGGAGGATGGGAAACATATTACCCTGGGGAAGGAGAGACCTGCTGTCTCTCCTCAAACTTTCCCCATTTCCAAGGGACCTCAAGAAAAGACTTGGCATACAGTTGAAAGATGACCTGTTATTTTATTCTGCACACAAGTTCTTTGCTGTCATATTATCACAAAGATAGTTCCTATTTCATGTTTTTGTTCATGACATTAGTGGTAGACCTCACATGCCTCAAAAAAACTAATAAATTCCACTTAACATGTAGAAGAGAATCTGTTTTGATTAAAAGTATCTTATATCATAATCAAATACATTTATAGCTGAAGGGCAATTTGTTCTCTGGAGTATCACTTCTTTGAATTCAAGAAAACACTCTCTTTTGTTCTAAACCACCTCTAAATTTACTTTGATTTGCAAATTCGGTGTACTTTATGTAAACAAATACTGACAGTGCATTAACAATAGTTATGCCCCCTTCTTTCACTTTTATATGAATTGTTATGCTCAGAGCATACTTGAGACCCTTTCATACATTTTTCTTCAGATCTTAGAGTAACCTTGAGCCTTATTAACTGACTTTAAGCTCTTTTTGATATTGTCCTCTAATACACATATTTTCTATTGTCATATGTAGAAGGTGCCTAGTGAAGTAACATGCAAGTCAGATGGGAATACTTTTCTATCTTTCCTGACTTTCTACTTGTAACCAATTTCCAAAGAATTACAAGACAAGCAAGGCAAGATAATTTGCTGCCAGTATTAGTCAACACTGCCATTTAGATAAATTATGTTACCTTTACAACTTGCTCTAAGGGAAATTATTATTCTGTTCCAAGTGACTTCTCCATTTCTCACTATCACCAAATAATATCCTTACTAAATTGATTGTTATTTAGTATTCATTCAGGAAACCTTAACAAAAACTACTATATGCTAACTTTGATCTTATAGGCCAGAGACTAGTCTAACTCATGTCATGATCTCAACCTATAAAAAATAAAAATAGAAGGAGTTAAAAGACCAGTACCTGCTTTATTATGCACAGGAGTCAGGTTCAAGCACACCATACTGGGGCAAGATTGGGTGTTGTGGTATCTTTTGCTCTCCCTTTGTTTTTCTGTCTCACCCTCACCACTCCCTGCCTGTCTGAAAAAGACAATCCAAAGTGGTAAAACCCTGCTGATGACATATTTAAAGAAGTAAATATTTAAGTAAATAAAATAGAAATGAGGTAAAACTTATGCACAAAGTACTTGAGAGACAGTGTTACGCAACTGTCTTATAATTTACAGGGTAAACTAGTTCTAGTTTACACTCAATAGCAGTTACAGATTTAGGTAAATTGCAATACTTTGTCACAAATATATATATATATATATTTAATATTGTATTTATTTATTCATTTATTGGATAGAAACAGAAAGATATCAAGGTGACAGGGGTAGGTAGAGAGGGAGAGAGAATGAGGGCCACACCCAGTACTTGTTTCACTGATTGTGAAGCTTCTCTACCAGAGGTGGGAACTGGGCACTTGAGCACAGGCCCTTGCACACTGTAACATTTGCATTTAATCCAGTGCACCACCACCTGGAACCCACAAATATTTTTTTCTTTACAAGTAAAACCCTATAACTGATAAGCTTAAAAAAGAATAGATGGTACCTGGAGTTGGTAGAGAACACTAAGAGTGTGTGTAAGCAGAAATTCTTCTTCGGATATTGACTTTACATGGTTTATTCTAATCAACCCAAGTATAATGAGGGAGATCCAGTGGCACAACAATATGCAACTCAAAAACCCTTCTAGAAAACTCACTTTTTAAAGAGTGTTATTGACTGTCCTGGCTACTATATATTTGGATAAATCACTTGATTCTTGTCAATGTCTCCTTTCCTGCAGTAATATGTATGAGCAGAGCAGGGATAACAATTCTGACCCATTGCTTTTATATTTCTCTAAAATAACAGTCAACTTTTGCTTTTTCACCAGCCAGACCAGGGTTATTCTCAGAACTTTGTTGCAGTAAATCTTATTTTCCTCTCTCAAAATAATAGTATGAAAGCTCTGTCTGTCTAATAATTTTTGCCTACTTATCCATACATACATGTCCTACTCAAACCTTTACTTCTAGTCCTCTCTTGGATACTTGCTTCTAGGATAGCATAAACTGATACAGGGGATTGCTCTGAGTAGTGAGGATTTGCAGTTGCCAACACAGACAGAGCTTCTATCAGGAGACAGATTAGATTTTGTTAGTATTTGAAAGAGCAGTAAGTACATACATCTTGCTTCTACTTTTCAGTCCCTGTGAAGAGTGGTTTAAATCTTATTCCTGTACCCTTTCCTTTGTTGACTCATTGTCCTGATATTGGCACACCCAAGGAACCCTAGAATGACTTTGTTCCTCTCTCAATCTAATTTTGCACTTGTTCTTTTATACCTCAGCCAATCTCACAGTGTCATGTCCTCCAATTCTATTAACAATCCCACCGTCTATAATCACTCCCTCAAAACTGCCCCTTGTAACTGTGGCAGAAAATGAGTCATCATATACACATGAAATCTAAGATGATTCTGTGACATAATTCATAAAGATTAGCTACTGTTCACCTTTCTTTCTTCACTTTGCTTTTCATTCTGGCTCTCTGTCCCAAACTGGCAAAATGTAACTTTTTATCTTGATTCATAAATGCATTCTGAGACTAGAATGCCACTACACTCAAATCTCTTTCATCAAAATTCCAACACCGACTTAATATGCATGAGGCGTTTTATTCCTATCTTGGGCTCCCTTTTGGAAAATGCTGACCCTAGGAAATAAAACAAGTTGCATTTTTGGTCTCTCCTTCATTTTCCATGATCCTCCATAGCCCATCATTTGTACAGCTGATGGTTTACAATTCTCCTCAGATACAAAGGCTCAGTGCTTGGCAGGGGGTTGCATAATTACCACTTGAAAAACATGTACATAGTCATTGACTCACTTTTAAGTTATTAAGGCAAGCCTCCCTTGTGCAAAGAAAAAGTTACTACTTCGGTTTGTGCTTGTGGAAAAGAGTGAAAAGAGAAATCAGGGTTAAACAGGGAGGAGAACTAGGTCATCTCTCTGTGGGCATATAATGACCCACTGTCTCTCATAGATGACACCATTCATTTCATTTTCTAGTTTAGCTCCTGTAAAGCATTATGAACCATATGAAACACTTCATTTTGCCATAAAATGTTGCTACATTCTAGTATTACTCTCCATAGCTCAATTTAAACTTGACCCCACATCAAAAGGGAGTAAAGCAAATCAGTTGCTCCATTCCCCTAGATACTCTTATATTGTCTTGTGGGCTTGAGAAATGACCACGGAAGTCAGATTTTAAAACAAAGGACATCATACATCAATAGACATGCTTCGCTAGATTAAAGTTTAGCTGCAGGCCTCCTTAGAACACAAGCACTAGACACTCTTGGTTGGAGTAGAGAAGAATCTAGTCTTTTTACCCAAGTTAATAAATCATCACATTCAAGTATGCACAACCTGGGAAAAGTGTCAAGAACAAGGACGGCATGACATACTTGAGTAGACATATGGGCATAATCAGAGATTGAGAGTGGGACTGAGCTTCCTTTGTCCCTTGAGTCTTCCATAGCAAGTGGCAAATACAAGCAGATTAAAAACGGCCAGGTGAGAAGCCCAGCTGAAGAGGATTTTACTTCCCCATTTCTGGAAGATAATTTCCTTTTATTTATGTATGCATTTATTTATTTCCTTTTGTTGCCTTATTGTTGTAGTTATTATTGTTGTTACTGATGTCATCGTTGTTGGATAGGACAGAGAGAAATGGAGAGAGGAGGAGAAGACAGAGAAGGGGAGACAAAGATAGATACCTGCAGACCTGCTTCACTGCCTGTGAAGCGACTCCCCTCAGGTGGGGAGCCAGTGGCTCGAACCTGGGTTCTTATGCTGGTCCTTGAGCTTTGCACCACTTGCACTTAACATGCTGCACTACCGCCCGACAAAAGATAATTTTCTTTTGGTCTCACTGCCTTCTAAAATTATGTTCCAAATTAATTTCCTTTCTAAAAGCATTCATATAAACCATTTTACTGTTGTGCTTCTCTGTGTTAAAATATATAAACACATATGGAAGCAAGTTGAGGTATATATATCATTTCTTCCACATGTGCCGTCTTGGTGATAATTTCCCATTATGAATAATAGAGATATTTTCTATGGTGGTTTTGCATTTCACCTTAAATTGCTCACTGCTATAGAGCAAGGATCATGGTTACATAATGTAATGTCTCTAGCTACCCATCTGAAAAACGTAGATTGTTCTCATGGATAAAAAGTGATCCTTAAGGTCAGAAAATCTTGGATCTACTCTGACATGGGTTTAGCCAGATAATAATATCTATTTGTCTCAAAGCTCCCTCCTATAAATCAGGATAAGAAGAAATTTAATTGTGTTGTAATTTAAAGTTACAGTGATGCAAACATTTAAAAGAAAAGTTAGGGGGGTTGGGCAGTAGTGCAGCAGGTTAAGCACAGATGGTATGAAGCCCCTGGCTCCCCACCTGCAAGGGGTTACTTCACAGGTGGGGAGGGAGGTCTGCAGGTGTCCTTCTCTACTCCTCTCTGTCTTCCCCTTCTCCATTTCTCTCTGTCCTATCCAACAACAATGACATCAATAACAATAATAACCACAACAATGATAAAACAACAAGGGCGACAAAAAGGGAAAAAAAAAAGTCTCCAGGAGCAGTGGATAATTCGTGCAGGCACGGAGCCCCAGCAAAACCCTGGAGGAAAAAAGAAAAGAAAGTTTGTGTGGAAGTACAATGCTTTTGTCCTGTTCAAAAGTTAATGTGGAAGTACAGTGCTTTTGTCCTGTTCTTCCAGATCCGTGTGTGTTGTATAGAAGATACACAACAGTTTATCTTCTCCTTATGAAATTAAGTCTGCCTTCTTGTGATGGGCAAAAAAGTAATAATCCATTTTAGTATTTACATGTTTATTTCTGTTTGCTATGTCTTACTCAGCTAGCCCATTCAACAAGTCAAGTTATATAAATGCATTTATTGTAATAGGTTCCCTGGAGTCACCTTTTTCATTTTTTCTATGGCTCATTTTTCCTCTGATCAATTCATCTGCAACAATTTACACTTAAAATGTAATTCTTTCTAAGGCCCCTATTGTGACATTCATTTTAGGCTTTTCTCTGTGAGTACTGTCATAATTAGCTTTATTGTCCAATTTCTGCTATTTTATAGGGTACACCTAAGATTTAAAGGTCAAAAGAGCAATTTGTGGTAGCAAGAGCTGAATCTTAGAAACTTTGAAAACTATGACAAAGGATCCATCAGTTCAAGTAAGTACAACCAGAAATTTACATCTATTGAAGACAGTTCCCTGAGTGAAAAAAAAAAATGTATTTTTCATTATGCTGGTGAATAAGTGATATAGGTACTCTTAAGCATAATTGAACAAAAAAAAAAAAAAGAAGAAGAAGAACTCAGAACCATGGGAAATAGTCCTACAGAGCTGAAAGTCTAACTGTGCATTTAAATAACAATAAAAGCAGAATAAAATTAAGTACTAGCAGTATGAATAGCAAGGGGGAAAAGATAACAAGTTTTGAGGCTATATATGTAGTTACATTTTAGTAACTGATTCTAGCTCAATTTAAACTGGACTCCACATCAAAAGAGTTCTAAAAGTGTGTCAGCTTTAAGTGATATAAAAGATGTAAAGTAGGTAGCACAACTTAACTAAAACGGTGAGAAACAAGATATGGTGATTTGTTAAAAGTAAGTGCAGTTTCTCTGAAAACTGTTGAAAGGGTTGTTGAAAAGGCTTGAACTGTTGAAAGGTTTGATGTTGACTAGAAAAACTGCCCCAAACCACATATTTAAATTAGTTCTGATATGAATAAAAGACTATTTAAAGAGGGATACAACTTATATGCCTTATTTCTTGAAACTCCCAGTCTAAAAGTATAGCTAATGGTCCTGGACCATTTAATTGTTAACTATAGGTGCTAGGATTAGGATTTTGCAGAAGCACCTAGAAAAGGTCAACATGATATCCACCGAGAATGCTCTCAGAAGGTTGCAGAGGGGATCAGAAAGGCTACTACTAAAACTCCCACCAGATTTAGAGATTTTAATTTTCTGTCCCCCATTGTTGTAAAGTTGTAGGCACAAAACTAATAAAATTGGTGTGCTGAGTATTGAGTACATTCTTCCCCTTCCCATGCTGCTCACAAGCTAAAAGCTCTAAGAGGAAGGGTGGGAAGTACATACCTGGTTGAGGGCACACTGTACCATGCACAAAGATCCCACTCCTTATTTGCAGGGGGATGCCTCAGGAGCAGTGAAGCGTTTGTAGGTTACTCTCTCTTTCTTCTTCTCTTTTTTCTCAAGTCATTTTAAAATATTTTGTTTATTTATTAATTTGGGTAGAGACTGAAAGAAATTGAGAGAAAAGAGGAAGAGAGAGAAGGAGAAAGACAGAGACTCTTCTGCTTGTGAAGATTTCCCCGCATGTGTACATGTATACATGCACATGTGTACATGTATAAAATTTCTCAGTTTTCTACAAAACAGTAACCCCCAGCACTGTCACCCATCATGCATCACGACCTGAAAGCACCCTCCTACCACAACCATTTTATTATTATTATTATTATTTATTATTATTATTTTAGACCAGAAAGAAATTGAGAGAGAAGGAGGAGATAGAGAGACAGAGAAAGACACCTTCAGACCTGCTTTACCACTTGTGATGCAGATCCCGTGCAAGTGGGGAGCAGGGGCTTGTAGCTGGGCCTGAGCTTGGTAGTATGTGCTCTGAACCAGGTGCATGACCCCATTAATCAATTAATAAAGAAGTTCCAGTTTTTTCTATAAGTAGTTATATATGTTACCATGTAATATTTTATTTGATTGTAATTTCTGAAATACTTTTTTCTCTAAAGTCACACACACAAATAATGTTTATATACACATAATGCTTGATGGCTGATGCCATGAGTTAATTTCTGTCACTGAGTTATTTACCTTTCTTTACTGAGTTATTTACCTTTCTTTACCTCTCTAAGCTTCACTTCCCACAACTTCAAAATACAGCTTTAAATGGGGTAATTTCTCACTTCCACTCCAGGCTCCTAACCATCTATATATAAATTTCATGAAACTTATTTATTTATTTAAAAAACTTTTAAACATAGTGTTTGAATTGTTTAGAGAAATAATTCAAGAAACCTTAGAAAACAAATAGTTTATATCAGAAGTTATTTGCATACATATGACCGTAGGCTCTAACTGCTGCAAAGTTTTACAGAAATTAATAGATATCAGTTAAATATACATAACCAAATAAGCATATAACACTATATATATATATATATATATATATATATATATCAGCTAGATAAGCTGTTTTCACTACAATGAATAGTTAATAAATAACCAATATAAATTCAAATGTTTACATAACTATATCTGTCTATATATCTATTTATAGATACATACTTTGTTTTCATTTAAAAAGTGGTCTCTATCTACTAATTCTTTGAGGACACCTCATGTTTATAAAGATGTAAATATTCCCCAGATTCCCATTTAGCATTCTGGGGAATGTTATGCATGTAAAAAAAAAAAAAAAAAGAAGTAGAAACGCAAAGCAAAAATTGACTGAGTTTGGAGTATGGCACCAAAGTAAGAAAGCAGAAGTATACTAGAGTTTGCAGTGAGTACCTCCCTAATACTTCCTCTCCACTTTTCCAAGCTTTGGGTCCATGATTGCTCAACAATTTGTTTGGCTTTGTATGTTAACTCTCTTTTCAGTCACCAGGTTCCAGGTATCATCAGGATGCCGGCCAGACTTCCCTGGATTGAAGACACCACCAATGTGTCCTGGAGCTCAGCTTCCCCAGAGACCCATCCTACTAGGGAAAGAGAGAGGCAGACTGGAAGTATGGACCGACCAGTCAACGCCCATGTTCAGCGAGGAAGCAATTACAGAAGCCAGACCTTCTACCTTCTGCAACCCTCAATGACCCTGGGTCCATGCTCCCAGAGGGATAGAGAATGGGAAAGCTATCGGGGGAGGGGGTGGGATATGGAGATTGGGCGGTGGGAATTGTGTGGAGTTGTACCCCTCCTACCCTATGGTTTTGTTAATTAATCCTTTCTTAGGACATCTTTGATGAATCAAACCCAATTGCAAGGAAGACTAAAGCAGAAACAAACCAATGGGACTACATCAAATTGAAAAGCTTCTGCACATCCAAAGAAACTATTAAACAAACAGAGAGACCCCTCACAGAATGGGAGAAGATCTTCACATGCCAGACATCAGACAAGAAACTAATCACCAAAATATATAAAGAGCTCAGCAAACTTAGCCGCAAAAAAGCAAATGACCCCATCCAAAAATGGGCAGAGGAAATGAACAAAACATTCACCACAGAGGAGATCCAAAAGGCTAACAAACATATGAAAAACTGTTCTAGGTCACTGATTATCAGAGAAATGCAAATCAAGACAACACTAAGATGCCACCTCACTCCTGTAAGAATGGCATACATCAAAAAGGACAGCAGCAACAAATGCTGGAGAGGATGTGGGGACAGAGGAACCCTTTTACATTGCTGGTGGGAATGTAAATTGGTACAGCCTCTGTGGAGAGCAGTCTGGAAAACTCTCAGAAGGCTAGACATGGACCTTCCATATGACCCAATAATTCCTCTCCTGGGGTTATACCCCAAGGACTCCATAACACCCAACCAAAAAGAGGTGTGTACTCCTATGTTCATAGCAGCACAATTCATAATAGCTAAAACCTGGAAGCAACCCAGGTGCCCAACAACAGATGAGTGGCTGAGAAAGCTGTGGTATATATACACAATGGAATACTATGCAGCTATCAAGAACAATGAACCCACCTTCTCTGACCCATCTTGGACAGAGCTAGAAGGAATTATGTTAAGTGAATTAAGTCAGAAAGATAAAGATGAGTATGGGATGATCCCACTCATCAACAGAAGCTGACTAAGAAGATCTGAAAGGGAAACTAAAAGCAGGACCTGATCAAATTGTAAGTAGGGCACCAAAGTAAAAACCCAGTGGTGAGGGGTAGGCATGTAGCTTCCTGGGCCAGTGGGGGGTGGAAGTGGGCGGGAGGGATGGGTCACAGTCCTTTGGTGGTGGGAATGGTGTTTATGTACACTCCTAGCAAAATGTAGACATATAAATCAGTAGTTAATTAATATGAGAGGGGGAAATCAATAGTATGTCTCAAAGTTTCTCAAAAGACAAACTGAATCTTTTTAATATATAGGCTATGTATTTGATATGCGGACTCTCTCAAAAGCCTAGACCAAGTAGATTAGAAGCTTCCAATAGCACAGCTATATACAAGATACTGGGTACTGTCCAGGAAACCATAACAAAGGGACTTTTCAAAGTTAACCCAATTAACAAATAATGTGATGATAATATTAACTATCGATTGTCTTTTTGAACCCTAAGACAGCAGGAACCTCACATCTTCACTATAGAGCCCCTACTTCCCCCAGTCCTGGAACCCTTGGATAGGGCCCACTTTCCCATATGCATCTCCCAATCCAAACCAAACAACATTGCATCTGCCGATCACAAACTAACCAAAGCAACGATTGCTACCTCAACATGCTTCACCCCAGAATGTATCCAGAGACTTCACGTGTGGAATGACAACCCTTCAGCTTCATTACTCGGGTGAGACCTTTCCTTTAATAGTACACTCTAATTTCATCTCAGGTAGTTCACTTTCCAACAAAGTCCCATAACCTAGATATACACCAGTTTCTGTGAGAGAGAGCTTATGTGCACACGTATCCATAAACTACTGCAAAATATATACCTGAAAGCAGGACTACACTAGAGTTTGCAGTGAGTACCTCCCTAACACTTCCTCTCCACTATTCCAAGCTTGGGATCCATGATTGCTCAACAAATTGTTTGGCTTCATATGTTAACTCTCTTTTCAATCACCAGGTTCCAGATGCCACCAGGATGCTGGCTAGGCTTCCCTGGATTGAAGACCCCACCAATGTGTCCTGGAGCTCAGCTTCCCCAGAGTCACACCCTACTAGGGAAAGAGAGAGGCAGACTGGGGGTATGGACCGACCAGTCAACGCCCATGTTCAGCGGGGAAGCAATTACAGAAGCCAGACCTTCTACCTTCTGCATCCCTCAACGACCCTGAGTCCATGCTCCCAGAGGGATAGAGAATGGGAAAGCTATCAGGGGAGGGGGTGGGTTATGGGGATTGGGTGTTGGGAATTGTGTGGAGTTGTACCCCTCCTACCTTATGCTTTTGTTCACTAATCCTTTCTTAAATAAAAAATAAAAAAAAATAAAAAATAAAAATAAAAATAAAATAAAATAAAAAAAAAATTATAAAAAAAATAAATAAAAATAAAGATGTAAATATGTAGTATAGGTGAAAGTCTCCTGGCTTTGCTATAAAGCATTTGGTAGTACCATCACTAATTGGTAAAGTAACCCTGTACTTGCTTTCTGAACTATTCCTCTGCACTTCTTTTCATCTATTTGAAGTTCTTTACTAATTCATTATTCCCATGTCTATCACCCAAATTCAGATCTCATGAACTAGTAAGTAGGCTATATTTATATTAACATATTTAATAATGTAGATGCATTTTCTTACCTGTAGTTCTTATATTATTCTCAAGCACATTCATTAATTTTCTACTGTCTATGAAAGACATTTCAAATGAGCTGTTAAAAAGTATTCTGGGGGCTGGGTGGTGGCAGACACAGTAGAGTTCGTGTGTCTTTACTTCATATATGAAGACCCAGGCTCAAGTCCTCAGAGGGGAGACTTATTCATGGCAGAATATCTCTTTTTTCCTGTCTCTTACCCTCTATAAAAATAAAATAAAACAAAATATTAAATTAAGGAATAAAAAAGGACTCTAGTATCTAATTGCAAACATTATCTTGGATTATTTTTCTCTCACACTTGATCTTAGCCAAAAGGCTGAGAAGTGATGGATTATTTTTCTCTCCACTGGTTTATACTATATTCTTTCAAGGTCTAGTTCAAAGTTAATTTTCTATTAACATATCTGTAAGGTGTTAGAAGAAATCTTTGGAATTTTTATAATGACCCCATCATAGACATCAAGATTTTTTTTCATATTAATTATAACTGATCAGTCAATTTTTTCAATTTGGTCAATATTTTCAATTTGGTAAATATTATAACTGATTACATGATATTTTCATTATATTCATCAGTTATTTTTTTTCTTCAATATTACAGTCATTATTAACACTAATAGCAGCAACATGAATATAAAATGGGTCGTTTTAGTTTATCTTAAAGTAGATAAATCACCTCCTTTGAGTGGGAAATAATGGTGGGCTTATTTTTACACTTTGATTCTAACTAAAAAAAATTAAAGAGTAGCAGCTTGCTTGTTCTCACTGCCATAATCTCAATGAAAAACACAATCTACATGGAAAATCCTGCACAGAAACAAGCATGGAAAATAGCAGAACAAACATCAAAGGAAAGATTCCAGAATCTAAGTAGAGAGGACAGAGACTCTCACAACCAAGGTGAATGCCTGCTCCATGCTTGTTTCCACATCACCTGTCCAGGAATTTACCACTGCAATCACCTTCCCTACTTTGATTTCAACACTGATTGCTCTGACTTCCTTTTGCTGCAGCCACTTGTATAAGCTCTGCTTCTGCTACGACTAATGACTATGAGCCAACTACATTAATGATGATTGATTGCCAGGCTTAGTTGATCCCTGGACTAAAAAGTGCCAAGTTCAGCCTACCTGGTTTCAGTCTACCTGGTTCCAACTAGTTCCCATGCTGCCAGGTTCATCCAGTGCCCAGTTAGCCAACATTCAGTTCATCTCAAACCCAATTCAGCCCCACACCTAGTAAAGCATATTCTGGTTCAGACCACTGCCTTTATTGCTGCTATTTAGTTGCCTTTAGGGCTCTGTCACCTACTGTCTCAGTGTCTTCATGGAGAATCACATATTCAGATGATAATGCAACTAGCCTATAGTCTTGAACCAATATAGCAGCTTGAATAAAACTACAGATTCAACAGATCTATCTGTATAAATTTCCAGATGAGGACCTGAGATTTATGTCCTTAGAGATGCTCACTGAATGGAGAAATGTGGAGGACTATAGAAAATTGAGGCAAATAATAAGGAGATTTATGGATAAACTCAAAGTAATGGTAAGAGACATGAGTTCTACAGCCAAAAAAGAATACAGTACAGCAGAATGTCTACAAGAAGATAGATACTTAAGACAAAGAACAAAAACAAAATAGTAAAGATCAAAGACAAAAAGATAATTCTGAAGGCATCTACAGAAAAGAAAAGAATAACCTACAAAGGAAACCCCGTGAGACTGAGAGTTGATTTCTCAATAAAAACAATAAAGTCTAGGAAAGAGTGACAGGATTGTAAAAGGCAGTAGCCTTGAAGTTCCCTTTTTATGCAGAAGTTTTTAAGTTCCTTTTAGTATAAGTTGCTTGTAGTGTGAGATGGAAGATCCCTTTCCCTTTCCCCCTTGAAGAACAGGACCTAATCAGTAAGCCACTGGTTGTTTACCAAGAATCAGTAAGCCACCGGATGTTTACTAAGACCCTGCAAACAGGCAGAGCTTATCCGGGTCTTTGCACTAGGAAATTATTTTATAGGAAGGGGCAGCTGATGGTGGGGGGATGTGGTGACCCTACCTGGCTAGATTCTATTGGTTGTGTGATTTTGCAATGTTTGAAACTAGCCCGCGCTTTGCTTTGAATGGACCCCACTTTCTGGCTGGTTTGAAATGATTGGATTTTGCGTTTTCTATAGCATGTTATTGGATATAGGCTGATAAGGTGATGTGTTCCCCCTCCTTGAGTGTAGTTGGAATTCCTATAAATTGTGTGGTTTGAGCCTTGTTCAGGGTCTAGCTGGTAGACTGCTGTCAGTCACCACTCAGCCCGGATTCGAATTTGTGAATAAACATCTTTTGCTTCCTTGCAGTGGATGGTGGTTTGATTTTTGCTCGCTAACAAGGATATATTCAAAGTTCTGAATGAAAAAAAATTCCACCCAAGAATATTTTATCCTGCAATGTTATCCCTCTTGCTTGAAGGAGGCACACAGATTTTCACTTATGATATGGCTGAAAGAATTCATCACCTCCTAGCCAGACCTACAAACAATACAAGAGGAACTCATGTGAAATAAAAATACAGGATAATTTTACCCATGGGGAGAAAAAAAAAGCCATGAAGATAAGGAAAGCCAACAAAGACTATGGAACTGGACAACAGAACTCAGGTTAACAAAAAGACATGGTATTTAGTGGGGGGATACTGTTAATTTGGTAGTGATAGTAGCATGCATTCTAATCAGGTGAAAAATTATACTTCTGAAATACTTATAAGATTGGAAACCAAGGTTTCCAAAAAAGTAAAGAAAAACTACTATGCTTTTTTAAAGTATAACAAAAAATTAAATGTGATTACACTTGGATATTTTCTTTTAAATCAAAATGAATGCTAAATTTTATCAATAATTTCTTTAGAAAGATATTTCTTTTATTTACTTAATAAAAACATTGATGTTGCAAAAATGTGTTCTATTTATTTATTTAATGAATATATTTCAGTTTGTTACTAAACAATGATTTCTACAAGTTTAGCTATAATTATATCCCACTTATTCTCCAATCACATTTATTTCTCTTTTTGATATGTGCACGAAATAATGTCTACTATGTTCAAGTCATTGAAAGTCACAAAAATTTCTTTAGTTTTCAAATAAATATACTTTCTCATTTAT
This sequence comes from Erinaceus europaeus, assembly GCF_950295315.1. Taxonomy (NCBI): domain Eukaryota; kingdom Metazoa; phylum Chordata; class Mammalia; order Eulipotyphla; family Erinaceidae; genus Erinaceus; species Erinaceus europaeus. Next base: position 85,035,381 of record NC_080170.1, on the reverse strand, counting down.
CAGGTAAGAGAACAGGATTAAACACATATAAGAAATAAATAACTCCATTAGTCACAAGACTATATCCATTGATCAATCTCTGAAGTCAAACATTTGACAGGAAACAATGAGCTCTTTTCAAGATCATCTTTCAGAAATGAGGGCATCTAAGGAGATAGCCAAGGTAAAATCCAGGGGCAACAAACTCACTGGGAAAAAACAAAAAACAAAACACAGGAAACAAAAGCACTGGTTTCACTCAGGGTTGCAGGATGAATTAAGAACAATAATGTATTTCATGACATTATTAGCTGGCCTAAACATGTTAAACTCCTGATCTGAAGACAAATAACATTTTCACACACACACACAAAAAAAATGTGGCACTTATAGGCCATTCAGAAATATCGGAGTATATCTAATATACACATGTACTATTAGACTAGTTAAGATGTTCTTTGTCCTTAACTAAATTAGCATAGCCCAAGTTTAGGGTTTATAGTTTGGGTCATATTTGAAGAACTTCTCAATTGTTTTTTTAGTGACTCAAAGTTTCAGTGTTTGTCATGACCACTATCTCTCTGAGCAAACATCTTTCCACTGTCCCCATTACATACAGTCAGCCATGTAATAGCTCAACTCATCTTCCAGCAGTAGAGATAACACACAATGGGTGTGTGTTTTGCTTTTGTTTTTGCATTCTATATAAAAGAGATTCCACTCAACACTACTATCTGATAAGGAAAATAGAGACTATCTTCACATCAGATATGTCTCCCTAGTCCAAAATAATGAAAACCCATAAATTCTTAAGGAAGGAATCTTGTATTACACCTCAAGAATCCATTCCATTGGCCAGAAATTCGCACTTTAATGTTAATTTAGCTAACCTACTATATCTTGGCACAAACAAAGCATTGTTGTCTGCCTAAAAGAAATAGGCTGAGGAAACAGTATAATGGCTATGCAAAATACTTCATGCCTGAGAACCTCAGAATTCTCAGGCTTAATTCCCAGCATCACCATAAACTGGAGCTGAGCATTGCTCTTCTTTCTTTCTTTCTTTCTTTCTTTCTTTCTTTCTTTCTTTCTTTCTTTCTTTCTCTCTCTCTCTCTCTCTCTCTCTCTCTCTCTCTCTCTCTCTCTCCATTCTCTCTCTCTCTCTCTCTGTGTTATCTCTCATTATTATTATTTTTTTAATAAAAGGAATAAAGCACAAAGGTAAATGTTAGCTCAGGGAGTGAAGTCAATAACCACAAAGTAGCAGAGATATGTAGTTTCCTGATAAGCAGAGAATTATGGAGAAATCAACTTTCTGACTAAATCACCAGACACTTGCAAGTTTATCTGAAGAGTTTGGAATACAAAATAGTTTAGAAGTAGGCATAATTATGTCAGTCAATGGGGCTGCAATAGAAATGAAATCGATAATCTCCATAAAATTGATAGTTTTTGTAAAAATGATGAAAAATGTTACTAAGCAAACCAAAAAAGGAAAACAAAGCAAAACTTGGATTGGACAGGGTATACTGCACCAAATCCCAAAGCAAAAGCCTGGCGGGAGGTGGGGTGTTTAGAGGACATGAAAAGGGTCATGAAGATGGTGGAGGATGACCTAGGTGGGGCTAGAGTGTTACATGTGAAAAACTGAGAAATGATACACATATACCAACTAATGTATTTTACTGTTGACTATACACTGTTAATCACTCAGTAAAAAAAAAAAAAAGAAGAAAGAAAAAACAAAAGAAAGGTATCACAGAAAAAAATATAGATTATCTCAACAGACCAATAAAAATTTAGCTCCAGGTGACCCTAAGGCTGTGAATAAAATAGGGAAGAGAACTCAAGGAGAGGTTATTATCTTCACAGCCCTCATGTGACCATGTGTGAGCTCTCTGTACCACAAAATCTGTTCCTGTACACTATCTACCTCACGCCTTTGAAATAAACTTTGTACATCTGAAAAAAAAAATAGAAAAGGGTCATGGGTTATTGATGTGCCCATATGACAACAAACATATTGTAAACTACGTATTGGCCCCACAACAAAACCAGACGGGGCAAGATATCAATATTGACACAACAAAAATACAATCTTATGTATCATAAAGGAATATATATATATATATATATATATATATATATATATATATATATATGTTAAACTCTCTTTAACCCTGGAATTATGGATTAAGTATAAGCATATGATTTTACTATGCGTGTGGTTAGTTTTTTGTTTGTTTTTCATTTTGCACAGAGACAGAGACACAGGTGAAAAAAAACAACAACGAAAGAGTCTACAGCACTGAAATGTGCTTTAATGTGGTGTGAACAAGTCTTGAACCTGGGTCACGGACATGACAAATAAGCACACTAAGTGAGCTATTCAAATAGCCCTTTGTTTACTTTTTGTGTATGCTGGGAGGGGACATAAATGGAAAAGATATTTCCATATTAAAAAAAAAAAAACACCATTTCTGCTATTCATGGATACCTAAATTATCTTCAATACAGGTGGTGAGTGCTCTGATATAAACGGAAAAGATCCTATGGGAACCTAGTAGAGGGAAGGAGAGAGTGAGGATGGTAAAGTTAGGGTGATAACACTGCAGATGGATACAGAAAATTAGAACAGAAAGGAAGAGTATTTGGTGCCAAGGGGATAATTTAAGGGACATTTTTTGCTTAAATTACTTTTATCCCCTTTTCAGATTATTAATTTTTTTTAATTTCACATATCCATCCAGGGTTTGATACTCACTAGCTCTTTCAGGTTTCATAATCTCAAAGTTCCTTGGTTTCCTGTATGTTGATTAATACTGACGGGATCTTCATAATACAGTAGTTGTGAGGATTGAATGAAGAATTGTAGTTAAGGAAGGTCTATAATAGAAAACTTGCAATTTGAGATTTTTGCATATAACTATTAGGAATATGTACTGAATTGCTATAGAATATAAGACTACCTGTTTCTATTTTAGATATGGGCAGTCGAGATGGAAAAGAGTCTTACTTGCTAAGGACATCTCAAAGTCATATCCAGTCATTTAATTATCCTCAGTGGCCTATCACATGCTTTGAATCCTATAATATGGTAGACTGAGTCACTATTTTTGTCCTCAAAGAAGACATTCAAATAACCAGCCACTTTAAAAGAAACTGCTGAAAAAGAACGAACTAATAATAACTATAAAGTATAAAACCTCAAGGAGAGACTCAAACTGATATATTCTGATAAACATGAAAATGTATAGTCACACAGTTGAGAACACTGGGAGCAAAATCAAGAACACCAAAAGAACCTAGTAGGATATGTTTTGCCTGACTTATTGTTCTTCCTGACTTCAGTCCATTATGAAACAGTTAGCAGATTAGATACTATATTACAAGGGATAATTTTAAAATTCATCGTATCAGCAATACAGAACCAATACTAAGGTTTACAGGTGAGATGAACAGTGAGATTTGTACTCTTTTATCATAGGAAAATGCTTTCCTCCAGCTACCCAAAGAGGTTTTAAAATAAAACATTTGATGAATAAGACAACCATGGGGGTGGGGGGTACAGATTAAAACCAATCATGCACTTGGAAGTCATTAAAATTAGTTTTACTAGAACAAGCATTTTTCTGAGTTACATGAATTGATAGTTTATTTAGATAGAGAGGGGAGAGGGAGTTGAGAAGGGGGTTGTACAGGATGTTTATAAAATGCAGCTAAATATAACCCATACTTATCATGTGAGAATCCATGACATATAGTTAAGAATAATTGAAAGCTGAATAGCCCATTGAAAAATAACGCAGATGCCCATTTTCTCTTGGGAAGTAAAAGGAAGTAAAAAGAAAATTATTTATTGCTACATCAGTGTTTTATAAAGAGGACCCTAGGGGAAATATGGTAAAATGGTTCTTTTTCACCCATTCAAACTTTTCAGTTTATTTTCCCATAGTAAGAAAAATTAAATCTTCAAAGATCTATTTATTTGTTTTATGAAAGAAACATGGAGACAGAGACATCAGAGGAAGGCTTAGTTAGCTCTGGTATATGCAGTGCCAGATTCTACAAACCCAAGTCTTATGTTCCACCATTGAGATATCTTAATGGTCTGAAAAAAATATTTTTATTCATCTTAAAAGTTTGCTTCAGATGGTATCGCAGTCTACAACACCAGAAATGTTTTATAAGTATAATTTACATCTTTGCAAAAGATGATACCACCATAAACCCAACACAGAAGTACCATTGGTTCCCCCAAAGTCCATTGGTTCTTCTCTAAACTCTCAACTCAGTTCTTCCTCCCTCTGACATTTTGGCAATCACATCTGTAGTCCAAGTCCAAAAGTTTGTTTTCATTTGACTTTGTTGACTTTACATTGATTTATTAATTTTATTACCTCATATGGGTGACACCATTTTATATTTCATACACACACACACACACACATATATATATATATATCTTTAGTATTTCTTATAGAACCATATCAGTTATAACACATCACATTAACTATTAAACTAAAAATTCCTAGTCATTTCTTAAAACCTTAGTAATAAACATGGTGACAGAGACGTGTGATGTTATCTCCATAGACCAGCTCAATTTAATTCCATTTGTGAGTTCAACTAAGAAAAAAAAATGGATGTGTGTTTTCCAGCCTTTTTGCTGATGGCAACATGAACACCTGCCACCACAAGGTCACTGGAAGTGTCTGAACAGTATTGGCATTCCGTGGAGGAAGGCATGAGGGACTGCATAACAGGGAACATGTCTGTTCTAACAGCTTCCTATGTGTTATTCAGGTGACATCAGTACAAACCATGTGGCAATCGAACAAACAGAAACTATTACAATCTATTCAGTTGAATGAGTGACTAGTAAGTGCTATATTTGTGATCCAAGACATACCTGTGCAATCAGGTAGCATAATTAATGACTCTACCTTCTTTCTTTCCTACAAACTAGGTTTCTTTATATATTTTTTTTCTTGCATTTATTTTATAGGACAGAAAGTAATTGAGAGGGGAGAAAGAGAGAAGGAGAAAGAGTGACACCTGCAGCACTGCCTCACCGATTGTGAAGCTTTGAGCCTGCAAATGGAGACCTAGACTTGAACCTGGATCCTTGGGCATAGTAACATGTGTGCTCAACAGGGTGTGGTCAAAGCCACTTAAACCAGGCCTCTTAATTTCTGTTTAATCCAAATACATCCTCCAATTTTATAGAAAGAACTGTCACATGAATATAAATTTCTTTTGATCCATTGTCTAAAATATCAATGGCTGGTTGTCCCTAAATTGTCCCCTTTGGCTCAATAATTACTGAGAAGAAGAGGTTACATAGAAACTCTAAAAGGATATAGATGTATTAAATTAAATTAAATTATCCCTAAAATTCTTTGTAGTTTTAGCATTTTGTGACTTTTGAGTACCTTTTTAAGCATTCATGAAGTTTATAGAAAAGTATTAGATGTGAAATGCTAAACCTTTTGAGAAAAGTTAGAGATTTCTTGCATTTTAGGTCATACATATTTCTTCTAACTACATCTTTTTATTTAGTTTCTACAAGTTTTTTATTTGTTTGTTTTTTAGTAGTCCCTCTTCTAGGCATTTTATTCTTTTAGAAACAGAGGTCAGATCCTACAGCTTATAGTGTCACAACTTTCCCAACTAGCTGAGGGGTGTAGTGAATGCCAATTACTATCCTTACAAATAGAAACCAATTATTTTTTCCTTAAAATAATGTGAGCTCTGTATTAAAAGGAAGAGTCCAGGTAGGTAATAAAAGTAGGTTGAAGATTGAGCAGAAAGTGAAAAAACAAGGGCACTAGGGTCACTAAGGTCAGAATTCATTGAGAAAAATGGTCACAAAAAATGTTAAAATCAAATAAATTTTAGAGATACGGTATCAGAAGTCTATCCTTGACTATGACACAGGCCTTGAAAAAAGAATGAACTTCCATCCCAGATGTTGACTCCAGAATTCATATTTATCAATTAATAGCATTTTAATTTTACATATATTCTGAAAATAGCATAAAATGGAAAATATTTATAAAATGCAATAGAAACTTCTGAAAAATTTAGAGATTAATCATTGTTCTACCATTTTAAAGATAGAGCTATATTCTACAACAATTACCTTTTAAAAGTTTTAAAATTTCATATAAAGGATTGGGAGTGACCATACCTAACTCAATAAATTATGAATTATTGAAGCTGTAAGTACATTATATTGTAATAGGTAAGCACTTAAATGGTATACTTGCCTTTGTTCCCTGAGTAAGGAGGTCTAAAGTGGTCTCATCTACTCTTAGTTAAAATATTTCCTATAGCACTCTTTCTTCTCATTATTGTTATTTTTTTCATCACCAGGGTTCCACAATTCTAGGCTGACCTTTTTTAGATAGAGAAAGACAGACTTAAATACACACACACACACACACATACACACACAATCAGATGCATTTATTGTCTTATGATTATAGACACACAAGCACATAGACAAAGTGGAGAAGGACAGAGGAGGGGTGGATGGAGAGGGAGAGGGAGAGAGAGAAGAAGAAGGAAGAAGAGGAGGATGAAGAAAAGGAAGAGTAAGAGGATGAGAGGGCAGAGAGAGAGCATAGTAACAAAGCTTCATCTAGTGTAACACACCATTTTCTTATCTGTCTAAGAATGAAGGAGCCCTTGAATTGGTCCTATGCTCCATAGTAAGGATTCCTAAAAAGAACTAAATTTATGTGCGGTAAGTTGTATAGTGTTGTGAATCCATATCATATGCCATTTTTCATTGAGTTGCAATAAGAAAGTAATCCTGTCTCCTCCTATTTCTTCTTTTTACTCTGAACAAGTGAGGGTGTGTAAATATGATGTATTAGAGAACACCTAGTAGGACTGACTTTATTTTCCTCAGTAGAAACATCCAAATTCCTAAAATTACTCCTAGAAAGAAATATTTAAAATCCTATAGATAAATTAGTATCTGAGTCAAGTTAATGCAGAAGTATAGAGGAAATTCTTAATATCACTGGAGCCAATTAAGATCTCTCCCGAAGATGTACAGTCCATTGTCTTCAGATGCTGTAGTATAAGCCACTGATTAATCAAAGGGGAAAGGCCATTTATTTTTTTTTCCTGTATTAATGCAAATGTCATGAAGATCCGCATGTCACATTTATATTTGTCACAGAAAGGGGCATTAATAACATATTTAAAAGTCATGATGTCACTGCCATTAATCAAGCCCTGTGATGCCAGGCATCAGCATCATATATTAATCATTTGTAGCTGTTGACACACGTACATGGAAAGGCTAAGTTTAGATCCATAAAGCATGATATACATTTTCAAAGTAGAATGACTGAAGATGTCTTTCCATTTTGCTCTGCTTTGAATACTCGATAGCTATTGTGTCCTAAGGAAAGGTATTTCAAGTTGATACTTAAACATCTATTCTGAAGCAGAATACAACTTTAGAGATCTTAAAAAAAAAAAAAAAGCCACTGATGAATATTGTACTTCTACCTTAAAAAATCTAACTGGAGATATTATTCCTGAGATAGTACTTCAGGAATGAGTAGTATGGGTGTTGAGTCAACTCACTGGGTGTTGAGTCTTGTTACCAAGGAATAGCCATCTGAAGTAAGCAAATGGTCTTGACCCCCAACAGATTTCTTTCCAATAGGTTCTACTTAATTTCTAATCTGACTTTTGAAAACAATTTTATTTATTTATTCCTTTTGTTGCCCTTGTTGTTTTGTTGTAGTTATTATTGATGTCATTGTTGTTGGATAGGACAGAGAGAAATGGAGAGAGGAGGGGAAGACAGAGAGGGGGAGAGAAAGACAGACACCTGCAGACCTGCTTCACCGCCTGTGAAGTGACTCCTCTGCAGGTGGGGAGCCAGGGGCTCGAACCGAGATCCTTCCGCTGGTCCTTGTGCTTAGCGCCACTAACCCGCTGCACTACCACCCGACTCCCTTTTTTTTTTTTTTTTTTTTAACAAGAGCACAGTTCAACTCTGACTCATGGTGGTGTAGGGAACTAAACCTGGGACTTCCAAGCCTCAGTAAGGAAGGTCTCTTTGCATAACTAACCATTAAGCTACTTGACCCCTGCAACATGGGTGGGAGAGATAGTATAATGGTTATGCAAAAAGACTTTCATGCCTGAGGCACCAAAGGGCCCACCCAGAATCAGTTTCTTGAAACACCATTAGTCAGTCAGTCACTGCTCTAGTTCTTCTTCTACTAGCGTTTGCCCTTCTTCTGTAGCCAGTCAACAGCATCAGGTTGAGCCTGAAGTAAAGTTTCGAGACCTACTTTGAATCTGGAGAGGTGGCAGTCGTTGACTATGTGGGTCATAGTCTGTCTGTAGCCGCAGGGGCAGTTCGGGTCGTCTCTGGCTCCCCAGCGATGGAACATAGCAGCGCACTGGCCATGGCCTGTTCGATAGCGATTGAGGAGGGCCCAATCATAACGTGCTAGGTCAAAGCCAGGTTGACGCTTGCAGGGGTCTGTGATGAGGTGTTTGTTCTTTACCTCAGCTGACTGCCAGCTCTGTTTCCAAGAGACTGGAACAGAGAAGTTCAGTATAGGCATAGGGGACCAGATTGGGTGACGAGTCGTCAAGCATTGAACAGGGTGGGCGAAGATATCCGCGTATATTGGCAGGTCCGGTTGAGCGTAGACGTGGGAAATGAACTTAGATGATGCCGCATCCCGACGAATATCTGGCGGGGTGATGTTGCTAAGAACTGGCAGCCATGGAACCGGGATGGAATGGATGGTTCCAGAAATTATCCTCATGGAGGAATATAATTTGGAATCGACCAAGTGGGCATGGGGGCTACGGAACCATACTGGCGCACAGTATTCTGCAGTGGAATAGCATAATGCCAGAGATGATGATCGTAGTGTGGAAGCGCTCGCGCCCCATGAGGAGCTGGTCAGTCTTGCAAAGAAGTTATTCCTCGCACACACCTTTGCTGCAGTTTTTATGAGATGTTTGTGAAATGACAAAGTGCGATCGAAAGTAACGCCAAGATAGACTGGCTGTGCTTCATGCCGGATTCTCGTATCGCCAAGCTGCACATTAAGCTCACGCAAGGCCGAGGCATCGTATAGATGGAAAACATATGATACCGTTTTTTGCAGTGCTAGGGATTATTCGCCATTTTTTACAGTAGTCAGATATCAGAGACATGTCTTTCGTGAGTGTTTCCTCCAGGATGTCGAACTTTGATGCCTGAGTTGTACAGCAGATGTCATTGGCGTAGATGAACTTCCTTGAAGAAGTTTCTGGGAGGTCATTGATGTAAATATTAAATAGCGTAGGTGCATTGAGGTGCATTGGATCCACCTTCCCGTGGTGCATCTCGTGAGTACCCATTCATTGGGGAAACTGATGATCCTTCCTAGCCGACTGAATCCACATGGATCCCAGTCACTTTCAAAGCCAGCAACAAGCAGCTCCTGACAGCTTTCAAGCTATTGGTCCTGCTCTTTGAGTCCTCCAACTTAATGTTGAGGGGCTGTCCTTTGCCAAACGCGTTCTTATTGGTCAATTGGCGATACAGCATCAGGCAGATGTAATCTGCCTGTAAGAAACACATATAGCAGTCGATGAAGCTGCTTGATTCACCATCAGTGGATTTGATTTAATATGCTATAATCTCCATCCTAAACACGGCCGAGCCATCTACGCCAAATCGTGTCTTGCGGACATTTACCATACGGCCTCTTCGACCTTCTACGACTCCATTACTATTGGAACTGCTCTAGTATTAACAAACAATACAATTAAGACATTAAAAAAAAAAAAGTGATAATGACAGACAATTGTCTGGAAAGAGGTAAACAAAAGGGGATGTTATGGGGAAAATAAGTGAATGTTGACACACTGATAAAGTAGATGGCAGAAGGGGAAGAGAGATGAAGAGAGACAGAGAGATGGCTAGTAGTGAAGGTAAGAATGCTCTGGAGAGGCATCATAGTTATTTAAAAAAACAACAACAAAAAACATGCTTCAGTCTCTTAAAATCTCAGGTCTAATCCCCAACACCACCACAAGCCAGAACTAAGCAGAGGAGGTAAGAATGAGAAATCTGAAGAAAACTAAGTGGAACCATTGGAACTATAGACAGTAACTACTCTATCAGTGAGGGATAGATACTCTGCTGAATTGCTATCTTTTTAAACATTTTTTAATATTTATTTATGTATTCTCTTTTGTTGCCCTTGTTTGTTGTAGTTCTTATTGATGTTATTGATGTCATCGTTGTTGGATAGGACAGAGAGAAATGGAGAGAGGAGGGGAAGACAGAGAGGGGGAGAGAGAGAGAGACACCTGCAGACCTGCTTCACCGCCTGTGAAGTGACCCCCCTGCAGGTGGGGAGCCAGGCGCTCAAACTGGGATCCTTGAGCAGGTTTTGATGCTTTGTACCACGTGAGCTTAACCCACTGTGCTAACTCTCCACTCCCTTACTTACTTTCTTTTTAAGAATTGCCCCACTTCCATTTTTTTTTCTTTTCATTGATTCAATCTAGTCAGATGTTGGTCTGTATTTAACATTGGATTGTATGCTTTTTTTTTCTAAAATTTTTATTTATAAAATGGAAATATTGACAAGACTATAGGATTAGGGGGGTACAATTCCCACCCCCAGAGCTACTTCTACAGATGTTTACAGATCTAAGCCTAAATAAACTAAATCACTTTTGATTTCATCAAACTGTTAAGACTACAGAAATGCTTTATGTGGATTTTTTTTTTTTGCAGTGTGTTTCCTTAAAAAGTATATGCAACTTTAGTTTACACATTCACTAAAAGGATACTTTTATTCGGTCTACAGTTAGAATTAGGAGGGGCCAGGAGATGGTGGAACTGGTTAAATACACACATTACAATGTATAAGGACCAGGACTCAAACCTCTGGCCCCCAACTGCAGGAGGAAAGCTTCCTGAGTAGTGAAGCAGGGCCATAGGTCTTTCCTTCTACCTTTCCCTCCTCCCTTCTCAATTATGCTCTGTCTCTATCAAGTAAGTAAATAAACATGCATATATACATAAATAAATAATTTTTAAAATAGTGATTTTATTTTAAAAAAGGGAGGGGGGGACACTTCCCAGATACCCACCCTACTAGGGAAAGAGAGAGGCAGACTGGGAGTATGGATCGACCAGTCAATGCCCATGTTCAGTGGGGAAGCAATTACAGAAGCTAGACCTTCCACCTTCTGCAACCCACAATGACCCTGGGTCCATACTTCCAGAGGGATAGAGAATGGGAAAGCTATCAGGGGAGGGGAGGGGATATGGAGATCGGGTGGTGGGAATTGTGTGGAGTTGTAAGCCTCCTCCTTTTGTTAATGTCTCCTTTCTTAAATAAAAAAAAGGGGGGGATAGAGAATTTACATTTGAGGGTTCATTTTGAGAGGCCTTTTTATGTATAGCAGTTGTAATGTTATCAAAGGAGTAGTGTTTTCCAGAAACAGTTTATATTGAAAAACAGCTATTAATTATTAAGTACCTTGAATGTGAAATTTTATTCAATACCAAGTAGGTAGATACTTAGAAACAAAGAACAGGATGTGTCTTTTTCAATAGGTTTTACAAATTCAGAATAAAGTCCCCAGAAAGATATTGGGGTCACTCTTAGTAGATATCATCCTCGCCTACCTCATAGTCCACATTCCTCAATTATCCAAAGCTAACCTTGTCATACAAAATAAGGACTACAAAAGCTGAATAAGGGCAAGTGGCTGGCATACTTTACTTCTTCTAGCGTTTGCCCTTCTTCCGTAGCCAGTCAACAGCGTCAGGTTGAGCCTGATGTAAAGTTTCGAGACCTCCTTTGAATCTGGAGAGGTGGCAGTCGTTGACTATGTGGGTCATAGTCTGTCTGTAGCCTCAGGGGCATACTTTACTGATGACTCTTAAGTCACGACCAAGCCACCCTATTCCCTGGGGCCCTGGTCAGGGAGTCCTGAGATTTCCACACAGACATGGTGGGACTAGACCTCTAGTGGCTCCGCTTCCCCACTGTCACTAGTCATCTCCATCAGGAACAACATAATGGGCCCCTTTGTGGGCCCCTGTAGAACCTTGCCTTCAGTGTAGATAAACAAGGGTAGGTAATGTTCCATTCTCAGAAGGGAGGCTGAACAACATACTCTACCTATCACCTGAGGATGATGGTTCCTGAAATTAGTGCAGCCTAACCGTGACCACAGAATGCCAGGTCAGACCTACAGAGATGCAGAGGTTACATAGGCTCCTGTGCTGACTATGGGCCTCAAATCAAATCGATGGGATTTGCAGTTAGCAATATATATATACTTTTCCCATATATGGGAGCTACTCTCTTCCCTGGTCCAGCTTTCTAGCCTTTTTTTCCACCTATGACAGATACCATCTCTCCAGATAATAACGTAGGTCACCTGCATGTTAGATGTGAAGCTCAGACAAAAATTAGTAAAGTCATAGGCCCCTTGGAATATACTTAAAAGATGTTCATGTATGAGGCTTAGAGTCCCCAGGTTCAATCCCTAGCACCAAGATAAACCAGAGATGAGAAGTGCTGAAAGAAAAACAACAACAAAAAAAAAAAAAAAAGAGGAAAGGGAAAAAGGAAGAAAGAAAGAAGGGAAGAAAGAAAGAAAGAAAGAAAGAAAGAAAGAAAGAAAGAAAGAAAGAAAGAAAGAAAGAAAGCTTGCACAGTGTACTTGCCTTACTATTATTACCTTACTGGAAAACTGTAGGAGCCTTTAGTGCCATGGCATCTCCCCACCAACTCCTCTCTTTCTAATGAAAATATTGGCCTGCAATAATGAAGTCATGATAACGGCATAAAAATAATATATAAACAAATAAAATTCTGGAAGAAATTATGTGAACTATATAGCTATATTAAATAAGCAAATTATTAAATGTTTGTATTTACACATGGATACATGTTAACTGATTTAAACATATACCTAAACACTAAAAAAGTCAGACTCTACTTATTTCATGAGATACTGCAAACAAAAGACACAGCAAAAGCCCTTCACAGTGACTTTCATAACATCACACAAGATCACATTTTGTCAGTGGAATTAGGTGCTATAACCAGGCCTCAAAGAGAAGACAACAGTATTAAGCTTTTATGACTGACTTGGAACTATTCTACCACTTCCTTTAAGAGGGAGAAAAGGACAGTATTAGGAAATGAAGAGATGAAACAGTTTTATAATAGCATCTGGGAGCGACCAGAGGAACAGTTCAATGTTGTATTTCAGCTGTGGATAGAGACGGGATAAAACAAATAAAATGAACTTTCCATTTATGACTGCTGACAGAGAATTAGACCAGAGGCATAAAAGAAAACGAAAAAAGCAGCTAATAAATGGTAGAATTCAAAAGCTTTTTGTGTAGAGCCTATCCTAAATTATTAGAAAAAAAAAGATACCAGATATAAACACACTATCTCGTAGTGCACTATTTGAAGTAATTTAAGAAAACTTTAGCCTTCCAGGGCTGGTTATGAAAACATAGCAATCACTCTGACCAGACAAAATAACTGTGTCTCTATATATACCCAGTACCTGTTTAAAGTTGAACACAAAGCAAACATTCTAACATTCCCACTTCTTCCTCACTGATTTCTGTTAAACTATGTGATATGAAGAACCTCTTGAAAAATAATTGAGGTCCATATTAAGAGAAAAATTAAACTTGTGAATTTTAGAGTGTCTCAAATCCAATCTTTACTGATATATTTGTTTATCTAGACTTGGTTCTTCTCAGTTTCTTCTGATAATCAAACTTCAAACCTCTAACAATTACAAATTATTGGATTGAGTCTTGCTTCCAGCTATGCTAAAGTAGCTTGCAACAACAGGCTCACTGTGAAAAACTATAAAAATGGACTAAGATGCCAATGTATATGCGTGGATTAGAATTAACTATAGTACACATAATATAATGATCCAAGATGTCAAGAAGCAAAACACAGAGGTGAAATTCAATTTTCTTTATTGCTTTTCCTGTTAAAGAACTTGTCTACTTGCAAACTGTAGGAATCAGAGCAAAAGCAGGAAGTAGGAACTCAAAACTTTTGAGAGGTCCATAAGGTTGGTGAGAGGGAAAACGAAGTTGAAGTTCAAGATCTGTAAAGCAATCAAAAGCATCAGGAGGCCTGGACTGCAAAAGGAACCAACTACATATATATGACTTATTGTTTGCATGCTACCCCTTTCACTGAAACTTTTGAAGAATCCTTAACTAAAACAGACAACAGACCCAGAAGCAAAACAAAACAGCAACTAAAAGGCTCTAGAAATAAAACTTTCAACAGTATCAAGATAAAGAGGATAAATAAAATGGAAGTTCCCCAAGTGAGAATTAGTGGTCAACAATCAAGGTTTTTTATTGGAAAGTCAAAGTGCACTAACTAGGAAGGAGGAAGGCAAGCCTTCTCAAAGATAGGCTCTCATAAATTTGAAATTAATCCCCAAACAATCTCTATACTTTATTAGATCAAGATCATCAGTCTCTAATCCACATATTTGTAAAAGTAATATTATCTTCTAAAGAGTAAGGATTTTATTTTGAGTGATAAAACAGTCTTAGATGTTAATTCACAGGCATTCACAATCTAACTCTACCCAATAAAATCTTTTTAAATACTTAATGAGAAAAGCAGACTGTGCCAAGTATCACGTTGCCTTATAAGGTGCCAGGGATCATACTCAAAACCTTGTGCTTACACTCTATCTTTGCCCCACCTCAAGAGCTGCAAACTAATATATATATGCTTTTCTTCCTTTTATTTAAAATTCTGAACTCTCAATACAATAAGATTCCAAAACTTTCACTTGCCTTTTTTAGCTTTGTTAGTAATCTATTAGAGATACTTCCTCAATTTTTTTTTAATTTAACTAGTGATTTAATGATGATTGACAAGATTGTAGAATAAGAAGGGAATAATTCCATACAATTCAATTCCCACCACCAGAGTTTCATACCTCCCACCCCCCTAGAAGTTTCCTTATTCTTTATTCCTCTGGGAGTATGGACCAAGAATCTTTATGGGGATCAGACAGTGCAAGGTCAGGCTTCTGTAACTGCTTCTCCAGTGGACATGGGCGTTGACAGGTTGATCCCTACTCCCAGCCTATTCCTACCTTTCCATATTGGGATAGGGCTCTGGGGGATGTGGGGTTCCAGGACACACTGGTGCAGCCCTATCATTGAGATTTGACCATTCCAGGTCAAATTTTCAGATAGAAAGACAGAGAGTAAGGCACTCCAGGACTAAATCTTCCTTCAGTAAGATAGAGGCCTTGAGTACACTATGCAAGTGATTTATCCTATCTTGATGACCTCACACCTTAATATTTATATTCTACCACTGATTTTTCTTGAATCTCACATGAGCAACAAGGCACTGAGTTACAGAAAATACAACAAATGTTTGAAAGGACAAAATGACAAAACTATGATAAGTAAATGGTTCTAATTTGTGGACTTTGTATTGATTGTTTAATATTGCATACATTGTAGAAGATGCTTATATATATCTAAAACACAGGAAAGTTATAGAAATCATTTATGCTTGACTATCAATGTTCTTTTGTGAGATTAAAATATAGTATTTCATTACACAAAGATTATTCAGCCATTGTGTCAAGAGCTTAAAATCATTATAACAATATCATAAATAAAAATAATCTGTAAAAATACATGGCAGACAAGTACTTCCATAGAAACATTATAAGAAAAACGTATTTCCTCTCTTCATGCAAAAATTTAAGTGGACAAGGATGGGACTTAATGGATAGAGTACATGCTTTGCCCGAAAGTAGTACAAGACTTTCATTACTGAGGCCCCAGAGGTAACAGGTTCAATCCCTGTGACTGACATATGCCAGAGCTGAGCAGTCTCTCTATCTCTCTGTCTCCCTCATGAAAATAAATATGATTTCTTAAAAAGGTTAAATATATTTTTAAAAAAGACTTTAAAGCTGAAAAAGTTAAAGTTAAATTCAACAAAATATTTTTAAAAAATAAATAGAATTTGAATTATTATAATGGAAAATCATTAGTTCTAAAAGTTTTAATATCACTACACTGTTATATTACTATTAGATATTTCTATAAACTGATAATTTGCATTTATATTTCAATGCATTAATGGTTGCACTGTTATAAAGTTAAATGCTAATAGCTTTTTAATTTGAACTTTATCATTAAATTAAAAATTTATTCAGCAAGTCTTAATCCTGTAGTAAAAAAAGAGTAAACTTTATATAAATCTTATATAAAGACATTTATATAAATATAAACTGCATCTGTATTATTACAATTGTATGGGTGGATGATTAGGCAGCAAAATGCCTAACTTTTCTAATCAGAAAATAATTTTAAAAAGTTAATAAACACTAAACTATGTTCAAGAGGAAAATTACATTTTCTCTGGAGGAATATATAACTTATATCACATTATACAGGACATCCTGAATGCACATATATGGAACTTAATCAAAATTACTACTGATGTCAAAAGATAGGGAAAGGGAAAAAAGAGAACAAGAAAGACAAATAAAAGAAATTAAAAGAAGACATCCAGATGAAATAGGAACTGAGCTATGCTGTACCTGGTTGAGTGCAAATGTTACCATGCTCAAGGACCCCGGTTCAAGATTCTGCTCCCCATTTACAGGTGGAAGCTTTATGAGTCTCTCTCTCTACCTCTCCCACCCTACTTTTATTTATGTCTGCCTCTATACAATAAATGCATATATAAATAAAATATTAAAATATCTTTCAAAGAAACAAACAGAAGAAAAAATGCTGCTATCCTAAATGGATTAACAATACTCTGATTATCAAATTTGCAAAAAAAAAAAAAAAGGCAATGTGAGGGATATCACCTATAAATTATAATTGATATCAAACTATTAAATGAGAATTACTCAAAAAAATATTCAACAATTAAAATTACAAACTGACTATATAATTTAAGAACAAATTAGATGTAATAGAATGATGTTCTAACAGGAATAAATGAGAGAGAATAAAAACAATATTTGAAGAAACACAGGCAAAAAATGTTCTAGAGAAAATGAAAACCATCAAGCCACTGATTCAAGAAGCTACAAAAACCCGAAGCCAAAGTACAGTAAACATAATGAAAACAACATAGGCTAGAACATAGCAACACTACTGAAAACAAAAAAGGGAGAGAGTTTTGAAGAAATCAGAAGAGGAAAATCATATTGCATTCAAATGAATAACTGCAAGAAAGCCAGCTGGAGTTTTAACTGGAATGATGGAAGATAAAATATAAATGCTATGTTTAAGTACTGAAGAAAAAGTAACAGCTCTTCCTTTTGGAATTCAATGTGCACAAGTCAAAGGAAATAACTACCTAGCCATAAAAGCACAATTTTAATAATGAATAACTATAAACAAGTATAGAATGTTAGAGTACCTTTCCTAGCAGCTTTTATGCAGACAAGTCATGGGCAACTGAATCATTAGAGATTTAATAGCAGTTTACAAGATTACTGGAATGTTTGTTTATTTATTTATTTATTTACTTACTTATTTGGTGGGGAGAGAGGAAGACGAGCATCATTCTCCCCATGTGATACCAGGGATCAAACTCCAGGCATCAATTAAAGTTTTTTTTTTCTTTTAAATTCCAATCTACTTTACTGAGGAAGTGTTAATTACAGGATTCGTGTTGCATAAAGGTACATTTTCATACTAATTCAAGTTGTCTATGACATAGCTTATACAAAAGTAAAGAAAATGTCTATGCCACACTCACCCTTTTCCTAGTGCATTGATTCAAGTCCATTTATATTGGATTATGCTATAAATTGCTGTTAAGCTAATTGTATGTGTACCACAGTCTCTCTAGTACCTTGGTTATTTTATTAACTTAGTAGTGTCATTTAATAAATCTATATGTATTTTAATTATTTTTAAAATATAACAAGTTTCATAAGTAGCAGTGATAGACTAATGACATTTATAGAAGGCACAAATATTTTTTCTCATAAAAAAAGGAAAAAAACTGTTTTTAGTGGGCCAAGAGGGGGCAGATTTGGTTGAGTACACACATTACAATACACAAGGACTCAAGTTCAAGCCCCTGGTCCCAACCTGCAGAGGGCAACCTTCATAAGTGGTGAAGCAGGGCTGCAGGTGTCTCTCTGTCTCTTTTTTCTCTATCTCTGCCCTCACCTCTCAATTTTTCTCTGTCTCTGATAATGAATAAATAAATAAATAAGTCTGTTTTTTTATTATACTTTAGATATGTTTAGCTATGATCTAGATTAATGCATGAATCTACTATTTCTCCACTGTGTTGGTTTCATCTAATATTTACTTCTTAGTCTTCTGAATGGATATTTGACATTACATCCCGTAGCATTGAATCAGAATATGTAGATAAATTGTAAGTGCATTGATATAGCACAAAGTACCATTCACAATCTAAGTTTATTTTTAATATTTATTTATTATTTCCTTTTGTTGCACTTGTTTTTTATTGGTGTAGTTATTATTGTTGAGAAATGGAGAGAGGAGGGGAAGACAAAGAGGGAGAGAGAAAGACACCTGCACACTTGCTTCACTGCCTGTGAAGTGACCCCCCCCCCTGCAAGTGGGGAGCTGGGGGCTGGAACCAGGATCTTTACTCTTCCTTGCACTCTGAGCCATGTACACTTAATCTGCTGAGCTACCACTGGACTCCCACAGCATAATCTAAGTTTTAAGTAACTATTTACTTACCTATAGTTCAAGAGTTGTGTTTACCTTAGAAACTTCTTTCCCTCATCCATACTATCATTCAATCCAGAAATGTTTCTCTTTTTTCTCAGACTACATTAGATTCATACAGGAAAAAAAAAAAAATCAGTTTAGGTACTGCGCTCAGGTGTTAGTTTAGAAGCATTACACTGGGTTTAGCATTTGTTCATTTTTTTTCTGTTTATACCCACTATGTTGAATGTCTGTTTATATTTCTGTTCTCTCTCTACTAGAATACAAATTTTAGTTCAAGGCCACAGAATAGTATCTCAGTACTTATCAGTTAGTTATTTCTGAATATATTTATAACTTTAGGAAAATGTAAGGTCTTAAATGCAGACTCTTCAGCCAACTTAATTAAAAATAGTGGTAAATTGAAACTAGCAACATTTATTTATGATATAAATATTAAATAATTCATATATATAATATCATATCAGATACAGTTTTCTCTAAGTGAATTCTGTAAGACTTCAGATATGCTGGTAACTATTAAACTACAAAAATAAAAAAACAAAACAAACAAAAACTTTATCTGTTGCACAGTTAATTCATTGCTATAAATTCATCTTGCAGGTAAATGCTCTCATTTATTTGGTAGCAAAATAATTGTACTGTATTTATTTACTTAAATACCTGTAGATTTTACTTTTTAAGTCATTTTTTTTCTTATTTTTATATTTATTTATTTTTCTCTTTTTGTAGCCCTTGTTTTTTTAATTATTTAATTGCTGTTGTAGTTATTATTGTTGTTATTGATATTGTCGTTAGGACAGACGGAAATGGAGGGAGGAGGGGAAGACAGAGAGGGGGAGAGGAAGACACCTGCAGACCTGCTTCACTGCCTGTGAAGCGACTCCCCTGCAGTTGGGGAGCCAGGGGATTGAGTCAGAATCCTAATGGTCCTTGCACTTTGCGCCACATGTACTTAACCCCCTTTGCTACCACCGGACTCACTAAATCTATTTTTCTAACTCACTTCAGTACGTTATCCAAGATTCCTATTCCCACAGGACATTTACAATGGGCTTTAGTTTTATACCAAGTAACTGGATTTTACGTCGGCCTTTTCTTTTCTTTTTAATTTTTCTTCTCTTCTTTTACAAACCTGAATTACCTTATGACTCACAATTCTGTCACTGTTCTGTACTGTGTGAGAAAGAACTGCCTCTCACACACAATAACACACTTTTGTCATTTTCTCTTTGGGCAGCAGATTCAGATTGCATTCACCTGGCAGCAATACTGGATCTTGACTTGAACTTCAATGGATAATCTATGAAAAACAGAAGGGTCCTGTTTTCCTGGATAAATGTAGTTTTTCTTTGTTAAAGTCAACTTCCAAAGATTCACAAGGCATTGTATAAAAGTAGAAAAAACAATAAAATTGTTTCTTAACTGCAAATTCTTTAGTTTTTTCTTTTTGTTTTTTAACAGGTAATAAGGGAAGAAAGGTTGTAGATAAAGAGATGAGAAATATAATTCTGAAGCAGTTTCTTATATATACATAGGCACTTTTAAGACATCAAAAGAACTATCACATTTTTTGTTTGTTTGTTTTTTTCATAATGTACCTTTCTGAACTTTGGATAGGTGCTGTAAAAGACCTCCTGGTGTTCAATTCAACAAACATTGAGAACTCTCAGAGTATTGGACACTAAAAAAAATTAGCCTTAATTAATAAATAAATTTATGAAATATGAGGAATATATATGGAGCTTCAGGAACAGTTTCAGTCTGTATTCTTTCTAATTTTCCAACTTCAAAAGCATAGTATTTATTCACTCTAAGTAAAAAAGGATATATTTGAGAGGATCTGTTCTAAATCATGAGAATGAACAAGATATCAAGGTATATCTTTGTCACAGACATATAGATAACTAAATAAGTAATGACAAAATAATGAGATGTTAAGATAGGGGAAAATAAAGTGTTTCAGGTGTGACAAAAACATAGAACCTAGTCTAAAAGTTATCATGAAAGTTTATATTACCCCCCCCCCCCCCCCGGAGGAAGTAAGAAAGCATAAAACCTTAGTTCAATGGAAGAATTAAAGAAGCCCCATCAAGGGGTGGAGCCAAGATGGTTAGAACACCTGGCATGAGCTCTGCAAGGAAGCTGCTTTAAACCTGGGAAGTTCCAGTGAGGTTAGGATTTCTGGGCCAGTGGTGGAGGAGGAGGGAAGGGTGGGTCAGGGTGGTACCAAGGAAGAGCCTTATAATTCACCCTTGGGCTGGCAAACAGAGAAGAAGGCGAAAAGGACAAAGGAAACAGGGATTCAATACAGCTGGGCATCTTTGGTTTTGCTATTTCCCTAGGCACTCCTTCAGCCACAAGAACAACCACACCAGTTACTTCTGGTAGGCCTCCTGTGGAGCTAATTTCTTTATCAATATTCCTAGATCAGCAGGAGTGCAATCCTAAAGAGGAGAGCTATTTCCTCAAGCAAAGGCTTTTTTTTTTTTTTTAAGGGGGCTGGAGCAATATCTGAGTGACAGAATACTTGATCAATCAGGGCCTCAGTCTTGCCTGGGCTGTATTACCTGTTTTACTTCCCTCTACCTCTTTATCTTGTTTGATAGTTGCTTCTTGTAATATATATAATTTTATTTGCTTTTGCTTGGTTTAGGTGCAGCCAATCTAGAGTGGTTTAATCTGCAGACTGATCCTTAGGCTTTTTTTTTTTTTTAGTCTAGTCTATTTTTATTATTAATTATTATTATTATTTGCACTTGTCTCATTTTTCTCCTCTCCAGGTTGACCAAAATTAGCTGTCGGTGCTTTATCAATTGATAGGTGATTGATGTGCTACCCATTGTGGGAGGAACTTGCCCCCCCCCCCCCCCCGCCTTGCCTTTATCCACTTTTCTATTTATTTCCTCCTAACTGATCTGAAAAATCTCTTTCCTCTCATTTTTTTTTCTTTCTGTATTCACTGGGACTCATTTATGAATTATCTTGTGGAAGAAGTCTGATTCAGAGTGTTCTCTCTCAATCTCTCTTTTACGCTCCCTCTCTCTCTCTCTTCCACACAGCACATCCTCAAGGATAAATCACATGTTAGGTCATGAAGACAGTATCAACAACTTCAAGAACATTGAAATCATCCTAAGCATCATCTCTGACCACAGTGGAGTAAAGCTAACGAACACTCAACAGCAAACAGAAATTTACTAAAAGTTGCAAAATTTGGAAATTCAACAACATACTGCTTAATAACCACTGTGTCAAATAGGAACTCAAGCAAGAAATTCAAATGTTCCTAGAAAGAAATGAAAATGAAGACAAAAAATACCAGAATATATGAGAAACAGATTAAGTCTTACATAGAGGGAAACTCATAGCCATACAAAAACACATTAGAAAGCAAGCTCAAGAAAATGACCTTACTGCTTGCCTTAAAGACTTAGAAGAAAAGAAACAAAGGAACCCTAAATCAACCAGAAGGACTGAAATCACCAAAATTAGAGCTGTAATAAACAACATTGAAAATAACAGAACCATAAGAAAAAAAAAATGAAGCCAAATGTTGGTTCTTTGAAAAATTAAACAAAATTGACAAACTTAGCCAGGCTCACGAAAGGGCGAGGGGGGTAGAGAAGACTAAAGTAAATATAATTGTAAATAATAGAAGAGATATCACAACACAAACCACTGAAATTCAAAAAATCATGCAAAGCTTCTATGAATAGCTATATGCCACTAAGCTAGAGAATCTGGAAGAAATGGAACAATTCCTAGAAATATATACCCTTCTAAAACTGAACCACGAAGAACTACAGACTCTAAATAGACCAATCACATAAAAGAAATTGAAAGAGTTATTAAGAACCTTCTGAACAGCACAAGTCCAAGACCAGATGGCTTTACAAACAAATTCTACAAAACCTTCAGGAAACAGTGGATTCCTATACTTTTAAAGCTCTTCCAAAAGACTGAAAAAACACAAACAAAATAGGAACACTCTCTTCCATCTCCTATGAGGCCATAATACTTCTGATACAAAAAGCAGATAGGGACACAACAAAAAAGGACAACTACAGACCAATGTATCTGATAACCATAGATGCTAAAATATTGAACAAGATCCTAGTCAACAAGATACAGCAGTATATTAAAAAGATTGTTCATCACAACCAAGTATGATTTATTCCAGAAATGCAAGGCTGGTTCCATATACATAAGTCAAACAACGTCATTTACCACATCAATAAAAGCAAAACCAAAAAGCACATGACTATCTCAATAAATGCAGAGAAAGTCTTTGACAAAATCCAACACCCATTCATGTTCAAAACATTACAAAAAATGGGGAATTCTTTAAGATAGTAAAGTTCATATACAGTAAACCTATAGCCAACACCATACTCACAGGACAGAAGCTGAAAGCATTACCTATCAGATCAGGGACTAGACGGGGCTGTCCATTATCACCATTACTGTTCAAAATAGTATTGGAAGTTTTTGCCATAGCAATCAGGCAAGAGAAAGAAATCAAAGGAATACAAATTAGAAGGAAATAAGTCAAACTCTCACTATTTGCAGATGATATAATTTTATACATAGAAAAAAACATAAAAAATACATCAGAAAGCTACTGGAAATCATTAGGCAATTTCTTCTTCTTCTAGCATTTGCCAGACAATATAGCACGGTATCAGCAACAAAATTACTGTACAAAAATCAGTGGCATTTCTTTATGTAAACACTAAGTACGAAGAAGAGGATATCATGAAATCACTCCCACTCACTGTTGCAGCAAAATCGATAAAATACCAGGGAATAAATCTGACAAAAGAAGTCAAAGACTTATATACTGAAAACCATAAGTCTCTACTGAAAGAAATAGAAAATTATGGGAGTTGGGTGGTAGCACAGCAGGTTAAGCTCAAGTGGCACAAAGCGCAAGGACTGGCCTAAGGACCGGAGTTCGAGCTTCTGGCTCTCCACCTGCAGGGGAGTCACTTCAGAAGTGGTGAAGCAAGTCTGAAGGTGTCTATCTTTCTCTCCCCTCTGTCTTCCCCTCCTCTCTCCATTTCTCTCTGTCCTATCCAACAACAACCACATCAATAACAATAACAATAAACCAACAAGGGCAACAAAAAGGAATAAATAAATAAATAAATACCGACACCAAGAAATGAAAATACATTCCATGCTCACAGATTGGAAGAATTAATATCATCAAAATGAATATTCTACCCAGAGCCATATACAAATTCAATGTGATACTCATCAAAGTCCCACCAAGTTTCTTTAAGAGAATACAGAAAAATTACAATAATTTATCTGCAACCAGAAAACACCTAGAATTGCCAAAACAATCTTTAGGAAAAGAAACAGAAATGGAGGCATCACACTTAATCAAATTGATGAGGTTTACATTTAACATTTATACACTTTTCCCATATTTGGGAGATGCTCTCTTCCCAGATTCAGCTCTCTAGTCCTTTTTACAACTATAACACCATCTCTCCAGACAACAGCTTGGGTCCACCTGCATATCAGATGTTAAACTGAGGCAAAAACAAAGTCATAGGCCCCTTGGAATATTCCTAAAATAGACATACTAGCTTTTTCCCAAAAGGAGATAAAGTCATTTATATAACATTGCTGAATGAGCTATCTCTCTGGTAGGTATTGGTTTTGTAAATCACTTCTCATCTCTGCTCAGAAATAGCTTTGATTTTTATCTCAAAAGGAGAACGAAGCTCATACAATAATAAAATTATTATTCTGAGCATTACTTTAGAAAATTTCATTATCTCAGTCTGCACAAATACTCAAGAATTCTAACTATAAAAGGACACTAATCATACAAATTATCCAGATGTGTTGTTTGAATTTTTTTATATTTCTTTTCTCTTTTTTTACCTTCAGGGTTATCCTGGGGCTCTCTGTCAGCACTAGTAATCCACCACTCCCAGAGGCCATTTTTTCCTTTTTCTTTTTTTTAATCCGATAGAAAAGAGAGGAACTGAGAGAGGAGGGGGAGTAGAGAGGGAGAGAGAAAGAAAGACACTTGCAGACCTGCTTTACTGCTCATGAAGCACCCCTACTGTAGGTAGGGAGCAGGGACCAGATCTCAGATCCATGAGCAGGTCTTAGTACATAGTATTATGTGTGCTTAATTGGGTGCACAACCACTTGGCCCCCTTACTTCGAATTTCTATTAAAAAAAAAAAAAGCAAAGAAGAAAGTTAGGGTGGCCAAGAGACTTGATACTTGATGCCACTCACCACACATTCTCTAAGATGGAAATTAAGGAGTCTAGGGTTAGAGGAGAGTAAAATAACCTGTCTTACTGCCTAAACATTGTTCAATGAATGTATTTAGCTAATAGAAGCTGTTATCATCTTCTTTCCAGAGAGAGAGGAGAAGAGATTCAGTTCAACTCTCTTGTGAATCAGTGCCACTAAAACATGTCTGTCCCGGTTGTCTTTTTAGTCTAGAATAGATGATATAATGTATAAATGTTGTCAAATGGATAAGGTTGTCCACAGTTTGCATTGTTAGCTCCTGACACAAGACCCACCATCTTGTCTGACACACACACACAAAAAAATCAGAATTCTGCTTATTCAACCTGATGCCATACCTCCTGAACATTTTTTTGTTTGTTTCCTCTGCTCCAGTTCCCAACACAAGCTCAATAATAATCAAACACCACTCCACTGTGAAGGGAAGACAGGAACAAAAAATTTCTCCATCATTCCCCAGATGACCCAGTGATTATTCTAAATTGGAATTGAGGAAGTGAGGGTTGTGGCAGTTGTTTATAATTTTTTTCTCTAAATATGTCAATCTATTTATTTATTTTACATGCATAACATCTCCCAGTTTTCCATATAACAATACAACCCCCACTAGGCCCTCTGTCATCCTTCTTGGATCTGTATTCTCTCCACCCACCCACCCCAGAGTCTTTTACTTTGGTGCAATATGCCAATTCCAGTTCAGGTTCTACTTGTGTTTGCTCTTCTGATCTTATTTTTAGACTTTTGCCTGAGAGTAAGATCATCCCATATCCATCCTTCTGTTTCTGACTTATTTCACTTAACATGAATTTTTCAAGGTCTAACCAAGATCGGCTGAAAATGGTGAAGTTACCATTGTTTATAGCTGAGTAGTATTCCATTGTGTATATATACCACAACTTGCTTAGCCACTCATCTGTTGTTGGACACCTTGTGTTGTTTCCAGGTTTTAACTATTACAAATTGTGCTGCCAAGAACAAATGTGTACACAGATCTTTTTGGATGGGTATGTTGGATTCCTTAGGATAGTTGTTTATAATTTATTTTGATTCATATGACTTTTTTTTTTTTCAAACTAAACATTTAGAGGAAGTCCATATATAATACTAACAAAGTAACTCTTTTCTTGGTTCAGCCCTTTTCCTTCCCTTGGGAATTCCAGTTCTAAGAATTTTCCTGTGGTCCAGGAGGTGGCACAGTGATAAAGCTTTGGACTCTCAAGCATGAGGTCCTGAGTTCCATCCCTGGCAGCACATGTGCCAGAGTGATGTCTGGTTCTTTCTCTATCCTCCTATCTTTCTCATAAATAAAATCTTAAAAAAAAAAAAAGAATTTTCATAAAGATGACTGAACAAAGTCTCAGTTCATCACATTTGTATGAAAACTTTTCTCAGACCCATCAATATAATTCCTCCCATACCTTTCCTTCCCTTTGCTTTGTATTTTTATCACCCCTTTAGAACTCCTATTCTTTCATTATTAACATTAAGTCAGATTCATTTCTATATTTTTGTCTTCATTTCCTGTAGAGATTCAAATTCCGTCACTTCCCTAAGGTTATTTCTACTGTTTATTTATCAGAGTTTTCCTTTCACCTTTTCTATAAACTAAACCTTATTATCTGAGAATCAAATGTCTTCTGTAAACCCCATTAGTTTTATTTTCTGTTATACATCCTTATATCTCAGGGCAAAACAATGAGGTTACTGTCCACCTTGCTTCCCCTTGTGGCTTCCAGACCATTACCAGATCTACCCTGTACAAAAACCACTACACCTTTAAAATGTGTACCATCTTAATAAATCACGGTCTTATGATCCTCACTATAGTTACCACCTTATCTCCTTGTCACTTCCTTTATTTCTTCAAAATCCTCACCACACAGCTTCTCTCTACCACAACTGTTATCATTATTCACAGTGAATTCAATGTCTGCATTAATGAATCACTTTTTTTTTCATTTTTCCTTTACTTAAGTCTTCATGTTTCTCCATTACCTCCCCTGAAATCAAGTCCATGGTCAAGGACAGATCTTGTGTTCACCAGAAACTCAGTTTCCAGCATTCTTATGTTTGACTTCTACATATAAACTAAGCATTTATCCTAACCTGTTCCTAGCACTACAACTTTGAATTTCCAAATATTCCATTTATCCTCCTGTATTCATTTTTTTATTTCCCTGTAATTATTTGCACACTTGCCAATGCTCTCATTTTTCTCTATAATAGTCATTTGGCATAATTCCAGCTTTGAGAAAATTATACCATTAACCTCTCTGTATTTGTACCTAAACAGGTAAACATTCCTGCAAAAATCATCCCACCATGTTGGTATGCTTTTAAAAACCCCTTCTGTTTCATTTGGTTTAAATCCCCCCCCCCCCCTGCTTAACATTATTCTATTTACATAACCACTTCATTCTATTTACATAACCTCTGTTAACAAGCACCACCTTCCCTCCAGGGCATTGATGGTTTAGTGGTAGAATTCTCACCTGCTCCACCTCCTCTCCTTGTCACACCCTGATCCTCTCCTTGTCACACTCTGATTTTCACCAGTCACTTTTCTCTCCACCCTCTCTATGTCACATCCTGTTTCCACCCTACTTGGCTAGTATATATAAAGACAGCATTGTGAGTTTTAGGGTACTTTAGTTTAGTTTAGCTTAGCTCAGCTTAGATTGTGCTACGTCCTGCATGAAGAAAGAGATACTGCCTACAGCTCAACCATGAGTCCCTGGTCATCTGTTACCCGCCCGTGAAGCCAGCCCTGCGAAAACAACATAGCCCGGTGAAAACAACACCACCAAGCTAACTAGTGTCATTTTATTTGCATGATCATCAACTTCACTAATGTATGTCAATTCTACCAGGGTGGAATTACTTTCCATTGTGTAGATAAATTATTCACCAAAACATTTTCATGCACTCTCCTCATTTCTCAAAGTTCCTACATCATTTCTCTAGTTTCAATTAAATACTTTCTATTGGAATTCATTACAAAAGACGTGGATAAATTACCAACACAGACTTTCTTCATTTTACTTATCACACTGTCTGTATATTAGTCCATTGACATCTACATACCAGTCTAGCTTTTTTTTTTTTTTAATGTCAGAAAAGGTGACCTTTATTCTATCAAAGTCAATTTTGTGTCTGTGCATTTCACCATCCTTTCTTCTCTCACCCTCTAACCTATTCCCCAGTTTTGGTAATATACAAGTTTCTTAATATAATTATTATATTAATTAAATAAGTATAATATATATTGTATAATAATTTATTATATTATATTAATATTTTTGTTTATGTATCAGAAGGGTGGGAAGACAAGAGAAAGAACCAGACATCACTCTGGTACATGTGGTGCCGGTGATACAACTCAGAACCTCATGCTTGAGAGTCCAGTGTTTTATCCACAGTACCACCTCCTGGACTACCTTCTTAATATATTTATATAAACATATCCTCCAATTTCTTCCTTAATTTTTCAGTGTTACAGTGAAATCAGCTTATAAGTCATAGCATATGTCATGGCACTTGACTTCTTACAAAATATCTAATTACAAAAAAATAGATTCAAAATTAGTCATTAGAAAAGTTATATTTATTTCCAAGCAATAGGGTCATATCTATTTTCTTCAAATAAGCACACAGACATTACCTATATTTGTGTGTATGGTCTAATGTACATTCATTTATAATAACAATAATATTGTTTTAACTGAAATTCCTATTTTCAAAGTAAGTTCTCCTATATTTTTTATGAATTTGTACTATGTCACTGATAACTAGGACTCTGGATTTGCCTTGCTAGGTTCAATGACCCTTGAACAAAAGCAGCCACTGAGTGATTTAGTATGCTCCCACAACTCTAGCATAACTCATTGCCAACAATATATCTAGTTATTTCACACTATAAGTTAGTTATCTGCAGCCCCATATCCTTGCTATCACTGTTACTATACTTCTTAATAATGTCTTACAAAGCCTCTTTATTGGGCTAGATTTGTCATGCTCTGATAGGTATCTCTAAAAAGTATATAGATAAACAGTACTCTTTGAAAGCAGTTAATAATTGAAGGGAAAGAAACCAAACATATATTATAAATATTAAAGTGAATATAGATTTTATGCTAAAAATAAAACACAGGTAAGAAAGAAAAAAAAAAGATTCCATGAAGTGAATAGAAGGTGAGTAAAAGAAATATTAAGGTTTTCTTTTAATTTCTTGGGTCACTGGTATGAGGAGAAAAATGGGGACATTTTTCTGAACTAAATTTATGGCTAGTGCTGGCTATAGCTCATAGATGATAACTCTTTCAAATGTTTCTTTGGCTATTTCTCATCCTATAATATTTTTTGATTTCTCCACACAGGAAAGGCAGACTGCTGCCATTCTTTAATTTTGATGCCTCTTTGGGATGCCTGGGCTTCCTTCTCTACTCTGATTTTAATGCTCCCATGATTGGCTATTTCAAGCAGACAGTGTGTTGCAAGATTTTTCACATCATAGCTCTATTAAATCAATTCTATTTGAACTCTTCCTTCTTACCACTTCACTGAAAATAACCTCCTGAGGACTGGAAGGTTTGAAAAGGGCACAAAGCTTTAGTTATTGCTTTGAAGAAAACTTTGTGTACAAAAGAAATACAGAACAAAACTACTATTCACATATCATGTTTATATGTCCATACAGAACCACTTGAAGAGGTCATCTGGCACAGTGACTGAACAGGGAGGTTACCATAATGGAGAACAAATAGAAATATACTTTGGAAAGCAAAAAAAGAAAGATAAAACAAGTGGTTTATGGCAATAGCAATAAAATACAAAATTAAACGTGACAATCATTAAACTGCTAGGACTGAAAGGACATGATATAAAAATTTAATAAGTATTTATTACAGATTAGCTAATCTCCATTTATGGGACTTATTTCACCCTGTTATCAAATCTAACATTCTAACCTTATTTTTTAAATTTTAAGAAACAACAAGATATCTGAATGATTAAAATGATAGTTCTCTCAGAATCACTCATTGGAGACAGTCCTTCATTTTTACCAAAGCTGAATAAGAGCAACAGACTGGCATAATTTAGTGATGGCTCTGTTGGTCACTACCAGGCCACTTCATCATCTGGGGCCATAGTGAGGGAATCCTGGGATTCCCCCATAGATATAATGGGCCTAGACCTCTAACCGATCCCTTTCTTCACTGGTCATCTCCATTAGGGACAGAATCATGGACCATCTTGTGGGACTCTACAGGACCTTGCCTTCAATGTGAAACAACAATAGTAGAACTTGCCCCAGTCTCCCAAGGGAAAGTGGGTCAACATACTCTGCAACTCAAGGAGGTTGGGTCCTGAAATGAATGTAGCCTAGAAAGGTAGGGGAAGATAGAAACAGGCTGGGAATATCCCAACACCCAAGTCCAGTGAAGAAGCAATTACAGAAGCCAGACTTTCGACCTTTTACACACCATAATGATCCTGGGTCCATACTCCCAGAAGGATAAAGAACAGGAAAGCCGGGTCTGGTAAGTAGTGCAGTGAGTCAAGCGCACAGGGTGCCAGGTGTAAGGATCTAGATTGAGCCCCAGCTCCCGCCTGCAGGGACTTCATTTCACAGGCGCTGAAGCTGGTCTGCAGGTGTCTTATCTTTCTCTCCTCCTGTCTTCCCCAACCCCTCTATCCAAAAACAACAGGTATAACAACAATAACAACCACAACAAGGGAACAAAATGGGAAAAATAGCCTCCAGGAACAGTGGATTCATAGTGCTGGCACCAGGCCAAGTGATAATCCTGGAAGCAAAAGAAAAAAAAAGCTTCCAGTGGAGGGGATGAGATACGTAACACTTGCGGTGGGAGTTATGTGAAACTGTACCCCTCTTACCCTCTTATACCACCTAATTATTATTCAATCAATAAAAAAATAAAGGAGATTGTAATACAGCACTATTCAAGGAAAGTACAATGTAACCCATGTTAAGTGGAATAAGCAATGAGGTAAAGGAAAACTACTGGATGGTTTTTCTCACACAGACCATAGATGACTAAAATAAATAAACTTGTGGGGATAAAATTAGCCAGATTGACTCTTGTACTTTTCAAGAACTATAGTGATTATGGGCAGGAAGAAGTTTGGCAGAGTGTGTGGGTGACTTGCATATACCATGTGACAATATAATCCTGGAATTGTATAATTTTATAAAGCACTGTTAAATCAATAATAATAAAACATAAAAAACAAAAATTAAATATATTTACTTGCCCCATTAAGTAAAAATTCAATAGTGTAATATATTTGATATAAGACATCCAAAATATTACCATCTCATTAATATGTCCTTGAAATCTGAAATATAGCTTATACTTACAGACTATATCAATTTAGATACTAAATTATCATTGGAAATTGTTGACGTGTATTTATATTTCATAAAATCTAAAAATAAATCCACAAACATAAATGGTGCTAAGCACACTGAAAAGTTTCTCACTAACTGAATCAATTCCAGGTTTTAAAAAATTAAGTTAAAATTGAATAAAATTAAAAATTAAATCCCTCAGCCCTAGTAGTTGCATTTTAATTATTCAGTAGCCACATGTAGTTAGTGGCCATGGTATTGAACACTGCAGCTATAGTGTAGAAGAGTGGTGCTGATGAAGATTCTAAAAAATTCTGGTCATTTAGTAGGGCTATGTAATATAACCTAGACTTCTTTCTCCCACCTCCAGACTAATTTCTTAAAGCCACTCTAAGACATGACCAATTAGTGCCTTAAAGTGATGATTTGTCTCAGAGGATGAGAGGCTAGAAATCCAAATCCTCTAAGGCCATCCACTCTGGAGAAAAAGAGATCCTGTAAGGGAGAATCTCCATGCTTTTTCAACTTCCTCTTGACTACCTTGGCACTCTAATCTTTGCATCACATTCTTAACCTGTTTAGCACTGTATCCTTTATAAGGATGTCTCTTATAAGTTAGAGGCTTCTGGGGCATGTGGTGACACTTGAGACTTAACAAAATATCAGGTAAACACATTTCAGTACTATTAAATCTACAAAGACTCCTTATCTAAACAAGGTAAAATTAATGAATTCAAGGGTTATGATTAGATGTATTTGGATGGTCACCATTTAGCTAATTTCAAATTGCAAAGCCCTGCTGAATATACATATTCTACTACTACCTGACAGGAATACATTCAAATGCAAATAGGTTCAGGCCATGAAGTCTCTCTTCATATTTAACAGAGCACTGAAAGGGCACCCAAGGAGTCCTAAAGCAAACAGAAAACAGACTAACTATAAAAGACTATATGGGAACAGAGAGGCAGGAGATGGCTTCCTGATACACACACACACACACACACACACACACACACACACACACACCTATAAACACTTTTTAAAGATATTTATGGGTTGAACTAAAGATTTTTCAATACAGTCCTATCTGATGAAAGCAGCTGCCATTACCCATGATCTAGGGTACAAAATACTCCAAAATGAAAATTATAAACTGCAGAAATGAGCCAATATGAAGAAACACAGATGCTCTTAAGAGATGAGCAAATACTCTCAACACATGATTGCACAATTTCCAGTAGTCCAGAAATATAGCCAAACTGGTTTCATATATGCTAACATTTTGATTCAAAAGAGACTAAGTGCAATACAAGTGAAATAGTTAGAAAAAAGGTCTCTGGAAGAAAAAAATAAACACTCCTATGTTGTGTCTTTGTCACTGCTGAAATTGGTAATAAACCTAAGGATTCAGAAGAATTCTGAGTGAAGTTGAGTAGTCATTTCTTGTCTTCATGAATAATAGCTCCTGCTTCATTATCAGACAGAGGTAAGGAAGAAGATCACAGACTCCAAATAACAGCATATTAATAGCTCCATTTAAATAAAAAAGAGGAAAATAGCACTTATTACTTTATTATGGAAATCAACTATTTAGTCGATATCTACTTGATCCTTTTTGGAACTGACAAGGGAAACCATTCATTTTTGAAAGAAAATAAATCTCAATTTCTTGTTCTTTTCCTGAATAATGAAACGTTTAACAATTTAGCAAGAATTGCTTCATTTTCTAACTATTCAGAATTGGGTCACCATTTCCCTAAATACAAAGCAAGAAAATCCTGTTCAGTGTGTGAAATTAAGCATGTTAATTTTCCATATTTGTTTAGAACTTCCTAGAAGTCTTCAGTATTATTTAAATTTAAAGTGAGAGGTAAGACATCTTTAAAAAAGAAAAAGAAAAAAAGAAGATATATATACTTTTCCTGAAATCAATATAGCAAACATAAAATGGATGTCTTTGTGGGAGATCCCATAGTCAGTGGAAAAGTCATTTATTTCCCCTCAAGACCAAAGGTCATTAAAACACATCAGAGGGCAGAGGAGACAACATAATGGTTATGGGAAAGATTTTAATGACTGAGTCTCTGAGATCCCAGGTTCAATCCCTACCAGATCTGTGTTCTGGTCTATCTTTATTACTGTAGTTTGTTCTCTCTCTCTCTCTCTCTCTCTCTCTCTCTTTCATTAAATACATAAAATACTAAAAACAAACAAACAAAATACAGAGCCTGTGGAAGTCACCCAGTTTAAGTTTATTAGATTTTTGAGTCACTGATTACAGTCTCCAAGGAGCTTTCTTTTCTTCCATTTACTCTTCATTATCTTCATCCCTATGACAGCCTATCCTTTCCTAACTTCTGAGAAAGTTCACAAAGACTGCAAACAAGTGATAGTAATTGGACAGTTACAGGATTCCATGGGTAATCTGAGTAATAACGGTGTCACGGACTATCTCTACAGTATACATGGAAGCTGGAAGTAAGACAACTCTCAGATGTATTTCAAGATGATTTCTATTTTAAAAGACAGCCAACCACCACCACAATGGGTCTTAATTGCTTCTCTTGTTGGCAGTCTCAGAGAGAGGACAAGGACTGAAAGGAGACTTAAACTGCTTCTCATTAATAGCCCTGCCTCTCTGGGTAAGCTGAGGCACCCAGGAGATGGTACAGCAAGAAGCCCCAGAGCTTTCTATGTCCTATGAGTAATTGAGATACTAGCCTAGGACTTTCAGTTTAACGTTCTCACCAGAATAACTTAAATTGATTAAACAAGAAGAATAACAAAGAAGACAGAATAAGAAACAGTGAAAGTGAGGGGAAGTTATTTTTGGTTAGGAGAGCTGACAGAAATAACTGGCAAATGCACGTGGTGAAAAGAGCAATGACCTGCATAAGGATCCTGGGTGAAGCTCCTGGCTCCCCACCTGCAGTGGAATTTCTTCACAGGTGGTGAAGCAGGTCTGCAAGAGTCATGTCTTTCTCTTCCCCTCTCTGTCTTCCTTCCTCTCTCCATTTCTCTCTATCCTATCTAACAACAAAAAGGGAATAAATAAATAAATAAATAAAATTAAAAAAAAAACTAAAAAAGAAAAATAATAACTGGCTACTCCATTTCAGGAGTTTAGAGAGCTTTTTCTCCATGTTGAAATATGAGATCTGAGGTCTCATCACCATTGACCTGTTACAGGATTGCATTAAATATTTTATTCATTTTTAATTTTTCTTCTTTTAAAATTATAATAATGAATATGTCTATATATGTGTCTATATTAAATGCACTTTGAGCTTATAGGATATGTCCAGTTCTTATTTAATACTACATGGTTCCACTACAGAAAAGATCCAAAAGATTGAGAAACATCTCACACCTCCCTCATATATTGCTTATCTATAGCCTTCTACCACATTGACAACTGTGACTATTTCCATGTGTCTTATTTACTGTTCAATTCTATATAGTACATATGTATAGTGTTTGTAGAATTGTTAACCTGTATCACCAAGGGAAGCCATTTTTCAGACTACAGGGTTTATGTTTTTGATCTTTCATTTAACACTAATATTCAAAGTTCCTTAGGTCAACATCACTCCCCACATCACTTTCTGTGAATACATATTTGTAATTGAGTTCAATCTTTGTCATAGTATGCAGTCTAACTAGGAATTCCTTGACCACCATAATAGTTTTTAATTAAGATTCACTCCTTATGTGGTAAAGTTTTGAGTTTGCTAAGCACATACTATCATATATCTTGCTATGTTGTATACACAAAATAGTCTTGTCTATCCTAGAAAAACCCTCTGTTTTATCTAGGCAGCTTATCCTTTTCATCAATGTCTTAGCTACCAGTGACCTGTTAACCATCCCTGTAGATCTCATTTTTCTGTAATAGTATATTAATGTATTTCAGACTAGCTGTGTTAACTTGGTCATATATATTTATGGCTTCTGGAGACCTGATCTTTAGTTCTCATATGTTAAAGGATTGATCCTGCTTTCATGGACCTAAAATCAGTCTTAACCCAAACTTGGGTGCTTTTAAATTTGCAATTTGGAGAAGTTTAACACAAAACCTTTTCCTTATTTTGTTTTGACCCTTAGCATTGTGCAAGACCAATGTCTGATGATTTGGGAATAAAAAAAACCCTATGCTTACTCAAATGTTTCTCACTGAAAGTTCCACTTTCTCAATTAAAGGGAATTCTTGTGGTAAGATCATGTCCTGCTTTTTGTATTTCCTCCCCATATCCATTTCTTGGCTAGTATTGTTCATTACTGGAAATTCCCTCACTCTCTTATTATTCTGAGAGAGTAGTTGAGAAAGCATAGTGATTTGCCTAAAATGATTATAGCAAATGAGTGAATATTTCTAACTCAAGTAGTCAGAGGTGTTGGGGTACTGAAGAGAAAGATCTAGATCTGAAGGCAAACTTGATAGTTTTCATCCTTCTGCCTTGATCAGCCCTATAAGCCCAGCAACTGTGCTAAATTCAAGAACTATAGCACACAAGTTTGTTTTCATAGATTCCTGACAATGAAGCTCCTCTATTTCATGTAATTTCTGAAAGCAATAGAAAGCTTTTATAAAACTGTTCTATTACAATTTTTATTAATCTAGCTTTTACCATCTCGAAGATAATTTTTCTAAAAGAAGCAAATGATTTGTTTTACATAAAACTCAGAAACAACTAGTCTCATGAGAAGAGACTCAAGAACAAATATTGACAGTAAGATTTTCTGTATAAATATTTATATAAGGTCCAAAGTGAAATTTTTGAGGGTATGTCTAGAATAGGTAGGGCAGGAAGCCCTGTTGGTATAGAAATATTGAATCTGTAATATCCCTCTGTGTGGGGTGTTGTGGTCTTTTTAATTTAATTTTTTTCTCCAGTGTGATACCATCTCTTCAAATGAAAGCTATGATGAAATCACAGGAGAGGCTGTTCTGTGTGACTTCAAGGTTAATAAGAGAGGGAAGTCTGGCAATGACAGGGCCAGGAGACAGTGAGAAAAACCTCCCTTTAAAACTTCAGATCTAAGTGATGGTGTAAGATCTTTATGACATTTTATCACTGATGTTCCTTATTAATTATCAACAATTCAAAAGAATACCTGTGTAAAGAATGTGGAGTTCTTGATAGCTAAAAGGGATTTAACCTCATAAAAATATTTGGCTTTACAGCTTTTCTCAAGTCATTTCAGAGATGGGAAAATTATCTCAAGTGTGTACATCAGAAAGAAATTACAATATATTCTCAGTATCAATGAGATTATAAGATTTTAAAAAAATGTATTATAACAGTAGCATTTTCATGCCATTTGTAACATATGTTCAAACAGCATGTGCTATAAATTAAATATTTATTATTGAATTGTTCATAAAGAAAAATGATAAAAAGGGAGCCAGGCAGTAGTGCAGCAGGTTACGCGCACGTGGTGCAAAGCACAGGAACAGGAATAAAAATCTTGGTTCGAGCCCCAGGTTCCCCACCTGCAGGGGAGTCGCTTCACAAGCGGCGAAGTAGGTCTGCAGGTGTCTATCTTTCTCTCTCCCCCACTCTGTCTTCCCCTCCTCTCTCCATTTCTCTCTGTCCTTTCTAACAACGCCGACATCAATAACAACAATAATAACCACAACAATAAAACAAGGGCAGCAAAAGGGAATAATAAAAAAATAAAAAATAAATAAAAATGATAAAAGAACCAGTATGTCAGTCAGGAGGGGACTTGCTAAGTAAAACATTTTATACTCATATGTCAGAACTAACTTCTTTTTTTAAAAAAAAAATTTATTTTATTTAATATTTATTTTATTTATTGATTCCCTTTTGTTGCCCTTGTTGTTTTATTGTTGTGGTTATTATTGTTGTTGTCGTTGTTGGATAGGACAGAGAGAAATGGAGAGAGGAGGGGAAGACAGAGAGGAGGAGAGAAAGCTAGACACCTGCAGACCTGCTTCACCTCCTGTGAAGCGACTCCCCTGCAGGTGGGGAGCCGGGTTCGA
Organism: Erinaceus europaeus; assembly: GCF_950295315.1. Classification (NCBI taxonomy): domain Eukaryota; kingdom Metazoa; phylum Chordata; class Mammalia; order Eulipotyphla; family Erinaceidae; genus Erinaceus; species Erinaceus europaeus. The sequence continues at coordinate 84,997,948 of NC_080170.1, read as the reverse complement.
ACCGGGATCCTTATGCCGGTCCTTGTGCTTTGCGCCACCTGCGCTTAACCCGCCGCGCTACATACAGCCCGACTCCCCAGAACTAACTTCAGTGGAGCCAAGGAGAATGCAGTGATTGTGCACCAGAATTCGATGCCTCTAACTGTAGAAGTCTCCAATTCAACCCTGGCATCATTATATGCCAGAGTTGAGCTGTGCTAAGGATCTTTGTCTCTCTGTCTTTCCCTTCCATGAAAATAATAATTTAAAACACGGAATTCAAATTCACTTGTAGCAGAAAATAAACTCAATCATGACAGGAGAAATACTTCAATTGATAGAGCATTGGACTCATATGACTGAGACACCAAACTGATGCTCTGACTTGTCTCTTTCTCCTCTTTGTCTCATATGAACATCTTTTACATGTAATAAATAAAATAAATCTTTCAAATATGATAAAATATAGCTACTATAGTAAATAAATCAGAAACAAACATATATGTCATAAATCACAAATTAAAATATATGCTAATTTATTTAATTATCACAACAAACACATAAGGTAGATCATATTACATTCCAGGTCTATCGATAAATAATTTGAGGATATAAATATTAATATCAGTAACTTCTCCACAAAAAATAACATGCTAGGAGCTGAGTGGTGGGCTATCTGGCTGAGATACATATTACCATGTGCAAAGACCTGGTCACCACCTGCAGGAGGAAAGTTTCAAAAGTGATGAAGTAGTGCTACATGTGTGTCTCTTCCTCCCTCTCCCTCTCCCTCTCCCTCTCCCTCTCCCTCTCCCTCTCCCTCTCCCTCTCCCTCTCCCTCTCCCTCCTCTTCCCTCTCCCTCTCCCTCTCCCCTTCCCCCTCCCCCCTCTCCCTCTCCCTCTCCCTCTCCCTCTCCCTCTCCCTCTCCCTCTCCCTCTCCCTCATCTTCCCTCTCCCTCTCCCCTTCCCCCTCCCCTTCCCCCTCCCCCCTCTCCCTCTCCCTCTCCCTCTCCCTCTCCCTCCTCTTCCCTCTCCCTCTCCCTCTCCCCTTCCCCCTCCCCTTCCCCCTCCCCCCCTCCCCCTCCCCCCTCTCCCTCTCCCTCTCCCTCTCCCTCTCCCCTTCCCCTCCCCCTCCCCCTCCCCCTCTCCCTCTCCCTCTCCCCTTCCCCCTCCCCCTCCCCCCCTCCCTCTCCCTCTCCCTCTCCCTCTCCCTCTCCCTCTCCCTCTCCCTCTCCCTCTCTCTCTTTTTCTCTCTCCTGTTCTCTCAAGGTTGCTCTGCCCTATTACATAAGATAAATATTTAAAAATATATGCTAGGTTTCCGGTAAAAATGGTTTGTTTTTAACCTGAAATTCTAGCTATTTTTGATAAAATATATTTATTTATTCTGAGAAAGAAGAAAAGAGGATTATGATCCTGCCATATTATCAAGTTGATCCTACTCAACTCGATAATATGGCAGTGCCACATATTGAACCTGGAGCCTTGGAGAACTTAGACATGCTAGCTGCTGTTCTATCAGGCTAAGCTTTCACCCCAGTCCCATTCTAACTTTCAATCTGAGAATATGTACCTATGAAATTTTGCATAATTCAAAGAATAAAAAAAGACAGGTCTAATACAAACTCAGTATATGTTGCCCAAAACAGAATACTGGTAACAGGATACCCTCCATTTTCTCCCAAACTAATCACTGCTTAAGGGAGCAACCTGCTGTTTAGATCTCTTCTGTTACCTCTTTCTACTTTTGTTTGAAACTATTTACCACACATATGCTGCATTTCTTATTATTTTTTAATATCTCACTGTGTGTGTGTTTGTGTGTATATATGCTGTGTTGCATTTCTAACTATAAGGTTCTTCTTAGCCTCTCCTCAGTAAATCCTTTGGGAAAGTATTTAATGAAGCCTGCTGCTGGCTCTAGGAATTTGGAATACAGATATTTAGCACATTTTGACCCGTGGTTAGTGAGCTGACCCCAATTCTAATATAATCAGACAATTCTTGTTCTCTATATCCTATTAGGCATGGATCTTCCTCAATAGTTAACTATAGGCTTGATAAACAAATAGGTATATCACAGAGACTGCTGAGTAGAGTCACTAAGAAAATCCACGTGAGATTATCAGAGGAAAAGGTAAGGAAAAAGGATGAACCATCCTCTGGAATGGTTTTTGAGTGGAGACACTCCCTTCAATCAATAACTCCATATTTATTCATTCCTGCTTAATTCACACTACAGATACACTCTCTGTGTTCTGTGCTTCCACCAACAAAATGGAGTTTGAAAACTTGTGTGTATCCAGGATGCAGCAAAAGCTTCATATCAGCTGGAATCTAAAGCAGAGCTACAACCAGCTCCTCTAACACCTTTCAGTAGCCTCTCCAGTCGCATCAGCAGAAGTCTGACATATTGCTTTCTTTTTTTCTTCTGACACCTGAGTTTGCCTTACACGCACCTGCCACTTGAAAGAAGTTCCTTGGTCCTGGTTCCCTCCCATTGCTTGGTTTTCCTTCTCATTTTCCTAAATCTTTACTCTAACTTAGTGGGGTTTCTACTGTTTCCTCACCAGCTGCTTCAGTGCACACTAGCCCAATAGGTGTTCACATACAATGCGAGATTCCTACTGATTTGTGTTTTCCCTTTAGCTTCAACTTCAGAGAAGTGTCAATAAACTAATCTTAAAAGGTACAGACCTCAACAGGAACCCAAAACCCAAAATATTGACAAATGATCTAAAAACACCATGGAGCCAGTAAGTGGAACCTGACAGTTCTGAAGCATGTGATGTTTCTCTCATCATTCTGTCTGAAAACACACACGCACGCGCGCGCGCGCACACACACGCACACACACACACACACACACACACACACACACACACACACACACACACACTACAGCAGAGAAAAAGATGGCATGTCCATAGTCACACTTTTCTATAACATTCTTTTCTTCTTAGAGACAAATATTTGGATGTAGGAAAATGATTGATGTGCTTAAATCCATAATTCCACAATACAGGATTTGTTACTGAGCAATTTGCAAAACCTGGTGGGAGACTGGGGTGGGAATGCATAGATTTGCATTTACAAAGCATCAATATTTATCAGATATGTTTTTTAATCACTGGAGCATCTACAATCTCATCAAAGTACATTTAAATGCTTTAGTTGACATTATGCTTATTGGTGGGAATTGCATTAGAACACTCCCTGCTATGTACAGGGCTACTATTTTTTTTTTTCTCATCTTCTCAGAATAACCCACTTCTATGGCTTTCCCATGGCAGTGGTACTATAGAATCTGACCATCAAGTTCATGTTTATCTTGTCTATGACCTTCATAGTTTTGTAGAAGTCAGCATGAAAAAAGGAACTGTTTTAATCTGTGCTCATAGACCACACTTTTTATCCCTTTGATCATTTTATCTGCCCTATTCTAGACCTTTCCTAGCTCCATTTCCTCTCTTTTAAGGTTCATCAACCAGAACCACCTATAGCACTGATGAACTGAAGTTTTGTACAAGGGCATCACCCTTGATGTTCCTAGGGGAACTCTGTTAGTTACAATAAAAAAAAAAAAGGCAATTTCCAGGGTCTACAACCTGAAATAGTTTGACGAATAAAAACTAGGGTAGGGATAGATATATGCATGAATACAATGTTCTTTTTTTAAATGTTTTAGCTAGTGTATTATTGTTCCTTGCAAAAGGAAGAAACATTTTAAAAGAGAAAGGGGTAAAGTCTTAAAAGCAGAGCATTAGAGGCTCTACATTAACTAGAGGAAGCAGAAATGTTTGTTTCCAGCAGGTCCACATGAGATTCAGAGTGTTCTAAGTAACTATCAGTACTATCTTTCTAAATTCCCTTTGAGATTTCTCTCTCTTTGATTTCTCCACCTCTCTTTGATTTCTCCCATGTTTCCTTAGGTGATATCTAGTCTTTCCAATATAGACCTCAAATCACCATCTGCTCCCACATTTTTTCTCTTCCTATTTTTCCCCCACTCTCAAAGAAGAGTGCAATTTGCAGGAGGAATTTTGCTGAGCTAGCAGTCCTAAAGAGCCACTGATCTGGTTATCTAATTAAAGCAATTTGTTCTGGGTGTGAATGAGTTTTAACCCTTCCAGGGATCCTATGAATTTTGAAAGGGATTTGTCAAACATAAATAACTGATCAGATTTTTTTGAGCACTGGAATATGGATAAGTTCATGTGTGTGGTAGGATTCATTTTAGAGAAATAGCTGCTTTTTTCTTGCATGTTGCTAGGTGTGTGTTTCCCTGTGCGATATGGAGGGAGAAAAATAAATCCTACATTTACTACATACCTGATTCAGTAAAGACAAAGAATGCTTTGAGGGACACCTATGCTCCATGATGGCATATGAGTCACCTAAAATTTAATAATCACACACTATGGAGGATTTTCTGTTTGAAGATTTACCCCATTAATAATTTTGTTTGTCTACAGCATTGCTTTCATATATTCTTTTGCAGACTGGTTATATCTTTCTGGGGTGCAATGATTACTTTTTCTGTATTTCCTTGTGAATATAGATCTCCCTGAATACTTTGTGTCAACTTCAAATTGAATTTCAGTATCATAGAAACTTGGCATTAGAATTTAAGAAGCTGTTCAGCTATACTTGTCAATATAGTGTTAATAGACATCTGTCAATTCTGCATCTCATTAACAAGATGTTCAACTACCTGTCCTGATCATAAGATAGTAAATATACAATAACTATGATAACTTCTTGGAAACTGCTACTTTAACTGAAATGAGATCAGAGGCTCAAACAGCATAATTTCATTTGATATCAGCAGGAATTCCATTTTAATCATTAACACACACACATATACATTTATTTCAGGAATTGGAACATATATGACTAAGAGGAAATAATTTCTGAATTTCCATTATATAGTTGGTAGTTATTCTCCCTGAATTTAACACAGAGGATAGCTGCTCTAAAAGACTGTAGTCATCTTACCATTCTGAAAGTAATCTCTTTTAAGAAGGAAACCACAAACATGGAAGGGATGTGGGTCCTATGGGCATCATAAGGGAGGCTCCTCAAAACCACAATTCTTAGTCAACGAGCTACCGTTTTGATTAATAGCATTTTGAGTAGGACTTTCAATCATTTTCAGCAAAGATAATTTATAATGATAGGTCCATCATGAGAAAAAAAAAATCTAGTATAGCCTACTAAAGTTTTCTAAATGTTAAGAAATTCTCCTGATCAGGGTTGGCTTACAGATCCCAGTTTGAGCCCCCGGCTCCCCACCTGCAGGGGAGTTGCTTCACAGATGGTGAAGCAGGTCTGCTGGTGTCTATCTTTCTCTCCCACTCTGTCTTCCCCTCCTCTCTCCATTTTACTCTGTCCTATCTAACAATGACAACATCAAAAACAATAACAACAATAATAACTACAACAATAAAACAACAAGGGCAACAAAAGGGAAAATAACATTTAAAAATTAAAAAAAAAATCCTGAATATTTTATCAAAACCTTCTGCCCATTTTTAGATTTTATTGAAAGGCTAAAAGACAATCAGAATGTCTTCTTTTTTTTTCTTTGTTACCCTTCAAATATTTAATCTCAATTAATCTAATGTTTCCTCACCAGATATTTTTTTATGATAAAAATTCCCATTATAAAAATACAAACATTACATACAAACATTAATTCCCCAATAAAGAAATTATATATATATATTTCTGACTTAAAAGTGGCTCCTTTAATGTAACACCACATGGCCATATGTGTTTATAATTCTGACACCTCTCTCCTCCAAGCATTAAAATCTTATTTTTATGCAATCTAATTATGGTGTTAGTTTCTTAGTTAATTTGTTTGTTCATTCTAGAACACTGTTCAGCTCTTGTTTATGGTTATGAGGGAGATTGAACTTGAGACCTTTGGGACCTCAAGCAAGATCGTGTTTTTGTATAACCAGGTTCTTATGCAATTTGCTTATTAACTGCTATATCACATAGAAGAAGACTTTTGTCAAACAAATAACCCAGACTTTTTTTTTTTTAATTTGGAATGCAGTCAACTCAATCTTATGTAGTGTGATTATTTTTCACACAGCCAGTATATATGTTATGAAAATATCAGAAGTTTAATCCCTAATATCAAACAAACAAAAGAACCTGCCAATCTTGTCATATATACCCACAACTTTTTTTGTGTGTGTGTCTCCAGGATTATCTTTGGCACTCCATGCCAGCACTATGAATCCACTGCTTCCGGTGGCCACTTTTTTTTTTTCCATTTTATTGCATAGGACAGAAAGAATGTGAGGGGCCAGGTGGTGGCACACCTAGTTGAGTACACATGTTACCAAAAGAGTGTTAAAGAAGAGGGGAAGTTAGAGAAGGGGAGAGAAAGGCAGATTCCTGCAGCCCTACTTCACCACTTGTGGAACTTCATCCCTTCAAGTGGGGAGTTGGGGGCTCAAACCTGGATCTTTACCCTTATTACTATGTAGGCTTGACCGCCCGGTCCTTATACCCATATTTTTGTTTATTAACATATGTGCTTACCCAAAAACAGGGAGTAAACTTAGAGTCTTGTAATGCACAAACAACTAACAAATGATATCCAAAGTTGATTTTTTTTTATTTTTCATTTAAAATAGAATGAGAGAGGGAGAGAGAGTGTAGAGAAAGGAAGAGAGAAACAGAGACATCACAGCACTGTTCCACTATCCACGGCTTTACATTGTGATGCCAGTTCACAAACTTAGGGCTTTGATTATAGTATTGCACATGATTCACCCAGTGAGGTACTTGCTGGTCCCTATTAATCCATTTTCTAACAATGTTTACTGTACAGATCATTAATGCTTTCCTAGTATTACATTATCATTTGGCCAATTAAATATTTATACTCTAACTTATCTATTATTAAATATTTTCTCCATTGTTTCCTTAGAAAATATTTCTCAGGTAGAATGCCAGTTTAAAACACTTTTCTAGCAATCTAGGAAGTGGCACATTGGATAAACATTGGTCTCTCAAACATGAGGTTCCAAGTTCAATCCCCAGCAACATACTCTGATTCTCTTACTTCTTATCAGTCAATAAATAAAAATTTAAAAATAAATAAATACTTTAGAATTTTGGGTATATGAACGGGGCTATCTCCATTCACATTAGATTGAATGTCATCTAACAAAGTCACAGATATTTGATATAGACTTTAGGGTAGTGGGTACAGGTTTACATGGACAACTTTCTAGGCCCTTTCTCTATTCTGACACCATTTCTCAGACAATATTCTTATCCAATTTCAGGCTAGCTATCAACTCAAGCAAAAACTACCATAGTCATGGGCCCCTAGAAATATGCCTAAAATGGACTTCTGAGCTCTCTTCCTGCCTAAAATCCTTAATCTCATTTTCTCTGTTCCTACTTTTTGGTTCCTGTTGATTAACCACTTGCCAACTTCCAGACACCAAGTTGCAGATGCTACCATGATTCATTCCATGCTGACTTCTCTGGGCAGACAACTTCACCAGTGTGCTGTGAAACCTTGGCTCTCAAGAGCTCTACCCAACTAAGGAAAGATAGAAACAGGCTAGGGATATGGATTGACCTGCCAATGTCCATGCCCAGTGGAGAATTACAGGAGCCAGGACTCCTACCTTATGCACTCCAAGAATATTTTGATCCATACTCCCAGTGGGGGAAAAGTGATAGGAGGAAGGGGATAATAGGGCTCCAAACTCCAACTTCGTCAGGACCCAGAAAGAGAGGAGGGAAAAGGGAACGGCATTTGGATGTAGTAATAGGATCATGAGTGGCTTGAAGGGGGGCTGGATTTGAAAGAAAAAGGGGAACATTATGAACAAATGTAGACAGGTAGTTTAAAGTTAGCCCATATCTGCGACCTTGGGATAACTGCAGTGGTTTGCAGTAGAGGGACTGGGGATTCAGAATTCTGGTGGTGGGAACTCTTGTCCACATGTAATTTTGTAAGTAAATATTAAATTACTAATAAACTAAAATAAGAGTTTTATGTATATGTTCCATAAATACCATGAGGACTAAGATAATCAATAATTCTGTCAGCAATAATCCTGGCATGGATCATGAGATAAAATGTAAAATTTTCTATTGTCAGACTTTACCACTCCAGGTTAATTTTTTTTCAGATAGAGATAGATGATAGATAGATAGATAGATAGATAGATAGATAGATAGATAGATAGATAGATGAGGGGGGGAGGGAGCCAGGTAGTGGCACATCTTATTGAGTACACATACACATATAACAATTCTCAAGGACCCAGGTTCAAGCACCTTGTTCCCAACTACAGGAAAAATTCTTCACAAGGGGTGAAGTAGTGCTACAGGTATCTTTCTCTCTCTCCTTTTCCCCTCTCAATTTCTCTCTGTAAATATCCAATAAGTAAATACACCAAAGTGAAGAAATATTTTTAAAAGAGGGAGATGCATAAAAGAGAGACAGGGAGTTACACCACAGCTCCAAATCTTCCTAGTGTGTTGGAGTTTAGGCTCCTCTGGATCACTCACATGGCAAGTCCATATAGTTGAGTTATCCTGCTGGTTGATTCAATGTTTTAAAAAGCTATATTCAGGACATACAAGTTTATCATGTTGGTTTTAGTCCAGGAGTTTAGTCTATCAAGATTGTTCAAGGTCTTAATTACTTCATTAATGCATTATTTATATTCATTCCCTGTTAGAGTATCATCTATAACTCACAAGTTACTTCCATGATATAGTCAGTAAATCTGATAAAACCCTTGAGTAGGTCTATGCCTTGTCAAGGATATGACATTTTCAAGATTTTTCCAGGTTGATGTGATTTATATGTTATTATTCCAGATTCAACAAGATTGCTATATCTTCCTCTCACTATACTTACCTTCATCTTGTCTATTAGACATGTCATTTTGACAAAAAAAAAATCATGATGTCCTTTCATATATATTTCCCTACATCTCCACCCCTTAAGATGAAAACTGAGACTAAAGTAGCAATTCCCCCACTGTAACATCTTCTACCATAAGAAAGATGAAACTGTCAGAAAAGAAAGTCAGGTCAATAATTTATCAGAGTGTTTTTAGTAGATATTTCAGTGTGACTGCCCTCATCTGAACCATTTATAAAAGTGTCAAAACTGTCCCCAGGAGTGATTCCTGAGTCTTAATTATTAGACTTTCTCTACAGTTAGAGAGATGTGTTTATTTTTATCTATTTTCTGTCCCTTGTTTCTACTTCTCTTCTATTCAACCCTCTTATTTAATTGTATCATTTTAATGGTTTTTATATAAAGAGATTAACTACTTGATGTTATGAAAATATCTGTTAAACTCCTCAAGAATATTATTGTCAATGACCACATATGTACTGATCTGGTATATTCTAATTGAAATGGAAATAGACAGAACTTAGGCAAACTATTTAAAAATAAATTAGAAAAAGTCTTAATATGTTCCTGCATTGATCAACTGAATGGATATCTGCCAGGGATAACTAACGGAGATCCCAGGAATATCAGGTGGAAAATTAAAGTATTTTGTAGTAGGCATGCACCATCAAAGAAATAAGACATAATCATCATCAATATATTTAGTAAGCGCAAATAAACATTACCAAAATATCTCATTTTATATATATATATATATATATATATATATATATATATATTACTTTTTATACTTTGTTTTACTAATTTAGGATAGAGACAGAAAAATCAAGAGAAAGAGAAGATTGAGAGGGAGGAAAGAGAGGTACCCACAGCACTGCTTTATTGCTCATGAAGCTTTCCCCTATAAGTGAGACTGGGGGCTTGAACTGGTGTCATTGTACATTGTAACTTGTGTGCTCAAATGGATATGTCATTGCCTAGCTCCCCTTACCTAACTGTTAGTCAAGACAGAGCCATTACTGCAGATGTCAACAATTAGGTTTCAAAAGTCTGCTGAGCATAAGAATAAGTGCCTTAACTGAATCCCAGCCCTTCCACATTGGCTCCCCACCTACAGAGGAGACAATTCACAGGCGGTGAAGCAAGTCTGCAGGTGTCTATCTTTCCCCCTCTCTGTCTTCCCCTCCCGCTCCATTTCTCTCTGTCCTATCCAACAACAACAACATTAATAACTACAACAATAAAACAATAAAGACAACAAAAAGGGATAAACATGTATATTTTTAAAAATTGCTTTTAAAAAAACCACACTCCTTTCATAAAGGAAAACCTATTGTAGTCCTTCAGCTATGAAGATAACATTTAATTAAGACTCATTAAACAAAGGAAATGGTTTAAGTTTACAAAGTAGGTCCTTGATGGTTGAAAAAATATTTTCAAATGCCAACCCTAATTGAGCCATATTGTACAGGAGAAAATAAACCTGTTTAAATAAGATAACTAGATTTCTGGAGATTTAAAAGTACACATCAATTTAAGATTTGGGGAACCCAGTAGTGGTACACCTGGTTGAGAGCACATGCTATAATGTGCAGGGAGGAGGGTTCAAGTCGTCAGCCCCACCTATAGAGAAAGCTTTGTGAGTGGTTAAGTTGCTACAAGTGTCTTTTTTCTCTCTCTCCCTCTCTATCTCCTCCTGTCCACCACTTCTGTAAACAGTTGGTAAGGATACTTTTTATAAAGATCAGAATTCTGAGTAATTGGTGAAGTCAAGGATTGGGCTTCTATATGATTAATAGCAAGAATACTGACTGAAGGAAATAATCATAATAGACACATACAGATAGGGAAAAAAGAATGGACAGAACAATTATGATAGAAAGACAATGGGGACATGGATAGAGTGCACTCTAGACATGTCAGATTGAGAATATGTTAGAATATCAGAAAGCCATGTCACATTATGTATTGCTTATTGGTTCCAACTGTGCTTAAACTAATGTTCTAACATGTTATGTTGAAACTTCAATCCATAAGGTACACTCAGTCTTTTAAAGTCTCTATACTGAGTGCCCATAAAATGTTATTACAATATTAATTTAGTCCCAGATCTCAAAACTTTTATTTTTTTATTTATAAAACAGGGAACACTGACATAAACCATAGAATACTAGGGGTACAACTCCACACAATTCCCACCAGCAGAACTCCCTATTCCCCTCCCCCCACCATAGCTTTCCTATTCTTTATCCCTCTGGAAATATGGACCCAAGGTCATTATGGGGTGCAGAAGGTGGAAGATCTGACTTCTTTAATTGATTGCCCTCTGAACATGGACATTGACAGGTCGATCCATACTCTCAGCCTGTCTCTCTCTTTCCCTAGTGGGACAGGGCTCTGGGGAAGTGGGAATCCAGGACACAATGGTCAGGTTGTCTGCCCAGGGATGTCCGGTTGGCATCATGCTAGCATCTGGAACCTGATGGCTGACAGAAGAGTTAACATGTAAAGCCAAACAAACGGTTGACTAATCATGAATCTAAAGGCTGGAATATTACAGATGAAGATCTGGGGGTCCCATTTCAGGTGGTCCACTTGGTAACAAGGCAGCAAAACCTAGAAATAGACCAGGCCTCATGAGACAGGGAAGATGTTCACATGTATCCATAAATTAGAGCAAAATATATACCTGAAAGCAAAAGTACACAATAGTCTGCAGTGAGTCAATAAATGCAACAAGCAAGTAGAAAGACCTAAAAAAAAAACAAAACATAAAGTTCTTAATGAAATAGTGTCTACTTAGACTTAGATACCTTCCTCACCTACTTCCTATTATGCTTCATTCAGTCACTCCAAAGCTAACCTTATCAAAGTAAGGACTGCAAAAGCTGAATAAGGGCAAGATACTGGCATACTTTAATGATGACTCTTTAGTTACTATCAGGCCACCCCATCAGCTGGGGCCCTAGTCGCGAGTCCCAAGATTCCCAAACAGACATGATGGGTCTAGACCTCAAATAGATCCTTCTCTCCATTGTTACCAGTCATCTCCATCAGGAATAACACAATAGACTCCTTTGTGGGCCCCCATAGGACCTTACCCTCAATGTGGATCAACAACAGTACAGAATGTTCCATCCTTCGAAGGGAGGCTGGAAAACAATATTATTTTTTATGACCAAAACATAGGGACCTTAAATTACAATTATAGTTAACAGTATAGTATGCAGAAAGAACAGGAGTGCAATCACTATCAGAATATACAAAAGGAAATACAAAAAATAGGGAACCTCCAAAAGAAGGGATAGTATACAGAACTCTAGTGGAGGAAATTGTATGTAATTGTACCCCTGTTATTCTACAATCTTGTTAATCATTATTGAATCACTAAAAATTGTTTAAAAGGGAAATACAGCATGTTTATATGAGTCCACTAAGAATACAATGATACACACACACACACACACACACACATACACACACACATTTACTTTTGGTTATTTTAGGGAAAAGTGATCTCTCTATCATGGGGGCAGGGGTGGGGGGTAAGATTTGATCCCAGGACCTGGAGGTGTGAGGTGAGAGCTTTGCCACTGAGATAATAATCTATCCCACCCACCCTTCTTTGACTTTTAGGATCAAGTTTCCCACATGTCTGTGGCTCCTAAAGACTCAAGACAGAAAACCTCTCTATGCTGGGGGGGGGGGGGGATGGGGAACTGATCCAGGGACCTGGGAGGTATGAGGTGAGAGCACTGCCACTGAGCTATTGGTCCATCCCACCCTCCCTTCTCTTACTTTAACCTCAAGTCTCCCGCAGCTCTGTGGCTCCTTAAAACTCAAGAGAAGCATGAAAAACATGTTCTGGGTGGGAATTGAAAGCCTACTATTCAATATTCAAAAATAGAAAAAAAAAAAAAACTTTGTTCTAAGTGCAAACACTTTTTTTTTTTTTTTTTTTTTTTTTTTTTTTTTTTTTTACTACCAGAGCACTGCTCAGCTCTGGCTTATAGTGGTGTAAGGCAATAAACCTGGGACTTTGGAGCATCAGGCATTAGAGTCTGTTTGCATAACCACTATGCTATCCACCCCTACCTAAGTTGTTGTTGTTGTTTTTAAATTTAATTCACAACAGAGAGTGATTGAATCTGACCTACAATAAAGAATGTATTACCACTAATAATAATTGTGCAAAATATCAGACATTACTACTTATTTCTTTTTGTTCCCTTATTAACATGTGTCAGTGGTTAAGCGGTCTCTTATACTTCTACATTGTCAAGCAAATTGAGGGAAAAGATGTGAATAGCACATGCAGACTTCATTTTTAAAACTCATATACCTATCTTTTTAAAAAAGAAAACATATCAACTCTCTGAATAAAGACTGTACCTATTAGCAATATTAGAAATAATGTAATGCTTGCTCAAGGCTCAATAGATACTGAAGAATTCCAAGTCATGAAACTCACACTGCTGCCATCTTTATCATTTTTTAGACATTTGTAGTAATGCAGAACTCTCATTCCCATAGTCTACTATTGTCTTTCATAATTACCTTATACAGAAAAGATTTTTTACCTTATCTTCAATACACCTCTGTACAGCCTGAATTTCATTACCATAGAGAACACTCAAAAGTTAATTCTATATCAAATCAGACACTTCTTAAAGATTTGAGGGGTGCTTGAGGGTGCAGAGAGGAAGATCAGTTTGAGAAGCTATGGAATAATCGATATTAGACACTTTAGAAACTGACAGAAATGATGAATAAAACTATGATGATCCAATAAAGTTATGTTATCACATGACATTAACACAGCATAACTTTACCTATAAAATACTAGTGCATTGACAAAATAGTCAGATATATTTTCTTCTTGTTTCTTTCTGCTTTATTTTTTATCAGACAGGACAGAAAGAAATTGAGAGGGAAGGGGAGATAGAGAAAAGAGGAATATCCACAGACCTGCTTTCCCTCTGCAGGTGGGGTGTAGGGGCTTGAATAGTTTTTTTTTCTTTACTTATTTGATGATGGCAGAATTTCAGAACTTCTTAAATTAGATTCAGAATACTATACACACACAAACACATGCATATAGATTTTATAAAAGCATACCAATATTAACTAAGCAGTTACTCACTACTGAAGCTTTGTAAAAATAAAATATAGTACTTAGCACAATCTTATATGAAAAAATATATACTAATACTACTAGTCAATAATAAGGACTATGACATATTAAAAATATGTCTTTGGAGGGGTAGTATCTTCATCACCATCGACACTATCATATTATCAATGTGAAAAATAAATTCCACAGATTATAAGGAATAATAGTCAAGGGATTTTACTTAATATCATTAAGCTCAGGGTCTAGGGCCTACAAGATAGGTCACCTTGGAAGGTTCATTTTTATCATGTATGCAATCAGGTGCTACCCCTGAACCCCACAGCACTGGAGATTTAAAAACAGAGCAATGGTATTTTTCTCTTCTCTCTCCCTCTATCTCTCCATCTCTCTTATTCTAACTGAAAAAGTCCATGCAACCCTATAAGGACAAAGGAAAAAAAAAAAAAAGAGTATCTTGATCTGTATGAAATGCTACAAGAGGAACAAAAATTTAGTATCTTTACACTTCCAACAATTCTGCAAGCTATACCATTTTATAACTTAAGTTTAAAAGTTGTGTTTCTTTATTTGGGATTTATGCCCCAGGTTGCAAAGTTAAAAAAAAAAAAAAAAAACAAGCTTCACAGCAAAGAATGTGTGAGTATCAATGTTAATTAAGCAGTCATTAGAAATGAAACCTAAGTGAGCTATGGGAGAAGAATGAGAAAGGAAGCCCTTACTGCTAGTAATTTAGAAAGTCAACTTAACCAGTCTTGATTAGAAGTTTAGGGTCACAAGTTTGGGGTGGGAGGATAAGAGAAGAAAAACAAACAAACAAAACCACTGAACAGAGGTTTTTCTCTTGCTTTTTATACCTTTCATTTTAAACATCAAGAGCGTTTGTGCAAAAAACCAGAATGAGTATTTTTAAAAGGTCAGTAGATAGTAAGGAAAGAACCACATGCGAGTTTAAGATTGCTTCACAAGGACTGATTAAGAAGGCTATTGTAAGAAAGCTAATTAAGGCAATTAACCCTGCATCAGGCAGAGCAGCTGGCAGGGATTTTCCAAGCAAAACCTTCACTTAGTTTAGCTGTCCCACTGTCAATGGCACAGTCTGGGGGAGCCTGGCTTTTACAAAAAGATAAAATTGTAATCTAGGACCGGGAAGGAATCCAAGAATTTGATTAAGTTATGAGATAATTGATAATTGGTGAGGAGAAACTTAAATTGTCTAAGTGTCCTTAAAAGCAGGGATGTATACTGAGAGTGTCTTATAAACTGCAAAGGAAAGGAGATTTTTGATTTGTTAAAGTATTTCATTTTGCTTTGCAGTCTAGTGCATATTACCTAAAGGCAAGGCTTACTTTTTTTTCCTCCTAAATATCATGAGTGGTTGGACCTTGAACATCTGTCTCACTTAATCCCATTGTCTCACCACAGGTCATTGCAGTAAAATCACAAATCTAGTGGAGAAAATTAGATAACCTGATCATTGGTGCTAACCTTTAAAATTTGAATTAAGTCTTTGTACATGAACACTTAGGGCCAGCACGTATATTATGCTGCTTGGCTGAATGTGGAAGTAAGAGGCAGAAATGTAAATTACTTAAGGAAAAGAAACTCGTAGGGGTCGACATATACTTCACTATTAGGAACTTCACATTCATGGAGAGAATAGAATTATGTCATACAATAACTGTATTATACCTCAGACAAGGAGAAGACTAAAAAAAAATAGGTCCTCTTCCCACTCAAAAGAAAAAAAAAAAGGCTAATGAAACCAAATATTGGGGTGGTTTCAGTTTCAGAAATAGAAGTCAGTCAGCTAAAATCTAATAAGGGAAACAATCATCTAGGAGCCAGGCAGTGGCACACCTGGTTAAGTACACACATTATATTGCACAAAGATCCAGGTTCAAGTCCCTGGTCTCCACCTGTAGGGAGAAAGCTTCATGAGCGGTAAAGCAGGGTTGCAGGTATCTCTGTCATTTTCCCCTCCCTATCTTCCCCTCCCATCTCAATTTCTATGTCTGTATACAAATAAAAGGAAAAATCATTTAGTCTTAGAGTCTCAGTATAGAGCTTTAATGGTAAATCTGACCTTGCACATGGAGTGAATGTATCGACTAATAATGATTTGATTACAATCATTATGTACTTACTGGTATATTTTGCACACAGTTAAGCTTGAAGCAGAAGTTTTCAATCTATTGAAAGGATGGAAACCAGGGTTGGGAGGTGAAGCACCTGGTGCAGTGCATATGTTACAAAGTACAAGGAACTGGGTTCAAGCCTCCAGGGCCCACCAGGAGGAAAGCTTCTCGAGTAGTGAAAACAGGGCTGCAAATGTCTCTGTTTCTCTCCCTCTGTATCTCTCCATCCTTCTCGATTTCTGGCTATCTCTATGCAATAAATAAATAAAGATAATAAAATTTTAAAAGCTTAAGAGTTAATATATTTTTATTTTTCAGTATGTTAACATATCTACTAACTACTTCCTATGTGATTTTCAATTAGTACCTTAACAGTTTTTCTCACATGATTTTTAATGACCCTTTTACTAATAGTAATTCATCCCTATTTTTCACAGGAGGAAATAGAGCTATGTAGAGTCAATTCAATAATGTCCAGATTTGGAATTAATACTATTTCTGCTACAAATATGCTTAAAGAAGAGGAAAGAAAAGTATACTGGGTATGTTAAATATTGAATGGTGTTGTATGCTTTACATTGGGTTTTAGTTCTCCCCCGCCAAGAGAATTGGATCAGTCCAGTTAGTTTTCACGGCCCGCTTGGCCCCGCCCCGAGGAACCCGAGAGAGGGTTCCAAAGTGGGAGAGTGTCAGAGTTCCAGGGTTGAAGAGTTGCAGAGTTAGAGAGTTCCTGAGTTCCAGAGTTAGAGAGAGTGCTTGCACCGCTGCAAAGAGACAGCAGAGTTCTGTTTGGTGATTAGTTTGTCTTAGTTTATGAATCGTTGTTCCTGAATAAAGAAATACAGCTTCCCTGCCCAGCCGTTGTCTCCGCGTCTCTGTTACCCGCCCGTGAAGCAAGACCGGCCAGCTAGAGCCTACGAATTTTAACAACAGAATGGTTTATCAAAGTTTTTATATTTATTTTTATTCTAACAACATGAATACTAGAAATATTCTTAGAACAGTATTTGAAATTGCACTGCGGGGCCAAGTGGTGGTGCACCTTAGTGAGTGGACATGTTACAATGCTCAAGGACCCGGGTTCCAGCCCCAGCCCCCATAAGCAAGGGGAAAGCTTCACGAGTACTAAAGCAGTGTTGCGGATGTCTTTCTCTCTCCCTCCCTGTCTTACCTTTCCCTCTTTATTTTTGGCTGTCTCTATCAAATACACAAATAAAGATAATTTTTTAAAAAATTCATTGACTTTAAATATAGTTCAAGGAAATTTTTGCAACTTATATTCCTATATACGAACCACACGTTTTTTACTATAACATTTTATTGGGATGTCAGAAAAGTCATGAAGTGTTTTCCTATTCAAAAATGTGTTATGACTTTTCCAACAGCCCAGTAGATCATTCCCTTAATCTTCCTATCTCTTTCCTTAGTACTTAGTGATAACTCTTCAGGCCAGGGAGGTTGTTCTTGCATGCATGAGGCCCTGTGCTCAATCCCAGCACCAGAAAACACGAAGTAGAAGACAGATGATAGAAGAGTGCTTTGCATTCTGTCTCTCTGTCCTCCCCTTCTCTAAACTTCCTCCAACTTCCTGTTTTTTTTTCTCCCTTTGATGAGAATGTTGTTCCTTTTTGATATTATTCCGTAACTTTCCTATACTCTTTTCCTTTGTTCTATGTCTTTCTTTCTTTCCTTTTTTTTTTTTTTTTTTTAATTTTTGTCTCCAGGGTTATTGCTGGGGCTTAGTGCCTGGACCATGAATCCACTGCTCCTGGAGGCCATTTATTTCCCCCTTTTGTTGCTCTTGTTGCTGTAGCTTTGTTGTGGTTACTATTGTTGTTGATGTCATTCGTTGTTGGATAGGGCAGAGAGAAACCTAGAGAGGAGGGGAAGACAGAGAGAGGGAGAGAAAAAGAGATACCTGCAGACCTGCTTCACAGCCTGTGAAGCGACTCCTCTGCAGGTGGGGAGGTGGGGGCTCGAATTGGGATCTTTATGCTGGTCCTTGCTTGTGCTTTGCGCCATGTGCGCCCAAAACTATGCACTACCGTCCGATCCCCCCTTTTTCATTTTTAATGCATTTTCATGTTGGCTTCTCTAATCTTATTCTCCAGATTATTACACTGATCTTTAATTTCTTTCTCCTTTCTACTATATTTTCTGGAACAGCTACTACATTCTTTATCTCTCCGATTTCTGTTAAGACATGTTTCATACATTTTCTCATCTTGTTGAAGTTTTCTTCCACTAAACTCTCATTATGGTGAACATCTTTAGGAACATAATACTGATGTCTTCTTTAGAAGGTTTATATATTGCTGTTAAAATTGAAGTTTTCCTCTAGCCACCATCTTGGTCTTAAAGTGCTGGTAATTTTCTCTATCTTCTCATAATTTTTTTTATGTTCCATGAGCACCTGGGCCTAGAGTAGAGGCCTCTTCCTAAACTTGGAAGTCAATCAAGCTCTGTGGTATGAGTGTTCCAGCGTCACTAGATTGCCATAGACTGGCATTCAAGTTTAATTATGTGGCTGAGGTATCTGTGTAGATTGTGTCAGCATCCAACATACTTTGGACCTCTGGGCTCAGCAGGACATAGGTTAGTGTGGTGTCTATCTTTCATCCATCTTCCTTCCTTCCTTTCCTCCCTCCCTCCCTCCCTCCTTCCTTCCTTCCTTCCTTTCTTTCTTCCCTCTCTCCTTCCTTCCTCCCTCCCTTCCCTCCCTCCCTCTCCCTTCCCCTTCCTTCCTTCCTTCCTTCCTTCCTTCCCTCCCTCTCTCACTTTCCCCTTCCTTCCTTCCTTCCTTCCTTCCTTCCTTCCTTCCTTCCTTCCTCCCTCCCTCCCTTCCCTCCCTCCCTCTCTCCCTCTCCCTCTCCCTCTCCCTTTTCCTTCCTTCCTTCCTTCCTTCCTTCCTTCCTTCCTTCCTTCCTTCCTTCCTTCCTTCCTTCCTTCCTTCCTTCCTTCCAACTCTGCCTGGAGTATTGAAGACCCCAGACTACAATGTTTACTAGAGGAAAAGTGTTATCATTCTCCAAAATTCTTTTAGTACACAATTTTCAAACAGTTACAATTTTTGAGGTCACTTAAACTGTGTTTGGGGCCAGGCAGTGGCACACCGAATCAAGTACACACATTACATTGCACAAGGACTCAGGTTTAAGCCTCTGGTGCTCCAACTGTAGGGGGAAAGCTATGTGAGTGGCGAGGCAGGCCTGCAGGTGTTTCTCTGCCTGTTTCCCTCTCAATCTCCCCCTCCCTACTCAATTTCCCTGTGTGTCTATCTAATAAATACATGAATTAATTAAAATTATTTTTTAATGTGCTTTAGGACTGTTTTATGTTTCTAGGGTTCTCTTGGTCTTTGAATGTTATTTACCCTGATAATGTTTCTGGGTAAAGGAGAACAAAAATAATCTTATATTCTGATTAATAGGTGAATGGAGATTGATCCAGGTTTTCAGAGGCCATTTCAGTAGCACTTATGCACAGTCACTATAAGCCCTTATTAAAACTATAAACTTGACAAAAGATCATGTGTGATACTAAAGATGTTTTTCTGTAATATCCATCAATCCTAGTATACAGATTAAACCACACTATCACTGTACATTTCTGCTTGATACAATGGGTTTTCTTTTCTTCTTTCAGTATTCTGTATTGCAGGAAGGAGAGAAACACTTCAGAATTGAAAGATTAGTTTCTTAAATCATAAAGATGAGCTTTGTAATCATTTTCCTTTAAGCAAGGAATTAAAGGATAATAAAAGCCCTAATTAAGTACCTCATTAGCTTAACTAGATTTTCATATGCAAAACACTATTATGAACAACCACTATAGAATGGCAATACCTCCTGTCCACAGAAAACACAAATAAAACATTCTTTCCAGATCTTTTTTTATTGTTTCCATCTTCTTGTTCACTCAAAACTGTCCCTATCTTCCATCAACACCAAATTCTATTCATCTTCTCCTTGATTACTACATCTTCCTCTTCCTCTGCCCTTCTTTTTCTCCTTCTCCTCCTTCTTCTTTTCTCAGTTGTTAGATTTTATGTCTTCTTTCATTATCTTTTAGAATGTGCCATATTTCAGGGTCATGCAGTGGTGTACCTGGTTAAATGCACATCTTACTATGCATAAGGACCTGGGTTCAAGCCCCTGATCCCCACCTGCAGGATTGGAGAGAGAAGCTTCATGAATCATGAAGCAATGCTGTAGGTGTATCTTTCTCCTTATTTCTGTCTTTCATCTCAGTTTCTATCTCTATCCAATAAACAAATGCCTAAACAAACACATAATTTCTGTCATTAGGGTACATTTAAATAAATCCATCCACTCAGTGTTTAATTTCACTATCAATATATTTCTAAACTTACTTTTATGTTACATAGGAGAGAGTCTCACATGAAACAGGAAGACAAAGAGAAAGAGAGAGAGAGTTGAAAAACTATCCTGATATCTACAGCATCAATGATGAAGCCAGAAACATCAGGCACTAAAATCCAACGCTTTACCAGCTGAATTACTACTCCAGCCTCTATCAATTATTGAGCCTTTGATGTAAGTCATACACAAAGCTAGAACTTTGAGAGGCAGTGATTAACAGAACATCCTCTTAACTGTTTTGTCCTGTAGCTCCTTTTTCCATCAATAGCTTCCCATGTAATTACTGTAAATGTATAGATCAACATTTGTTTACAGCATTACATAGACTTCAAATATACAGAATTATATAATCTGACATATGTACATTTTTTTTTTTTTCTTTTTCTAAGATCAAAATGCTTCTTCCAGAAAGGGCCTGTATTTAGTTTGCCAAATTATGTCCCAATAATTTATTAGTCATTATAAGTTTATCAACCTCCACAGTTAATATTACTTATTATAAGACATAATTAGAGTGTGTGATTTGTTATTAGTGTATAGTAAACTAAATCATTAGGAGTGGTAACAGAATTTATTTTTTCATTTTACTTTTAAAATGGGTAAGCCTGACAAAACTGCAAATTAATTCTATTTTTCTAAGAAAATAGTAATAATACATATAATCTTACAATAGCTATATATATATTTCTTTCTTTCTTTCTTTCTTTCTTTCTTTCTTTCTTTCTTTCTTTTTTTCTTACCTGAGTATTACTAAGCTCAGGCTTATGTCATTGCCTAGGGTTGAACCAGGAACCTGAGTGTCAGACATCACCACTATGATATCTCTACAGCTAGCAAAATAATCATTTTAAGTTAATCTCCAACCCAATAGATTGCAAGGATTATTGGGTGAGGTGCTGAATATCCTCAGATTTCTTTCATTTTAAATTTCACACTCAAAACTAAAAATGATAGCTGGTTCATGTAATGTCTTAAGGGTGTGTTTTATACTTACTGAAGAAGAAAGTGACCTATCAGAATTGTACTGTTTAGAAATGCCCTGAGAGATTCAGACACTAACCACTGAGACTGAGAATGACTGAGGCAAATTATGAAGTTAGAATATCATAGTAAAATTTTCATATCTACATTTATTCCTTTGAAGGAACTTTGGCTTTCTCATTTGTAAAGTAAGATGTTGAATTATTGAATTACTAGAAGCATTGTTAGTATAATTAATTATAACTAGTTTGTGCTTTCATTTGAAATAAATAATATATTTATAAAGAGCTAAACAATTAAAATATTTTCTTACTATAAAGTAAGATTCTTCCATTTTATGTTCCTAAATTAAGTAACAAATGCATATTACTTATACTTTAGTGTCAGTGTTATGCATATAAAAATACCCCATGGCACTAGAGAACCACACACCAAATAAAATTTTTCTTTAAATATAAATATAAAGTGAAACTGACTTATAAAATTATTTGATTAGGGAGAAACGAAACAGTTCACTCGAATAGTGTGCTCCTGTGTCATGTGCATGGCCTGGGCTAGAGCCAGACTCCCATGGCCTAGAAGGAAGCTTCTGCTGTAATCTCTCCCTCTCCCTCTCCCTCTCCCTCTCCCTCTCCCTCTCCCTCTCCCTCTCCCTCTCCCTCTCCCTCTCCCCCTCCCCCTCCCCCTCCCCCTCTCCCCCTCCCCTCCCCCTCCCCCTCCCCTCCCCTCCCTCTCCCCCCTCCCCCTCCCCCTCCCCCTCCCCTCCCCCTCCCCTCCCCTCCCCTCCCCTCCCCCTCCCCCTCCCCCTCCCCCCTCCCCCCTCCCCCCTCCCCCCTCCCCCTCCCCCACCCCCTCCCCCACCCCTCCCCCTCCCCCTCCCCCTCCCCTCCCCCTCCCCTCCCCTCCCCTCCCCCTCCCCCTCCCCCTCCCCTCCCCCCTCCCCCCTCCCTTCCCCCTCCCCCTCCCCCACCCCCTCCCCCCCCACCCCCCCTCCCCCTCCCATCTCCCCTCTTTCTGCCTCTACTAAAAAAAAAAAGTTCCACTTGAGATGGAAATCTAATAAAGAGAGACTGGTCAGTGGGAACTAGTTCTAGAAATCTTGCTTAGAGAATAAAGACATTGGTGAGATCTGGCTGGGCTAGTGGCTCTTTCTGTGGACTAAGAGAATAAAGACATTGAAGAGCATGCATTCCCATTCATTCCTATGAAGAATTTAAGCTATAAGATGAAAGAGAAGGGCTGGAACTAGTGAAACACATAAAAATTAGTCAAGATGACAGACACAAGGTAAAGTAAGCAATATTGCTAGAAATTACTAGAAATATTAAGTAAAATACAAACAAAAAGGCTTAATTGCATTGTTTATAAAAGATGCTAAGTTAACATTTACTTAATGGATAATAATAAAAGGGGTACATAAAAGTAATGATCATATTCAGAAATAGCAAGATTATTCTGAGATTCAATAAACACTTAACACCTAGTTGGTGTAATATGCAGTGTGATATTTGCATATGTACTTGTGTCTCTGTGTAATGTTTGACAACAAAGTTAAATGAGACTTCAATCTATGATGTTAAATATTTAAAATATACAAAATTATAATATTTCAGATATGTAGTATTAAATAACTCCTGCATATTCAATATTTATCACCAACAACAGAATTCATTGGATTACCAAAGCATCTATTTAGGATATCTATGTTTTGAGATAATAAACTTAATGAGTGTTAGATTTTATTTTAGTTTATTTGAATATTTACTAAAATAAGAAATTTAGCATACAATCATTATCTCAGAACAGTATCATATGCTTGTTTGAAAGGCAATGCATCTTCCGTGCATAACCTGATATCATATATTTTTTCTCTAACCAGACTCAGTAAATAAGCTATCTTCCTAAAGTTTTGCTAGTCTCATTATATGCTGTGTGAGGCTATGATTTTCTTACCACTTAAAAAGATTTTCATAATTTTTTAAAAAAATATTTACCTAAAGAATAGCCAAAGAAACCTACTAGTAATATTTTATTTAAATTTAAATACTCTCTCAATGTAGAATATTATTTGCAAATATTCT
Source organism: Erinaceus europaeus (assembly GCF_950295315.1). NCBI lineage: Eukaryota > Metazoa > Chordata > Mammalia > Eulipotyphla > Erinaceidae > Erinaceus > Erinaceus europaeus. Next base: position 84,974,338 of record NC_080170.1, on the reverse strand, counting down.
TAAAATTATAAGAGAATTTGTCTTCAACTTGCTGTATGATAGGAATTTCTCTGGGTTCTTTCCACACATTAATATAATTCATTTCTGCCAAATACCCTACAGGACTGATGGTATTAAATTCGTATTTCTTTCTTTATTTATTTTTGCCTCCAGGTTTATAGCTGGGGATTGGTGTCATAACTACAAATCCACTCCTCCTGGTGACCATATTTCCCTTTTCCTTTTCTTTTTTTCTGTTATTCTACAGAACAGAGGGAAATTGAGAGAGGTGTGTGATATAGAGAGGGAGAGAGACAGAGAGACAGCTGCAGACCTGCTTCACCACTCAAGAAGTGTCCCTGGTACAGGTGGGGAGTGGAAACTTAAACCTGGTGGGTTACAGCACTACCCAGCCCCCTAAAATCTCAATTTTAGATGAGAAAACTGAAGCACAGAGAGGTTAATTAAATAGTTGGGTTGCACAATATGTTTACTCTTCTCACCCAATTTCAGACCTAGTGGAAGAAGGAAAGAAAAAAATGGTGTTGGGGAAACTAGGCAGAATAATTAAACCTATCAGTTCTCACATAGTGCACTAACGTTAACTCAAAATGGATTAAAGTTGAATTGAAAACCTGAAACCACAAGATGCATTAACGAAAACAGGCAAAAACACTTCATGATGTTGGTTGGCTTCAGAGACATATTTCAAGGCTCAATTCCAACAGCAAGGGAAACAAAAGCAAACAAACAGATGGAATTACATCAAACTAAAAGCTTGTGCTCAGCAAAAGAAACTCTCATTAAAACAAAAAGACATTCTACTGGCTGGGAGAAAATATTCCCACAGAATACATCTGGCAAAGGGCAAATATTGTAGATATACAAAGAATTTGTGCAATTCAACACCAAGTAGATTACATCATAAGGAAATAGAGAGAAAAAATGAATAGAAACTTCACCAGAAAGGACCTACTGATAGTTACGAAGTGTACATCATTTACTATCAGGAGAAGACAAATTAAGACACTGCGATACCACCTCATGTCTGTTAAAGTGACCCATTTAAATGTGTCAAAAACAACAAGTGCTGGCAAGGATATGAGTAAAAGGGGAAATTTACAGAGTTGGTAGGAATGAATTATAGATTGGAATATGGGAAACAATATAAATTTAATGGGAAGGGAAGAGACACAGTGTCCTGCAATGGAGGAAGAATGACATTTTGGTGGTGGGTGTGGTTTTCTAAAACACAATTTGGGGAAACATGAAACTCTAGCACCTCAAACTTATAAAACAATAAACCCTAAAAATCAAAATGAAATAAAAATCAATGAGTATTTGGTTGAAATTTTTACACTTTAAAAAAAAGAGGAAGAATGAGTGGAGTAGGCAATGGTGTTGTGCACCTGTTTGAGTCACATGTTATAAAGAGCAAGGAGTCCTCCACATAGCAGATCCTGTAGGGGGAACAGTTCACTAGAGATGAGGGAGGTCTGCAGGTTTCCATCTTTCTCACTCCCTCTTTTACCCCCCTCATCTTTTCAAGTTCTCTCTGTCCTACCAAGTATAATACATAAAATAAAATAAAATAAAATAAAATAAAATAAAATAAAATAAAATACCCAGCCAATTTTAGCCATGGATTCATTACTGTAGTGTTGGTACCACGCCTCCAGCAATAACCCTGGTGAGAAGGAGGAGGAGGAGGAGGAGGAGGAGGAGGAGGAGGAGGAGGAAGAGAAGGAGGAGGAGAAGAAGAAGGAGGAGGAGGAGAAGAAGAAGGAGGAGGAGAAATTTTATCCCATAAATATGCTTTGCAAAGTTTACAACCAGAAAAAAAAATAGGGAGCAGGGGGAAGGAAGAGGCATAATAAAAAGTGGAACGTAATCTCTCATTGACACTGAGAGAAATGAGTGAGAAATTTATTGTGTTCTCTTCAGGAAAAACATGAACAGATTTCATTTTTTTCTTTAAAATATTCTTATTATTTTAATTTATTTCCTTTTGTTGCCCTTGTTTTATTGTTGTAGTTATTGTTGTTGTTATTCATGTCATTGTTGTTGGATAGGACAGAGAGAAATGGAGAGAGGAGGGGAAGACAGAGAGAAGAGAAAGACACCTGCAGACCTGCTTCACCGCCTGCGCTTGAACTGGGATCCTTACATAGGTCCTTGCGCTTGGCACCACGTGAGTTTAACCCGCTGCTGCGCTACCGCAGACGCCCTCAGATTTCATTTCTAACCCCAATTACACAGTGAAGTTAGTACAAGATCTCACAAAATAAGTCTCTCTTGCAAAATCAGAGGGCATACTACGAATATGAATATGGCCTTCTCATTCTCAATCAGTGTGCCAAACAAAAACAGGATGACCAGCAGAGAACTGTCCACTAAAAGTGGCAGTGGTGACAGTAGCAGATGGAAAGTAAACCATCTGTGTATTGCAAACAATCAGATATCATCCTACAGCTGGGAAATCAGCAAGAATTGAAGATCAGGCTTTCTCCTCATTAAATCTGTAATTAAGACCTCACTCTGCTTTGCTGGAACCTTGCTGTGTGGGTGGGTAATGCCCTCTCTTTACTAGGGTGAGGGAACCCCTATAAATGTTACAGTGACAAGCTAATCAAAGGGCTGTATGGAAATGAAACAGAGTGGTAAGAGACTGAGGGAAAATTTCAAATAATAACACAGTAATTCAGATCAATTCCCACATAACTCTCTCTTTTTTAAAAAAATATTTATTTTGTTTTAATGAAGAGAGATGAAAGAGAGGAGAAGAGGGAGATGAGGGGAGGGGAAGCAAGGGGAAGGGAGGGGAGGCGAGGGGAGAGGAGGAGAGGAGAGGAGAGGAGAGGAGAAGAGAGGAGAAGAGAGGAGAAGAGAGGAGAAGAGAGGAGAAGAGAGGAGAAGAGAGGAGAGGAGGAGGAGAAGAGAGAAGAGGACAAGACAGGAGAGGATTATTCACCTATGGTTTATGGAGAATGGCCTGGGGACATCTGTGGTCTCAGGCATGAAAATCTGTATATAAACCACTGGGCATCTTCAGAATCATTCAAATACTTAACTCAATCTGAGGAAGAACTTGAATTGAAATGATGTGGAAAAAATATATATTGAGAACTTTCTATTTGCCAGCATGGATTTCAAAGGAAAAAAATATATATACCATTCTTCAAGTTTAATAAGTATATTTCTAAGGAATATATGGAAAATAACTAAGCATTCAATTTGTATCAAAATCTTTATGTGAACTATCAGAAGCATCACTTAGTCAAATCTATGCTACATTTATTCAAGGATCTAAATCTGACAGAGGGAACTTAGGATGATTTCTAGAAAATAATTCTGGTGCTGTCACACCAGCATTTGAATGTGAGGCATGTATGCAAATATTGCCAGACTTAATAGTTCAATCATAATTTGCCACCAATGAAAGTATATAAACATGCTTAATTACTACTATTATAGCAGTATATATAAACTTTTCAGGTAATAACCTCTGTAAGTCTTGATTTTCACAAAGGTAGTAGTTTTTACATACACCTAGACTCCCTCTTTGATACTTAAGAATCTTGACCACCTCTCATTTTCTTGAAATTGAAGGCCAACTGAGACCAAACTTTCATAACTTTATAAATGAGAGTTATATTTTAGGAGTTTTTCTCTTCAGAAAATTACTTAAAATAACTGTTGAATAAAATGTTATCAATATTTGAAAGAGCTTTAAATGTTATTTAAAATTCATTACAGTATTCTTGCCTTCATAATGGGGAGACATGTAATATGCTGTGAATGACATGAAAATGAGGCATGGAATTCAAATGTTTCCATCAGCTTACCTTGAGAGAAAAAAGAAGGTTCACTAGTTTTTGTGTGTTTGTTCTCAGGACTTTGATACAGGTTTAAATTTCTCACATCCCACTAACTCATAAATTTTGTCACACAATTCTCAAAGAAATGTGGCTATTAAGAGGAAAGATTCAGGAAGCCAAAATTCTGAACATGGACCATTAAGTCTGTCACTCACCACTACTTGTGTGACAATGTTCAGGAATTATGCCAAAGTGACAAAGCCTATGAGATTATTTCTTCACAACTCAAATGAAAATAAAAACAATAGAATCTATGCTATAAGTGAGACTGCTTTGTGAATATTCAAGGATTGTTGTGCAAATGCTACTTGACTGGTGGTCTGATTTCAGGAGTGAAGTCCTTACAGATCTCCCTAATGAATCTCCATTTCACTGCAGGACTGACACTATTACTTCTCCAGAAATCGGGTCATAATTAATATTTAAGGTGTTCATGAATTTTAAAAAAGTGGCGAGTAAGCCCATCATATTTTAGGGTAAATATTTTGTCATTGTTGTTGTCGCCAGGGTTATCACTGGTGCTCAGCCTCTGCTGCTTCTGGCAGTCTTCTCTTTCTTTCTTTCTTTCTTTCTTTCTTTCTTTCTTTCTTTCTTTCTTTCTTTCTTTCATAGGAAAGAGGGGATGGAAAGATACAGAGGAAGAAAGACTGAGAGACACTTGCAGTAGTTGCTTCACCACTCATGAAGCTTCCCCACTGCAGGTTTACCACCACTGCCACCTGACCCCTTTGAGGTAAGTATGTTTAAGGAGTCAAATAACCTCATAGTACAGAATCCCAGTGCTATTAAAACTGTCACAGTACATTCCATTTTCAACACATGTTCCAAAGCTAGGATCCTTCAAACTCAGTGTACTCAAAAGTCTTCTAGGACCACCCTTAATACAGAATTTGATAAAGAAGTTCCTGGGTAGGGCATAATATCTGCATTACTAGTAAGATCCCTGATGATACCAATGCTTCAGGTCTTCAAAGTACACTTTGACTGGCAATGCTCTGGGTCCTCTAGAACAGAGGGGGGTAAAATCTAACCCCTGGAATCCTTTTAGCTGAGCCTGTCAAGGTAACTGCAGGAGGGGATCAAAATTCAATAAATCTAGGAGCTTATTTTTACAGATCAAGTAAATGATACTTTTTGAGTTGATAATTTTTTTCTGGCATGTGAATGATTACATATATATATATATATATATATATATATATATATATGTATACACACACACACACACACACACATATAGGCTCTTGACAGAAAAAAAGGTTTCCCCACTCCTGCCTTAGAAGTACATTTCCTAGTAATACAGACAATAGTCAAATGTGACTATTCACATTTAAATTAATTAATTACATTGACTTAACCAGTATCTTCATTTATCCTAAAGCAATATTTTTTTTGCATCTATTTAGCACCAGTGAATTCATCTTCTGTAGTCTGTAGTATCAAGTACTACGTAAGGATAATATAAATGATCTCATCACAAGGTACACGGTGTTGTGATGATTAGAGAAAGATGGGTTTTTCACTGAGTCTGATCTTTTAGAAAAAGAACAGAGGAGACTAAATAACAGTTACTACCAGCAGGAAAGAGAAGTGGATCCAATGAGGCCCAATGAGGGAATGACTAAGAGCCAGCCTTGCTCCTCTCAAGGGAAGAGTGAAGTGATATTAATCAGCACACTATTGTATACAAAGAGAGTTCTCATAGGAGAAGAGCAGCACATCTGTCCCACTCACACATCAAAGAGGCCCAGCAGCTGAAAATGCTTCTGTCAAATCTCCACTCAGCCTCTTTTTCTCCTTGCTTTCCTTTCCTGGTTCATTTGCTATTCTGTGGGCTGTTTAGCAATAAGCCCTTCATCTGATTAACATTTCAAACCCATTGTTGGTCTGTGCTGGCTTAAATGAACTAATCATCATTAGTACTTCAATACCTGTCTGGCTATGCCTGCTAGGGGGGCAAAGAAGGAAGAGAAGAAAAGGGAAAAGGAACCAGGTCTGACTCATTAAGTAAGTCACTCTTAAATAGTTGTTCAAGACTGAATCAAAAGCAGAATCCTAAGTAATTCAATCATTAATCAAATCATGGATCCAGCAAAGAGACAAAGAAGCAAGAGTAGGACACTAGAGGAAAAGAAGAGAGGAGAGGTAGAGGTAGAGGTAGAGGGAGAGGGAGAGGGAGAGGGAGAGGGAGAGGGAGAGGGAGAGGGAGAGGGAGAGGGAGAGGGAAATGAGAGGAGAGGGGAGGGGATTGAAGGGAAGGGAAGAGAAAATAAATTCTTCCACTAGGCAATAATGTAACTGAGGAATCACCTTTAGAAAACAAGGAAATTAAGTCTGGAACTCTATTCCTTCACTGTCCTATGATTTTATCTCCTTGTGGGGGAAAAATTAATTCATGGCTGATTTCAAAACAAAACTCGTTATAGAATTAATATCCTATTCTCTCTGCTTTATCATTTCAATTACATTATATCACCCTCATGTATTTGGCTGTGTCATTTTTCAACTTCACAGCAGTACTAAAATTGTGTTATTTTAATATGTATGTTCACTATATTATAAAATATAGTCCAACTTCCTGCTTTGCAGAACCAGGTAAGTCATCAGCTTGGCTTTATCTGGTTTCACAAGAGATTTTTCTCCCCTTGGAGGTTTGAGTACTGACATTATTATTATTTTTTTTTTCTTAGCTGGTACTAAAGTCTTTGTTATGATACCTGGAATCTTGAGTTTCCTCCCTGAAAGTGGGATGGGGTGCAGGGGGTAGGGGGGGGGGGCGGTAGTCAGCAAAGCACACTTGGGTTTTGTTTCCTTCCTTACCAAGGGCATAATCTATGGTTTAGGCTGGCTCCAACAGCACTGAAAAAAGCTTCACTGCTGTTATCTCTCCCTCTCTCCTTCCTTCTCTCCCTTTCACTCTCTCTCTCATCTGCCTCTCTGTGTCACTCTAACTGGAAAAAAAGTCTGGATAGAGAGGTCCCAGAGACCAAAAAAAAAAAATAGAGCCAAATAATGGTATCAAAGATGTTCTTTTCCTTGTGAAGACATTATTTCTCATGGTTTATTCAATTCCTGGGATGTAGAAATTCTAAAGTGAGGATGTATATTGAAGATGGTGAAGTGGTATAATTTCACAGCTTTACATATCAAGCACATATTACTGTATGTATCAAATGTGTTTTTTTTAAATATTTTTAAAGTTATTTGATCAATTCCAGAAGGAAAGTTCCTTTGCCTATCTGGAGTAGTTTAATGCCAATTTCACTTGCCGATCTCCATTTGTAAACATCTAAATCAGTCCATAAACTCAGGGTCACCAGGGAGAATTGCATCTAGTTAATAATTAGTAGCATTTTTGTTTAAATTTGAATTATTTTTAATGCTTTAATTTTATTAGCACACTGTACTGGTTTTCTATGCATAGTAGTCATAAAATATTTTAAAAAATACACTAAGTAAAAGGTAGTCTTTAAAGAATATTAGCCTCAGGGGAGTTGGGTAGCACAGCAGGTTAAGTGGGTTAAGCTCATGTGGCTCAAAGCTCAAGGATCAGCTTAAGGATCCAGGTTTCAACCCTGGGCTCCCAACCTGCAGGGGAGTCACTTCATAGGCACTGACGCAGGTCTGCAGATGTCTATCTTTCTCTCCCCCTCTCTGTCTTCCCCTCCTCTCTCCATTTCTCTCTGTCCTATCTAACAATGACAACAGCAATAATAACTACAGTAATAAAACAACAAGGGCAACAAAAGGGAATGCATAAATATTTTTTTTAAAAAAAGAATATTAGCCTCAGAATAAAGCAAGTGAATAAACCATTAACTGTGGAATAGTAATGTTGATTTGAAGTATCTTTTGCTTTGAAAGTAAAAAAGGGGATGTTCCTCCTTACTTTCTTGCCTCATCATTAATTTGTGCACTCACTTTCTACATCAAAAACACTACTCACAATATGATCTTTTAAAATCATACTTTATAAAAATTGTAAAGTAGAAGATGAGAGGAAAAATGATTTCATTCCTTCATAGAATGACTACATAGGACTAAAAAATCAGGAAGCACACAGGTATCAAAGAAAAGATTAGGTATAAAAGTTTATAAACATTTCAAATCCTTTATCACTCAGATGACTTCACCATGGTGAAATGTTTTTGAATTTTCTGAGGGCCTGTGGAAAATCAGATCCAATGGGTAGTTTGGGACAGTTCTGACAACCAAACAGAGGTGTTGAAGTTTTGAAACAGAGGAAACATATGCCACAATCGAAAGCATACAGTCTTGGAAGTCAGAAAAGTAAAATCAGTTTCTTTCACACAAATGCTCAGTATTTGCAAAACTGAGTTAGTTAAATTGTAATTTCAGAAGTGAATATTCTAACCTCATGTTGGGTAGGATGAATTTCAAGAGGACAAGCCTGGATGACAGTCTATAAATATCCCTGGTACCAGATCAGATGCCTTGAATAATGTCTGTTTAGCAGAAAATAGGCAAAGGCCCTAAAAACAATAATTACATGTAAGAGACTAATAGAGCCAAACTACCGCATCACAATGGCTGTGCTGATTTGAATTTGTCTCAATTAAGGATCTTTTTCATTGAAATAAAGTTTCTAAAAATGTTACTTAATGGCACTACTGCATGTATGTTGGATTCATTCAGCTGAAACCCGTGTGCTTCTCACCTAGCTAAATATCTACATGTTCTATTGTAACCAAAGGGGGGAAAAGTGAGTTTAAATGATAGCAGGTGAATTAATAAGTCATCTTTTCTTCAAATGAGGAAACATATTCTTCTGGCAAAGTGCCTTAAGGAGTAGAGCCACAATTGGATTTGAAATTTGAAGTGTAGTACTTTCTGGCCTGTCACTAAAGTTGTGTGACATTGGCTAGTAACTTAATTCCCTGGATCTCTATGTGTTGTATCTGTAGAAAGAAATAAATGTCCACTATACAACGTTGTTGGAATAATACTTGAAACACAGCTGGATCCTAAAAAGTGGTTCTGCTATTCACATCTTGATTATTAAACTGTAATCACCACCATTATCATCATGCGTAACTTGTTGAGAAGATCAAACTCAAGCAGACTTGTCATCATATTCTCTTAAATTTTAAGACTATGGTTCTGCTTTTACACCAAACCATATTTACATATGGTGATTCTGCAGTTAAGCTAAAAGAATTCTAAATAATGTGGTGGTGGTGGGGTGGGGGATCCAGTGTTTCATTCCAGCTGCACATTTTACTCTGCTAGTGTAATAGTGCACTCAGTGACCACTGACATGCTGAGATGAGAACTCAGGAGTGGCAACATCTACAAGAATTAGAAATTTCCCCCCTTATCATGAGAAGCTATGGTGCCTTAGTCTCAAGAAGTTGGCTCTCTCTCAGAAAAAAAAAAAAAAATACAACAAAACATCTAAATGATTTACATTAGAGAACAGCTGAGACTTCTGGTAAAGAAAAGGAACATCGCTATCTGAAGGTTGGTGACTGCAAAAAGTCAGCAGGAGCAGGATGGGAAAGAGAGAAAGACTCAAGCAAAAATGGGCCATTTCCAGTGAACATCATGTTTATAATTATTTAAACCTTTGCATTGTATTTAAAGAGCTCATGTGCACCCCTCCAGAACTGACTGACTTAATAAAAGGAGCCCAGGACTTCTATTTAGAGCTATAGAAGCCACAGGCTCTTGTGTGAACCTGATGGGACCATCTGGAGAAACAAGGAAACTTAACACTGTGCCCTTGTGGCAGCTGGAAAATCAACTAAATTCTAAAGGGCCCCAGCTGCCATAAAGAACCTGGTGAACAGAATAGGACTGTACTGAATGTAACAACAGTGACTTTGAAGTCACAATGGAGTTCGCACTTTCAGGAATCAGTCTAAGGAGAGGATAAAATTTGGGATCTTTATGTCCCACACCACTATTCCCAAAGTAGAGCTCTACTAGGGAGCATGAAGTGTCCTAATACTATGTCATTTCTTCAAAGTTCTTTCCCTCCATCTGCAATTCAGACAAAGCTTAATCCAGCACCACCTGCTGGTCAACAACAGAAACAAAAACTGTAAAACTAAGGCTTTCAGTTTGAATAATCAAAATAAGGCTCAGACACTTTATGATGCAAATTCAATGGAGCTGTCAGAGAAAGAATTTAGCAAGTACATCATCAAGAAATTTAAATAAATATAAAAATCTCATTTTAATGTGAAGATATTGACTAAAAAGAAATCCATGGTCCTGAAGGTGGTACAGTGATAAAGCTTTGGACTCTCAAGCATGAGATCCTGAATTTGATCCCTGGTAGCATCTGTGTCAGAGTGATGTCTTGTTCTTTCTCTTTCCATCTATCTTTCTCATTAATAAATAAATAAAATCTTAAAAAAAAAGAAATCCATGTTCAAAGAATCACTTGTTAGTGACATGAAGAATTTCAAAAAAGAGTTACAGGCTGTATAGGTATTTTGAATGTATTCCCATCTCAAATAAAGACATGTAGAAGAGAGAATATCAGAAATATAAGACAAAATGACAACAGTCCCTGACTTCAAATTAGAAGGAGGAAAAAGGTTTAGGGAGAAAATGAGACAGTTTTTTAAGAGATTGAAGACTACATCAGAAAAGTAAATATCAGAATTATAAGTGTCTCAGAATGAGAGGAGATAAAGAAGGCAGCAGGAACTCTATGCAAAGATATAATACCATTTTCCCCCCAATCTGGAGTATGATCAGGATATAGATGTTCAAGAGGCAGAAAGAAGTCCCAAATTCCTAAACCCAAATACACCTACACCAAGACACAACATTGTTAAATTAACTAAAGCCAAGGTCAAAGGAAAAAAAAAGTTTATAAGCTGCCAGGGAAAAGAATAACATAAAAGAAGTATCGTTAGACTTGCATCAGATTTTTCTGCAGACAGCATGATGGCTAGGAGAGGGTGTAGTGTAATATTCAAGATTTTAAAAGACAAAAATTATCAGTACACATATTTTACCCTGCAAGACTATCATTCAAATATAAAGAAACAATAAAAAGATGTGCCAGATATTCAAACACTAAAGTATTTTGCCATTATCAGACTTGCCTTGCAAGAGTTATTTCAAGGAAAATCGCAGAGAAAGAAACAAGGAACAGTTAACTCTCAACAAGGCTATACATAGTAGAACAGACTCAAAAACATAAGCCATAGAAAAAGTGACAACCTTTAATCATGAAAGGGGTAAGAGATGGAGTGTGTTCAAACAAAGAACAGTGAAAACAAAACAGGTTTTAAAGACTCTCTTAAGTGTATTTATATACAACAGATTTACATATAAATTGTGTAAATACTTTCATGTATAACACATTTAAATACATTAATTCCCTTATGTCTTTTAAAAATGATGTACTTTTTCTTTCTAATACTTAATAATTTTTCCTACATTCGTTTTCGGTTTTCTTATCCTTCTTACCATATGAGTTCTAAAGTGATGCTGGTACTGCTAGCCTGAGAATCACACTTTAAAAAATCAGTTCTCAGGGAGGAGAGCAGCTCCCAAATATGGGGAAAGTATATAAATGTTATTAACTGCAACAGCTTTGCAGTCCTTTTTCCAAACATGGCACCATATTCTCAGACAATAACCTGGGTCCACCTGTATATTAGATGTTAGGCGAACACAAAAACTAGTAAATGTGTGGGCCCTCTGGAATATACCTAAAACAGATCTACTAGCTTTTTCTAAAATGGAGATCCCAAATCTTCATCTGCAATATTCTTGCCTTTAGCTTCATGGTTAGTCAACCATTTTTTCTGCTTTGTATTTTAACTCTTTTCCAGTCACCAGGTTCCAGATGATACCATGATGCCAACCCATTTTCCTTGGGCAGAGGATTCCACCATGTATATCCCACCAGGCTGGGATTATGGATCGACCTGACAATGCCCATATTCAGCAGAGAAAAAATTACAGAAGCCAGACCTTCCACCTTCTACACTCCACAATGATCCTGGGTCCATGTTCTGAGAGGGATAATGAATAGAGAAACTATCAAGGGAGGGGATTGGATATGGAGCTTCAGATGTGGGCATCACTGTGTGGAAATGTACCCCTCTTATCCTGTAGTCATGTTAATATTTTCATTTTATAAATAAAAAAATAAATTAAGTAAAAAAGGGGTTAAAAAGTCAATTATCTACTTCAGACTACTTTTAAACCATGTAGGAAAATTATGAAGTCCACATTAAATGATTTCCCAAATATTCATATTAAGTGCAGGAGTTTTCATTTCATAAAAGAGATCTTTAAAAGAACAAAAGTTTTATCTAAGTTTTTAGCTAAGTTTTATCATCACCATCTCTCCTCTATCCAGCCTACTAACTTATCATAATCTTAATAAAATCCTGTCTTTTATATACTTATCAGCATGTTTTTATCTCTGTGTTGGGTTGTAAAGATTATGCTCTATAATATGTAAAATTAAAGCAAGAGCCATCACTCTTTTTACTACTCTTTTTAATGGATGAAACTTTTTGACACAAAAGGTAATACTGTTGTCATGAAAATATACTGTGAACTCCACTATATCTTATGTTGGCTGAATGAAAGGGACATGTGACTGAAAATGTTTTTAGGGATTAAAAGTTTAATTGGAGATTAGGAAAAAAATTAAAAAATACAGGAAGGAAATCACCATTCTTGAGAAACTATGATGTGTCCCACACCAAAGAAGAACTTCCATAGAGTTTCATATGAGCATCCAGTAATCAAAAATGTTCCTAGTACAGTGATTTCACTTTTACTTCTAGCTTCAAAAGATTGTACTCTATGCCTTATTCTCCCCATATATGTATACAGTCTCAGCTTTATGAACTATACCTGTTCACATATATGACTTGGTAATGTCTCAATAGCTCTTTAGAATATGGCATCATTTTAGAGACAGAGGCAAATATGCTCATGAAAATATTTCCATTGAATAGTGGAAATACTCTCATTGAAAGCAGACAACTTATCATCAATTACATTGCATTTTTTAATGGAAAAATTAGGATGTTTGTCCCAAGATTACTTGATTGTAAGCTCTTTCAAAGGGATCAAGTGAGACTGGCAAGATAACTACCTGGGTATTATGCCTGCTTTGCCAGGTGCATGAAACACGTTTGAGACCGACTTTATGCTGCTCCAGAGGTAGCTTCAATGTTATAATGCCTTTCTCTCCTTCTTTCTCCTTCTACCTGAAAAAGTCATCCTAAACGGATGAAGCACTAGTGATACAAAAAAAAAAAAAAAAAAAAAAAAATCAAGTTCGGAACACAGTCTTGAATTGTTTTAAATTGTTTTACTTATATATAGGACAGTGAACATGAGCATCTCAATATAAACATGTTAGTACATCACTTCTGAATACAGATCACACACCAGGCCTGGGATACACAGAAGTGAAGTATGCCTTCCTCGTTTTCTCACTCTCATCACAGTCCTTTAATAATTCAAACTGGCCCTCATACTAAAACAGAGGCAAAAAGAAGACCAGATGTAGGTTCAAGAGGGTAGGATGTGAGACTCTCCAGATGCTGTCCTCTACTGCCCTGCATGCTCCCCAAGTATGCCCTGTGGGCACTGACACAGTCTCTGGGGAGCTTTCTGCTATCCCAGATGTGTTTCCCTCTATATCATGAATATTCATTGCATTCTCTGAGTTGGTCAGCACAAAGAAAAGCAAAGAAAGCTAAATAGCTGCTATTAAATGGCAGCTTTCCAGAAAATCTGACAAAGTACATACCAGCACAGTATCTCAATCTAAAGGGAGCATTCCAAGTCAAGTTTTCTACATCTAACTCCAATACGGAAGAAGGGCAAACTCTAGATGAAGAAGCATGGGAGTTCCACTCTCGGACATGTGACTTTTTATTAGGACACTTAGCAGTCATCCTGCAGATGTTCCAGATGCCGGCTGAAAGTAGTTGCTTGCATTTCTCTTTTGCTGCTGAAAGTTAGGTTCTATCTCTTCTCTATGCCTCACACTACACCCTCACACATACAGGTAAAGTCCGTACTTGCATGAAATTCAATGTTAATGAAAGCTCCCTTACTGAGGACTCAGTACATATTTTTTTCCTTTGTTTTGCATGGAAGAATAATATACACAAACAAGAAATCAGTTGCAGAAATAGTACATAGGCTCACACAAGAAGAAATCAACTCAACTATTTGATACTAAGTCTCTATGGTTGGCATCTGTGAGCTTGATGTGGCATTTACTTTTCACCCTTATTGAGTTCAGTACAAATTCATTGCTAACTACTAAGTTGAACTTTCAATAGAATTAATTTACTTTTGAAACACCCAGTGAAACAGATGCTAATTTAAGTATAACACACACTTCTGGGTCTAATACCTTCATAGTAAGAAACTCTGTTGTGGACACAAAGAAAAATGTTATTTGTGTATGCTCAGGGCATATGTAGGTCAGAGCTAGAGATTCAGAGTTTATTAAGTTAAATGAAATATTGAAGTGAAATTAAGTTAAAGTCATGCACATATTACCCAGTATTTTAGTTTATCTGTAAACTGAAGTATTAAAGGAACATCACATGACTTCTGTTCAAGCTTACAATCAGCAAACAAAAGTTGAGTGTCAATGGACTTGGCAATGGAGAATGACAGACTAACCAGAAGGTGATTGTGATCAAGTAGATTGCATGTTTTGGTTAGTTTTCATTAGGATTATCTCTGTTAAAACCTCTGGTAACTTTAAATATGCAAAGAGAATGATTTCTGTTTTATACCCAGACTTGTCATTGTTTTTCAATAACAATATAGTAAATCAGTAGATGCATTTTCAGTGGATAATTCATAGTGCATATTCAAAAGGCTATAATAACACTTGAAAAGTGACTTCCAGATGGGAAGTTTGGCATGCCTAGTTATAGAATCTTAGTCTTTATAACATATGAGTGCCTTTCTCCAAATGTTAACCATTCTTTTCCTTACTTCATAACTGCAGGTCTTTTTTGTCATCTTTATTTTTACAAACTAAATTTTCTCCTCAGTTCACTATGTCAACTTAAATCATCCTAAATTAAATAAGTTATTGAGCAGTCACCACATTTTGTAGACAGGAATATAAAGAACAAAAAGGTATAGTCATGGTCTTTAAACAACTTGAACTTTTAGTTGCAAAATCAAAATTCATTTCTCCACTTCCTTTTCTTTTTTATTTATGATCATGTAATCTTCTTTTCTTTTTTCTTTCTTTCTTTTTCCTTTTTGCCTCCAGGGTTATTGCTGGGGCTAAGTGCCTGCACCACGAATCCACTGCTCCTAGAGGCTATTTTTCCCATTTGTTGCCCTTGTTGTTGTAATTGTTACTATCGCTATTGTTGGTGGTATTAGGACAGAGAAATTGAGAGAGGAGGGGAAGACAGAGAGGTGGAGAGAAAGACACCGGCAGACCTTCACTGCTTGTGAAGCGAACCCCCACAGGTGGAGAGCCGAACTAGAACTCTTATCCTTAGCTCCATGTGGACTTATTCGATTGTGCTAATGCCCACCTCCCTCTTTTTTTTTTATTTCCCTTCTCTTTCCTTCCCTTCTCTTTTTCCTTTTCTCTGCTCTTCTTTTTTTTTTTTTTAAACACTTTGTGTTTGTATTGATATGAAGGTATTAAGTTTTCATTCTCAATCTTTTTTATGTTATTGAGTATAGTATTAAGTACAGTATAGTACTTAACACAGCCTCTCATTTACCCTTGATTGATGTCTAGGAGACAGAACAGGAATCCCAGTGTCCCTTTATCCCTTTCCTTTCTTCCACAGAATCCTTTGCTTTGTTGCAATACACCATACCTTCCAGAAACTTCTTCAAGGAAGTTCATCTATGCCGATGACATCTGCTGTGCAACTCAGGCATCCAAGTTCGACATCCTTGAGGAAACACTCATGAAAGACATGTCTCTGATATCTGATTACTGTAAAAAATGGCAACTAATCCCTAGCACTGCAAAAACGGTATCATCTGTTTTCCATCTACACCATGCCTCGGCCTCAGGTGAGCTTAATGTGCAGCTTGATGATACGAGAATCCGGCATGAAGCCCAGCCATTCTATCTTGGCGTTACTCTCGATCGCACCCTGTCATTTGACGAACATCTCATAAAAACTGCGGCGAAGGTGGGCGCGAGGAATAACATCATTGCAAGACTGGCCAGCTCCTCATGGGGCAGGAGCGCTTCCACACTACGACTACGATCATCATCTCTGGCATTATGCTATTCCACTGCAGAATACTGTGCCCCAGTATGGTTCCGTAGCCCCCATGTCCACTTGGTCGATTCCAAATTATATTCCTCCATGAGAATAATTTCTGGAACCATCCGTTCCATCCAGGTTCCATGGCTGCCAGTTCTTAGCAACATTGCCCTGCCAGATATTCGTCAGGATGTGGCATCATCTAAGTTCATTTCCCACGTCTACGCTCCACCGGACCTGCCAATATACGTCGATATCTTTGCCCACCCTGTCCAACGCTTGACGTCTCGTCATCCAATCTAGTCTCCTACGCCTACACAGAACTTCTCTGTTCCAGACTCTTGGAAACAGAGTTGGCAGTCAGCTGAGGTAAAGAACAAACACCTCATCACAGACCCCTGCAAGCGTCAACCCGGCTTTGACCTAGCACGTTATGATTGGGCCCTCCTCAATCGCTATCGAACAGGCCATGGCCAGTGCGCCGCAGACGACCCGAACTGCCCCTGCAGCTCCAGACAGACTATGACCCACATAGTCAACGACTGCCACCTCTCCAGATTCAAAGGAGGTCTCGAAACTTTACATCAGGCTCAACCTGACGCTGTTAACTGGCTACGAAAGAAGGGCAAACACTAGAAGAAGAAGAAGAATACCTAGTCCAAGTTTCACCTTATGTTTTCCCTTATGTTCTTTGTTCTTATTTAAGTTCTTTAAGTTCTTTAAGTTCTTATTTATGTTCTTTGTTCTAAATTAAGTGAGAGTATTTGGTATTGGTTTGTATCACTCAACATGATGACTCTGAGTTCTGATCACACTATTGCAAAGATGCTTCATCATTTTAATAGTTGCGTATGTACATGTACCATAACTTCCTTAACATCTGGGTTGTTTCTAAGCTTGCGCTATTACAAATTGTACTGCTATGAACATTGATGTGCATAGGTGTTTTCAGAAAGGTATTTTTGTTTTCTCTGGGTAAATCTCTATGAAACAGATGCTGGAGCATAAGATAGGTCCATTTCTAGTGTTTTGATGAATCTCCAGACAGTTTCCCCTGGGCAGAATTTTCTTCAAAGAATAAATCTAAAGGGCCAACAGACATATAGAAAAATGTTCAAAGTCACTGATGAGAAACATGAATGAGATTCCAGTTTACACTTGTGAGAATGTCACACATTAGGAAAAGAAAAAAAAAACTGTTGGAAAGGCTTTGGGGTAAGAGAACTCTCCTTATATAAGTGAGAATATAAGTGTTTCCATTTCTAATTCCACTCTAGTGATGATGATGATGATGATGATGATGATGATGATGATAGTGATGACCATGACCACAATAATGATGCATTGGCCACTGGAGCTTTTTCAGTGCTCTCAGCACACTTTTTCTTTTCCTTATAATATCAGAAAGAGAGTTACAGAGAGAAAGAGAAGAAATACCAGAGTTCCACTCTAGTGCTTCCTTAAAGTTCCCTTGTGCATGGTGCTACTCTGTGGTACTGGAGAGCTGAACCCATGTCCCTGTATGTGGTAAAGTTTGTACTCTATCAGATGAACTATTTCTAAGTCCCACACCCATAGATTTTAAGTATCATTATGTTTTCAGAGTTATCCTCCCTAAACTTAGTGGTATTTCATTCCACTCAAAGAATACTGTGCTAGTAATTAAAAACTCCTTTTTTACTTCTGCTTACTTCTACCAGCCTGTATTAATCAGAATAGACTAAATTACAGTGTAATAAAAACCTCAAATAATCAAATCATACAGCAACGGAGGTTGATTTCCTCTTGTGGAGTGAGCCCATCATGGTTTTGCTAATGTTCTATTGTACCAAGAAGATAACCAGACCATCATCAGTTACATAGAAGAAGGAAAAGAGATCATTATAAGGCATATTTTACTCCTTAAAGTTTCCTTCTAAAAATGACAAATATTTCACTGATATGAGCAAGCTAGTTGGACAAATAGTATACCAGCCATCCACTGAAGCACAGTATTCCTCCAGATATGATCAGTGACTATTTAACACCACAATATGTAATGTTATTAAAGTCCACTTTGTATAAAATTTTCCACATTGCAGATCTCAGCTCAAGATCCATTATTAAACATTTTAATTTTTAATATCACTAGCTCTTCTTTTAAAGTTTTATTTAAATTTATTTTATATAAATTTCATATTACAGAGATAATTCTCAGTTATTCTAATTTTATTAACCGTGATCTAACTACACATATAAGCATCTATTTGTAATAAATTCACTTGTGATATTTGAAAATAATTTTGTTATTGCATCCATATTTCTCATTCTGCTATAAGTTCTTTTAAATAAGATTTCATTGTTCTAATTCTTTCTTTGCTTATATACACAAACCACAGAACTTTACTAGCCTTAATTATCTCCTGTTAGCTGGTTTCAAAAATTAACATATCTTATGTAGCTGCTGGGTTTCAAGAAAGGAAAGCAAAAACAAGAATATGTCCTCTGCAAGTACTTGAAATCTGATATTATAACCAGGAAAATTATGCCATGCATAATGTTATAATAAAACTCAGTTGTGTGTCATGTATCTAATATTGTATTAAACAGTAAATACTGTCTTCAGAACTTCCGGTAAAGCACACAAAGTCATCGAGTAATATAGTAAATCACTATATGAAAGATTAAAGTAGTTGAAGAAATGATAACTGAATAAATTTAGCCTAAATAATAATGTTCCATGCCATATGTCTCACATTCCTCTTATACTTGTCAAAACATTTGAGTATTGTCTATGAATTTCTTGCTTACAACTAAAGAGACACTGGATGCATACACATATCACATGTACTTTAAAAATATTTTTAAACTTGAAAAGTATTTGGAGGTTTGATAAAATAATTTGCTTGAAGACTTACAGTGTTCAAGGATGAGTACAATGTGACTCAATGCAAATGTGCTTAAGAAGGAAAGTGCAATTAGACAATGAAAACATCCAGAGAATGATACACAACAGCACCAGGACTGTAAGGATCCACTTAATAACAGTTGGCTAATACATATTACATGTTTAAGGTCTTGAAAACATTTCATTAAGCTGAAAAATTAAGCATATGCTGCACCTGAGTAGAGGAGCAAGGGAAACCGATTTGCTCTGGAGATTTGTGAAAGCAAGCAAAGGTATTTATCTTGAGATTATATAGGTCTGGCTTTATCCAAGAACCTAAAACCAGTTATTTCTAATTTATGGTCCATAAAAAAAAAAGAGCTATCATGATCAGTTTACATGCTCATTTCAGCATGCTGTCACCATAACATGGGTTTGGATAACCCTAATGCTTATGTGGACAAATATCTGCTTGGAGACACTATTTAGTGTATTGAAAAGGGCATTTGGCTGAGAATGAGGGGAATCAGAGTTTGTTCCAACTTCTATTATAATAACAAGGGAAACTGGCATAGCATCTCTGGGCAGGTTGGGCAAGGAGAGAGAGGAGGGATCATATAATAACCCCAATTCTCTCATCTTAAAATTAGGTAGTGTACTATTTAAAAGTGTTATTTTGGTTCCTCCCAGTTTTGTCTTCCTTGAAGTTACTGACCAAATAATCCTTGGCTTTGCTTTTGGCTCTTAGTCCAGATTGTACTGCTTCTCTGTAGATAAAAGTGATAGGCTGTCATCTCCTTTTTCAATGTGCAATCTACAAATTATACCTTAATCCTTAATAGATACTTAGGATTAGTTATATGACCAGTCTCCCTTTGCAAGCCATTTTTTAAATTTAATATTCAAGATATACAGCCTCTAATTACAAGAAGTGCAAGGAAATTGTCTCAAATAATTTCAAATGCATTTTAAATAAATAATGACACAGTAATTGTATACTTCTTTCTTTTTCAAAGGGAGTAAACTGTGATGAGTTCTGTTTCCCTATAATGTAAGCTGTTCAAAGCTCTTTGAGAAACCAATAACTATTTCAAAGAGAACTACAGACAAAACAAAATTGTACCCATCCATCCTCCTTAAGTGTGCTTTTTATCCATTTTATGTTAAACTTAGACATCTGGAACTCAAGAAAAGTGAGGCTGGCGTTAAAGGATCACATCTAAATTGCTATCTTAAATTAATGTCAGAATTGTCAAGGAAACAATTGTATTCACAGGCCAGAAGCATGAGGGGATGGGAACTAACACTTATTCACTGCCTGCCATTGGAATGGCTCTGTGCTATCTTTACTCATATTAGCTCTCTCCATCCTTGCAATGTAGGGGACAGATAAAACACAATCAAGAAAGTTTATGTTACATGCCCAAGATTATGGAATACACAAGATTATGGAATAAGCATGGGTCTATATTTTTACTACAATAATTTCACTCTGGAAATGCAATTATTGTCCACTAAGCTTCCCTGATTGTGAAGTTTTGTGAGAGTGGAGGGAACGAGAGAGAAGAGTATCCAGCTTTAGTTCTTTATTTGTGGGAAATCAAAATCCATTCCTTTACTCTTTATGCCAAGTTTCTTTACAATGAGGAATGAATTGTATTAATAATAAGCCAAGGAGGGCTGGATCATTGTAACCCAGTTGAGCACACATGTTACCTTTATCATTCACAATGACTCATTGTAAATCCCCTGGTTCTCACCTGCAGAAAGGAAGCTTCTATCTCTCCCTTTCTATCTTGTCCTCTTCCTCATTTCTTTCTGACATATCAAATTTAAAAAAAAATTGCCCATCAAGATCAGTGGATTCATATAGTAGGTATTTAGAGTCCTATAGATAACCCTGGTGGCAATAAATAGTCAAGCAAGCAAGCAAGCAAATAGACAAAAACAAACAAAAACCCAATAAACCAGAGACAATTTTCTGCTCCCAATATACCTTCACCTACATCTGTTGAGTGATGTTCCTTGGTGTTCTTTAAAAGGGAGAACATTGTGGTTTAAGAAAACTCTAAACAGCAAATGAAATCTCCTAAAAGGGATTATTATTATTTTTTAAATATTTATTTATTTTTCCTTTTGTTGCCCTTTTTTATTGTTTTTGTAGTTATTGTTGTTGTTATTGATGTCATCGTTGTTGGATAGGACAGAGAGAAATGGAGAGAGGAGGGGAAGTGGGGGGGGGGGAGAAAGACAACTGCAGACCTGCTTCACTGCCTGTGAAGCGACTCCCCTGCAGGTGGGGAGCTGGGATCTCTAACTGGGATCCTTATGCAGGTCCTTGCACTTGCATTTTGCGCAACATTCGCTTAATACGCTGTGCTACTGCTGGACTCCCTAAAAAGGATTTTTTAAAATTTTTTCTTTATTGGGGGGTTAACGGTTGACAGTAAAGTACAATAGTTTGTACATACATAGCATTTCTCAGTTTTCCACATACCAATTCAACACCCACTAGGTTCTTCTCTGCCGTCATGAACCAGGACCTGAACTCCCCACCCCAATGTCTTTTACTTTGTGCAGTGCACCAAAAAGGGATTCATTTTGTTGTTGTTTTTGTTTAGATTTTAATTTTTTTTTTTTTTTTTTTTTTACTATTTTACTTGTTCTGTCTTTATTTCACAAATGAGTAAAATCCTAATGACAGTTTCCAGTTGGGGAAGTGAGTGAGTATGGGAAGAAAGAGTAGAGGAAAACAATTTGGGAGAAGTGAGTGCAACTAGGTTGTGGCATGAGTATGATATGATATGCACATATTAAAATATAAAAGATGTATTCCTAAACTTGCACAGACATTCTGTTAATGGTAAAAAATAAAATTACATAAATTTGAAAAAAAAAAAAAAAACAGAAGCAAATCATTTCTAAGACTTTGTGAGAACTCTAGTGCTTATCATTGGACTAGTGGGGTCACACAACTTCAGTGGTGGGTGTGCCAAGGAGCTATACTCTGTAATCTTAAATTATTGTAAGTCACTATTAGTCACAAATAAAAATGGCTAAATAAAAATAAATTAATAGCATTAATGAGTAAAAAGTGTGTGTTTGTGAGGTTCCCTGCTCACCCCAATTATCATCTGTGTGATACTATTTTACAGACTAGGGAAACATTCTGGAATCTACATTTATAGTATTATACTAGGCATGTTGTAAATCACTGGCTTTTAATCTTCTTCAAAAGAAATGCACATTATTTAAATGACATACCCAAATCCAATATATTACACACATGCAAAATTTTATCCTAAATGACAAAGAATTCAAACAGTAACCTCTTATCATATCCCATGACAGCAAGGTGGTAGGATGTTTCTCAGTGCACAAGAATCAGCATCTGGTTTAAATCCTTTAGGTGGTCTCTGAGTCCCTTTACAATTTTGACAGCCCATGATAGTCTAGGATTTCTTTGTGTGATATTAGGAAATCTGCTATTTGTTAACAAAACCATCACTGTCTCCTTTGAGGAATTTTAATCATAAACCTTGAAATTAGTCTCCTTTGAATTACAGATCTGATTTATTTAGTTTTAAACAGACTACAACATCCAGCATTTCAGACAGATTTACTCGTCAGTTCAGGGGAATAAAGAACTGGACTTTGATCCATTACCACTGTGCCAGGAATTGATTTTGAGGAAGGATATGTGATTATGGGATAGAATGTGAATGGGGATGGTTTGGGTCGACCTCAACCCTGCTTCTCCGTTGTGTGTGGTGCAGCATGAATGACATGGGGCGTGAGGAGTGCTTCATAAGATGTAAAAAGAACTGATTGATTTATCGATCTTAGGAAGACAGTCTCCTTGACGGAGACATGCTGTCAAACAGTGGCAGGATGAGCTGCTAAAAGCCCTCCAGATTGATTACCCTACCTGGCACCTGATCCCTCGTCACTGTGGCAGGTGAAGAGTGTTGGAAATGTACTCACAGCTGCATTAAGATAGGAGGTGAATAAACAAGGAAGACGGGTCAGGCAAGGCTCTGACTGAGGAAGAGGGCTTCCCACTGCTCCAACTTTCCTCAAAACATAAAGCCTCTCAAATGGTGTGAGACACATAATCTAAAAATGCGACAAAATAGCAAACCCAATTGGAAATGTCTGTGGCAGCAATGGCACCTCTGCCTTCTGAAGTTCTGTGTTTTCTTTTTTCAATCTCTTATTGCTTCTAAATTTTAACAATTCCTGTTTGAATTCTTGTATAATTAGAAAACACTTTGGAAATAGCATACTAGGAGACACACCTGGCATGTTATGCAAAACGCTTCTTTTAATCTTGTTAAGAGTGTCTGAACACATAAACACTGCCATATCCTATGACATGGATCAATAGGAAAACTTAAAAGGCACAGATACACACGCTCATGGAAGTCATCTTTAACACATATTCTTCTAGCAAGTTCTAGTCAAAGATCAAACACCAGTCAGGGGAGGTATTCAAATAACACCAGGACTATGAACAAAAGGAATGGGGAGATATAAGCAAAGTATAGTGGTGTTGAAAGAAGGCATTCATGTTATCTTTCAGATGACTGTCACTGTGACAGGTAGAGTCACACACTTTGTAGAGGACACAGTCCAAAGTCTGAGTGTTAAAAGAGAAATTAACTTAATCCAAATCCTTAAAGAACATGGTGCTTTTTTCTGCTTATGTGCTTTAATAGAAGAACAGAGTAGCTAGAGATGTGAAGCACAAAAATGTCCTTGCAGTGATTCTACCGTTAGAATTTAAACTATGAGTTGATAGAAAATTTGATCTGGAGGAACTAGCAAATTCTCAATTCTTTTATTTTAGCAACTGAGCTAGAGAACTTGGTGAAATTTTCCCAAAGTAACCATTTATATTAGAAAAGGAGGAACTGGGATAAACTTTTTTGATTTCTGCATTCAGTTCAGTGATATCTCCTCTATATCATTAATGTGCATCCAACCTGTTCCTTTAACTAGACCTTTGTTGGCCTTTTAAATGTTCTAGTCCCTTCTCATTAACAATAACAACAAAACAGAAAACACAAATAATAAACTAACAATTAGAAAATATATTCTTCTATGGCCACATTATCACCAGTTTTCCTGCTTTTATATTTAGAGACTATTAATTTAATTATCTAATCAGCTAGGGTGTAATGAAATTAGGCTTTTCTCTTGCCTGAGGCACCTATCTTTGTAGTAGCAATCATGTCATAACTTTCAGGGTAGTACCAGAGATTTAAAAGGATGGATATTTCTGACAAGATGGTTTTAGGAGAGAAGAAGTCCATTCCTAACTGCATGGAAATAAAATCCAGCAAAAGATTTTAAAGCAACCAAAATTTGAGAGAACAGACACATCAAATTAATACTTTAGATGCAACAGCAGCCCTAAGCAGTTTCATAGTCTAGTGAATGCTTCTGTACAAGGTGCTTTTGTTTTCTATTTTTTTATTTAAACAGATCTGTGAGCCTGAACAGGAATGAGATGTGGCATCACTATTTTGAATTTAGCATTTCTATTGATTATCAATGCATATAACAAAGTAAGATTGTATTAAAAGCACCTATGACACTGACTTCAACAGGAAGAAATATATTTACATAGTCTTGGAAGCTGCAAATTTTCAAAATCTACTGTTTTTTCTTGCTTAGAAGTAGCACTATTACTTAATTCACTTCTAGATCATAATTTAGCATATTGATCAAAGAAAATTCATATTTGCCTGTGTAGTGTGCTTACTTTGATGACAGTTTCATTACCTTGTCAACTTCTTAAACTTTGAGATAATCATAGTTAGTCAGTAAAGTTGTAAGAGATCGTTTACCCAGGGTAGCATGTAGCTTTTATCCAGCTTCCCCAAAGGCAACATCTGTCAATATTATAACAAGGAAACTGCCATTGATAACAATTACTATACAGTTATATCATCATGATGGCACATGATCCAGGCTCATGACTGGCCCCCAACTTACTGGAGAAAACACTGTGATGGTATTATTATTATTATTATTATTATTATTAGTTGGATAGAGACAGCCAGAAATCGAGTGGAAAGGGGGAGATAGGAAGAGAGACACCTGAAGCACTGCTCCACCACTCACAAAGCTTTCCCCCTGCAGATGGGGACTGGGGGGGTTGAACCTGGATCCTTGTGCATTATAACATATGCACTCCCACGTGCACCTTAACCCAGTCCTGGCACTGTGGTATTCATCTTACTTCCCTCTCTCCCTCTGTCTCTTTGCCTCTGTCTTTAACTGAAAAATTAAACAAAAAACAAAAACAAAAACATGAGTTTGGAGTAATGATGCCACAGTGAAAACAAACAAAATAAATTCACATAATCATTGCTGCATTTTCCCAACAATATATTAAAATAAGTGTTCTTCTGAATTATTATATTCTTATTAAGTTATTATAAAACACAATATTGGGCTACAGTTGATAAAAAATAAATATTTCATGTATTTAATTAAACGAGCTTGGTAGTAGTAACACACAAACTTGAAACCATATCATTGCCAACTATGCTATATCTATCTCCTCCAGCAGTTTTGTCTCATCCACTTTATTTATCTTGTGTAGAGCAGTCTTACTACCAGATAGTGCTCTAGGTACATTTTATGTATACAGTATTGTTAACCATAGGCAGTAAGTTGTATAGGAGATTACTAGTGTCTATCCATCCTGTGTAACTAAAATTTTATATCCTACTACCAGTAACATCCTTGTTTATTCTTCCTCCTTGTTCATGTCAACCACCACTGTACTCTCAATACTACATGATGTATTGTAGTATTGTGTTAGTGAATAAGTCACTGAGCTTAATATTTTAGTATTCTTAATATGTTCCATTCATTCTGTAGCAAATAGTGAGAGTATTTTTCAGACACCTATTATAGGGAGATTAAAAATCATACCATGTGTCAGCAGTTGTACTATAAATCATAAACTCTAGTTATATATATATATATATATATATATATATATATATGTATTTATCTATCTATAGGATATCTATATAGATATCCTTCTTAAAGGCTATATAACATTCAATTGTATGGATACAGCACACTCTCTTTATCCACTTATTCATTATAGATTGCTTCCATGTCTTAAATACTGTTTATAAGGATGTAATGAAGATGTGAATATAGATACTTATCTGATTTTAGTTATTCGGGGATATACATCCAAAGGTGGGATTAAAAATCATATAATAATTATATTTTTATAATTATATTTTTAATTTCTGAGAAACTTTCAAAATATTTTCCATAGCTGATGCTCCTATTTATATTTACATCAATAATGGGCAAGGGTTTCCTTTCCTCTACATCCTTGCAACAGTTATCATGTTTATGTGTTTTGATAACAGTAACTTAATAGGTATAAAATGATAGCCCATGTGTTTCTAATTTACATAGTGGTGATGTCTTAGAACAATTAGGCAAGGGAAAGAAACACAAGGCATCCATATCATAACTAAAAAGTAAAAGTACCTGTGTATAGACTAAATAATTTTATGTGATGATATTTATGAAGTTATATTAAAAATTTAACAATTTTTCATTAAGATGCTAGCATGATGCCAACCAGACTTCCCTGGATAGACAACTCCACCAATGTGTCCTGGAGCGCTGCTTCCCCAGAGCCCTTCCCCACTAGGGAAAGATAGAGACAGGCTGGGAGTATGGATCAACCTGTCAACACCCATGTTCAGCGGGGAAATAACGACGGAAGCCTGGTCTTCAGCCTTCTGCATCCCACAATGACCTTGGGTCCATATACCCAGAGGGTTAAAGAATAGGAAATCTATCAGTGGAGGGCATGGGATATGGAGATCTGGTGGGAACTGTGTGGAGTTGTACTCCTCTTATCCTATGGTTTTGTCAATGTTTCCTTTTTATAAATAAAAATTTTTTTTTTTAAAAAACCTTAATAATTAAAACTTAGCAAATTTGGAGAATACAGATAAACACAAATCATTCAACATATTTTAACCTAAAGACAAATCATACAAATGGTAATTTTAGAAAAAATCATTTATAATGATATCAGAAAATAAAATATTATGGCATAGGAGGTGGAGCAGCAGTAGAACGCAAAGCTTGTATTGAGGACCCAGTTTTATTATTTCATTTAATAATGGTTCACAGAACTATAAGATGACAAGAGTATAGTTCCACACCACATTCCTGACTAAATACCTGTGTCCCTTGCACTCTTAGTCACCATGATTTTAAGAAAGTCTGAGAGACTGAGTTTGTCTACTTTTTTTTCTAAGCTTCTATGCTTCAATTCTCTATACTCCATATGTGAAGGAAAAAAAAAACTACCTAGTATCTGTCTTTCACCTCTTATTTCATTATTATTATTTCACTTTTGCACTGAGTAAGCTGAAACATAGAAGTAAAAGACATGTACTAAAATTATAAAGTTCTGTGAAAGGAATTAGCTTACATTAAATAATTGAAAAAATACAACCTATATTCGTCTAAGGATGGTAATTTAATATTATTATCTTTTCAATTTCTTCTCAAAAATTTATTTCTAAAATAAAAATAGAAAATATCAACAAAACCATATTATAAGAGGGATGAAACTCCCCACATTTCCCACCAGCAGAGTTCTATATCTCATCTTCTCCATTAGAAGCTTTC
Organism: Erinaceus europaeus; assembly: GCF_950295315.1. Classification (NCBI taxonomy): domain Eukaryota; kingdom Metazoa; phylum Chordata; class Mammalia; order Eulipotyphla; family Erinaceidae; genus Erinaceus; species Erinaceus europaeus. Next base: position 84,946,694 of record NC_080170.1, on the reverse strand, counting down.
CTATTCTTTATCTCTCTGGGAGCATGAACAGTGTGTAGAATGTGGGAGGTCTGGCTTCCGTAATTGCTTCTCCACTGAACATGGGCATTGGCAGGTTGATCCATAATCCCCAGCCTATTTTTGTCTTTCCCTACTGGGGTAGGGCTCTGGGGAGGTGGGGTGACTTTTGATAGTTTTACAATAATGTGCCTTGGCATTAGTCTTTTTGTATTTATAAATCTGGGTGATTGTTCTGCCTCTTGGATGAGAATGTTCTGATGGTTTCCTAAGTGAGGAAAGTTCTCAGCTAAAATTGCTCTGAAAATGGACTCTGGGCCTTTGGCCTTGTTCTCCTCCTCAGATATGCCTATCACTCATATTCAATCGTTTGATGGAGTCTGCAATTTCACAGAGAGTTTCTTCAGTCTTTCTTAACAATTCTTCACCCTCGTATTTGAATTGAAAGAATGGCCTGCCCATATCTTCTAGATTGAAGATTATTTCTTCTGAATGTGTGAGTCTACTTCCTAAGTCTTCTACCTGGGTATGGATTGCAGTTAGGGCGTCTTTTACTCCCTGGCGTTGTTTGAAAATTTTCTTTCATGCTTCCTAACTGCTTAGTCAGTTCTGACTGAAGTTCTTTCAAGATTTGGAGATTCTTAGTGAGCTCTGTTATAAGTTCCTTTCCTGTGTGTTTTAATTCCATAGTCACATGCTCTTTTAATTCTTGCTTAAATTCTTGGAGAGTCCTCATAATGAGCCTTTGGTGTCTGTTTCTGAGAGTTTCTGTACATCTGCAATTTCCTGGATTTCCTGTTTCACTTCTGTCTGGCTGACATGGCATAGTTGGCTATTTAGTAGTATTTCTCTGCTTGCATATTTTTGGTTCTGGTTATTGAATGGCCAGCAGGTGGTGTTATTGCTATGTCTAGATTTCTCTTGTTTGTATGATCTGCGGGGGTGGGGTGGGGTGGGGGGGTGGTTGCTTAGGGCTGTCCTGTGGTCACAAATGTCCTGTTTTATGTTGAGTTCTAGCCTTAAATTCAGAAGGCTAAAACCCTCCTGAGTCAAAGATTGAGAGGTTTTAAGTCCCTGTCTTTTTTCTTCTCGCACTAGTTTTTAAAGTGAAACTGCCAAAAAGGCACCGCTCAGCACCCACCACCCAGAACTCTGCTTTGACTTTACTGTTCTTCAACCTGTGCCCTTTTCACTCCAAGCACACCTGAGCAGAGCACCCACGTGAGGCTGCAGAACTTTCAGCTGTAGATTATGACTTCAGTTGAGTCTCTCATATTTATTCGTTATTTTGGGAGGAGAAGTGATTAGGTACTAGTTATTCCATGATCATGTCTCCTGGAAATCCCTTGTCAATTTATTAACTTTGAGATAATCATAGATAGTAAAGTTGTAAGAAACTGCACACACAGGGTAACCATGTGGCATTTATCTAGCTTTCCCAAGGGCAACATCTTTCAATATTATAACAAAAAGGAAACTGCCATTGATAATACTTATGATACAATTCTGTCATCTTGAGCATCACACCTGTTGTGACCTCCTATTTAAAAAAATGGTCATATTCACCTCTCTCCCACATCCTCAAACAATGTTCTTATCTCCTGATAACCACTAATATCTTCTTTATTGGCTTAATGCTATATCTGAAAATGCACTATAAATGGAATAAGATATTATGTGGTCTTTTGGGCCTACTTTTCTTTCCTCCTTCAGAACAACTCCCTAGAGATTCATTCAGATATGTGTATGCTATGTATCACACCTAAACATGTATATACTACATTCTATCTATACCATTGAAGGCCTTTGATTTTTAAGTATTAGCTGAAGAATTTTCTGAGGCATAAGTTTTAATTTCTCTGGGACAAATGTCTTAGAGTGAAATCATTGATCAAATAGTAGTTATGTGTTAAGAAAATTTAGGGCTGGGTGGTGGCACACCTGTTTGAGCACATATTACAATCTACAAGGACCCAGGTCAAGGCCCTGGTCCCCAACTTCAGGGAGAAAGCTTCACAAGTTGTGAAGCAGTACTGCAGGTGTCTCTGTCTCCCTTTTTTTGTTTTAATGTTTTCCCTTTTGTTGCCCTTGTTTCGTTGTTGTTATTGTTGCTGTCATTGTTGTTGGATAGGACAGAGAGAAATCGAGAGAGAAAAGGAAGACAGAGGGGGAGGAAAGAAAGATAGACAACTTGGGGGATGAGTGATGGCACTCCTGGTTGAGCGCACATGTTACAATGCACAAGGACCCAGGTTTGAGTCCCCAGTCCCCACTTGTAAGGGGAAAGCTTCATGAGTGGGGAGGCAGTGCTGTAGGTATCTCTCTGTCTCTCTTCCTCTCTATCCCCCCCCTCAATTTCCGTCTGTCTCTATCCAATAAATAAAGATAATTTTAAAAATAGATAGATAGACACCTGCAGACCTGCTTCACTGCTTGTGAAGTGACCCCCCCTGCAGGTGGGGAGCCAGAGGCTCAAGCAGGGATGTATGTATGCATGTATGTATGTATGTATGTATGTATGTATGTATGTATGTATGTACGGACCATATGTTGGTCCTTGCGCTTTCCCCCATGTGCGCTTAACCCACTATGCCACTCCCTGGCTCCCTTTCACTTTGTATGTCTCACTCCCTCTTGATTTCTGGCTGTCTCTATCAAATAAATAAATATAGTAACAATAAAAAAAAGAAAATTTAAACTACAGAATTGTTTATCACAATGTTTTTCAAAACCATAGGGCATTTGCCAGTCCCAGTAGTAATATATTAATAATCTATTTCTATTTTAGCTTCACATCTACATGGTGTTTCAATTTTATGTTATTAGTCATTTTGATAGATGTATAATGAAAGTTTAATGTTTTAAATTTTCATTTCTATACTTCCTCTTTCTTTCCTCCTTTCTCTTTCTTCCTTTCTTTCTCTCTTCTTTATTTCTTTTTCTTCTACTATTTTATTTGATTTGATAGAGACAAATTGAGAAAGGGGGAAGAGATAAAAAGGGATAGAAGAAGATAGACACTTGCAGACATGCTTCATTGTTCATGAAGCCTTCCCACTGCAGGTAGGGAGCAGGGTCTTAAACATAGTCCTATGGAGGTCTTTGCACTTAGTACACATAACCTGAGTGTGCCGGTCCCCCTACTGTGTATTAACACCGAATGTTTTTTCATATGCTTATTTTCCATTGGTTATCTTCTTCAGTGACATTTGCTTTCACCCATTCTTCCGTTAATAAAGTTGTTTGGCTTTTTTGCTTCTGAAATTTACAAGTTGCTTGTATATTCCAGATAGTGGATCTTTGAATTTTTTTTTCCTTTCTCAGTTTTCATTTTTTCTTCATGCCAACGTCATTTGCAAAGAAAAAAAATTGATTTCTGATGAGGCAAAATTTGTCAGATTTTCATTTTATAAACTACACTTATGGTACCTAACACACAGATTAATTGCCTAAGCCCTAACTTGCAAATATTTTCTAGCTTTTGCTAATTAAATAAGTGATTATATGTTTAAGTTAAATGAGTGAATAATTTTGAGTTACATTTTATGTATATTTTTTAGCCTAATAGTCTATTTTTGTCCATAAATGTCCAGACTGCTCCATGTTCCATCTGTTAAAAAGCCTATCTTTTTTCACTTATTTTAGCATTAAAAAAAAACTTTGTTGACTATATGTATGTACATATTTTTTCTGGTTTGTCTATTCTGTATCTACTTTCTACCGCCACCATTTCTGCATTACTATAGCTATAAAGTAAATCAGGAAAACATATGTAAGCTGATCCCTCTAACTTCACTTTTATTTTTCAAAAAAAATGTGTAGTTATTTTACTTCCTTTGCCTTTCAAGATTATTTTGAAATAGCTTTGTCTTTATCTACAGAAAATCTTTTTGTGATCGTGAAGTTAATTAAAGTTGTTTATTAGTTTGAGGATAATATTAAAATTGTTTACAAGTTTGGAGAGGATATTAAAGTTGTTTATTAGTTTGGGGAAAATTGACATATTTATTACATGGAGTGATTCATGAACATGATATATTTCTAGTTAAATAGCTTTCAATTTCTTTAGAGTTGTGTAATTTTCAATATACATATTCTGAAAATGTGTGATTAGTTTCACATCTAAGTACTTAATTTTTTTGCAGTTTTAATTAGTATTGTATTTTTGATTCTATGCACACTAACAACATTATTCTGATTTATTTATGTATTTTTTTGTGCAGGCCTGGTGCCTCACACATGAACATTTTTACCACTGCAGGGCATACTTTTCATTCAGAGATTGATAGACAGATAACAAATTATGACGATAGATAGATAGATAGATAGATAACAGATAGAGAGATGATAGATATTGAGAGGGACAGAAACCACAACCATAGCATCCTAGGTGGTGTCAGTACTAGGTCTTAGATCAAACATAAGGCCTTCCTGGAGAGTAATCTTTCCAGGCTCTGTTAAAGATTTTTTAATTTTTTTTTTATTTATAAAAAGGAAGCATTGACAAAACCATAGCATAAGAGGGGTACAACTTCACACAATTCCTACCACCAGACCTCCATATCCCATCCCCTCCCCGATAGCTTTCCTATTCTCTAACCCTCTGGGAGTATGGACCCAAGTTCATTGTGGGATGCAGGAGGTTGAAGGTCTGGCTTCTATAATTGCTTCTCCGCTGAACAAGTCATACCAAATGATACTGCATCCGCTGATTGCAACCTAATCAATGCAATGAGTACAATCTCAGCATGCTTCATCTCAGAGACTGTGTAAAGAGATATCAGTCATGGAATGCCAACCCTTCACCCTCATCACTCGTGTGAGATCTTTCCTTTCATGATATTCTCTAATTCTATTCCAGGAGGTTCACTTCCTAAAGAAGTCCCAAACATAGATATAGGCCAAGTCCTATTAGGGCATATGTTCACATGTATCTGTAAATTAGGACAAAATACATATCTGAAAACAAAAGTACACGATAGTCTATAGTGAGTCAGTATCAAGTTCATAATGAAATAGTGTCCACTTAGACTTCGATAACCTCCTCACCTACTTCCACTCACTCCAAAGCTAACCTTATCAAACCAAGGACTACAAAAGATGAATAAGGACAAGTGACTGACATACTTTAAAGAAGACACTAAGACACTTTAGTCACTATCAGGTCATTCCAGCATCTGGGGCCCTAATTGGGGAATCCTGAGATTCCCAAACAGACTTGATGGGCCTAGAACTCAAATAAATCCCTCTCTCCATTGTTACCAGTCATTTCTATCAGGAACAACAAAATAGACCCCTTTGTGGGCCGCCATAGGACCTTGCCCTCAACCTGGATCCACAATGGTAGAGAATGTTCCATCCTCCAAAGGGAGGCTGGACAACATACTCTATGCTACACCTGAGGAAGATGGGTCAATACTGGGGCAGCATGGAATGTTCCTACTCATGACAACAGAATGTGAGCTCAGATCTAGAGGGATGTAGAGGTCACACAGGCTCCTAAGCTAATTATGGGCCCCAGATCACATCAAATCAATGGGGTTTATAGTCAACAATATTTGTACCCCTGTTAAAGATTTTTAACATTTACTCCATATCCTGTAAAATTTCTTTTATTGATTTTTTTTTAAAATTTTCATGAATGAAAGAGACCAACCAGAGCACTACCATTATCATATTAACTGCCAAACTCAGTACATTCATTTATGTTAGGACTGAACTCTTAAGCTACCTCCACAGTCACTGCCACCATTTTTCACATTTTTACATAATGTTCAATGACTCCTTATGGTTTTCTATCTATACAAACATACAATCTGCCACTTACAACAGTTTTACTTCACTTTTCTATTTCCTAGGCCCTTAAGTCTTATTCTTGATATGGAACTAGCTAGAATTTCCAATTTTGTATCGAGTAAAACTGACAAGAACAAATATCTTTATCTTTTCCCCAGTATGAAGGTTGGGGAAGGACACTAAATCATTCATTATAAAGTATATTGTTACCTATAGCTTTTTTATTTTTAAATTATCTTTATTTATTTATTGGATAGAAGCAGCCAGAAATTGAGAGGGAAGGGGGAGAAAGACAAATAGATACCTACAGCACTGCTTCTCCACTCATAAGCTTCCCCCCACTGCAGGTGAGAACAGGGTCTACAGGTTCATGAGCATTGCAACATGTGTACTCAGCCAGATGTGCCACCACCTGGCCCCATCTACGTCGATTTTGAAAATGTACTTTACCAAGCTGAAGAAGTTCACTTCTAATATTGTTATCTGATAATTTTTAATCTAAGTATTGAATCCTGATTAATATTTTCTGTATATCAATTAATATGACTATTAATTTTCATTATACATGCTAATATGCTTGAGCACAGTATTATTTTTCGAATACTGAATTATACATGTTCATTAAAATATACCCCACTTTGATAGCCTGTCATTATTTTTATAGATTGCTAAATTCTATTGGAATAATTTCAGTCAAGAATCTTGCATCTCTAGAGCACTTAAAGATAATCATAAATGAGGAGTAAGGATTGTATTTCTGGCCAGTATGATGAGAGACACATTTTCATCATCTTAGAACGTTGCTATGCTATCTCACCTTTCTTATCTACCTCTATCTGCCTCTTTTTCTTTCATCCTCTATCTAGAAAGAACAAGGGAGAAAATTAGAAATGAGTCCAATGACAATTGTGATCCTAGAAAAATTCTGCAGGAAATAAAAAGGATCTGAATTTCAGCAGTTGGTATTTTTAGTACTTATTCATTGTTTTTTATTATTTGTTTTTACATTTTTTGTTTTATTTTTCTTATGTTTGATAGAACATAGAGAAACTGAGAGGGAAGGGAGAAATAGAGAGGAAATGTGATAGTAAGTCAGTGACAGAACTGTTTCACTACTCCTGAAGCTTACCCCCTGCAGGTGTGAACCAGGTGCTTGAACACAAGACCATTCACGTAGTTACATATGTGCTCAACCAGGTGTGCCACTGCCTGACTCTACTTTTTCATTGTTTAGGATTAATTTTTTTCTTCAATAAATGCTTGCTATGCATAGGCAATACTAGCAACTAACACCACAATGTAAACTACTAATTCTTTTATTTTCTAGAAGATATTTGGTAGAACTGGTATTAATCCTTCTTTAAATGTTTGGAAGAATTCTCTCATGATCATCTTACCCTGGAGCTTTAGTTTGGGATGTTTTTAAATTAAAAATTAAAATTTAATAGCTGTAGGACTATAAAATTTTCTATTTCACATTGGGTGAATTGTAATAGTACTTTTGTTTTAAAAGAAACTGGTTCATCCCATCCAGGCTGACAAATTTATGCTTGCAAAGTTGTTCACAGTATTCCCTTATTGTCATTTTTATGCCTGGAGCATCCAAAGTAGTATCCTGTCTTCTTACTGATGTCAGTAATTTATATACTCTCATTTTTCTTGGGTAAAGCAGTCAGTTTGGATAGATATTTGTCAAGCAGGTTCTTAAGTAATTGTTTTCTAGTGTTTCTGCATGTTGATTAGTTCTCTTCTCTTCTAATATTAATAATAAACACTTTTACATGTGTTATTTTTTTTGCTCTCTTTTTTCTTAAATTCAGGTTGAAGCTGAAAATATTTGAGATTTTCTCCATTTCTAGTATAGGCACTTAGTGAAATAAATTTCCTTTTCAGTAATGTGTTAGTCTCATCCATGACTTTTGATGCATTGTGTATTTGTTTCCTTTCAGTTATATGTATTTTTTTAAAACTTAGGATTTCCTCGTTGACCCACAGATTATTTTTGTACGCCTTTTCATATCCAAGTAGTTATAGGTTTTCTATGTACCCTTTTTATTGTTGATTTTTAACTTTTTCTAAAGTATTTTTTTAATTTTTGTTATTTAATTTTTTGAGAGCAATAGGGAGAGAGGAGAAAGAGAGGGGGTGGGAGAGGTAGAGGGAGAGGGAGAGGGAGAGAAAGATTGAGAGAGAGAGACCAGAACACTGCTCAGCTTTGGTTTATGGTGGTGCAGGGGATTGAACCTGGGATTTAGGAGCCTCAGGCATGAGAGTCTGTTTGCATAACCATTATGCTGTCTCCCCCACCTTTTAATTTTATTGCACTATAATCAATGAAAAAACTTAGTGGAGCAGGTGGTGGTAAAACTGGTTGAACACACACAATATTATGTTGAAAGACCCAAGATGAAGCCATGGGTCCCCATCTGTAAGGATGAAGCAGTGTCTCTCCCCTTCTCTATCTCACCTCTCCCTCTTAATTTCTTTCTGTTTTAAGAAACAAATTAATAGAATAAAACTTACATATGTATTCTAAAATAAAAACACAATTTTTATAATTTCTACTATTTTAAAATTTTTGACATCATTTTATGACCTAAGGAACTTGCCATCATGTTGATATTTTCTTAAATGTTCAACAATATAATTATAAATACATGATACAGAGCTATAAGTCAGACAAGATATAACAAAATATTTAACCATTGTGGTAAATAAAGTTTCATAATCATTTTCTTCTTTTTAAAAATTCTCTGCCATGTTGACATTTTAAATTTCAAGTTGCATATCTAGTCTGGATTCTCTCTGTTCCTCAGTCTTATGTATCTTTCATGTATGTTGTGAGAAGAAGATAAAAAAAAAACATAATAGCTTCATAATCTGTGAAGGTGATGTAGGGATTGCTGTTATTTTATTTATGTATTATCATCATAATCTAAGGCTAGATTCATTGTTTTTGTCAAGCTCTCAGAAAAAGGCATGTCTCACAAAGGTAACAGTCTTTAACTGCTGGACCTTCTCTTAGAATGAGTTGCTCGCAATCAGTCTGCATTTCATCCTTGCCAGACTTCAACTCTCCTGCCCCCCCCCCTTTTTTTTTCATATAGAGAGAAACTGGGGCTTGGGGGTGAGAAAATACACAACAAATTGGAAGCTTCCCTCAGTTGGATGCGATCTAGGCTTGAACCTGTATTATACCTATGATGACAAAATTAAGACACTATACATGTGAACTATCTAGCCAATCCACAATTTTTCCTTTTCATTGGTTATAAAACCTTTATATTATGACCTACCTATGAGCACAATTCTTGGCCTATTTGGTATTTTCCTAACCTTAAATCAACCTCTGTTATAATCTATATTCTGCCTGATTTTGTACTATTATTTGCTTCCTACCTACAAGAATAAATGCATTTCTTGACTTCAACCACCATCTACAATCTAAGCTATACATTTAATTGAAGATGAGCATCTCAGCTAGGCTACTGATATCACATGACATCATGTGAAAAAACAAACTGAATGAAAATAATCTGGTAAAATATAATTTTGTAATATTTTCCTGAAAAAAGTATACTTTTTGCAAAAATTTCCTGCAAAAAATTATATTTTTGCAGTCTTTAAGTCAATTTAACTATTATTCTCAAGATATGGGGGAGGCAAATCTTTATTCTTTTGAATATATTTACTTGCAAATGAAATTAAACACCCACATAATATAAGTCTAGAAATCAGAAGAGAGTCAGTGGAATTTCTCTCAACCTTGAAGCATAGGTTCAGTTTGGGGAAAGAAGAGCCAGTCAGTTGCTCCATTTAGAGATAATTCTGTAGCATCTTCCTGCAGGGGTCATAGTTCCTCAGGATCTTAAAGGGCCCCTTCATGAATAAGAACACTTAGTGGTAATTAGCACAGTTTTTCTGACTGAGACAATGGGGAAAAAGAGAGAAGAAGAAAAAAAAGATAAGAGGATAAAAGGACAGGTAGATTAAAATAGAAGGTGAAACCTCTGTCAGCCAGGATGAAGCCTGTCATGCTGACTAATGTTCTTAAACTCCTCAGGGATCCCTGCTGGCAGCTGTGGCATTCTAAAGTTTTAAAAACAAGAGCATAATTCAAGGAAAATATTTATTGATCTCAAAATGTTGTGGATGTGAGATTTATGATTGAGAAATTAAGCAATTAATTTATTTACTTATACAAATGTTGGTCTTACATTATTTCTAAATTAAATCAACTACAAGGACAGAGTCATATAAAGGACAACTGTGCATCTCCATAAAGTTAGTTCAGATAAAATAAGATACAGTTGTTGCTGCACAAAGTTAAGCTACCAAATATCAAGAACCCCAGTTTGGTTGGATGATCACTCATCAGTTCTGTGATTGTTAATAATTTGTTATATTGTGGTTGATAAGAAGGGTTGTTCAGGTACAAAAGCATACTGAAGAAGGAAACATACTAAAAAGATGTACAATTATTTTTTATCCCCTCCACCCTGGGCAATGGAATTATTCCCATTAATCAATGTGAGATACACTTAAGATTCCAGCTGTTACTTGCTTACTTCAGGGAAAATATGGGATTGGTGTTTATATATAACTGTTACTTGCTTACTTCAGGGAAAATATGGGATTGGTGTTTATATATAACTGTAATCTATGGATTTAGATAATAAAGGGGTTAAAAAAAGAAGGGCAGGATAAACTAAGGGAAAATATAACCATTTCATTATTTTCCAGAAGAGAGGCTTTACACATTCTTGAAGTTCTTCCAGATGCCAGTCGATCACACAGGCACCTGGACCATAATCCATACAGTCAGCATTGCAGTGGTTCTCAGAGCATCTTCAGGCTTAAGTGATTTTAGAGTGAAAGTGACTGGGCACAGACAGAGTGAAAGAACTGGCTGTTATATAGATGGGTGTGTAATATAACAATACCATACACACACCTCTAGTCTTTGCCTATCATTGTTCTGTCAGGTATGCAAATGGAGGATTGCAATAAAAAGTCAAACCTTTCACATTGCTCTACTCTCAGTCCATATCCTTACTTCAATAGCTGTGAAAAACAAAGTGAGTATTAGAATGACTGTGGAAAACACATCACTCAAGAAACTGATTCTGTGCAACAGCTTTGCTAAAAATGGTATTGTAATCTTGTTTATCTGATTGCAAAGGAAAGGGAAACCTGTAGAATCTTCTTGTTGAAAGACAAAATAAGAGTCTGTCATATAACCCCTTATTACTACTTTTATTTGATTTTTTAGTTAACTTTAAACTTAACTCAATATGTGATAAGCAATGGTTGTCAAAATTCTTCTTTGGCAAAAGAGAACAGAAGGGACAAGTCACAGGAATAGGCATGGGCAACACCTCTTGGTCACTGTGCATCCATGTATCCATTCTTGCTTCAAATTGTCTATATGATTGGGAAGACATTTGAGAGGGCTAATTTCATGTGATTATTTCCCACAACCCCATCTATTAATAAAAGTTCAGGAAATACCTAAAAAAATAACCAGGCTTTCTGTCCGTTAGTTCTATACCCTACTTCAAAAAACAATAGAGGGGAAATATGGTAACAGAAAGAAGAGGACAAAAGGATGACAGAACTAAGAAAGATAGAATGTTAAAAAAAATAATTACATATATCCTTCCATTACTGTGTTCTAGAATTTTGAAAATTTCTATTTCCAATAGTCTCTTCACTGTTAAATGCCATGAAGATAATAGACTTGGGAAATCCAGAGAGTCTGAAACTCTACAAAACACGGTCTCATCAATAATACATGCCTTCTCCACAGCTTGGTGAAAATAAAATATTAATATTCCCAATTTAAAAAAGGAAGATAAGACTCTATGCTGACTTTTTCATCTGGTATCAATGCCCTTATTTACACGTTTTCTCCAACTAAATCCACCCTTTCTGTCCTGTCTGCTACCTTACCTTAGATAGCCATTGTGTTCTCAAGAAAGTGATGCCATGGGCTCCTGGCCTATATGCATCATCATAGTGGTTCATAGGGACACACAGGATGTCATTATTTTTTGTTTATATATTCTCCAAGTGATTTCTTTAAAATTCCTTAGGGCTTTTCCACCTCTTTTCCAGTTTATGTTTTTAAGCTTGATTGTATAGCTAATTTCTGAGCTTTACACCACTAATCCCACCCCTCAGAAAGATACTTCCCTTGTTCAAAAATGAAAGACTACTTCTTGAGAACAGATGCATTGGATTGACCTTCTCGTGGTGCATCCCGTGAGTACCCATTCATTGGGGAAACTGACGATCCTTCCTAGCCGACTGAATCCACATGGATCCCAGTCACTTTCAAAGCCAGCAACAAGCAGCTCCTGACAGCTTTCAACCTGACCTGTTGACTGGCTACGGAAGAAGGGCAAACGCTAGAAGAAGAAAAGAGAACAGATGATAAAAAACTAAATGATTTAGGTGGCTTACATATCATCCCAGCTCAAGGGAAATATTAATGTGACTTGATGGAACATCATTAAGTCTTTATGACAGCATAAATGCAATAGTGGAGCTGGTAAGTAAGACATAATATCCTTCAGATCAAATTTGGAAAGATGGGCTTCAGGAACTTTATTATTTAAGGTACAGACATGTGCACATGTGGGGCAATTTGTCACTTGTCCAACAAATGTTAAGGTAGGAAGACCAATAGCAAATGTCAGCAGCAAGTATCTGGCTGTTGGGAAATTCATGACATATTAGACATCAAATTACATCAGAAAAGAAACCCAAGATATATGCAAATAGTACCCAGGTTTACAGACTATTAATTTAAAAGTGTCAGAAAACATTTAACCCAGTACTTCCATGTAAATTTTTGAAGACTTTTAAAAATATGATGAGTTTTTTTAAGTTTTTGGAATGGACAAGGGAAAATAGACAAAAATAAACATGCTGTAGAGTTCTTTCATTTAAATTAACTGAGAAAGCTCTACTTTTATTTATTCTATACTATCTTGTAGTCTGATATCAAAGAATAAATTAATGACACCATCTATTTTAAATAATTTAAAATTACTTAAACATCTATTTCTATTATGTAGAACATGTCTATTTTGGATTTTTTAGAGACAACTGGGGGCTATCACAATGTAAATATAAAATATATTTTAGAAAATAATACAGTTCATGCATGTTGTATCTTTGAAAAATGTTTTTGGTAGAAACTGTACTGCATAAGTATATCGGTGAATTGAATTGCGACACTGCCCCACTTCCATGACATGATTTTTCTAAACTTGAAATTGCATTATCATAACTGCAAATTAACATTTTAAATTAGTTAAAATAAATATGCATGATGTGCACCTGTGTATTAGATATGCAAATTAGCACAGGCAAATATACCTATAGATTAAAAGAATCAAGGTATAGAACTAAAAGAAATCACGTGGTCCATTAACATTTTAACAAATTCTATCACTTATGTACACTTAAAATATATTTTCATTGTGACTTCAGAGAGCTCTCCTCTCACAAAACTGCTGAAACTGAGTTGTGAAGAACAGACAATAAGGGGTAATAGTATATATTTTACTAAACAGACTGCTAAAATAGCTGATCAAGATGATGTTTTAAATAGGCAACAAGAAGAAAACAAACATGATCATGGAAAATTACATACACAAAATACCATGAATTATGAAACACAGATTAAATCTGTATCATCCATGCAGTGCAAATATCTTCAAATTGAGCATAGCATTTATCAAAAAATATTATTAAAAAGATTAAAAGTAAACTCATTATACAATGGAATACTACTCAGCTATTAAAATGGTGAATTCACCTTCTTCACCTCATTTTGGATGGAGCTTGAATGAATCATATTATGTGAGATCAGCCAAAAAGAGAAGGAAGAATATGGGATGTTCTCACTTAGAGTCAGAAGATGGAAAATAAGAACAGACAGGAAGTTACAAAGCAGAACTTGGACTGCAGTTGGTATGTTGCAATAAAGTGAAAGGCTGGGTGGAGGGGAGGGTTCAGGTCCTGGAACATGACAGTAGAAGAGGACCAAGTGGGGGCTGAATTGCTATGTGAAAAACTGAGAAATGTTACACATGTACCAACTATTGTATTTTACTGTTGACTATAAACCATTAATCCTACAACAAGGATATTAAAAAAATGTGAATTCACCTCTTTAACCTCATCTTGGATGGAACTTGAAGGAATTATATTAGGTGAGGTAAGCCAGAAAGAGAAGGATAAATTTGAGATGATCTCCCTTGTAGATAGTAATTGAAAAATAAGAACAGAAGGGAAAACACAAAGCAGAGCTTGGAGTGGAGTTGGTGTATTCCACCAAAGAAAAAGATTCTGGGGTGAGGGTTGGGGGCTTCAGAACCTAGAACATGATAGCAGAAGAGGACCTGGGGGGGAATCCATGATACTGTCATGTGGAAAACTGAGAATGATATATCTGTACAAACTACTGTATTTTACTATTGACTTTAAACCACCAATCCTTCCAATAGAGAAAAAAAAAAAAAGAGAAAAAAGTATACTCATAGCAGGAAGACTATCTCACTAACAAAGAAAAGCAACTGCTATCATTGTAAATGCCTCTGGGAATCATAAGATTAAAAATACAAATGCCTAGAAAGGGTAGCCAATAACATCACTTAGTCTCTTTGTCTGGTAGAAGTCAACTGAGCAGGCTGACTGTTGCAAACTGTATGTGATAATAAGAGGACAGATTTTTGGCAAATCTAGAACACAGTAAGCATTCAGAAGGTTCTCAGATAATTTACTGAGAGATTTTAGAATTTTTAAATCAGGATGTAATAAACAAAAGAATAAGGACTAAATGAAATATGATTTTGACTTCCAACCCCTGCCTCATACTCTTTCTAAATTTATAGTTACAGGGATTGAGTTTCAGAGAGGAGAAAGGTGTGTAAGAGTTTCCAAGTGACCACATGCAGCTTAGAGGCATTTTTCATACTTAAGTAATCAGCATCTTATCTATAATAAAGGTTTAAACAAACAAAAACAAAACAAAAAAATAAGAAAAAAACATCGTTTTGTTCACTTCTACTATTTTATCTTAATTGCTGGAGTTCTGAATAAGTGTCAATTTTTAATATTGTCTCCTTTACATATATTTCCACTTTACATATCTTGGAGTGCTCAGAGGTGGTCATATCATAAATCACAGTTCTTTCCCTTCATGCACACCTTACTCACGATCCATCTTTTGGTAGCTAGTGAAGTCATTACACTGATTTGGCCATGACTAATCCATCCAGGCTTTGAAGGACAAGAGGCTACCTCTACCTACCAACTCAATCTCATCAGTATAAGTTTTGGTAGAAAAAGTATAGTCTCCCTCCCACTAAAAGAGCTTCAAATTACTTGAAAGGTTTTAGGTCAGAATATATTGGAACTGCACTTGTTTTTCATTTATTACATATGTGCCCAGTTTTTGCTCCACTTTAAAAATATTTTCATTTTGCTATTTTGGTTTTCATTTTTTGGCTGGCATTCATTTCTGTCAAAGGAAGGAAGCTGCAAAGCAGTGTTGTACATGTCAGATGGAAGGAATTTGCTAAGTGGTCATTGATATAAAAGACAATGGCCTATATTCTGTAGCTGTTATGCTACAGGATTTAGTGCAGAGGGAAGTCTATGGAGGTGGGGTGAGAGGGGGGAAGAGGGAGGGGGAGAACGAGGGAGAGAGGAAGAGGGAGAAGAAGAGAGAGAAGGAGAGGGAGAGGGAGAGGGAGAGGGAGGGGGAGAGGTGGGGGAGGGGAGGAGAGAGAGGAAAAGGGAGATGGAGATGGAGATGGAGAGGGAGAGGGAGAGGGAGAGGGAGAGGGAGAGGGAGAGGGAGAGGGAGAGGGAGAAAGAGAGAGAGAGAGACTGGCAATGACAGCTCTAGACACACATGAGGGTTAGGTCAGCCCTCTACTTTCCTGAAACAGACAATGGAGGAATGGCCTAAAGCTTCTCCAAGAAATTGGTATACCCTGCTTCTAGTTCTGTTCTTACTATAGAGTGTTTGCAACTTACGTGGTAAACTCATTTGACCAAATTCATAACAGAGGGTAAGATATACAGAAAAAGATGATGAGATATAAAATTACTCATTTGAGGGACAGATGAAAGTGTTAGAAGTTGGGCCTTTTTAAATTCAAACATATTAGCCCATGACTTTATACCTATTTGATCTCTCTTTTATAACTCTCTCCCATCTGATGCCCCATGTGGATAGGTAATGTAAGCAAAAGAAATTTCTCACTAAAGTCTTATTTAGAGAAAGACTCTAAAGTCATGTTGAAGAGGATGATCAAGAGACTGTTACCACCAGCTGACTGGCAAGTGGACTTAGACATTCTGCTTACTTGCCCTGCTTCCAGATACTACTAGATACTACTGAAATGACAGTCTGGATATTACACTATGTTCACTATGTTGTTGATATCACCTGGACAGTATAAACCAGTAAAAGCTTTTTTTTTTTTTTTTTTTGCAGTTATGGCAGAAATACTTCCATTACTCCAGTAAAGACTTCTATATGAACTAAAAGTTTTGTGGAAAAAAATACTGATGTTGCAGCTACCCAAAACAAAGTCTCTCAAATTCCCTGGCTCAGGGAACTGCTACCTACTAAAATAGTGTGATTTGCCTTTTTTTCAGTCTCTCTCCTGCTTCCACTTACAGCATCCCATTTCAGATTACACTGAGGATCTTTCTCAAGTTGCTACTTAACAAACCCCATGCTATCCCTAAAAAAGAAAGAAGCAGAAGTAATTCTGTTCCAATAGATCAAAAGTTATTCAGAGTCCAACAGCCACACAAGTAGGGACTCATCTTTTGCCTTGGCTCTTAAATAGACATAACTTTGTTTGGTCTAGCATAGGTTCTCTGCCTTTTGTCTAAAACAGGGGGTTGAGGAACATATATGGCCTGAGAAATCATTTGGTCTGCCTATGTCAAGGCAACCACAGGCATGACTCGAAGTTCAAGAAATGTTGGAGCTTTCTTCATAGTAACATGAAGTGCTAATTTTTTATAACAGTTTTATTTTCCCTTTTGTTGCCCTTGTTATTTTTTTATTGTTGTATTTATTATTGTTGTTATTGATGTCCTAGTTGTTGAATAGGAGAGAGAGAAATGGAGAGAGGAGGGAAAGACAGAGAGGGAGACAAAGACACCTGCAGAACTGCTTCACCGCCTGTGAGGCAACTCTCCTGCACATGGGGAGGCAGCGGTTCCAACCAGGATCCTTACTCAGGTCCTTGCTCTTTGAGCCACATGCACTTAATATGCTGTGCTATTGCCCAACTCCGGAAGTGTTAAATTTTAAGTTGGTAGTTATGTACAATCGGATATTGATGTCATATATATATATGCCTTATATATATATATATCCAAATGGCCGTTGGCAGAAAAATGGTTCCCTGCCACTGGTCTAAATGGTCCATTTTCTGCTGGGCATGTATTTTTCTGATAATAGGGGTTGAATTCAGGCATGCACACTACAGTGTTTCAAACAAGAGAATTTAGGAGTATATTTGAAATGCCCCAAACCCAAATAACTCTAGGTGAATATGACTGACATACATTAAAGGTTGCCTTATTAGGATATAAGCTCCCAAAAAAGGAGGGAACTTGCCGACCTGAGCCATTGTTTCATAAACATGACTGAGCACAGAGCCAGCACTATGTGTTCATTATATACTTATTAAACTAAGACATTAAATGTTAAGAATATTTACTAAATGAAAATTCTCATTTAGACATGTTGAATTTTAATTTTGAATATATATATATATATAATTTTTTTTCTTCCATGAACAGCTTGGCTTCCCCCTCTCTCCATGTTGTGCCTTTACAAAACCATCTTACTGGATATAAATATATGCTCTACTAAAATGTATAGTCCTTTGAAAATGAAAGTTCCCTGGGCATTTTGTTTTTTTGTCATCTGGGTCTTACAGAGAAGAAGCTGTTATCTTTAAAGTGACATAATCTATAAACCACTGAATGGAGAACATCTCCATGTTTGGTTACAGTTCACCTGGGAATGGAAATCTTTCTCAGACACATTTGCTATAAGGGATTTGCTGCTGATACAAATACTAATGTTTGTTCTAAAAATGCCTAGTCCTATGTGATGTGAAATAAAGGCTCAAAGACCATTTTAAAGAAATATACTTGAATGTTAGTAATAAGTAGAAACTTCTTACTCAGTTGAATATAATTTAAGTACTTTTACGGTATACTTGATATGCAACTTTAGGCCTAACACTTCAAATGTTTAAAGATTATAATAAAAACCAATGAGTTTTAATATTCAAATTAAATATGTAAATTATCTAAGTTTAAATTTTCATTTATGCTAATAAGTTACATTTTATTTCTTGTCACTAGGCTACGATGTCACAGAAAAGATCATTCACTTTTCCTATGGTACATATCACTGAGTTGATTTTCACATTATTTTATTATTTTAAAGCCTTTTTTTCTTTTTATAGAGGTAGAGAACTAGAGCAATTGAAAAATGTTACAATACCAAAACTTGTTTTCAATGCAGCTAGGGGCCAGGCTCAGACCTGGATTGCTTACATGGTAAAGCAGTTCACTGTCCAAGGGAACTATTTTGTCAGTCCGGTGTCACTGATCAGGCACAAATGCTTTAACTTAAAAGGAAAACTAATGGCATTAATTAACTTAACAACAACATGAAAAAGCAAGAGAAAGAATAAAGTGTCAAGTTGAGTAATGAAAATTAGAAACAATGCACAGATATATTAAGACTTTAAGGAACAGCCATAATTTAAGCTTTATACTATTTGCTGCACACAAGGTAGAAAGCAAAACATGACAAGATATGGCAACAAAAGATATGGTTGTCTTCTCAGGTATCTTATAACCCAGTGAAAAAGAATGACAGTAGCATAAAATTTTAGGGGCAGTGGCACATCCGATTTAGAACACACATTAATTACTATGCACAAGGATATGGGTTGGAGTCGCCACTCCCTGTCGCAGGGGAGACACTTGAGACACTTCAAGTGGATCTGCAGGTGACTCTCATCCTCTCTCCTTATTTCCCCTCTCTCCTCTCAGTTTCTTTCCTATCTAATAAAAATAGAAATAAAAAGGAAAAATGGCCACCTGAAGCAGTGGATTCCTGGTGTTAGCACCAAGAACCAGCTATAACCCTGGTGGCAAAAAAGAAAAAAAAAAGAAAATCATAAA
This sequence comes from Erinaceus europaeus, assembly GCF_950295315.1. NCBI lineage: Eukaryota > Metazoa > Chordata > Mammalia > Eulipotyphla > Erinaceidae > Erinaceus > Erinaceus europaeus. Next base: position 84,927,650 of record NC_080170.1, on the reverse strand, counting down.
TGTGTATTTCAAAAAAATGCTAAGCGCAATGAAAGAAACATATTGACTAGTCAGATAACACATGACAAGGGCCCTAGTCTAGTCTGGGAAAATATGGAGTATTTTGTTTATGTGGAGTTCTAAAAGATCAGGGAAGACAGTAGGAACAGATGAACCACGTTAGAGAGAGAAAATCATAGCACAAGCAGCTTATGCTTCCCTGTCGACTAATGTTGGCTGGTGCAGCTGAGCAAAGAGCAAGTTAAGAACAATAGCAAGTTGTTGTAAAGTGGAGTTAAGAGACTAGCAGATCCTGCAGGACTCGGATGCCATGAAAGAAATTTTGTCTTGATCCTCAAAACAACAGGAAGACTTGAAGTTTATCTATAATAAGCATAGGTGATTTACTTTGTGAAATGATTTTTCTGCTTGTCACATAGAGAATGGGTGAGAATGGAGTAAAAAGGACAAAGGAAAAGAAGTACACAGATCTGGTAAAGAAAAGCAATAAACAAATTAGGATATGTAAGATTAAAGAATACATCTTCTAGAACCTGCAAGAGGATCCTGGTTCGAGCTCCCAGCTCCCCACCTGCAGTGGAGTTCCCTTCACATGTGGTGAAGCAGGTCTACAAGTGTCTTACCTTTCTCTCCCACTCTCTGTCTTCCCCTCCTCTCTCCATTTTTATCTGTCCTATGCAACAATGACTACAACAATAAAATAACAAGGGCAACAAAAGGAAATAAATATTAAAAAAAAAAAAGAATACATCTTCAGAGTGAAAAGGGTTGAGGTACTGTGGTGCTGTGGGCTGAATTGCATCCTTTCCTTTAAAGATATCTTGGAGACCTAACCAGTGTCTTGCCCATTTGACTTCATATGGAGATGAGTTCTTTGCAGAAGATATCAAGTTAAAAGCAGGTTATTACCATTGGCCCTAATTATGCATGACTTATAAGCTACAAAGACAGGTAGGTACTGAGGCAAGACAAGTCAAAGATATGTGGGAGACAGACATTTCCCTCAGAGAGCCTCAGAAAGAAACAAACATGGACGCATTTTGATCTCAGACTTCCAGCCTCCAGGTTACAATGCAATAAACTTTCTGTATTATAAGTCCCTCTGCAGCACTTGGTTATAGCAGTTATTGTACACTAATACTGGCAAATGGCAACAATGAAGAAATTAACACTGTATAATTCTACTGAATAAATTATATACTTTATATTTCATAAGTTTTAGATTTAGTCATTAATTCTGTTTGCAATAGTTTCTCAGATATTTTACTTATTTTTAATAATTTTTACTATTTTAATGTGTATGTGTCATGTGTTTTGTGCAATTTTTTCAAAATGAACTTTCCTGCTCTGTCTACCCCCTCCATTGTTGTGCTGGGTTGTAGATTAGCAAAATTATATAAAATATTAGGTAGAATTCCCTCTTCACCACATCATATCAAGGTTATAGCCTAAAAACATGACTAATCACTGATATTAAGAGTGATGTTCTGATGAAGGTGTTGTTTGTTACATTTCTCAAGTGAAAAGTTATCATTCTTATTCTTCATATTAGAAAGTGGATCACTGTGGTCTGGGAGGTGGCACAATGGATAAAGCACTGGGCTCTCAAGCATGAGGTCCTGAGTTCAATCCCTGGCAGCACATTTACCAGAGTAATATCTGGTTCTTTCTTTCTCTCCTCTTATCTTTCTCATGAATAAAAGAAATAAATTCTTAAAAAAAAAGTGGATCACTACATCCTGTATAAATTCAAGGTAAGGAATTTTTTATATACTAAAACAAAACTGTCATCAAAACATCTGATTGTTTACTTACTTACCTTCACTATTTGTCCTATGAATTAACACCACACTAAAATAGCTAGTAGATGTTGACTCAACTGACTCTTGCAATAGAGACTTTTGATGATTTATATCACAGACTAGTAACGACTAAAGCAATGTAGAAATTGCAAAGCAGTGTATAAGCTTTTAAATGTTACCTATGACTGAGCAGGTAAAAGTAACCTTATATTCTAGAATGGTAGCACTGTCAACATAAGGTTAGGAATTAACTGCCTAACTTGTGACAGTTTTGGCTGAGGACCACATAATTACTATGAGTAAACAGGAATGATTGAGAACAAAGGGCATGGAATTTATTAAACTAATGTAGATAGTTGAGGAGGTGTTCATGTCAGTTCACTTCTCATAAAGGTCATGGATCTAATAGAGTGACTTTTATAGGTTACTTTTAACAATTTAAAATTTCACACATTCCACAAAAAGATGTGTCCTCAAAAATTATACAACACAAACATCTCAAAATGTAACTAGAAACCAAAAACCAGAAAACTCAGGCTACATCCTCCAGTTTACAGGAGAAAGCATTGTTCCAGGAAAGGTTAGAGTGAAGATTCCTGACATTTCTCAAATATTTTGTCAAATATCTCTAAATTCCTCTTATCTTATCTTAGACTGTAGTATAAAACCAATGTGGAGACCCAGATATTATATAGCAATTGGTCCAGAAAAGTCACAGAAATACTGTCTTTTGTGAAGATGACGATAAATTAATTCCACTCTTCCATCTATTTAAGGTGTTTACAGCCAAAAAAAATAATACAGAACTCTTGTCTATAATCCTGTAATTTAGTTTCAAAACAGGAAAAACAACAAGAAGAAATAGGAACAAGATTGTAAATAGTCTTGGATGTATTTTTTACTTGTTTGCCAATACTAAAACTACAAATAAAATGGTCCATATAAACAAGACATTTTCATATCATCTTTAACTCTAGTAAATTAAAATATGTTTTGAGCTCAAGATGTTTCCTATTCACTAGGCATTGACATTTGCTTAAATATCCAGTGGTGAGGAAGATGGGTTGATATTGGGGCAGCTTGGAATGTTCCTACTCATGACCACAGAATGTGAGCTCAGATCTACAGGGATGCAGAGGTTATATAGGCTCCTAAACTGAATATGGGCACCAGATCAAATCAAATCAATGGGGTTTACAGACAACAATATTCAAACCCCTCCACCATATTAGGGAACTACTCTCTTCCCTGATCCAGCTTACTGTCCCTTTTCCAGCCATGGCATCGCCTCCCCAAACAATAACTTGGATCCACCTGCATATCAGATTTCAGGCTCAGAGAAAAAAAAAAAAAAAAAAAAACTAGTATAGCTACAGACTCTTTGAAATATAACTAAAATATGCCTACTAGCTATCTACAAAATGGAGGACACCCCCCAACACCTAATCTGCACCATTCCAGTCCATGATTGCTCAACAATTTGCTTGGTTTTGTATGTTAACTCTCTTTTCAGCCACCAGGTTCCAGATGCTAGCATGATATTGACCAGACTTTTTTGGACAGATGACCCCACCAATGTGTCCTGGAGCTCTGCTTCCCCAGAGTCCCAACTTACTAGGGAAATAAAGAGGCAGGGTGGTAGTATGGACCAACCAGTCAACACCCATGTTCAGCGGGGAAGCAATTACAGAAGCCAGACCTTCCACCTTCTGCATCCCGCAATGACCTTGGGTCCATACTCCCAGAAGGATAAAGAATAGGGAAGCTATCAGGGGAGGGGAGGGGATAAGGAGATCTGGTGGTGGGAACTGTGTGCAGTTGTACTCCTATTATCTTATGGTTTTGTTAATGTGTCCTTTTTAAATAAATAAATAAAAAATAAAAATATCCAGTGGTGTCAGATGGAATAAATTTTTTAACTATATTGTATCAGTCGTATAATGCAAACAAAGACATTTACACAAGTATTGTGATAAAAAATAACATTATTTTCCAGTTAAATTAGTTTGAAATAGAATACATGATGTTTCTACTCTCCTTTATCCTTCTCTAGCCTCTCTCTCTCTCTCTCTCTCTCTCTCTATCTATCTATCTATCTATCTATCTCTCCCCTCTTTCTTTTATTAACACTAAGGTTATCATCTCTAGGGCTCAGTGCTGGCTCTGTGTATCTACTTGCAGTGGTTATTTCTTTTCTGTTCTTTTTATGTCTTTAAAATGATTTTATTAGTGATTTAATAATATTCTTTATCCCTATGGTAGTTTGGACCACAATTTTGTATGAGGTGTAGAAGGTTTGACTTTTGTTTCCTGTTTCTTCTCTGAGCGTGGGTGTTGTCAGGTCAATTCTTACTCCCAGCCTGTTTCTATCTTTCCCTAGTGGGATAGGGATCTGAGGAAGTGAGCTTCATGGACACATTGTTTTATCTGATAGGAAATATAAATTGAGATATAAGGAGGTGATAGAGAGAGTGATAGATATATTGATCCTTTATGTTCTCACTTAATATGCTCGGGATTGTCTTTAGGTTATCGTTTATGTTTTATATATTTATTTAGTTTACTCACTTAGAATAACATTCTTCAAACAGACTGTTATAAAAATACTGAAGCTCAATATCATATAATAGTTGTTGTCAAGGTAACAAGATACAGGGCAGATGGAGGTAACAGGAAACATTGATTAATTTCAAATTCTCAAGCTGTATGAATGGTGTGTACTAATTAAATCATGTAAGGGTCTTGACCCACATCTAAGGTTACTCAAATGTTTTCACAGACACAGTAATATTTAGCAGTCTTTAGGAGATCATTCTTTTCAGTATACTGTCTTAAATCAGTGTTTGGCTCTTCCACTTATCTACAATCTTATTATGTAATTTAGCCTAAAACCTTTTAACTTTTTTTTTTTTGCTTTCCTTTTTAACAACATTAAGATTGATTTTTTTTTTAATCATAGAAAATATCTTCAAGCTAATATATGTTATAGAATCCACCAGAGGTTGGCATGGTGTCCAGAAGCTACAAATAAAGAAACAAACAAACAAACAAAAACCAGATCTGACATTTATCTCAATGTGTTGCCAACAGGAAAGGGAGCTATGCCAGAGCTTAAAAGTTTTGTCTTCTTACCAACACAAAATGACTGAATATATTAAATGATTTTCTATCTCATTATTTTGTAAAAATCATATCATACAATATAAACAGTCTTCTCAGCATACTTCATAAATGAGAATCAATCACATTTACTGACATGATAGAATGTGATAACTAAAAACATTTCCTTTTAGTTTGAACTGTTGTAGAGTATCAAACAGGTCCTAATTTGTCTAGTAAATTTGTAACAGATAACATAATTACAGAATTGATATAGCATTACCAAATAATTTCGTAGTGGACTCACCAAGACCATCAGTCCACGCATCTCCAATTAAAAAAAAAAAAAACACCTAATGGGTCTGGTGACATTGCATAATGGTTATGTAAAATATTTTCATGCCTAAGGCACTGAGGTTACAAATTTCATCACCAGCACTAGCACAAGACATAAACCGAGTAGTGTTCTAGTTCCTCTCTCTCTCTCTCTCTCTCTCTCTCTCTCTTTCTCTCCTAGGTCTACAAGACATTGTCCCCAGATAGTTGACAAAGGAAAATATGTATGTCTATTAAAATAGTGATTCAAATGCTAATAACATAACAAAAATACTGGAAAATTAATGTAAAATGAAAGAACATCAATTAATATCACATAAAACTATTGATTTAAAATGCATTTGTTGCCATGTTTATTAAATAAATCCCTGAACTTGGGCATCTGGGGCTCCAAAGAAAAACAGGGTTCCAGTGACTGAATACAATCAATAAACATTTCTGGTAGGTAGCACTGAGGGAGCACTCAGCAAGATTCACTGCCTCTCATGGAAATTCACTGGGTTAAGGAGGCCTCTGGTTAATACAATGAGCTACTGAAGTAATCAGAAAGGAACTTCTCCTTGAACATATATAGTTCTCAAAGCTCCCATCCAAAAGAGCACTGTTGCCAGGTTTCTTCCAGAAGATTGAATAGCTTTGATAATTGTTTCAAGAGAAGGCCCCAAGTGTCAGCATTGGAGAGTTTGTGTGGTGGATGGAGCTGATGAAAGGGACTGAAAAAGTAGTAGCAAAAACTGCATAGGAAGAAGTTCTCTTACCTTTGCTATGTTCCCATAGCTCAACTGGAAAAAATAATCTGTAAGGAGTTTAGAACAAAAAAAGGGGTATTCACCTCTCAGAGATGAATCAAATAATAGAGTAAAAAGAGTAGTGGACTCAGGGTTATAAGGATGGCCCGGTGCTAAGTCTTGAGTTGGTAACTGGAAAATCTAATTTTTTATAAGAGCAAATCTGACCTTCCTGTGCCTCAGTTGTCTCAGACAGGAAATGAGGCTTTAATTCTCTGCTCTTTGTGCTTGGCTTTGGTTCTTCTATTCTTTGATTCTAAAGTAAATTAACCAGGAGCAATATTTAAAGACATTCATTATATTTGTTCATTTCATCTCTCATGGGACTCATACAATCCCCTCACTGTCAGTTGCCAAATGAATGAACAGACGACTCAAACCAACAACAAAGTCACTGCTTATGACTTTCCACTGTATTTTAATAGTGATTTAATGTTTATTTATAGAATTATAAGATAACAGGAGTATAATTCTACAACATTCCAGCCACCAGAGCTCTGTGTCCCCATCATCTCCATTGGAAATTGCAGTAGTTCTCCCAAGTTCATAGATACGGGTTAACTATTATATATATATATTTTATTTATTTTTTTTTTGCCCATTTTTTTTCTATGGTCCTGTTGTCTGTTCCTTTCTATGTCACACCTACACCTATTACTACTATTTTGTGTCCTTCATTTTTTCTTCTTCTTTGTTCTGGGTTGTGATGGAACTGGAGTTCAGAGCCTTCTGGTTACCTTCTTCTAGCATTTCACCCCCTCTGAGAGTATGGAACAAAAAAATTCATTTTGGAGTGCAGAAAATGGAAGTTCTGATTTCTATAATTGCTTCTTTGATGGCCATGGGAGTTGGCAGGTTTTCCATACCCCAGCCTGTTTCTGTCCATCCCCCAAGACTGTTTCTGTCCATCACTAGTGGGGTAGAACCTTGTTTAGAACTCTACCTCTATTCAATCTCTCTTATCCTCCAACATTAAAGGAATTGTATCCCTTATTTTTGCCTCTCTCTCTTTTTTTTATTCTTCATCCTCTCCTGTATAGAAACATGAATTTTCTAATAGATTGTTTTTAATATTATTCAAAAATGGTTTGAAAGGGTCTTGGGATTAATGCCAAAAACTCTGCTGAAGCAACATAAATAGTGCTCTTAAAGTATTTTTGACAATAACTTCAGGGTAAGAAAGATAACTTACTGGGTAGGGTCTGAACCTTAACATGCAGGAGGTCCATATTCAAACCCCAGCAACACACTGGAGGTACTATGGTAACTCCACTACTATGTTGTGGCTCTTCAGAGACTCTCTCTCTCTCCCTCTCTCTCTCTCTCTCTCTCTCTCCCTCCCTCTCTCTCTCCCTCCTTCCCTCACTCCTTCTCTCTCTCTCCCCCCTCCCTCCCTCTCCCTACCTCCCTCTCCTTTTCCCTCTCCCTCTCCATCTACCTCTCCCTCTTCATCTGACTCTCTCTTTATCTCTCTGATTTAAAAAGTGGTCTTGAGCTATAAAATCACACATGTATGAGACCCAGACTCTGCAAGAAAATTAAAAAAAATATGGATAACTTCAATATAACACCAAGTGATACTTAAGCAGCCTAACTTTTAGGTGAAAATCTAGTGAGAAGGACAAGTGCTCAAAGCATAGCATACATTGTAAATAGATTATCAAATGTAAGTTTTCAGAGTTACTTAATTTGAGTTGTCCATTGGAACTCTTACATATCTAGTGCTGTTCACAAAATTTATCATATATATAAGAAAACTTCAAAATTATCCCATGCTTTGGCTTCTGTTGGGCAAGGCCAAAAGGAAAAGTAATATGAAAAAGATGCACTAGAAATCCAAGTTTATAGATATTAATTAATTCTTTAAACATGTAATGACTTACATAGATAAGTTGGATACTTTTCTCTCATATGTAATGATATTTCATTGGTTGCCCTTGGAATATAAGGTTCATTGCAAAAAAAGAATCATCAAGATACTTCTTTGATTAGAGCTCAGGGCTAATTTTCAGTGCAGTCTGACCATCTATTTAACCTTCAGTCTGGGCATTTTGTTAATGGATCAAAAATCATACTTCTAAGTCAGAAAGAGAAGGCTTAATATAGGATGATACCACTAATAACAGAAGTTGAGAAATAAGAACAGAAAGGGGGAAACACAAAGTAGAACTTGGACTGAGTTTGGTGCCTTGCACCAAAGTAAAGGACTCTGGAAGTGGGGATGAGGGGGGCTTTCAGGTCCTGGTGCATGATGGTGGAGGAAGACCTAGGCTGGGATTGAGAATGTTTTTCAAAAAAAAAGAAGGAATTTTACACTTGTATCAAAAACTGTATTTACTATAAGCCATCAATACCACAATAAAATTAAAATTTATATTGATTTACAAAAGAGAAAGAAGAAGCACATATGATGAGTAGGTGTGCAATCTTGTTATATCCTGAAACCAGTGGAATATTATGAGTTTGACATTTCTTGAAGTTGCCAAACCCCATTGAATCTCCTGTCCCATTCATTTTATTCCTGGAAGAAACAGAACATCAAGCTGTGGTCATAGGGAAATAGGCAGAACATTGAATACCAAAAAGTTTTTTTTTTCTTGCCTGGGATTTTCTACTTTCATTTTTTATTGTTAATGTCAATAGTTAAGGGAAGTATTTGTGCTTAAGTGAAATTACTGTCCTTCCTCACCTGTCAGTGTTGGTGTTGCATTCCAAAATTTTTATTTGTGAGGGGCAGAAGCATATCACAAATTTTCATGGTTTAAAATTAAATATAAAGATGGCAAAAAAAGACATGGGAAAATCAACGATGAAAAATTTTATATCTAGATGAAAATAAACTAGTTTTAGCTATAGTTTATTAATCAATACTACTACTTCATTTATTTGAATATATTATTTCAGTTCCAATGAGTTTATGTAAGTTGTTTGTATCTGAGAATATGTCTTGTTTCCCCAAAATACAAATTTCCCTTACTTAATAAAGACATTCAAAGAAAAGTAAATTTTAATGGAAATACTTATAATGGATAGCTCATGATCCAAAAGCCTAAATAATTATGTCTTCTTACATCTGAAATTTGTTGAGTAGTTCCTTAACAATCTCTATAATATAATTTTATTTTATTTTATCAGTAATGCTATATGGGTACAATTTCATTCCCAACATTTTCCACCTGATGTAATTAAGACATAGGTCACATAACATTTATTTGGCTACACAGTGCAGCTCTGAACTTAGTGCTCTTAAGGATTACATTATACCATGAAACAGAGGCCTGTGAGGTTTTTGTGTGAATGATTATGTGCAGTCTGTGGTAACAGAATGAGACCATTGGGTAAAAAAATCAGAAATTAAAAATGTGATCATGGGAATGAAAGTAGGCTTATGAACCAAACTTCATTAAGGTATCAGTTTCCTTTCTTTGAGATGAATATAATTACTTGTCTGACCAGACTTCTGGACTGCCCTGAAGCTCAAATAAAATAAACACACAGTAGTACTTAGAAAGTTATAAAAGCCATATAAATATAATTATCATTTCAATGCTACAATAGAGATACTGTAGCTTCTTAAAAGGTTAATGAGGATAGAGGTAGGGGCAGAACAGAGTTGTGCAGATACCAGGAAAAGGAGATAATGCACAGTGGGAGAAACAAGATCCACTGGAGGCAAAAATAAGAGAGCTGTGTGAGTTTCACATGACAGATGGAGCTCAAGGAAACTAAACACAGCCCAGAGGCAGAGTCTATCTCACAGGTCCAGTGGAAACAGGTCCCTGTAGAACAAATAAAAAAGAAAATCTGCTAGGGCAGAAAATGATTTCAGATCCTTTGCTCTAACTCTAGTATTTATTTCATAGAAGATACAAAACCGCAGATGGGAATGTCTGCAAAATCTTAGAAAATAAGTATTATATGCAAATGAAAAGTGAAAAAAAAAGATGGAAATTTGAAATAAGGAATTCCAAGTTGCATTCCAAATAGAAAGATAGTATGGGTGACATTGTGCAAATAATTGATCCCCTACTCAGGATTATTAGCCTGTAATTGTAGCCTCCATAGTTGTACTCATTGATTACTTAACCCCTTGTAATTTAGTTTCTATCCTAAATAGAATTATATTGGTATTCCTCCCAGTTCTTAGACTATCCTATCAGTGAAAAAATTATATTTTCCTCCTAATACTTGACTCTGCTATTTTTGCATCTGTTCAAATTTCAATATGTTTTCTCACTCAGTTGATGACTTACCTACTCTTCAAACTTATGTTCTATTATTCCCTACAAAAACGAGTTCTTTTTTTCAATTTTTCTACAGTCGATTAGTTCTGTTACTATTTCCCTATACATTTAAGTCCAAATCTGAGATACTCACATAAAAAAATCCCTTTGATACAAGGAATACTTATGTTGCAATATAATCATCTTAACATCTAACCTGTAAATCATATTCCCTCCTTCTACTTGGTCCCACAGTTCAGCTCTAGAATGTATTTATTTTTTCTTTCTTTCTATTTTTTTCATTTTCTACAGTACTTCTTATATCAATTCATCCATTTATCCATCCATTCATCTATACAACCTTATCTTTATTTCTCATAGTCAACATTCTAATTGTGATCTTACATATTCCTATTGGTGGATAACTGCCAGACTTTAAATTGAAACTCTTATCTATGAACTTCAGTATTTCTAATGCATTGTTTATATGCTACAAAACATACCTAAAAGTTTATAATCAAATAAATTCTCCTAATTTATATTTATTTCATCAATTAATTATTAATTTCATCCAGGTAAATAATTCTTTTCAAATTTTCATGCATTATACCCATATCAAAATTTTCAGTTTATAAAAATATTTTTTAATTTCTTTATTGGAGAATTAATGTTTTACATTCAACAGTAAATACAATAGTTTGTACATGCATAACATTTCCCAGTTTTCCATATAACAATTGAACCCCCACTAGGTCCTCTGTCATCCTTTTTGGACCTGTATTCTCCCCTCCCCACCCCAGAGTCTTTTACTTTGGTGCAACATGTTCTTCAAAATATTTTAAATGCATATATATATGTACATATATATATATATATATACATATGTGTGTGTGTATGTGTGTGTGTGTGCATGTGTGTGTGTGCCTGTATATATGTGTGTGTACATATATGTCTGTGTATGCTTTATGTTTTCCTATCACTTTGCCATCCATCTCAAAATATGTTTTACCACTGTTTTTGTGAATCAATATTTTTTATTCAAATTAAGGTATAAAATCTCATGTAGACATTAAGTTGTGGTTTCATTGTCTTCCAAGTATTTTTCTGTAACTGAAACTGCCACACCTATTATTTGTATGGCTAAATTAGTGTGTAATGAATAAAAGCAAATGAGCATTATTGAACAAAAATAATTTGTTCCATAGATTCTACAATGATGTAAATGCTGATCCCTAAGCCTCACCTTATAGTTCACTCTCAGCTCGGCAAAGCACACACATTTCATAATGACCTGAAGGTCAACCCACTCAGGTTCATGGGCGATAGTCTTATGTAAATGGACTCAAATGTCTCATCCTATCTTCTTACCAATCCATCATGCTAAGAAACCTTAAGCTGCTACAGATGCTTCCTATGGCCACCTCCCATGTCAGTGTTGCTAACCTTGGCAGCTGCATTCTGTCTTCACCTGGTGAGAGAAATGTTGGTGGGAGATCATGACCTCAAAGCAAAAGAAAGACTGTGGGCTTCCACCTGCCTATTTTGAGACAAAGCTACAGAACCATTCACTGAGTTAAGACACCTGGTATTGGACTGGTGCCCAATGCCAGTGTGTGCTTGTCAACAGAGCTCTGCCAGAAAACCAGGGAAGCTTCATGTTTTTATCCATAAGTTAAGTTACAAATATAGCAGAAACAGAAACAGATATAGGACTAGCCCTGTATGTGGTTGGGAGCTGTATTGATAAGAAGGAGAAAGACAAAGAAGGGCACAGTCTATTGCAGGGAGGATAATCCTAAACCTTACAGTGGGGGTCTGAAAATATGGATTTGAGTTTAGTGTCTCAGTAATTATGTTTTTATATATTAAAAAAAAGATTATTTTAAATGATCTTTGTACATGTATTATTTTAGGAAGGAAAGTGTCAGAGAAAAGCAGAAAGACTGAGCACATTCATGACTGGAATTAGGTAGTTCAGTCAGTGTACAACAACAAACTCCTATTTTTCTGTGTAGTAAAAATTAGCAAGAACCAGCTATGCAATTTTATGAGTCTTTTTCCTTCAATATTTCTTCATTTATTATTTATATTTTTCAAATAGCATCTTCAGCTGTTATCAAAAGCTCACTGAGGTGGGAAGGAGACAAATTCTGTGGGATGAAGCTCCTTCGTGCCAAAGAACAGAGACATAATGAAGGGGGGAGCCAGGAACTTGGCATCGGCCAGAATCAAGCTTAACAAGATATGAAAACAGTCAGTCTTTGCTGATTTATTTTTTATTTTAGTTTTATTTATAAAATTAAAATATTGACATGACCATAGGATAAGAGGGGTACAATTACACACAACTCCTACTACCAGAACTCTCTATACTATCCCTACCTTAAAAAGTGTTCCTATTCTTTATCCCTCTGGGAGTATGGACTCAGGGCCATTATGGGGTGCAGAAGCAGGAGGTCTGGCTTATGTAATTACTTCCCAGCTGGACATGGGAATTGGCAGGTCTATCCATACTCCCAGCCTGTCTCTTTCTTTCCCTGGTGGGGAAAGGTTCTGGGGAGGAAGGGTTCTAGGACACATTGATGGGCTCTTCTCAGGGAAATCAGATTGGCATCATGGTAGCATCTGTAACCTGGTGGCAAGTAATGAAGCTGGAGGGTTGGAATTCCACACCTAATGTCTCTGGACACAGTACAAAGTGAAACATGCCCAGGTGGTACTGGTTGTATTGATTAGGTTGGGATCAGCAGATGCAGTATTAATTGGAATGAATTGAGAGAAACATGCAGGAAAGCAAGCCCCACCCTAGAAGTTCCAGGACTGGGGGAAATATGGGTTTTATAAAGAAAGGGGAATGTTCCTGCTACCTTAGTATTTAAGAAGGCAACAGATAGTTATTGCTATAACCAAATTATGTGGCAACTGGGTTAACATTGAAAATCCAATTGTTACGATGTGCTGTATCAAACAAGAACTCACCATAATTTCTGTCCTTTAATGCCACTTATTTTTTATCTTATAAAATAATACTACCAGTTGCTTCTGTTCTCCCTAGTCTAAGTTTTTAGGAGATTTAATATTTAAAAGAAAAAGTCATTATTAAAAATGTGTTAACAATTTTATCCCACTGTTAAAATTCACTCTGGTTACCAATTTGAAGTCTCAAGTGCTTAGACTGCAGGAACTATGACTCAGAGCTATGGTGTATGCATCAAAAAGTTTGAACCATTCAATCCATTTCCACTTCCCTATTAATTAAATTGTGAATTGTGAGACTATAAGTTAATAGGAGTATATATTCACCCCATTCCAACCACCTAAGGTCTGTGTCGAGCCCCCCAACCACGCTCCCCAGTGAAGGTGATCATCTACCCTCACCCTCCACCCAGAGATTTTTACATTGGTGCCATACTCCAAATTCAGTCAGATTCTGCGTTGTGTTTCCCTTTCTGTTCTTCTTTCTCAACATCTGTTTATGAGTGGGATCATCCCATACTCTTCTTTGTCTTTCTCACTTACCTCATTTAACATAATTCCCTCTAGCTCCATCCAAGATGGGCCAGAGAAGGTGGGTTAATTATTCTTACTATCTGCATAGTATTCCATTGTATTACTTTCTAAGCCACTCATCTATTGTTGGTCACCTGGTTTGCTTCCAGGTTTTTAGCTATTAAGAATTGTACTGCTGTTAACATAGGTGTACACATATCTTTTTGGTTGGGTATTATGGAGTCCTTAGGATATATTCCTAGTAGAGGAATTACTGGGTCATATGGAATGTCTATTTTTAGCATTGTGAGGTTTCTCCAGAGTGCTCTCCACAGGGGTTGGACCAATTATATTACCACCAGCAGGGCAGGAGTGCTTCTTTGTCCCCACAACCTCTCCAACAATTTGTTGGTGCTGTCATTTTTGATGTATGACATTCTCACAGGGGTGAGGTGGTATCTCAGTGTTGTCTTTATTTAAATTTCTCTGACAGTGACCTGGAACAATTTTTCATATGTTTGCTGTTTTTTTTTAGATCTCTTCTGTAGTGAATCTTGTGTTCATATCTTCTGACCATTTTTGGATGGTCATTTGCTTTTGTTGCTAAGCTTGGTGAGCTTTTTATATATTTTGGTTATTAGTCTCTTGTCTGATGTATGGCATGTGAAGATTTTCTCCCATTCTATGAGGGGATCTCTTTATTTGGGTGATGGTTTATTTTGCTGTGGAGAAGATTTTAAATTTGATTTAGTCCCCCTGGTTTGTTTCTGCTTTAGTCTTCCTTGCAATTGGGTTTGTATCAGCAAAAATGTTCTTGAGGTTTAGGTGGGAAAGTGTTCCACCAGTGTTTCCCTCTAAGTATTTGATAGTTTCTGGTCTAACATACAGGTCCTTGATCCATTTGGAGTTGATTTTTGTATCTGGTGAGATAAAGTGGTTCAGTTTATTCTTCTGCATGTTTCAACACAGTTTATTGAAGAGAGCCTCCTCCCTCCATTTAAAACTTTGGGTCCCTTTATAAAAAGTTAGATGTCCATAGGGATGGGGTTCAGTTTTGGGATTTCAAATCTGTTCCACTGGTCTGTGTACCTATTTTTGTTCCAGTACCAGGCTATTTTGATTATGATAGCCTTATAGTATATTTTGAGATCTGTGAGTATGATACCTCTATTTCTGTTATTTATTTTTTTCAAGACTGTTTTGGTGATTCTAGGTGTTTTCTGATTCCAGATAAATGATTGTAACTTTTATCCTATTCTCTCCTTAGGTGACTTCTTACCCAGATCTATCTCTCCATATCCTTTACAAGCCCCATGCTATATTCTGACTTTACTTGGAATTTAGTGTGTCCAGTGGTAAACTGTGACCAAGAGTTTTCAAATTATCATTGAAAAAAGATAATGATCATGTAGGCCAGAACTGCATGGTTAGTGCATTCTGGCCACCACCTCTGCCTTAAAATATTCAAATAAAGACACTGATCTTAGGACACTCTACCTAAATTGTTGATGCAAATGCAAGTTGATATAAACCCTATAAGAAAGTCTGGAGATTTTTTCAGAAAATAAGAATTAAATCCACCTTATGACCCAGCAATTCTTTTGCTTTGGATTTGTTTACATAACAAATATTAATAACACAAAAATATTAATATAACATAGCTATATGAAGAGATCGATTTGCACCTTTGTTCCTCGCTGTTTATAGTAGTCCAATTTTGGAAACAACCCAAGTATCCAATGACATGTGAACATTTAAGAAAGTTTTCATAACAGAGCAAAAACACTATTCAGCTGTAAGAAAGGATGAAATCTTTTCCTTCATCACATACTGGAAGAGCCTTGAAGCAACCAAGTTAGCTGAAATAAGCCAGAAAGAGAAGGAGAAATACAGGGTGCTCACACTCATAGATTATAGAGAAAACTTAAGAAAGGAAAAAAAAGTGAAGAACACAAGATGAAACTTAGAGAAGCTGTGGTTTATTGCAGAAAAGCCAAGAACCATTGGAGTTGGGGTGTTGAGACAGTTTTTAGAACCCAGTGCAAGATAGTGGGGGGACAGCAGTTATTGGTAGGAGTAGTGCAGAGACACCTGTCATAGGGACATAAGGAATTGTACTGGGGGCTGGGCGGTGGTGTATATAGTATAATGCTCAAGGACCTGGGATCTAGTCCACACTCCACCTGCAGATGGGACAGTGTAGTAGGTCTTCAGGTATCTATGTGTCTCTCTCCCTCTCACTTCCCTTTTCCACTATCAGTTTTGCTTTGTCATATTACATAAAATGAAAAAAAGAATGAATAAAAGTGACCACCAGGGACAGTGGATTCATAGTGCCTATACCAAGACCCAGTAATAATCTTGGAGGAAAAATAAAAGGAATCATGCTGATGTGATAACAGCTATTTTTAAAATCATGACTCCTCCAATAAAGTGATTTGGGAAAAAAAAAAGAAAAAGAAAAAAAAATACTAACTTGGTTCATAATTAAAAGTTGCTTTTTTTTTTGTCCTTTCTACTCACCTCTTATCTAGGTAGGGTATGTATTTACTTGTTTAAAGAGCATGTTTTTATAAATAAGTATTTTAGGACGCTGTGAAGCTAAAGTAGATATGATAAAAATAGATACTTCAACTTTGTTCATGATGAGTGCATATACAATGGCTAAAATTTAGGACATGGGATTGGTATCACTAGTGTCATTTAAAGTTGTTAATCACTATGACTCAATTTCTGTCATATATATGCATACTCTCCCCTTACTCAGCATGAAGTTTTTATACATTTCCACAGGAAATAACTCAGGATATATTTCAATGAACACACACACATATTTTAAAGCTCCATTTACTTTTACGATGGAATCAAAAGACTGTGATAAAGATACTTATGATGTTTCAGTAGACGTTAGGAAAAGGAGAAGTTTGAGGCCATTGATAAACCAATTTGGTGACTTATGTCAAACGTAAATCTTGTTCCCCATCCCACTCCTTTATCCCTTTCTCATTGCTTTTCCAAATTTTGAATTACTACAACAAGAAGTAGAAAGCAACCAAGAATTAACTTCTGTATATTATATATGATGGCACTGGGAATTCATGAACAAACTATTTTTTTTTCCTTTTAAGTCATTCTTCAAGCTAAAGTCTGTTCTAAAATTGTTTAATTCTCTTTATTTATTGGATAGAGAAGACAGTCAGAAATTGAGAGGGGAAGGGGAGATCGAGACGGAGAGAGACAGAGAGAAATTCGTAGACCTGCTTTACCACTTGCAAAGCTTTCCCTTTTTAGATGGGGAACAAGGGCTTGAACCTGGGTCCTTGTGCATTGCAATGTTCACTCAACCAGGTGTGCCATCACTGGGCCCCACTATTTGCCCTGTTAATCTAACTTTCTTTATAACTTCAAGAATGGGGTATTATAGAATTACCAGGAGAGGGAGTTAAAGACTAGTAAAATGGAAACCAAATCTGATGGCAGAATATAATGAAGACAATAAAGTTGATAATGATATATCATAAGTTAAAATATATTTAAAGTTATTAAAGCATTGTGCTAAAAGCTTTGCACGTGTAATTCTAACAACCACACCTTACTAATATATGCTACACCTAACCCCCCCCACACACACACACATAAAGATGATATTCAAGACCATGTTAGTTGAATATAGTGAATTCACATGTTCTCTGGTTTCTCATGTCATCTTTGTACGAAGAGTTCATAAAAATCAATGACAGCAATAAAACATTAAAACTTGGGGAGAGTCCGTGAACAGAATCTTCACTAAAGAAGATACACAAACGACCAACAGACATGAAAAATACTCAGTCACTGATTACCAGAGAAACACAAATACTGATAACAGTGAAATACATAGTATGCTTATAGAACTGATAACCAAAATTCAAACTCTATCCTTGATACTTACTGTTTATGGCAACTTGTAAAATTCTATCATTTTGTTATCACATGGTTTTGAGCTCACAAAAGAAAATACTAATATTTACACTTTAAAGTTGTGAAATTTACAGTGACCACCCCATATGCCCTAATTAAGTGGCAGGTGTGAGTACTTACAAATTTTGAGTTCTATTTAGTACTCATAACTGAATTTCTAATTTTACTCAAAATGAGAAACAGGCATTCTTTGAAAAAATGGCCCCGTTCTATGGCTGAGGAAGGAAATATTAAATATGACTCTGAAACATCTTGTAGGTCCCAAGAGAAGGGAAATCACAAACAAACCAAAGACTACTGTCAAGAAAATGTCACTGGTCACAGCAGACAGTGGAATGAGTCTAAAATCCAAAACTTTATATTTAAAGAAATAAAATAGTAATGTAGCATAACGCAACCTAAAAATAAGCATTCATGAGTAATAGTTACAGAGGCCAGACCTTCCACCTTTTGCACCCCATAATGATCCTGGGCCTATGCTTCCAAAGGGTAAAGAACAGGAAAGTTTTCAATGGAAGGGATGGGATAGGGACCTCTGGTGGTGCAAACTATGTGAAATCGTACCCCTCTTATCCTATTGTTTTATCAATCATTATTAAATCAATGGAAATAAATAAATAAATATGAAACATAACTGACATAAAACCTTTAATTATTAATAAACATGGGATAGTTGGCCAATTTAATATTGAAAATAAAAATGATTGTGTGGATGTCTTGCCTTCAGAAAGTCATAAGAGAAGGTAGAATAACAAAATTTCTCACTTATAGGTAAAACTTTAGATTCTTCTTTTTAAATATTTTTATTATCTATTTATTTATTGGATAGAGATAGAAAAATTGAGAGTAAGGGGGAGATAGAGAGATAAAGATACAGAGAGACACCTGCAGCACTGATTCACCACTTTTGAAGTTTTCCTCCTGCAGGTGTGGATCAGGGGCTTGAACTCAAACCCTTGCACATTGTAACATATGTGCTCAACCAGGTATACCACCTGCAGGTATACCACTGGCTCTAGTAGAACTTTAGATTCATAGAAAGGGTAATCATAGGATAAGACTTAGACTAACTGGGGCTCAGTGCAAGATGATCAAGGAAGACTTCAATGAATGATGGGAATGCTATACAGACTGTCGTATGCTTTACATTGGCTTGTTCTAGCCCTCCCCCTCCAAGAGAATTGGATGAGTCCTGTTAATTTCGCGGGCCTGCTTGGCCCCGCCCCAAGGGACCCTGGGAGAGGGTTCCGGAGTCTGAGAGTTCCTGAGTTCCCCAGTGACAGAGTTCCTGAGTTCCGGAGTTCGAGAGTGCGAGGGTGCGAGAGTTTCTGAGTTCGAGAGTAAGGGAGAGGGTTCCTGAGTTCGAGAGTGCCAGAGTTCCTGAGTTCCCCAGTGACAGAGTTCCTGAGTTCCGGAGTTCGAGAGTGCGAGAGGGCGAGAGTGTCTGAGTTCGAGAGTAAGGGAGAGGGTTCCTGAGTTCGAGAGTGCCAGAGTTAGCCAGAGTTCCTGAGTTCCTGAGTTAGACAGAGTTCCTGAGTTCCGGAGTTCGAGAGTGCGAGAGTTCGAGAGTTAGAGAGAGTGCTTGTGAGAGGGGTTCCTGAGTTCCAGAGTAAGAGAGAGTGCTTGCGCCGCCGCAAAGAGACAGCAGAGTTCTGTTTGGTGATTAGTTTGGTTTAGTTTATGAATCGTTGTTCCTGAATAAAGAAATACAGCTTCCCTGCCCAGCCGTTGTCTCCGCGTCTCTGTTACCTGCCGGTGAAGCCAGCCCGCCCGGCAAGAGCTTCGGAAATTTTAACAACAAATGGCGCCCACGTGGACCTGACCTGCGCATCTCTCAGATAAGTAAAGACAATTTGGCTACCTATGCTCGATGGCCTTCTCTTCTGCTTGTGAAGAGATCTCCAGAGGCCTCTGCTCTTTCTTCACGAGACTGTTTTGCTGTTTCTGGAACATTTATCTCTGGACCACTCTGTGGTTTCCACTCGCTCGGGCGGACTCAGAACAGCCAGCGGGAAGAGCCAGCGGGTGGGAGGCAAGGCACGGAGCTGCCGTTTCCACCTGGTTAAACAGTCAGCCAGCCGGCTGCGCCCAGACAACCCCGCGAACCGCGCCCGCAGCCCCGCAGCCCCACAGCCCGCAGGAGGCCTACGCCACCATGCAAGAGCCTGATGCCAGCTCGCTAGAGCCCGATGCCAACATGCTGGAGCCCAATGCCAACATGCTGGAGCTCTATGCCAACACGCAAGAGCCCGAGGCCAGCCCACAGGAGCCGGCTCTCCACCGCGTGGCGCAGGGCACTGGACGCGTGATCCCTCCACACTGCTTGGCCACTGCGAGCAGGGCAGCAGACATGGCAGGGCCATGGGGCAGGGCCGCGGCGGCCTATCATGGCCGCCACCCCTGGGCACCTAGGCCCACGCCTTCTACAAAGATGGCCTGCCTGCTCTCTTTCTATGAATTCTGGAACCATCCCGGGCCTCCCGGACCCCCGGGCTCCCTGCCGAAACTGGGCACACGAGATCTCCAGCCGCCGGTCCGGTCTGAAGGCAGACAAGCTGGAGTACGCAGAGATTCGTGCAGAGATCGCAACCTGCAATTCCTAGAAGTGGAGCTACACGGGAAGCCACCTCTGGATGGTGAACCCCCCCCCCCAACAACTAAGACAGTACAGACTTAAATTCGTGTTTAAAATGACATGTCTTCGTAACAAAGGTTTCTTTCCTTGTGTATTAATGACCATGTTTATGTGTATGTTTAAAGTTTGATAAACAGTAGCTTTAAGGCTAAATTCTTACTAGTCAAAGTTAAATGAAAAAGGTTTTCAATATAATTATCATAAAGATAAAATTAACTTACATTTAAAGTCTAAGGTAAAAATTAGTTAACAATCAATATATTTTAACTAAGTTGGTCTAAACAAAAGGTTAAATAGACTTGTTGATATATAAAACACTACCTATTAGAAATGGTAGATCGCACAATGGCTATGCTAATTATTCTCATGCCTGAGGTTTCCTCTCCGGCCCACACCTAGGGTGTGTCTCCATCTTGAATGGGTGTAACAAAAGGTTAAAAGACGTTGTTGATATGTAAAAGTCTCAAATTCCTTCTCTATTAGAAATGTTAGATCGTGCAGTAGATATGCTAATAACAAGTTTTGTTTCATAGTAAGTAAGTTGCAGCCAGCTGCCTTTGGGATCCTAGGCCGTTCCCCGCCCCCATGCAAATGCCCGTCGAGGCAAGTAGCCCCCCAGAGGCAAGAAATGTTTTTTTTTCAGATATGGCCCCCTCAGGCCTTCCCTTGGCAACATGCTGGTTTTGGTTATATATGTTTCTGTTCACCCCACACCCTTGATACTATAGTCATTTAGTTAAAAAGAAAAGGGGGAATTGTCGTATGCTTTACATTGGCTTGTTCTAGCCCTCCCCCTCCAAGAGAATTGGATGAGTCCTGTTAATTTCGCGGGCCTGCTTGGCCCCGCCCCAAGGGACCCTGGGAGAGGGTTCCGGAGTCTGAGAGTTCCTGAGTTCCCCAGTGACAGAGTTCCTGAGTTCCGGAGTTCGAGAGTGCGAGGGTGCGAGAGTTTCTGAGTTCGAGAGTAAGGGAGAGGGTTCCTGAGTTCGAGAGTGCCAGAGTTCCTGAGTTCCCCAGTGACAGAGTTCCTGAGTTCCGGAGTTCGAGAGTGCGAGAGGGCGAGAGTGTCTGAGTTCGAGAGTAAGGGAGAGGGTTCCTGAGTTCGAGAGTGCCAGAGTTAGCCAGAGTTCCTGAGTTCCTGAGTTAGACAGAGTTCCTGAGTTCCGGAGTTCGAGAGTGCGAGAGTTCGAGAGTTAGAGAGAGTGCTTGTGAGAGGGGTTCCTGAGTTCCAGAGTAAGAGAGAGTGCTTGCGCCGCCGCAAAGAGACAGCAGAGTTCTGTTTGGTGATTAGTTTGGTTTAGTTTATGAATCGTTGTTCCTGAATAAAGAAATACAGCTTCCCTGCCCAGCCGTTGTCTCCGCGTCTCTGTTACCTGCCGGTGAAGCCAGCCCGCCCGGCAAGAGCTTCGGAAATTTTAACAACAACAGACATTTATTTTGAGGAGATAAAACATTTATCTGTCTTGCAAATAATTATTTACCCTAATAAAATGATATAACAATTTAAAAAAATAAAGTAGAACATAAATTGTCATTCCTTGAAGTTGAATCATGTATATAGTACATAGTG
The DNA here is from genome assembly GCF_950295315.1 of Erinaceus europaeus. Classification (NCBI taxonomy): domain Eukaryota; kingdom Metazoa; phylum Chordata; class Mammalia; order Eulipotyphla; family Erinaceidae; genus Erinaceus; species Erinaceus europaeus. Next base: position 84,905,748 of record NC_080170.1, on the reverse strand, counting down.
AATTTCTTCCACAAAGTACAAACACTTCCTTAGCCAGGTGATTGAGGTCAATGTCAACAGTGATAAGTCATACTGACAGCATGCAACCTTGATATGATGTGTTGAAAATGGCCCTTTACTTCTGTGGTTTTCTTCGCAAAAATCTATAATCCTAATCTATGAGAAAAAAATATCAGACAAATTTCATTTGAAGGACAGTCTACAAAAATATATGGCCAATATTTCTTATATTATCAAGGTCACCATAAACAAGAAAAGTATGAGAAAATGTCAGTATCCAGGAGTCTAAGGAAATATGATTAAATGTAATGTGGTGTCTAGATCAAATCCTCAAGCAAAAAGAGGGGAATAGAATCATGAATAAAGTGTGGAATTTAGCTAATACAAATAAATTAACAGAGATTAATCATCTTACCAGATGAGTGATCTTCCATCCCCCATTATTATAGATAATACACTAATGTCAGAAGTTAAGAGATGAATAATGTATAGCTTGCTGCAAGATATTTACAATTTTTAAGTAAAACCAATCTGACTGCTCTAAAATGAAAACTTTATTTAAAGTTAAAAAGTATCTTAAGGGGGCCGTGTTGTGGCACACCTGGATGAGTGCATATATTATCAAGCACAGGGACCCAGGTTCCAGCCCTTGGTCCCCACCTGCAGGGGGAAATCTTCAGAAGTAGAGAAGATGTCTTACTATCTCTCCCTCTCCCCTCTCCATTTCTGTCTCCACCTAATAAATAAGTAAATAAATAAAATATTTTTTAAAAGAAGTATTTCCAAGGGAATGGGGAGTGGCTCACCTGGTAGAACACACATGTTAACATGCAGGAGGACCTGGGTTTAAGCCACCAGTACCCACTAGTGGTATCTCCTCTCCAACTCTTATTTCCCCCTCTCTATCTCTCTCTCTGGGAGCAGTGGAGTTGTGTAGGCACAGAACCTCAACAATAAGCATAGTGACTATATATATAGTCTCTCTCTATATATATCTATATAATATATCTATATCTATATCTATATCTATATCTATATCTATATCTATATCTATATCTATATCTATATCTATATCTATACCTATACCTATACCTATACCTATATCTATATCTATATCTATATCTATATCTATATCTATATATCTATATATATATATTCACCCCTAGGTAAGATAACTGCACTGTCATGTGCAGAATAGAATAGAGGTTCTAGTTAATGTGTTTATGGCAAAGGATTTTAGGTGTTACAGAGCTTCCTTCTCTATCTATGTCTCTATATATATCGCTGCAACAAGAAATTCACATAGGCAAAAGTCTAGAGTTCCACTAATTTTTTTTTTTAAATTTTGAAATACTTAATGTATTCTCTCATATTAACTGACAGCTAACTGTTAATGGAAAGCAAGTATCGTAGAGGGGCAAGATTTAGGCAGGAAGGCAACCATGTATTTAACCTAAGCATTTGAGCATCATCATGATGTAGTGTTTAAAGATGTATAATTATAATGAGGTATGCTTGAAGTTGATGTAATTTTATAAAGCTAAGTCACATTTTTCACAACAAAATCCATTTGCAATTTTATAATGAATTTTTCACTATTGATTTACCTGTCTTTTTTTTTGCTCAGATTTCCTAACACAATTGGATAAGAGGATCTCAGTTAAAAGTAGTGTCTCTTTGGCCCTGACCAGTGGAACCCATAGTGATAAAGTAGAGCTAAAAGATATTTCTGAAAAGCTAAAACTGATGAAATGTGCCTTACTAAGGTCCTGCCCTCCAAAATCAGGCTGTTATACTTGACTGTAGGGATGTAATTATTTTTTAACAGAAAAGAAAGAGCCTCACCTTACAGAAAGGTCCCTAACATATGTACAGACAACTTGTGCTCATAAATGCACAAAAGCACTGTCTAGGGGGTTGAGTGTTGTTGCACTCTGTTGAGCACATACGTTACCAAGCTCCTGGTGCCCAGATGGAAAGCCAGTCTCCAACTTAAAGGGAGAGCATCAGAACAGTGTAGCAGGTCTACAAGTATTTACCTTTCTCTCCCACTATCTATTTTCCCCCACTCTCAATTTCACTTTGTCCTATTTAATAAAAATAGAAAATGGGAAAAAAAAATTCTGGCAGAAGGCATGGATTTATAATGTGGCACTGAGCCCAAGCAATGATAACCTGTTGGCAATTAAATAAATAAGGAAATAAATAAACCACATTAAAAAAAAAAAGATTGTGAGTATGTGAAGGGGTGAAGCCAAGATGGAGACTTGGAGACAGCTGCTGGCATGAGCTCTGACATAGCAGCTGGATAGGCCACCAGGTTCCAGATGCTAGCAGGATATGACCAGATTTCCTTGGACAGACAATGCCACCAATGTGCCTTGGAGCTCCGCTTCCCCAGAGCCCTTCCCCACTAGGGAAAGAGAGAGACAGGTTGGGGGTATAGATCGACCTGTCAACACCCATGTTCAGTGAGGAAGCAATTACAGAAGCCAGACCTTCTGCATCCCACAATGATCATGGGTCCATAATCCCAAAGGGTTAAAGAATAGGAAAGCTATCAGGGGAGGGGATGGGATATGGAGGTCTGGTGGTGGGAATTGTGTGAAGTTGTGCGCCTTTTATCCTATGGTTTTGTCAATGTCTCCTTTTTATAAATAAAAAAAATCAAAAAAATATTGCCTGAGGCGGACAAGGTTAGGAGGGACAGATCAGGTGAGTTGGAGGGGCAAAAGGGAAGTGACTATGAGGAGTAGGGTGAAGGAGATACAGATTTCCTATTTTGACAAAGAACAAAAAGCCCAACCCAGTGACTTCTCTGTTCTGGGATTCCTCAGAAAAAAACAAACAAACAAACAAAAAAACCAACAGTATGTAAATCCATTTCCACTTTCCATATTACTTTGGTCCTTGTATAAGCAAATGACAGAATAAAGTCTATGACCACCAGGACATCAGAAAAACTGCCAAGTGAATGAAACCAGGTGGAGTGAGGTGATGTGGGAATTTCAATGAGTTGAAAGATAAGGCTCAGTTCACAGAGTTGAAGGAGTATGTTATACACATGATAGCCTTTTTGTTTGTTTGTTTGTTTTGTTTTGCTATTTCCCAACTGAAAGGTGTGTTTACAAGCCAGAAACTAGCACCTTTCAACCCTGGGTCTTCTCCTTCTCCTACTTTTGGAGTTTTGAGTAGAAAAAGCCCATATATTATATCTCAGGCATGTGAGCTAGCTGCCAAAAAAAAAAAAAAAAAAAAAAAAGAAGAGTGATATATTTATGTTGTATGCAGCAAAGCTCCCCTGGCTTCTGTCTGAGCTGGACATTCAAATGTTAAAGCTGTGCCTGACAGAAGTTGTATTAATTGCTTTGTTCTTTTCCTCAAAGATAGTCTAGATGGTATACTTCAGAACAATTAAGACAATATATGATCACTAATAAACTCCCCCATCTCCAATGACACGTGACAATACAACAAGGACACATAATAAAACAGATATACTGGGGTACACTTTAGTGCTGTGCAATTCTATCTTTCCCACTGGCCCTCTTTCTATATCTAAAAAAGTCAGGCCACATAGTTAAAGCTATAGAAATGGTATCAAGTAAGGCTGGGGAATTACGATCCCAGTGGTGTCTCAAAAGAAGCCTTGGACTATGGAGTTAGCAGTTGCAAGGCTTCAAGGTGAAATAGTAAATCTGATCAAAGCACAAATGCATTCTAGATATTTCTTTCATTACAGACACATTCCTAATCCTCTATTTTGTCCACTATTATTGTTTTTGAGAATTATTTAACCAAAATCCCTACACTACTTTCCCTTTTATCACTCATTTTCTCTTTTCTAAGTTTCCTTAAAAGGCAATTTTTCCAGGCTTAATTTTTATTGTGACATCATTACTGGGGGCAAAGAAATACTGGTACCAGAAAATTGGTTTATTTTATTTAGTCATCTCTGGTGCTTCACTTCTCTGGAATAACTTTTTCAAATAGAGATAGAGAGAGGCAGATACAGAGATAAGAGTGAGAAAAGGAAAGGAAACCATAGCACTGAAGTGTCCTTTAATAAAGTGTGAGTTGGGATCAAATCCAGATCATGCAAATGGAGAAACTGCACCCAAGTTGATTATTTAATGTGGATCATGGTGATTGATACTGGCTTCCTTAGGGTTTGATTGGAAAATGATCCTTAAATCCAAGCAACTGATGATTTGGCTTCGCAATTCATAGACACTGGGGAGAGAGATTCTTCAGGTTTACAAATGTGTACCAGATTGATGAACAGATCATCAAAGCTGTGAACAATGAAATAAAATGTTGGTGTTCTGAGTTATAGAAATGTTATTTAAAAAAACTGCACCAAAGTGCATGGATCTGCATAAGGATTCTGGCTCCAGCCCCCAGCTCTCCACCTGCAGGGGAGTAGCTTCCAAAGTAATGAAGCAGTTCTGTAAGATTCTATCTTTTTCTCCCCCTCTCTGTCTTCCACTACTCTCTCAATTTCTCTCTATTCTATCCAACAACAACAACAGCAATTATAACAACAATAATAAAACAATAACAATAGCAACAAAATGCAATATAATGGCCTCCAGGAGCAGTAGATTTCTATTGCACACACTGAGCCCCAGAGATAACCTTGGAGGTAAAAGAAAGAAAGAAAATGTGCAGTCTAGAGTCATCTCTCCTATCTATAAAGTCATCCACCACTTCTATGGGCAGACAAATTATAGTTATTGCTCAGAAATATTTGAGGTAGATCCACTGTGACCCAGATTTAAGTGTCTACCTACCACTCACCCTTGTAGTATCTGTCATCTGGAAAGGCAATGTTCACCCAGTTCACCTCTTTCCAAAGACTACAATGGCTATTTGTCCCTAAATGTACACAATTAAACTCTGAAATTTTACATATAAGTCATTCAACTTTGCACACAGACACAAACCTTGTATTTTGTACGACTCCTTCTTGTATTTGCTTGTTGTTAATTTTTTTAAATAATTTTTTAAAAATATTTATTTTATTTATTTATTCCCTTTTGTTGCCCTTGTTGTAGTTATTATTGTTGTTGTCGTTGTTGGATAGGACAGAGAGAAATGGAGAGAGGAGGGGAAGACAGAGAGGAGGAGAGAAAGATAGACACCTGCAGACCTGCTTCACCGCCTGTGAAGCGACTCCCCTGCAGGTGGGGAGCCGGGGTTTGAACCGGGATTCTTATGCCGGTCCTTGTGCTTTGCGCCACCTGCGCTTAACCCGTTGTGCTATAGCCCAACTCCCGCTTGTTGTTAATTTACCAGGACACTGATAAGCTCTGGCTTATGCGAGTGTTGGAGACAGAACCTGGGACCTTCAGTGCCTCAGACCTGAAAGTTTTTTTTTTTAATTTTTTATTATTATTTTTTTGCATAGCCACTATGCTATCTCCTCAGTCCATCCTCCATTTTTGTCACTTGCTTCTGTTCTATTTTCTCTTCTCTTGCCTTCTCTCTCTAGCTTTTCTTTCTTTCTTTTTTTTTTCTCCTGTCAGGCAGGTTTGGAAACATAGAGACAAGCCCTCCAGGAACATGTGGACAACAGGGCCATCTGGAGAGGCTGGCTCACTCTCATTCTCATTTGCACTCACTCACCCCCTCCCTATGCTCATGCTTTACCCCCAGTGGATTTTGTTGAAGTCCTGAAACAATCCTGGCAAGGTCACACTGTTTGATTCTGCTGTCAGTTTAAATTATGTCTCAGTTTTTATATCTAAATCAAAATACAAGAGAATTAAAAAAAAAGGAGGGACAGTAAAAAGACACAGCAGAATCCTACAGAGTAGAGAAATGACATTTCAACTGACCAATTGATCTGCTCCCTTGACAGCTAACCCCCCTCTTATCCAAGTTATTAGTTAACATGCGTAAACTTAGCCAGATGAAGACCTCTGAGGATGGAATATATACTTTTTTCTGCAGGATAGGATAATGAAGTTTTTGATGAAAAATTTGAACATTAATTTAAAATGATAATTAATCCATTGATTGGTCGCATGCTAAAATCAAACTGTTTATTCTCAGAATTTATGACTTCAGTAAACTGCGATTTACTAAATTGTTACAGAGTATCTGTGGATTGAAGTTTTTATGTTTTGATCAGTTTAAAATTTATTAATAGAAGATGTTAAGGCTATAATATATTCCACTATTGTGCTGTAATTAAATAACATATTCAAAAAGTCAAAAATAAGCAATGCTTGATTTGGAACCTTTGGCAGTCTTCCATTTGCCCTGTATTTTATATATCCCCACTCAATAAAAGGATAATTATTTTCTATTTTGTTGAGTTATCTTGAATGTTTTCTACAGAAGGTTTTTTGAAACGTGCGTCTGCTTTTTTTTTTTCCCCTTTTCACTGGGGCTCAGTGTACCTGCACTACAAATCCACTGCTGCTGGAGGCCAGTTTTTCCCATTTTTGTTGCCTTTGATATTGTTATTATTATTATTGCCATTGTTGGATAGGACAGAGAGAAATCAAAAGATGAGGGGGAGACAAAGAGGGGGAGAGAAGACAGACACCTCCAGACCTGCTTCATGGCTTGTGCAGCGACTCCCCTGCAGGTGGGGAGATGGGGGCTCGAACCAGCATCCTTACTCCTTATGCGGGTTCTTGCACTTAGCACCATGTGCCCTTAACCTGCTGTGCAACCTCCCAGACTCCTGTCTACTTGTCTTTTATAGATTTAAAATATAGTGCAACAGTAGTATGTAAAGTTGACACAATCAGGGTTGAAAGATGGAAAAGTAGGTGATATATGTATGAGGTACCATCATATTTAAATGTGGTGTCAATTTATTTTATTGATGATATCTGTGTGTCATTAAAAGATTAACAGCGGGGGGCTGGATGGTGCACACTGGGTTAAGTGCACTTAGTATGAAAACCTAGCAAGGATCCAGGTTCTAGCCCCTGCTCCCCACCTGCGGGGTGGGGGGGTCCTTCACAAGTGGTGAAGAAAGACTTCAGGTGTCTGTCCCTCTCCCTATCTTCCCCTCCTCTCTCAATTTCTCTCTGTCCTATCTGAAAAAAATGGTCACAGTAGCATTGGTTCTGTAGTGCAGGCACCAAGCCCCAGTGATAACCCTGAAGGCAAAAAAAATAAAAATAAAATAAAATCACCAGCTTATTTATTCTGAAATTGTTCCTCTTGAGAAGGATCACTATTTGTTTCATTGAAATCAAACTATATTTATTACTTATAATTTCAGAAGGTAAAATATAACTTGTAGTTTAATATACTAAATATCACAATTCCATGATAATGTTTCCTGATTCAAACTTAATCTTATATCTCTTTGGTTTCCTATAACCAGTCATTTTAAAGTCAGGGAAATGGATCAGTGATAAAGTGCATGTCTTGCACCATGTTAGACCTAGCTTCAATTCCTAGAACAAGTAAAACAAAACCATGTGAGGACTTGATAATACTGCCTTTTTTATTCTTGATATACTCCATAATACTGAGGTGTTCAGATGATGAGAATTACTGGCTTTGTGCCGGTAGCCAACCCCCTCCCGTCTCCCATCCTCCCGTATCTCCAAACTCAGTGGCCAGTCACCTAACTCAAGTTGGACATGCTAAGATCGACCCAGTCTGGAAAAGAGAAATTTCCCATGAGTGGTCATCCCACTTCTGGTTATCTTGTCTATCTCCAAAACTCTCTCCCTTTACACTGTCTGAACTGGAAGACGCTTTGAAGAGGGTTAAACCGGAAATAGCTGCTGGCTATGATAACATCACCCCAGAACTCATTCTTAACCTGGGTCCCGCGGCAAAGAAGTGGCTCACTTCATTCCTGTCCCACATCTTGGAATCTGAGTCTATGCCCAAAGTTTGGCGTCTTGCGAAGATTATAGTGGTTTTGAAACCAAAGAAAGACCCAACACTGGCCGCCAGTTATAGACCAATTTCTCTCCTCTCCGTGTGTTACAAACTCATTGAGAGCCTGCTTCTGTCACGTATTTCTCATCTTACAGAGAAATTCCTATCACCCACCCAAGCTGGTTTCCGCCCAGGAAGATCTACCTGCGAACAAGCCCTGGCCCTCTCAACTTACATTGAAAATGGATTCCAGAAGAATTTAAAGACGTGTGCTGTCTTTGTTGATCTCACAGCAGCCTATGGCACGGTTTGGCACCATGGTCTCCTAGTCAAGGTCTCAAGATGCCTGCCTCCATGGGTGGCCAACACTATATCGTTTCTTCTCCAAAACAGAAGATTCCGGGTGCATCTGGCAGATGGAGACTTGTCTCAAGTGGCCTCCCCCAGGGCTCTGTTCTGGCTCCTACACTATTTAATATTTACATCAATGACCTCCCAGAAACTTCTTCAAGGAAGTTCATCTACTCTGATGACATCTGCTGTGCAACTCAAGCATCAACGTTCGACATCCTCAAGGAAACACTCACGAAAGATGTCTCTGATATCTGATTACTGTAAAAAATGGTGACTAATCCCTAGCACTGCAAAAACGGTATCATCTGTTTTCCATCTACACCATGCCTCGGCCTCATGAACTTAATGTGCAGCTTGGCGATACGAGAATCCGGCATGAAGCCCAGCCAGTCTATCTCAGCGTTACTCTTGATCGCACTCTGTCATTTCACGAACATCTCATAAAAACTGCAGCAAAGGTGGGCGCGAGGAATAACATCATAGCAAGACTGGCCAGCTCCTCATGGGGCGCGAGAGCTTCCACACTACGATCATCATCTCTGGCATTATGCTATTCCACTGCAGAATACTGTGCCCTAGTATGGTTCTGTAGCCCCCATGTCCACTTGGTTGATTCCAAACTATATTCCTCCATGAGGATAATTTCTGGAACCATCCGTTCAACCACGCTTCCATGGCTGCCAGTTCTTAGCAACATCGCCCCGCCAGATATTCGTCGGGATGTGGCATCATCTAAGTTCATTTCCCATGTCTACGCTCGACCGGACCTGCCAATATAAGTAGATATCTTCGCCCACCCTGTTCAACGCTTGACGTCTCATCACCCAATCTGGCCCCCCATGCCTACACTGAACTTCTCTGTTCCAGTCTCTTGGAAACAGAGCTGGCAGTCAGCTGAGGTAAAGAACAAACACCTCATCACAGACCCCTGCAGGCGTCAACCCGGCTTTGACCTAGCACGTTATGATTGGGCTCTCCTCAATCGCTATCGAACAGGCCATGGCCAGTGCGCCGCTATGTTCCATTGCTGGGGAGCCAGAGACGACCCGAACTGCCCCTGCGGCTACAGACAGACTATGACCCACATAGTCAACGACTGCCACCTCTCCAGATTCAAAGGAGGTCTCGAAACTTTACATCAGGCTCAACCTGATGCTGTTGACTGGCTACGGAAGAAGGGCAAATGCTAGAAGAAGAATGATTGGGCCCTCCTCAATCGCTATGGAACAGGCCATGGCCGGTGCGCCGCTATGTTCCATCACTGGGGAGCCAGAGATGACCCGAACTGCCCCTGCGGCTACAGACAATGACCCACATAGTCAACGACTGCCACCTCTCCAGATTCAAAGGAGGTCTCGAAACTTTACATCAGGCTCAACCTGACACTGTTGACTGGCTACGGAAGAAGGGCAAACGCTAGAAGAAGAAGAACTGGCTTTGTGTTTGATACTAAGAAGGTAGTTAGATTGCTACCTCCAATTGTACCCCAGTCAGGCTACTGAGGAAATTGACTTCCCACAGACAGAAGAGTCAGCAGCCCAAAACCAACCTTGCCAACTATGCCACATTAAAACCTCCTAACAGACAACCATCACATATTGAAGTGATTAACTTTTTCAAGGGTTAGTGATGTGGTGTTAGCACCAAGTATTATAGCCTCTTTCTAATGAGATAAGTCATCCATGTTCAGATTTAGTCAATCCTAGCAGTGGTCTCCACAGTAGAAGTTCATCTTAAAAATATAGTACTATATCTAGCTCTGGTGGGTTCTATTACACACACACACACACACACACACACACACACACACGATCTATGAAAATGAATATAAAGTTAGGTAAACAAGAATACAGAAGTCATAAACAATGGGGATTTGGTGATTCAATTACCATTGTGAAAATAGGTGATCATAAATTATTTTCTATAACATCAGCATTAGGACAACTACTTCCATGGGTTTAATATAAGTACTGTTCAAAAAACACTGCCAATGTTCTATTATGACAATTGTCTATGATTCAGTGTAAGAGCTGAGATGGTTTCAAGGACTCTTATTTTTGCTGTTGTCCATATGCAACCATACAATTAGATGAGCCTTTTACATAAGAAACTTTATATCCACTGATTTTAGATAAGAGTATTGAAGATATATTGAGTAAAAGAATCAAGGAGACTGACTTTTATCACTGATTTTTCTTTATTTTATTTTATTTTTTGCCTCCAAGGGTTAACTCTAGGGCTTGATGCCTGTAGTATGAATCCACTGCTCCTGTCACCATTTTTCATTTTTTTGGACATAACAGAGAATTTGAGAGTGAAGGGGAAGATAGAGAGGGAGAAAGAAATAGTGACACCTAAAGTCCTGCTTTATCACTTGTGAAGTGAACCCCCTTGCAGGTGGGGAGCCAAGGACACAAACCAGGATCCTTGCATGCTCACTGACTTTTCTATATACTCAAGTCTGAGTAAAATGAAATAATAGGAAAATGTGAGTCAAAAAAATTAAAATGTATGATTAAAATTTATTTCAATGTTACTTCTTCTTCTAGTGTTTGCCCTTCTTCCGTAGCCAGTCAACAGCGTCAGGTTGAGCCTGATGTAAAGTTTCGAGACCTCCTTTGAATCTGGAGAGGTGGCAGTCATTGACTATGTGGGTCATAGTCTGTCTGTAGCCGCAGAGGTAATTCGGGTCGTCTCTGGCTCCCCAGCAATGGAACATAGCGGCGCACTGGCCATGGCCTGTTCGATAGCGATTGAGGAGGGCCCAATCATAACGTGCTAGGTCAAAGTCGGGTTGACGCTTACAGGGGTCTGTGATGAGGTGTTTGTTCTTTACCTCAGGGGACTGCCAACTCTGTTTCCAAGAGTCTGGAACAGAGAAGTTCAGTGTAGGCGTGGGGGACCAGATTGGATGATGAGACGTCAAGCGTTGGACAGGGTGGGCGAAGATATCTGCTTATATTGGCAGGTCCGGTCGAGCGTAGATGTGGGAAATGAACTTAGATGATGCCGCATCCCAACGAATATCTGGCGGGGCAATGTTGCTAAGAACTGGCAGCCATGGAAGTGTGGTTGAACGGATGGTTCCAGAAATTATCCTCATGGAGGAATATAATTTGGAATCAATGTTACTAATGCACTATTAAAACTATTATACATGTCTATAATCATCATTCCATGTTGATAACTCCATTAGAATATATTTTCCATTATGAAAGAGTGCATTATATGTTTTATTTCCCTGCTCACATGTTCCTTTACTACCTCTCTTGATGGTTAATTTTATTTCCAGTCTTTTGGGAAATGATTTCTATTTTGTTATTGGTTTAGATATCATATGTTCTCAAACTTTAAAAAAAATCAATACTGTATCTTCCATATGTCCATCACTCTCACACACACACACACTTCATTAATGGTAATGACTAGAAAGATTCTCCCTCCTAGAGATAGATAACTGGTATCATGAATATAAGTTAAAAGATCAGCCACAGAGTTTAGGAGTCAGGAAAAATATGAAAAAGTATATGATCTGGACACCAGTAGCATGATTTGGGAATGAAGAAAGATCAATAGTTACCTTCCATCCCTTACCTCACATATCAAGGTAGTGTAATTTTTTCTTTAGTTTTATCTTTTTAACTAATCTATCTATTATCTGTGGGCTAGGATTACTTCTAGACTATTTGCACTTAATACACGTGTGGTGTTATGATAGGTGATTAGTGGATATAAAAAAAAAAAGAGAGAGAGGAGAGAATAACCAAGAAAAGGGAAGGAGATGGGAGTAATGAGGAGAAGAGGAGAGGAAACCCTGACAAATAGAAAATGTTGTGATATATGAGTTAAAAAGCGAACAATTTAGACAAATTTTATGCATCAAAGGTATAACTACTCTGACCTGGCTGGATTTGATCATCTCTAAATACGTCTAGCATTGTGCTATTTTAAAAATTTTTTGTTAATATTTGTTTATTTATGTATTTCCTTTGTTTTGCTTGTTGTTTTATTGTTGTAGTTATTCTTGTCGTCGTTGTTGGATAGGACAGAGAGAAATGGAGAGAGGAGGGGAAGACAGAGAGGAGGAGAGAAAGGTAGACACCTGCAGACCTGCTTCACCACTTGTGAAGGGACTTCCTTGCATTGGGGAACCAGGGGCTCGAACTGGGAGCCTTAAACAGGTCAGTGTGCTTCGCGCCACGTGCGCTTAACCTGCTGCGCTGCCACCCAACTCCCATTGTGTTATTTTTTAATGTAAAGAAGATATGTATGTTTAGATGCATTTTACATGTAGTATATGAACAGCATTGTGTGTACATAAAAAGCAAAAAAAGTGACTACTTTGAGAAAATGTTTCTCATATCATTTTCACAATTATATCACAGATTTTTCTTTAAAAACTTAGAAAGTACATAAATCCTAAATACGCTTACTTGTTAGAATTTGGATAACCTAAATGAAGTCTATTAAAGTCAAAGCAAGAAGGGAAAAAAAGGAAACAGACATGTATTGTAGACATGTACTATGTATGGCAGGGAGCAAAATATTCTGCTTAAGTTAGGTAATTAATTCTCATGACAATCTTATAATCTTATTAAGTTATTATCACTCTTCTAAATGAGGAAACTGAGAGTTTTCAAAAAGAAGCAAAATACCCAGCCTATAAAACTACTAAGTGATAGACCTGTCAGACTGATCTGGTTCTGTCTGATACTTATTTTTAAAAGGCACTTTCACTATGCATAGCTACTTTTGATGATAAAAGCCAATCTTTAAATTTGACTTATACTACAAAAAATGTCAATATAATTTTTACATACTTAGAAACACTTTCCTTCAGATTTTCGTTCAAGTATCCTAAAAGCAACGAAATGCACACCTTTCGTAATAGCAGTGGTCACCAGACACATCTGTTGTCACAGGAGGACTCTTTCAGTCCATGAGCTTTGTTGACATTAATTCAAACCTTTATTCTCTTATGTATGGTTCATATGTTTCCATACATAAATAAAGACCTCATCTTGAAACCAGTAAGTAAAATTGAAGTGTGGCATATTTTAATGGCTCAGAAAGCCTGCCTATCCTAAGGGATAGCACCAGAAATATTCACATCTTCAGCAAAAAATAAATTAGTTGGGTGTTTCATGAGGCAAAGGGAGATGCAAATATTTCAACAATCAAACTAGAATGTTTCAATTCTTGAAAAAAATGCAGTTGTTTGGAAAATTTTGACTTTTGATAGGTGTTTGGCATTTGATAGATATGAAGACATTCAAAATGGACCAAAAATACAAAATGTCATTGTTATCAATGGACTGGCATAGCATTCAATCTCTTCCAGAAGAATTTATCTGCAGTCTCACCAATGAATATGTGCTTCCTAATTTGGTTTGAAAAACAAAATCTAAAGTGAATTATTTATTTTTAAAAGATAATGTACACATCTAATCTAATTTTTTATCTTCCTTCACTGAGAAGTTTACAGTTTTTCTGATTGAGTAAGAGGGAATAAGACACAGGTGATAGTGGGTTAGCATTATGCTACTTTGTCTTAAATTATGGATATTAAGCAAATCAAAAGTTGGAAGCTATCAAAGCAGCTCCTCTCATATACTAAGATTTTAAAAACTATTTCCTAAAGTAAATACTTTAAAGTGATGTACATCAGTGATAAAAAGACAGAATGATGAGACATAGAAATAGAATGGAGACAAGTCAGGACTATGTCAAGGGGCCACAATGACATTTTTATTCTCATTCACACATGATCATGCTCCTTAGCTTAGATCAGCTCAAGCTCCAGGTTGAATTGCATTTACATAAAATACTCAAATGGCCAAAGGGCCCCTTGCAAACACCATGAATCCATATACATTCACTACCTGAACTGCAATTCTATTAATTTAGTGAAGTATAATTGCAGAAAATTATCCAAAGCTTCTCTATCTATAAGCCCCACTTCAGCAAAACCCCGAGGTTACATGGTAGTTTTTAAGTAGAGCGCAAATGTCCTTCTAAAATGATTCTTGCTAGTCTCTTCTTAATTGAATTAGTTCAGTTAATAGAATACAATCACCATTTCCACAATGACTGTAACACCTGGAATTTACAATGATTTCCCCCCCCCTTTATTCTGGATTCTGTAGGTTTTAAAATTAAAATTGGTAGTGTGTAATCAAATTCCCTTCTCTTCTGAGCAGGAATATGGAAGAAAACACATAACCACTGAATTTCTAGACCAACATCAACAGAATATTTTGTTTATATTAATTTATATTCTTTTTATTTCTTGGTTTCCTATGGGCTTAATGAAATTATCTAAGAATTTCATCTTTAACTTATGAGGCAGATACATTAATAACAGTTCTATAGTCTGCCTTATTTAAGTGAAAGAAATTAAGAATAATAAATTTTCTAATAATCACTTGATTGTTTCTGTTTCTCTTCATTTAATCTGCATATTTTAAAATTTAAGTTTAATATTATAAAGGTAGTAAATTCACATTATTGAAATTCAAACGTACAGAAAAGTTTATGTTATATTTAGTGGATATATACTGTGATTTCTGAATAGAAATCCATTGATCTGGCTGGGCTAGTGGCTCTTTCTGTGGACTAGGAGAAATCCACTGATTAGAATATAAGGTATGCTTTTTCAACTGAAACAAATATCAGATATAAAACTAATATTATGTAGCCAGGTGGTGACTCATCTGGCAAAGTACACACATTACTATGTATGATAAAATGACCTTGGGTTCAGGCTATGTACATGGGTTGGAGAACTCCATAAGTGCTAAAGTAGTACTGCAGTGCCTTTTCTTCTCTTTATCTCCTTTCTCTCTATCTCTCTCTACCCATTCTGTAAGCATCCAGCCTTAGTGATAGCCCTGGTGGTAAAACAAAATGAAACAAACAAAAATAATAATTCATAATATATTAATATGTGCCCACTATACCTAAAATCTGTGTTTGATTGATGGGGATATTTTTGCACATAATATTGCATATAATAGATTTTCATCAGCTTCTATCACTGCTTTTCTATCTCCTTATAACTAGAGCTTACTTCTTTTTAAAATTCTTTTATATTCATTTATATTCCCTTTTGTTGCCCTTTTTATTGTTGTAGTTATTATTGTTGTTATTGATGTCATCATTGCTAGATAGGACAGAGAGAAATGGAGAGAGGAGGGAAGACAGAGATGGGGAGGGAGAGATAGACACCTGCAGAACTGCTTCACTGCTTGTGAAGCAATTCCCGTGCAGGTGGGGAGCCGGGGCTCATACTGGGATTCTTAAGCAGGTCCTTGCACTTTGTGCCATGTGCACTTAACCCCCAGCACTACCGCCTGACTCCCTGGAGCTTACTTGTGTGCTAAACAGCTACCTTTACTTTTGAGGAGTCAGACCACAGTATATGCAACTATTTAACTGAATCCTTAGAAGAGTTAGAATAACTGTCTATTCAAGGTAGTGGGTATTTGATGAGACAAGAAGGACAAGCTCATCTACAGGTAGAGAGAATTATCAGTTTACCCTGAGCTGAGTATTCAAAGCCCTCAGGAGCTCTTTGTCTACCAGCTATAGGCAGTGAAGCCAAATATGCAGTGAATTTATTGAAACATGTAATTTAGTAAAGGAAAAGTAAACAAATAATTGTCAAAAGTCACACTTCTCAATAAGGGGAAAGTAATTATAAGTCAAATATATTGTAAATTGAAGGTCAACAGAAAAGGAAGCAGTTAACAAGGAGGTTACCATGAAAACAAGAACAATAATGCTATCTCTGATCTAAAAATACATCCACAAGTGAGATACAGTATTTCTGTTAGCTTTCCTGTCCTGAATTTTTATAGTGAAAAGGGGCCAGAGAGTAAGGGAGAGTAGGTCATAGTGAAGGAAAGGAAACAAATATGCTTATGATTTTTCAGTTGAGAGGAAAAAGAGCCTTGACATTTACAAGTCTGTGATTATAGCTCAATCAGAAACTCAGCCTAGGCCAATAGGTTGTTAGATAAAGTGTTGAAAAGAAGGGTGGGGTCATCTTCAAGTAGTTGTGTGCTTTTTAAGAAAAGTGCAGATTTTTTTCCTATGATAAGAGGGTGGTAGATGAGATATTCTGTGAGGGGAAATGTGAAACCATAATTAAAAAGAGAAGAACATCTTGTGATCTTCCACTGACTTTGTACTAAGTATTGGATTTCAGTAAATATACATAGAAAAGACCCACTATCTTTCCAGTTAGAAAGAATATTATGAAGGTTTGCATATTAAAGCAGTGATTAGGAGTCTAAGTAAATAGATGATCTATTAGTACAATATGTAATTATTTTTTTCCATGGGCCAGTACATCAGACAATGACTTTCAGATGCATTTTAAGTTGAATTTAATTACCTTTTATGAAACTTGGAAATTGTTTGTTTCTATTTGGACAGATGCCAGAGCAGCATATCTATCTGATATAGACTGATTTATTCTAAAAAACTCTCACAAGTTAGTATCAGCTGGTTTACAAATACCAACTAATAGGCTTTTACAGGTTTCTCAGAAATTAATTACAGTAGATTTAAATTATTTGCTATGTTGATAATGGAATTCCCAAGGAATCCTCAACTTTTAAAACTTCTAATATTGTTGCTTATAAACATGAGGCTAAACTCCAACCAGAGTCTAGAAGCTCACTGTCCTGTCTGTTATGTTTACTATTTAAGCTATAAGTAGACATGCATGCATATTTGGCTATCTTTATTAAAACAGTAAGTAAAAGCACATCTGCTTAACCAAAATATTTAAGATATACCCATAATATGCCTAATATTAGGTATTGGACTATAATCATTACACCTAGCTATAAAACACAGCAACGTGGATTGTGGGTTAGTTTATTGTATAATTTTATAGATACATTGCACTATGATTGGAAATCTATCAGATTTTTTTTCTAGCACGGCTAGGTTGTTATAAGCTGCAGAGTATAAAAAGAAAGTATCAGTCCATAAGATACATGGTCCACTGCATGTTTGGTAGAATCATACTTAATTAACACACATAATGTTTTCTGTGTATTGAATAATCCATACTAAAGTATTTTTAAAAATATGAGTTATTTAATGATGATTAACATGATTGTAAGATAACAAGGGTACCATGCATTCATCAAAGTTCAATGTTACATCCTCTGCATTGGAAGCTTCCCTATTTTTTTATCCCTCTGGCAGTATGGACCAAAATTCTTTATGGAGTACAGAAGGTAGGAGTTCTAGCTTCTGCAATTGCTTTTCAACTGGACCCAACCTGTTTCTATCTTTCCCTAGTGGGGTAGGGGTCTGAAGAGGTCAGACTTCAAAACACATTGGTGAGGTCCTCTGCCCAGGGAAGTCAGGATGGCATCATGGTATTATATGCAACTTCAAGGCAACTTATGGGTACATCATTGGAGTTGGAAAGTTGATATCAGGTTTGGCATCTCTAGATACAGTCAGAAGTGAAATGTGGCATGGTGACACTAGTTGAAATGATTTAGTTGAGGTCAGCAGAGGTTGTATCACAGGGTAGGAGGTGAAGAGGGGAAGCATCAAGAAAAGCAAAGGAAAATGATAACATAAAATAGTCAAAGAGAATCACTACTCTGCCTTCCCTTATAAATCTAGGGAAGGAGAACTAATGGATTTCATTAAGCATTATATCCATTTTAGTTTGATTTTTCCATCACAGGCATCCTAAGTAGTAGAATAAAGAACATAATAACTTAGGTGACACTACCCTGATACAGCCAAATAAGAAAATCATTACACTGAATTGGATCGCTGTCTTAAACAATGTGGGTGATTCTCCTAGTACTTATAGCCTATACTGGAAACCTATACAACAACAGGAAACAACAAAGGTTTAAAAAGAAGAACATCGAGAGAGTGTGAAGAATATTAAAAGGAGAGTATTAAAAATGCTTGAAGAGGGGGGTTGGGCTGTAGCGCAGTGGGTTAAGCATGGTTGGAACCCCTGGCTCCCCACCTGCAGGGGATTTGCTTCACAGGTGGTGAAGCAGGTCTGCAGGTATCTTTCACTCCCCCATCTCTATCTCCCCTTCCTCTCTCAATGTTTTCTCTCTCCTATCAAAAAAATTTAATGCTTAAAGAATAAAAGATAAAATGTGAAAAATAAAGCAAGTTTTAGTTTTTTTTTAATAAAGCCTAC
Organism: Erinaceus europaeus; assembly: GCF_950295315.1. Taxonomy (NCBI): domain Eukaryota; kingdom Metazoa; phylum Chordata; class Mammalia; order Eulipotyphla; family Erinaceidae; genus Erinaceus; species Erinaceus europaeus. The sequence goes on along the minus strand of NC_080170.1, from coordinate 84,887,336 downwards.
TTAGGAATGACTAAAAACTGACCTAAATAAGTAAATAAAATATACAATATATTTAAAGATATGTGCTATAAGACTTTCATATGAATTCAGTGATTAACTTCTGACAAGTTTATCCAAGCTTGCTGGACTAGTTTTAATGAATAGATGAAAAGGATTGTAATTAGCAGCTCTCATCTGTATAAAACGAGGTTCTGATAATTTATTTAAATTGGTTCTCATCCCCCTTCCTTAAAATGGTCTCTAGAAATGCTTCTCTTTGGAGGAAATTAAATGTAATTTTGTTTAGATGCTTTCTGTGGATAGACTGAGATGTATTCAAAACTAAATGAAGACATTTTGAAATATTGTAAAGAAAAACGTGAGAATCATTCATTTATTGACCTTACAAATTTAAAGATTTTATAATAACGCAAAATTATGAATTAATCAAATCTTATAAGATTAGGTGAGTACATTTGGATTATAGATTAAACAGAATACCAAATGAACAGGAGTGGATAACTGGTAAGTATAGGAAGATATGGGTGGGAAGTGTTCTCTGATAAATTCTTCAGCAATATAAGTCCCGATAAAATGTTGTGAGAAGAGAAATTCATTGACAATCATGTTAAGATAAGTATTGAAATAATCAAAAAGGCAAATCAAAATTAAAATTTTCAAAATGTCAGCCCTTTAAAAGTAAGCTTTCCCCCTGCAGGTGGGGGATCAGAGACTCAAACCTGGGTCCTTGCACATTGTAACATGTGTGCTCAACCAGGTGTGCCACCACCTGGCCCCAGCACCCTCATTGTTTAACTTTTATTTTTTCTCTCTATTAAATAAATGAAAGAATAAATTGTTTTTTAAAAAATGCCCTGCCCTAGACTTTTTTCTTTTTTCTTTCTTTTCTTTTCTTTTTTTTTTTTTTGCTTACTCAATACTTCCTAGAGGGAGGATGGATAGTGGCACACCTGGTTAGGTACACATGTTACCATGTGCAGGGACCTGGGTTTGAGACCCTGCTTCCCATATGCAGTTGAGAAGCTTCATGAGCAATGAAGCCAGTACAGTAGATATTTCTCCATTTATGTCCTTCTCTGTCTCCTCACCCCCTCTCAGTTTTTCTTTGTCTTGTCTAATAAAAAAGAAAAAGGAAAGATGAGAAGAAGAGGATCTGTAAAAAGAGAGGGAGGAAGGAATGGAAGACAAGCTCCTGGGAGGAGTGGACTATTGTACAGACATAGAATCTCAGCAAAAAACACTTGCCTCAATAAAAATAAATTTAAAAGAGAGTATTTCCAAGACATCTTTTTAAATAAATTAATTCTACATGGTTATTACAATGAAATCATAGAATATAATCATAGAATATAATTAAAATATGAGCCATCATTAAATTTAAAAAACTTGATGGATACTTAGGTTGTTGTATTTATTATAACTCTCATTAAAAGCATTCTTCTGTGAATATTTTTATATCTTTTATATAAGGAATAGTAACTTCCCAGAACTAGACAGTTTGATCAACTTTGTATACAACTTGCATAGAGATATACCGCCTATTAGGATGCAAAAGTGGCCCATTACCCAAATATCTATACTATTAAGTGAATAATAATATTTTCTTTTCTTTCTACCTTCTTTTGATTCTCTTGTCTGCTCTTCCTCCTCCATTTTCTCCTTCACAACATTTGTTTTCTGCTCATTCTAATATTCCCCTCCTTTCTCATGTTTATTAGCTACTCATATTTGATCTTTTTCTTTTTGCTTATGTCCACTGCTAATTTTTATTCACACTACACTGACTTATTCATAAGAACTGTATGTATTAAGAATGTGAGTACTTTTACATGAAACTGTTTTTATAATTTTCTCCTAGTTTCATTTAAAAAAGTCTAACTCGATGCTTTTAGTCAATAAGGTTTTATGAAAGAATATAATTATCAGGGGCCAACTGGTGGCACACTTAGTTGAGCACATGCATTATAATGTGCAAGGACCCAGGATTGAGCTCCCAGCCCCCACCACCTGCAGGGGGAAAACTGTGAGTGGTGAAACAGTGTTGCAGTTGTCTCTCTGTCTATCCCCTCTATCATCCCCTTTCCCTCTCGATTTTTGGCCGTCTGTAGCCAATAAGTAAATAAAGATTATAAAAATAAAAGTTAATATAATTATATATCTACATGCTTTAATTCTAAATTTAACTTTTTAAATTTAATTTATGAAAAAGAGAAGGAAGAGAATGGACAAAAAGAGAGCACCAAAGATTTCTTCAACCTGGGTCATGCACATGAGAAAACAGTACACTATCTAACTGAACAACTTGTTGGCCTGAATTTTGTAAACTTTATGATGTTCTTTCTCACTGAAGGACTATAGTTGCTAAAATTATTATTATTTTTTGTGATTCTGCTCAATTTTTACCGTAAGTATTTAATTCACTTTTATCTTTGTCTAATTTTTTTTTATTTTCTGTCTTTCCCTTATAATAAATCACCAGCTTTTACACAAAATTTGTTAAAGAATCTATATTTTTTCAGACTAGTTTTAAAAGTCTCTTCTCCAATCATACACTTCAGTATATGCAACATGGTACTGAACCAGGAGTCTCAGGTATGTATGTCCTGTGTATTAGCACTAGCACTCTTTCTTGGGTTATTCAATAGCAATTAAAAATGGAAATTAAAAAACCTTAAGCTGTCATTTTTTATTTGGATGCTTACAAAATATATGGAACAGCAATTTTTTACAGTATTTTTTCCCTACCAGATCACTGCTCAGCTCTGGTTTATGGAGGTACTAGGGATTGAACCTGAGACTTTGAAGCCTCAGGGGTGAGAATCCCTTTGCATAATCATTATGCTACCCCTTGAGTAAAAAAAAAAAAAAAAAAACTTTTCAAGTAAGAATTTTGTTAGGAGATCTTGGTGTAGACAGGTGATTCTACTCACACCATTTCACCAGAATGGCCACTGGATAGACAACTTTATATACATAAAAATCAAGTTCATATATACTTTTGTGCTACTTTTCTTTCCTTTAAATAACCCACTATTAAATTCAGATATTTAAAGTGTTATTGCAAATAAGTTGTACTTATCTATCATACTGTTCTCAAAGTCAAAAGCAAGACTTTCTTTAACAGCAGTTATTTCAGTGCTCAGTCCTGTATCCTTGTGGGCTGTGCATCAGATCTTTTTGTCTTCCTTTCTCAGGCTACCTAAATAAAGCAGAAGTAGCAAGAGGGATCTTCCTGCAGGAGCATCTTTCTTTGAAGTGACAAGGAAGCAGCATCTTTCACAGCTGGCAGTGCATGCCTGCATAATATCTGGATGCCAGAAGTGCTCTTGAAGAACAAACAGGCAACCTGTTTCCTCCTCAAGCAGCAGCAAAAGCTGTCAAAACCACAGGTGTATCGGGAGCCACCCCTCCATCAAGCTGTTTACATTCCTCTTTCATTCTAGCATTTGGCAGCTGAGGTTGATTCTAGCCTTGGCAGCAGAGACAATATATCTCTCAGGATTTAAGTCATACAGATGGTGTTAGAATTTAGCAGTTTAGTGCATGTTCCCACAATGGTATGGAATCAAAGACCCTGGGATAAGTAATGCAGCATTTTTTACTTAGTAAAGATCTGGATGGGATCACACATGCCTACTATCCAAGATCCACTCCTGTCCCAGGTCTTTGAAATCTTACTTTGAACTATATAGTTTTTGTAGAGCTGATAACTGGTAGCTATGGAGCTGAAAAGAAGAATAAAGTGAGATGAACTTACTTTTATTTTAAAAAGATTATTTAATATTAGTTTTACATATTCTATTCACAGGTGATTTTCAGGAATACTGATATATAATTTAATTATCATTTATAATTGGAAAAAAATTCTAATTTTCCAATAAGCTTCATCAGTAAGCCAGCATACCATTTAGAAAAGAGCACAATTTTAATAAACACAGTGTTACATATATTCCAAATTTTGTGCCTTACTTGCAATATAAGAAGTCATTTCATTGAAAATTCCTGATACTTTGATTAAGATGTAGAATAGCATGAATAGTTAAATTATTATGTTTTATTACCCTATCAAATTTTTTTAATTAATTAGCTTTTGCAAAATTTCACAAGAACTAGAAATATTATGTATATTTTATATTTAAATTATGGTATAACTTTACTAATAATAACTTATATGAAGGAAAATGTGGATAATTATACAGGGATCTTTCTTTTTTATGAAATAAGATGAAAATGAGCATAGTAAGACTAAGACTGATATTTGTTGGTTAATGAAGATGTAATGTGCTGTGTCCAGTGATACCCTAAGTTAATTTTGACCTAGTTATTTTACTACATATTATTTCTTATCTTAAAAGAGGTTTATGCTAATAAAGTAAAAGAAGAATTCTAATTTTCATTAACCTTAATGGAAATATATATTTTTGTAAGTGGCAGGCAATTTGAATATGTTTTCTCTGCATACTAACTTAAAAAAGATAATATTTTAAGCACATTTTTCCCATGCGACACATGAATAGGGGAAGCTATTCATGTATCGCATGGGAAAAATGTGCTTCTTCGTCAAGATATATCAATATAAAACCAGCTGACTTCTTAGGTCATTAATTCACTTTTTTGAAGACATGAAACCCTTTTATTATGACTTCTCTCTACATTGTGCTTTCTTCAACAGAAATTTCAGGTTTGATCTAACTCATAACCCAAATATAATATTTCATAAAGCACACAGTATGGCATTAAGGGCTTAGAAATCCACCAACAATCTTTCTGTCAAACATATATCTTACATGTAACATGTTTGGCCATCAGGGGAATCTGAGTCTGTGGGTTGTGTTCCACCTGTGAACCTGTGCTTTCAATCTAAATAGATGAGCCAAAATGCAATAGAAAGACATTGCCATGGCTAAGAGGTATGTATATATTTTTACTTTGGATGCGGAGACCTAATCCAACCCTCTATTAAATCACAAGACATAGGCAGCTCTTCATAACTACTCTTTCCTAGAAATCATTCCTATCTTACCTGAAATGAACTCAATTTTATTGAAGCTTCCAATGTCCAAAGAGAAGAGAATGCTATAATTATTATTTTGGGCAGGTATGTATAATATCTTGGAAATAAAACATACATTAAATATTCTTTTACAGTTGCTTAAGCTTCTTAGGACATCTTTAGTAACAGATATTTATCTGAGCATGCTAATCACAGGGCAATCTTAGTTGAGTGGATGAGGTTTGTTGGTCTCATAAAATTGTTCTGAGATTCCCGAGCTTGCAAGGACATTCACCCCCTGTTTAGTATATAAGAACTTGTGGTAATTCCTCCGTTGTATGATAACACTATAGTTGAAAGACCAATATGGTCAATTCACAAACTCTAGTCATTGATAAGCACATTATTTCACAAAACAAATACACAATCAACAATAAGCAACCAACATGGGGTTTGTTAGGACCATCCTACTAGTAGTCAATAAGTAACATACACAGTACAACTAATACACAAACTCTCGATCCAAAATACTGACTTAGATTAAAGATAGAGGAAAATAGATTCAACACAAACATCTATCTATTTTTCCAAATGTACTTTCACTATTTATCAATCCAATTTGCTCACATTATATAGTTAGAATCTGGGGAGCTAATAAAACCATGATTTAATTTCACATCCTCCAATAAATTCTGTTGAGTGGGTTGAAATAATAAATTCAGCCACTACATTACAGGTAGATATCTGAAATGTTGTCCAAAATTTTTGTTTTGAAGAAGTAATTATTAAAGAGGTGCAGGGGAAAGGTATGTCTATTTTTTAAATCTCCAAAGAGTTTTTTATTTTTTGTTGTTTGTTCATTTTTACCAGAGCACTGCTCAGCTCTGGCTTATGTTGGTGTGGAGGATTGAACCTGGGACTTTGGAGCCTCAGGCATGAGAGTTTCTTTGCATAACCTTTATGCTATCTATCCCCACTCCAAAGAGCAAATGTTTTATTGCTTAAAACTCTGCTGGTCAAAGCACCATCACTTATCAACTGATTAAACAAGTAGAATCCCTATAAGGAGGGTTGTTTCTAAGCTTTCACCAGAATTTCAGCAGAATTTACTAATTATGACAAACACATATTTTCTTTTTTTAATATTTATTTATTCCCTTTTGTTGCCCTTGTTGTTTTATTGCTGTAGTTATTATTATTGTCGTCGTTGTTGGATAGGATAGAGAGAAATGGAGAGAGGAGGGGAAGATAGAGAGGGGGAGAGAAAGACAGACACCCGCAGACCTGCTTCACCACGTGTGAAGCGACTCCCCTGCAGGTGGGGAGCTGGGGGCTCGAACTGGGATCCTTAAGCGGGTCCTTGCGCTTTGCTCCACCTGCGCTTAACCCGCTGCGCTACCACCCGACTCCCTAAAGACATACTTTCTTTTATCTTATATTCACTGATCTATGTTTATTGGATCCTGTCCATTTAACCTAGGAATTGAGGTTGTTTTTTAAACAAACATTCAAAGAGTAGCTAAGTGCACAGCTTTGAGCTGGCACTATGCAATTTTCTTACTAACAACTAGGGCTGAGCCTCTTCAGACCATTCCGGCTATGGCAAACAATGTTATCTTCCTCAGAAAAGTCAAGGTCAATTTCATCCTGAAAGAATACATTTACAACTAACATCGTTGAATTAAAACACGAATATGCCTTCCATTTCTAACTTCACATCTTACCTGACAAAGCAGTGAATGAACTCCCATTCTAATTATCTCTCAATACGTATCAGCAATATACTACATCTTTTACAAAAAAAAGAAAGAAAGAAAAAGAAAAGAGAAAAAAGAAAAAGAAAAAGAAAGAAAGTAAGGAAAAAGAAATGTGTTTCCTGAGATGAAAAAAAAATCATCTCCACTTAATCCAAAGGTCCTTTTCCTTAGCCTCTTCTTTCTTCCCCTGAAGTTTATATCCTTTGACTTACTTGTATTGTATGTGCAAGTAATTTCCGTTAAAAAAATAAATTCAGTTTTACTTCTAATTATGTTTGTCATGGTTGGGGTGAGAAGAAGGGGTCTCCTGTTTCCTAAGGCTATGCAGCTGAAGTGGGCAGAAACAATTCTGCTACATTCACTGTTGTCACTAAGATATAGTCCATTGATTTTCCTGGCTGTTAAGAGAAACACTGGGTTTGGAAGAATTCTGAATACAAGCTGGCCCAAGGCAAAACAAACAAACAAACAAACAAACGGGAAATGCTTATTTTCCACTCAGGTTTCCTCCAGTTCTATTTTCTTCCCCAGTACCCCTGCTTCCATTAAGAAACTATGGCTCTCATGACCTCTCTAATAGATCAAAAATGTCTGAAGAAAAGACCAGTAGATTACCTCCCCTTCAATATTCCTCTTTACCTACAATAATTCTGACTCTCTACTCACACATGAATAGTAACAGTTAATTTTCTTTCTAAGCCCAAGTAGTACATTCACTTTGATCTTACATGTAAGCCTTTTCTTTCATTCATTAAAGAATATTTATGTCTGAGTCTTTATACTTGTCCCTTTCTTTCTCAACTTTCAGTCATTCCTTCTCCATGTGCTTTGTCCACTATAATGCAATTGGAACAGATAAAATAGCAAGCATGCTTAGTGAATGCCTTATTTCCTCAACCCAATTAAATGGCCACTCTCCCACAGTCACCTTCCCTTCCTCGTAAAGCCTTGTTCTACAAATATTTCCTTGTCTTCAGCCCCTTGTTCATCCTTATGTTTGAGTTGTCTGAAGTTTCTTCCTCTAAAACTCATTCCACCGTGCCTCAAACAAGATTATATACATCTATGGAAAAGGTTTTTGACTTCTCTGTACCATTTGTTACTAGTTTTGCCTTTGATGGTAATTTCCTCCCTGAGACTCTCCCCCACTGCAATAGTCCCACCAACCCATATCTTTATTTCCTAAATGTGCCCTTTAACCTATGTCATATGACTCTACTCTTCATTGCATATAGACTGTTTAGTTATTATTAGTATAATTTTATCAGTCTACCTACTTTGTGAATATAGGCTTGGATCTTTATCTCTAATTTATTTCATCTACACATATCCACCAGTGTCTTCATAATGTCTTTAGTAAAATATTTACTTTAAAACACAATCTATTTGTCAAACACAACAAAGTAATTGTAATACTATCTTCTTTCCTCTCAGTATCTACTTCTGTTCTTTATGCTTTGCCTGTTTCAAATACCTTCTCTGAACTATATAGTTCCTAATCTCTAATACTGTCTTTTCCCGATGTTGCTATATTCAGTGTGACACCACAGTCTCAGCAGTTCTCTTTTTTTTAAATTTTTATTTTCATTTCCTATTTGATAGGACAAAGAGAAATTGAGAAGGGGATGGAAGAGAGAGAGAGAGAATGAGAGCTCCATAGCTAGTGAAGCTTCCCCTGCAGGTGGAAACCTGGGGGATGACTTGGGTCCTTACACATGGAAGGTAACATGGGAAGTCAATCAAGTGCTCTAATTCCCAGATATCTGAAGTTTATCTCTTTTTTAAAGAGATACATTTTAAAGAATTATTTTCGTAAGGGAGAAAGAGAGCACTTGAGCACTGCTTAGCTCTGGCATAAGGGCCTCAACTTGTAGCCTGTGGAACTTCAGGCATGTAATTAGTGCACTAATGAGCTCAGCTATCTTCATTACCCAGTCACACTAGCATCACTATAATTAAATGGATGTGGTGTTGCCCCATACCTGAAATATTTGGTTGTCTTACTTCTGCATGTTGCTGACAGATTAATCTTAGAATATAGCTATCATATTATTATCTTATGCTTAAAAACTATCATTAGCCACTTACTTCTTTCAATTATATCCTAATTACTTTTTCTGACACTTAAGACCTGACATGACATAGAATTGAAGCAGCATGACCATAATTCCAGCTAAGTAAAACTACAGACTTCTTTTATTTTATTTTATTTTATTTTTATTTGGTGAGGTCAAGTCACAACACACCTGGTTGAGAGTACAAGTGTCAAAGCACATGGACACCTTTCCCCCTGAAGGTGGAGATGGGGGTTTGAACCTGGGTCCTTGTGCATTGAAACCTGTGCACGCAACCAGGTATGCCACAACCCAACCCCTCAAACTACAGACTTTAAAAAAATAATTTAGAATTTTCTTTCTTTCCTTCTCCTAATTTCTTCTTCCTCTTCCTTCTCCTTCTCCTCCCCCTCCTCCTTTTCCTCCTCCTCTTCTTCTTCTTATTTTTCTTGTTCCTGTTCTCCTTCTCTTTCTCCTTCTCCTTCTTTTTACTAGATTAATATCTCCTTATTGATTTTTTTTACATAGAAAAAGACAGTTGGTACAGTGAATAAAGCATCAGACTCTCAAGCATGAGGTCCTCAGTTCAATCCCTGGCAGCACATGTACCAGAGTGATGTCTGGCTTTTTCTCTCTCCTCCTATGTTTCTCATAAATAAATAAATAAATAATATTTTTTAAAAAAATGGACAGGAGGCATGAGTATGGAAGACACCATAGCAAGGAAACTTCCTCCAATGCAGTGTGGTTAGAACACAAAACAGGGTCATGCACATGGTAAAGCAGGTGTACTATCCAGATGAGCTATCTTTCTAGCCCTCTGATATTAGGTTTGTTTTGTTGTTGTCTAAAAATTTATTTTAAAATGATTTTATTTACATATTATTGTATAGAGACGGAAATTGAGAGGGGAGGGGGAAGTAGAGAGGGAAGAAGACACCTGCAGCAATGTTTCACCACTTGAGAAGCTTCCCCCTGCAGGTGGGGACTAGGGGCCTGAACCTGCATCCTTGCACACTGTAATGTGTGCACTTAACCTGGTGTGCCACTGCTTGGCCCCTAAAGATTTATTTTTATTTATTCATTATGAGATCCAGAGGGGAAGGAGTTCTAAAACTGGAACACAGCTCTTCTCTGGAAAAAGATGGTTAGGGCTTTGAACCAGTAATTTCTGAAGTCTCTAACATGAAAATTGAACTATCTGCCAGCCCAAAATTTTCTTGATTTCAATGCTTCATTGATATTAATATGTTTTCCAAGTATAAGTGATGGTTTGATTTTCATCATTCTGGAAGTAGCTTAATGCCAAATTCTTTATAACAGTCTCTAAACTACAAAATTGGATGATACTGAAAATGATTTTGAAGTTATGGCAGTGTTTTTAAAACAGTAACCATACCAACAGAAATAATTACCACAGTTGTGTTTTTAGTAAAATGCGCTAGATCACTGTCATGCAGTTGGCTTAGTGGGTAAAGCACTGAAATTACAACTATGAGACTTCGGTTTGGCCTCCAATTTCATATATGTGACTATAGAATATTATCCTTTCTTTTTCCCCTTTCTCTTTTCCTCTAATTAATTAGCTTAATAAATAAATGCTTTAATAAATAATATAAATAAAAGTTCAATAAATTTCCAATGGCTTCATTTAGAATGTTACCATGGGACCTTTTACAGCATATCATGCAAGTCAGTAAAAAAATAAAATAAATCACACACACACACACACACACACACACACATACACACACACACACACACACAAACACACACACACAGAGCAACTGTTCACCTGGCAGCATTCACACTTTACAATGTGCAAGGACTTTGGTTATATCTACCAGCCAACATACCAGGAAAGCACCTGCACAGGAGATTTATCACGAGCACTGGAGAAGTGTGATGATATCTCTCCTCTGCCTCTCAGTCCTTATCTAAAAAAAATACATCAATCATTCATACAAAGCCCCCGGAGTAAACTCTGGTTGGAAGGGGAAAAAAAAGATATACACAAAACAGCACCCATGAGATAGTTCACCTGGGAACAGGTCTATTTTGTCATGTAAGTGACCCAGGGTCTAATTTTGGTGACCAAGACACTGAGGGGAGCTTAAGTGATGCTATGGGTCTCTTTGTGTGTGTGTGTGTGTGTGTGTGTGTGTGTGTGTGTGTGTGTGTGTGTGTGTGTGTGTGTGTGTGTGTCTATGTGTCTCTCTGTGTCTCTCTCTCTTTGAAAAGTTCAGTCAATAAATCATGGAGAAGTCAAATATGGTACATTAAATTCTAACTATGGGATTTTTGAAATAAACCAAGCTCCCAAGCAATTTGGTTATAATTATCTACTGCCTTCTTAAACTCTAAAAATGGCAAGGAACTTTCCCTATTCCTTTTAAAATCCATATTTCTCCCAGTCCTGTAACCACTGGAACTTTACTTGCATTTATTCATGCTTCTTCTCTTGATGCTTTCCCTTGTTATACTGCCTCTCCAGACCTCAACTAAATCAGTGAAACTAGTGTCATCCTGCCATGTTTCACTTTGGTCTACATCCATATATAGCAAGCCTGAGACATCAACCTTCCAACCCTAATAACCTGACAAGAACTTTCCTAACACATAGGCCTACCTAGTGCCACCAAATAGTGCACTCCCTAACAAAGTTAGAGACCCTAGGTATTGGCCAGGGCCTAGGGGGTTATTTTCTGCTCTAATTAAGCTTTCAGCTCTGACAACATCTCCTCAAATAATATTTATAGTTCATCTACATGGTAACTATAAAGCTCAGTTAAACATTACTAGTCGTAGGTTCCTTGGAACTACTTAAAATAAACTCCCTAGCTTCTTCCCACATAAAGACTCTAATTTCACCTGCTCTGTACCTATGTTGTGGGTTGTGGTTCCTGTCTACTAAACAAATTATTCTGCTTTATATCTTACTGGCTTTTACTTTTATTTGTTTTTAGTTGCTACTACAATTCCAGCCTAATTTCCATGGACACATTACCTCACAAATGTATCCCTAAGTCTCCTTTTCAAGAGCTCTACCCTACTAGGGAAAGGTAAAAAAGAGGCTGGTGGTATGTGCCAATCTGACAACACCCATATCTAGGGGAGATTCTATTACAGAAGTCAGAACTTTCACCTTCTGCACCCCAGAAAGAATTTTGGTACATAATCTCATAGGGATAAAGAATAGAGAAGTTTCCAATGGAAGGTGGGACACAAAACTCTGTTGGTGGGAACTATATGAAACTATATCCCTGTTATTTTACAATCTTATAAATCTTTTTTTTCTGGCTTATGATGGTGCAGGGATTGAATCTGGGACTCTGGAGCTTCAGGCATAAGAGTCTGTTTGCATAACCATTATGCTATCTACCTCTGCCCCAATCTTGTAAATCATTATGAAATTACTAATGAAACAATTAAAAGATCAATAAAAAAGAAAATGTCATCCCTGAATAAAGATCATCTGTGACAAAGACATAGTAAACTAAAACTACTTTGTTGAATTGTATTTGTGTTAGCCCCCGAATAACTTGAATAACCCAACATAATTTTCAGATATTTATACTGAGGCTTCCTAATTATGTTAAGAACTAGTATTCTTTTTCAATGTTTATTTATTTATTGTTGTACTTATTATTGTTGTTGATGTCATTGTTGTTGGTTAGGATAGAGAGAAATGGAGCGAGGAGGGGAAGACAGAAAAGGGGAGAGAAAGATAGACACCTGAAGACCTGCTTCACTGCTTGTGAGGCAACTCCCCTGCAGGTGGGGAGCCGGGGGCTCGAATCAGGATCCTAATGCCAGTCTTTGCACTTTGTGCCACCTGCACTTAATTGGCTGCCCTTCCAACCAACTCCCTAAGAACTAGTAATATTTTATCACATAAAGGGGACTTATTAAGGGTGTCGGGAACTCATTTTCCTTGTTTTTAATGATGGAAAGGGTTTTCCTAATGCTGCTGAAAGAAGTTCTAACTTCTTCCTTCTCTTGGGTTTAACATAAGCACAGTTTCCTTCTGTAAAGTCATCTAGTAGGTTTGGGGAAAAACTCTCCCAAAGCAGTTCATCCTGAACATTTCCAGCATGCAGAAGTTATCAGAAGTATGTCACACGTGATACCAGCAGGATGTCAATAGGTAGATGATAACCTGTTGGTTTTGAATGAAATATGTGACTGACTCAAGCTGGGCACAAATTCATTGTCGATAAGCCTGCAGTTAACTCTAGAAGAAACGAATAGAGATGAGAGCATCAACTTCCTTTCACTTTCTATAATCCACTTGTATTCTTTGCTTACACCAATTTAAATGCTGTGTATGTGTGTGTGTGTGTGTGTGTGTGTGTGTGTGTGTGTGTGTGTGTGTGTGTGCATATGCTGAAAATAAGTTGGCTGGGTAATATTTGGAATGAGATTAAAACATATTAGAATTATTTTGTTCCTGTAGAAATATGCAGAGAATATCTGACCTTTTGCAAATAATGCAAAAGAGGGACTTACAGAGGGCTTAGTTCCTTCTTCGCTCATAGCACCTCATTAAGTTATAAAAATTCAAACTGTTGTTAATGCTTAAGAAATCAACTGAGAAATGCCCCTAATAATAGTATCTTCAAAATATTTGTCTCTGGCTATACTCTTTCCTCATCACTTCTAGTTTCAAAACACAACCAGGGTTACAGGGCATACTTATCTTCCCATATTGCCCAGAACAAAGTTGTTGCATATTTAAATCTGAAATATATCACACATATGCTGATTTTATGCAGAAAAAGGAAGAGCAGCAACCCCACAGTTAATCTTGTTCTGAAATGTTCAAGGCAAGAGAAGCCTAGGATATATATAGAGAAAGACAATCTCCCACACCTCCAGTTCAAGCAATGCTCAAAGCTGTTCTGGTGGGTTACAATTCCCCATCCATGTGTGAGAAAAGCAGTACGATTTAGCCTAAGCAATACTACATCACAACAGATTAGAATCAGCAACTGTCATTCTATAAGGAAAGACAGAGATAAACAGGAAAGATAATTATTATTTTTTTTTCTTTCTTAAGCAAATGGGCTGTGACATTTTGTACCAGCTCAGGGCAGTTCTTCTGGAATAAGTGCTTCACATTCATCTGACTAAAAGCCAGATGACAGAGATAAAGTGACCACATTTCAGGGAACTGAGTGCACAGGGGTAGTGTGTAGACTACACAATGAGACCAAGGACAAAGACAAGAAAAGGCAGAGAGGGTGGACACACTAAATGGCTCTTGAGATGAACTAGGATTTTAGCTTGATTGGCAAGATCTCATCAGTAGCTTCCAGTTTTTTACCCAGTGAAAGCTGGTAAATGTATCTGATGGGGGGACATAAAGAGATTTGGAAGGAAAAAAAGTCAAATTGGTCCCAGTTATGAAATAATCATGCTTCCCATATAACAAAAAATAATTTCTTCAACAAAAGGGAAGTAGCAATAAGAATTATCTATCTATTATGTGTGACTTCGGGTTCACCATCCAAAGCTCAATTTAACCCAATTACCAAGTACTGCGATAACATTAACTTTCCATTGTCTTTTTGAACCCTAAGACAGCAGGAATCTCACATCTCCACTATAAAGCCTCTACTTCCCCCAGTCCTTGAACCTTTGGATAGGGCCCACTTTCCCATATGCCTCTCCCAATCCATATCAAATAACATTGCATCTGCCGATCACAACCTAATCAACACAACGATTGCCACCTCAACATGCTTCACTTCAGACTGTGTCCAGAGACTTCACGTGTAGAATGATAACCCTTCAGCTTCATAGTATTCTCTAATTACATCCCAGGTGGTTCACTTTCTAACAAAGACCCAAAACCTAGATAGATATACACCAGTTTCTGTGAGAGAGAGCATATGTTCACACTTATCCATAAACTACTGCAAAATATATACCTGAAAGCAGAAGTACACTAGAGTTTGCAGCGAGTATCCCCCTAACACTTCCTCTCCACTATTCCAACCTTCGGGTCCATGATTGCTCAACAATTTGTTTGGCTTAGTATGTTAACTCTCTTTTCAGTCACCAGGTTCCAGATGCCATCAGGATGCCGGCCAGGCTTCCCTGGACTGAAGACCCCACCAATGTGCCCTGAGGCTCCGCTTCCCCAGAGACCCACCCTACTAGGGAAAGAGAGAGGCAGACTGGGAGTATGGACCGACCAGTCAACGTCCATGTTCAGCGGGGAAGCAATTACAGAAGCCAGACCTTCTACCTTCTGCAACCCACAATGACCCTGGGTCCATACTCCCAGAGGGATAGAGAATGGGAAAGCTATCAGGGGAGGGGGTGGGATATGGAGATTGGGTGGTAGGAATTGTGTGGAGTTGTACCCCTCCTACCCTATGGATTTGTTAATTTATCCTTTCTTAAATAAAAAATAAATTAAAAAACAACAAAGCTCTATTTATTATTTGAGATTTAAAAAAATATTGTTTATTTATTCCCTTTTGTTGACCTTGTTGCTTTTTATTGTTTTAGTTATTATTGTTGTTGTTACTGATGCCATCGTTGTTGGATAGGACAGAGAGAAATGGAGAGAGGAGAGGAAGACAGAGAGGGGGAGAGAAAGGTAGACACCTACAGACCTGCTTCACCTCCTGTGAAGCAACTTCCTGCAGGTGGGGAGCCAGAGGCTGGAACTGGGATCCTTATCCTTATCCTTATGCTACTGCCCAACTTTTTTAAAAAGTTCACCACAATTTGAAAAGATCAGCACTAAAGGAAAAGGTTTCAGGGCCAAGTGTTGTCACACCTGGTTGAGTGCATATATTATGATGTTCAAGAATCCAGTTTTAAGGCCCCAGTTTCCACCTGCAAAGGGGAAAGCTTTAGAAGCAATGCTGCAAGTATATCTCTCTCTGTCGCTCTATGTCTTTCCCTCTCCGTCTCCCTCTCCCTCTCCCTCTCCCTCTCCCTCTCCCTCTCCATCTCCATCTCTATCTCCTCTTCCTCTCCCTCTCTCTCCTCTTTTTTGTCTTGATTTTCTTCCTGAGACTCCCAATAACAAGTAGCCACATTTTCATGGATTCAGGGGAGAGGGTATAAATAACCTGCTATGTCTGCCAAGGAAAGGAGAGGCATGTAGGGACCTCTGGTGTGCAAGGACGATTGTTTTGGAGCTGTCAGAAGCAGATTGCTGTGCTTCTTTGCTCTTCAAGGTCAGAGGGAGCTAGACAAACAAGTATCACATAAATTATATTTATAAATACAATTGAAGTTGAAAGTAGCAGAAAACGCTAGACCTTTTCTCATTAGTAAAATATAATCAGAGTAGTTTGACATTGATGTCTGCTTCTATTTTCTATAAGGTCCTCGGCAAAATTCCAAATGGAGGTCCATATACCAAAACACCATCATCACATCATCCTACTATGTTTGCTCTCAATTTAGAAACCTGGCCTACTTGAAGTTCTTTCTCTATGCAAGGGGGGCGTTATAAGTGCTGTCCCTGACTCCTAACTCTTGCCCATGAATTGTGTTCCTTATCATTCTGTCCCGGCCTCGGTTCATACTGCATCTATTTGTGAAAGCCACTTTTCCTAATGTCCATATTTTGTAACAACCCTTAAAGACTTCTCTTGCCTTATTCTTGTGGGCACAGGCAGGAAGAGGCCAATACAGACCTAAGAAAGGCAGCTTGTATTTTCTGGGCAGGGAGTTCAAGAATATTACTTACACAGTGCTTGACCAATAGTCTGTGGTCACCAGGCAGAAACTATTTTAGGAAGAATGTGCATGCAAATTTATCAGATATAGCAGAAACACCAGACAGAATACTCTAAATTGTACTACCATGGGAAAACTCCTGCAAGAAAAAGGAGGAATTCATAAGGTTTGTTTACTACTTCAGGTAACCAGGTAGAATCCACAATCAGAAAAACGATCAAAACATTTTTTTTTGAAAAATTTTAGAAACATCTATGGATGTCAGAATTTTACATGTATGTCCTAGATTGAAAAAGTACATTTTTTTCATAGATAGTGCTCTACTCAGTGGAGAAATATTTATTACAAATAGAAAAAAAAATCCCGAAATAGAATCAGGTGTCCAGGTAAGAAATATAACATTTGAAGTCAAACCATCTAAAGTTAAATCTTCTGTTCACAACTTACAATATAAGGTAAATCAATTTATCAATAAAAGTTTGGTGTCTATAGCTATGAAACTAGGGCTAACAACTCATATTTCTAGTATTGTTAGGAAGATTATATTTGTGCATCTATATGAACACAGTTGTCCCTAGAGTTGAAAAAAATAGTAGAAGCTTAATAACTATTACTTTGCCTTCACAAGCATCAGAAACTATTACTGTTACCTTCACAAGCATATTTAAGGTACATTTCCTAATATCTCTTTCTAACAAATTGAAACTTTTCTTTATTCTAAGAAACTTAAGACCTATTTGATAATATACATTTTATAGCTATATACTTTATTTTTTACCTTAATAAAATTATCTCTGCTTATTATTATGCTTATTTTGTTTCCTTTCTTACCAAAATCACACATACACACACAAAGTAAAAAATATGCATTGATTCAAATATAGGCAATTTAGGATTTATTAAATGTAATTTATTAAATGATGAGAATAAATATACTAGAACTCTATTTTCTATACATGTATCCCTCTTCTTTTTATCCTCCTATTCTCTCACCATATTTTCATCATCTTTAAGTAAAGAAAGAGAATACAGGGGGGCTGACAGTAGCACAGCAGGTTAAGCGCAAGAGGTGCGAACAGCAAGGACCAGCATAAGGATCCTAGTTCGAGCTCCTGGCTCCCCACCCGCAGGGGAGTCGCTTCAGAGGTGGTGAAGCAGGTCTGCAGGTGTCTATTTTTCTCTACCCCTCTCTGTCTCCCCTCCTCTCTCCATTTCTCTCTGTTCTATCCAACGATAACATCAATAACAGCAACAATAACTACAACAATAAAATAACAAGGGCAACCAAAGAAAAAAAAAAACACCAAAATTTAAAAAAAGATAGAGAATACATTCACTTCATTCTGGGAAAGAAAAAAATGGGAAATAGCATGACCATAGTGAAAGGCCATGAAATTAAGGGCCAGACAGGGAAACACAAAACAAATCGGTGTCATCTGGGTGGCTTTGCCCTTGTCTCCATGTGAGAACACAGCCACCTTTGAGATTTGGGACCTACTTTTTCCCTTCTCTCCCAATACAAATTTATAATCCTCAGACTCATTGTTCAGTATAAAGGAGAAAAGACCATGGTTTGGATTTGATCTTTCTGAATGTAAATCAACAATTCTTTAGGCCCCCGAATAATGGAAAAGTAATAAAAAATACAAAATCTTGGCCTCCTTAGACCCTTTAACTTCTCTTCCATACAAATCAATGTTTCTTATTCATTTGGGAACCTGAACAATTTTTTTATGGGCTATGCATTGTGCAGTTTCAGGCTGTTAAGCTTTAGCTCGGCTTGAGTGATGCTGCTCATGCATAAAGATATGAAACAAGGCAGTGGATAGATACAGATACATCTTCGAAACTAAAATGTACACACCATTCAGCAACTGCTACTCCTTATACTTCTCCCAGAGGAGATGAGAACTGACATATACATGCCACACAAGCAGTAAGGGAAGCAAAAAGAAACTATGTTCACAAGTTCACTAGGGGATAAATAAGAGATAATCACATACAGGAAACAAATTGGAGGTGAGCAAGAAGCTCAAAAAGCAACATGGACAAAAAAAAATCAGGTGTTGACAGTCACTGAAATGTAAGGGGGAGGAATTAGGGAGACATCTCAGTTGTAAACACCTATGAGGGTCACAGAAACAAAGACATCTTTCAGAAAAAGGAGTGATGACCTGTGCTTAGCACAACAATGCTATAATTTTTTTAAAAGCAGAAAAGTATACAAGGAGGAACAAAGAAATTCATACTAAATGATGCATGGTAAGTAAGGCAGATTCTCCTAAAGGTATTGTCAGTTTCAGGAATGGAATTCCAACTCTCAAAAATGCAAAGTAGAAATTAAAAAAATTGGTGGAGAAACCGAATTAAAAACTCAGAGAAGGTATTTGCTGATGGAGGTAATATTTCTCTTCTTTGTCATTCAGGCATACCGATGCAAGCAAGCAAGAAAGCAAGCAAACACACACACACACACACACACACACACACACACACACACACACATACACATTACAGCAATGTTCACCGACTAGTTGGTGAAAGTTGCATTCAGCAAGGGTATTTCTGCATGAATGGTTTGTAGAGTATGATTACTGAATTAAACCTAATGAGAAAGAGAAAAGAGGCAGATCATAGGACAGAGAGTGAATTATAGTGTGAATCTCTGAAAATTACAGGAGGTGTGTACCTTGGCAATATTAGAAAACAGAAATATGTGGTCCTTTCTATTTCTCTGTGTCATAATACATGCATTCTACTAGTGGTCATTTCCCTCTAAGCCCCACAATTTTATGACGACTATTTCTGATGTGACCTCTCAGAATTCTTATTTTCCTTATTTTTCTTCCTATTAGCTAAAGTACTAAAGTACTGAGGTGGAAATAGTTTGAATTGGTGGAAAAGAAATCAGATTATGACCAAAAATATTAAAAAACCAAGAAAATGTATTTCTTAGCATTGATCATGAATTTCTTCATGCCTTGAGCTCACACAAGCTTAGTCTGCAATGTGGTTAGGTGCTGACAAGGTTTTGCAATCTGGGGCATTTTCTAACCTATCTGTAAAAGTAGATTAGACGTTTTCTGGTTATGAGAAGAAATGAGTAGACTAGGGATCAGATTCTATATTCTCCCTTCCTTCCTTAGTTCCTTCCTACTTTTCTTTCTTGTTCTGCAAGAGCACTATGAAATCTGGCTTATGGTGGTGGTGGGGGGATTAAATTTGGGACTGGTACAATTTAGCCAAGTTAGTCCAATAGATCAGTTGGTTAATTGAACATCTGTATGCATCTGGTTACAGGATTGCTTGCAGGAGTACAACCATACCACAATGCACACACATGTCAACTCACACACAGACATTCTTGTAATATATGATCATTTAAAGTGTATTGAAAACAGGTCAACTCACCCCCTAAAAGACTCCTATGGCAAGGCTTTCCTGTTTGTGCTCTGCATTAAAATACTTCCCTTTATATTCAAAGTTCTGCTTGGCAGAGTTCACAGGCTATAGAAGTTCAGAAATAATTTTCATAATTATCTTTTTAACTTCCTCATTATAAAAGGCATCATCCCTGGATGGCAAGAAGCCAACCTGCTGACCCTCATAGGACAATGCTCCACACAGAAACCTAGGATAGTCATGTGATTCCTTTGTCTCCTTTCACAGCATATAAGCCAACTGTAGGAGTGAAGTATTTACTGTAAAATGAGGCTATCAGTGACAATATTCTGAAATAATGAACTGTAAAAGAAGAATTCTGGTGTTGTGACTAGAGTGTAGACGTCTATGATGTCTATGTAAGATAACATTGAATCTGAATCCTAACTCTAGATTCAACTAGCCCTGGCATGAAGAGAAAGCTACCAGCTTTTTTGAGCATCATTTTGTTCCTATATTAAGGGAAGATGATGGCACTAATCATCTAGAATTGGAAGACTTGTAGAAACCATTATATTTGTTAAGCTACAGAATATTTGCTGAGAAGGTTAATAATAGTTAAGATATATACAGAGCCACTATAATCAAAACATTTTGGGGGTTACAGTCAACAATATTTATATCCCTTCCCCATATTAGGTCTTTTTTCTAGCCATGAGATCATCTCCCCAGACAATAAATTGTATCAACCTGCATACCAGATTTCAGGCTTAAAAAAAAAAACTAGTATACCACCACAGTCCCTTTGAATTATTATTAAAATGTGCCTACTAGCTATCTACAAAATGGAGGAACACCTCCCCCCGCCTCACTTTTCTTTTCTTTTTTTTTTTTTTCTTTTTCTTTTTTCTTTTCTTTTTTTTTTTTTAAGAAAGTATTAATTAACAAAACCATAGGGTAGGAGGGGTACAATTCCACACAATTCCCACCACCCATTCTCCATATCCCACTCCCTCCCCTGATAGCTTTCTCATTCTTCATCCCTCTGGGAGCATGGACCCAGGGTCATTGTGGGTTGCAGAAGGTAGAAGGTCTGGCTTCTGTAATTGCTTCCCCGCTGAACATGGGTGTTGACTGGTCAGTCCATACTCCCAGTCTGCCTCTCTTTCCCTAGTAGGGTGGGTCTCTGGGGAAACGGAGCTCCAGGACACATTGGTCGGGTCTTCAGTCCAGGGAAGCCTGGCTGGCATCCTGATGACATCTGGAACCTGGTGACTGAAAAGAGAGTTGACATACAAAGCCAAACAAGTTGTTGAGCAATCATGGACCCAAAGCTTGGAATAGTGGAGAGGAAGTGTTAGGGAGGTACTCTTTTCATCGGCACTATTCCAGCCTTTAGTTTCCTGATTAGTCAACAATTTGTTTGCCTTTGTATGTTAACTCTCTTTTCAGCCGCCAGGTTCCAGATGCTAGCAGTACGCAGATTAAATAGCACTAGCTGCTTCCCAAATTTCTTGTAATGTTGGTGTTCTCCATTATCAACAGTCAGTTCTCTGATTCCCATACACCAAATGGGCATCTAGTAATTCAGTTCAATTCTGACACTGTCTATATTTTATAGTTCTAGCATTCACAAATTCATGCACTATATGTAATTCCACAAAATTCTGCCCTCACAAGTACTTCAGAAACTATCCCTAGGACTCTCATACTTCAGACTGACTGTAACTCACAGTTCCTATGATCACTAGAGGAGCTCATAGAAATCAAGAAGGCAGGGGAGGAGGGAAACACAGGTGCTTGTACACTTGACTAAGCACACACATTAGAGTCTGCAAGGACTCAGGTTCAAGCCCCTAGTCTCCAGGTGCGGGGGGGGGAGTGCTACAAAACTCTCTCTCTATCTCTCTCTCTCTTTCTCTCTCTCTCTTTCCCCTATCACTTCTTCTCTGTCTCCCACTTCTCTATCAGTTTCTCTGTCTCTATCTAAAATATCAACTAAATATTAATCAGAAATCAGGATGTATGTCTTATATTTTGCTGTTATTATAATAATGCAAAAAAGCAATTAAATGACAAGGTACATAGAGTAAGTTACGGCAGTGTTCAAAGCAAAAAGAATGTTGTCTCCATGGAGTTTTACTGTACCCTCAACTGGGAACAGATATGTGTTCACCATTGTTTTATACTTACCTCATTGTTTTATACTTAGCTCATCTCCATAGTCCTTCTTTTCTTAGATGTTAGTATAGATGAGTCTGAAACTTTCAACCCTCTAGTCACTTTTTCCCCTCTCTGGATATGAGCCTTTTCTTTGGGGTTTCTACTCTAAATCACTACTTAATGAATCTATGCATGAGCATATTCCAGAGGGATTCATTATGAGTATCAAAAGACAAACCTACCACTCAGAGAGTTTTATGACTTTTAGCTTTTCTCTGACAGAAACTAGAGACATAGAGTACTTTTTCACTTCATACTCATTTTATTTACATTGCAAATGTACAAATGTGACCACCCATAACCATAGTGTACTTATTCCTGTACTACATGATGATTAAAGAAAACTATAAAATATAATTTATTAAAATGCTTTGTGTGTGTTGTCACTGGGATTTCACTGTCCCAGGATGACTTTTTTCAGATAGAAACAGGGGGAGGCAGGCCATGGTGTGATTAGTTAAGTGCATATAATGACAAGAACAAGGACCAGTGCAAGTATTGGGGTTCAAGCTCCCCCTCCATCTTCAGGAGGGACATTTCTCGAGCAGTGAAGCAGGTCTTCAGGTGTCTATCTTTCTCTCTCTCTATCTTCCCCTCCTCTCTCAATTTCTTTCGGTTATATCCAATAGAATGAAAAAAAAAATGGCCACGAGGATCAATGGATTCATAGTGCCAGCATCATACCCCAGCAATAACACTGAAGGCAATGAGAGAGAGAGAGAGAGAGAGAAAGAGAGAGAAACACCACAAAACAGAAAAATTTTTCTTTAGTGAGGTAGTGGGTCACCTAACTCAAACCTGGGTCAAGTGTATAACAAAGCAGGTATGCTATACTAGTGAGATATCTCCCCAGCATATGAAGTATTTTTATTAAATCTATTCATTATAATATAGTAAGTAAAAATTTTTATGAAGGGGCTGGGTGGTTGTGCACCTAAGATGAACAGACACATTACAGGAACCTAGGCTTAAGCTTCCAGTCCTCAACAAGTGAACAGTTCTGTAAGTCTCTCACATTCTTATCTCTCTCTATCTCTCTCTCCTCTCCTCTTTCATCTCTCTTCTCTCTCTCTCTTTCTCTCTTCCTTTCCTCTTTCTTCTCTCTGCCATTCCTCTCAATTTTTATCTGCCTCCATCAAAGAAAAAATTGTACATGTGGGACTATGTACACTTCTGCATGCACATAATGCATGCATATGTACAACTGTATGGTAAACTAATAATTTCTAAATTAAAGTAAAACTTGTAATAAATGCTTACAGATACTTTCACAAGACTCAGAAGCAGCAACAAATGCTGGAGAGGTTGTGGGGGTCAAAGGAACCCTCCTGTACTGCTGGAGGTAATGTAAATTGGCCCAACCCCTGTGGAGAGCAGTCTGGAGAACTCTCAGAAGGCTAGAAATGGACCTACCCTGTGATCCTGCAATTCCTCTCCTGGTGATATATCCTAAGGAACCCAACACACCCATCCAAAAATATTTGTGCATAACTATGTTCTTAGCAGCACAATTTGTAATAGCCAAAACCTGGAAGCAACCCAGGTGTCCAACAACAAATGAGTAGCTGATCAAGTTGTGGTGTATATATACACAATGGAATAATACTCAGCTATTAAAAACAGTAACTTTACCGTTTTCAGCCCATTTCGGAGGAAACTTGAAGATATCATGTTAAGTGACATAAGTCAGAAACTGAAGGATGAATATGGCATGATCTCACTCTCAGGCAGAAGTTTAACAACAAGATCAGAAGAAAAAACACAAGTAGATCCTGAACTAAAGTTGGTGTATTGCACCAAAGTAAAAGTTTCTGGGGCTGGGTGGGTGGGGAGAGTACAGATCCAAAAAAGATGACAGAGGACTGTTGGTATGCTTCACATTGGTTTGGTCTCATCCCCCCCCCCCCCCCCCGCCTCCGGGAGATTGTGGTTTAGCCCTTGCTAGTTTTGCACTTCTCCCTTCTCCCCGCCCCCTACCCTACGTACTTCCTGAGTTCCTCTCTGCTGCCAGAGGAGAAAGATGAAGGAACACATGGTGTGGTGATTAGGTGTTGGATTGTTTGCCCACTGGTGAATAAAGATTAAACTGCTTTCTCAGCTCAACTGTGTGTTTCTGGTCGTCTGTTACCTGCCCATGAAGCCAGGTAACAACAGAAGGACCTATTGAGGGTGGTATTGTTATGTGTAAAACTGAGAAAATTTATGTACAAACTATTGTATTTACTGTAAAATGTAAAACATTAATCCCACAATAAATAAATAAATACAAATTATAATAATAAAGACTCAGAAGCAAAAAGGGGTAAAGTAGAAAATCCTTTCACATCACAAGTGTATTTCAACTTTTTACTTTCTGTATTTCTCACAAGATTTCTTTCAAAATATCTTAACTATTATTTTTCTTCTATATAAATCTCTGAATTGAAGCAACACATGCAAAAACATTACGCATTGGTTTACAGTATAGTCTATGTACGTAGGCACAACCTCTCATCTCTGCTTGACTGGTGTGTAGGAGACACAATAGATGCCCCAATGTCTCTTCATTCTTTATCTTTCCTTCCTTCCCCAGAGTCCTTTGATATGGTGCAATATACCACACGTAGGCCAGGTTTTAGCTTATGTTTTCCCTCAAAATGATTTGTTCTTAAATTCTACCTGTAAGTGAAATCATCTTCAACAGGTCTTTCTTTTTCTGTCTTGTCTCACTCAACATGATGCCTTCGACCATTCTATTGCAAAGAAGAAGGCCTCATCATTTTAACAGCTGCATAGTATTCCATAGTGTATATGTACTGGAACTTTCTAAGCCATTAATCTATCATTGGGTATCTGGACTACTTTGAAATTTGAGCTATTGCAAAATTCTGATTTATAGATTTTTGTTCATAGGTATTTTTATTTTTCTTGGATAAATTCTTAGGAGAACAATTGCTAGGTCATAAGGCAAGTTCATTTTGAGAATTCTGATGAATCTTCAGACTTTTTTCCATAGGAGTTGGATCAACTTACATTCCCACCAGTAATACAGGAGTGGCTCCTTAACAAATTATTGAACCTCTAGTGATCACAGGAACTATGAGTTACAGTCAGTCAGAAGTATGAGAGCCCTAAGGATAGTTTCTGAAGTACTTGTGAGGGCAGAATTTGTAGAATTACATGTAGTCCATGAATTTGTGAATGCTAGCACTATAAAATGTAGACAGTGTCAGAATTGAACTGAATTTCTAGATTCCCATTTGGTGTCTGGGAATCAGAGAACTGACTGTTGATAATGGAGAACACCAACATTATGAGAAATTTGGGAAGTAGCTAGTGTTATTTAATCCACAGCTGTCAAATGAATAAAGTAAGACTCTGATTGCTATACATTGACCAAGGCCATGTGTTACATATGAGATTGTAATTGTGGCCATTAAGTACCTGGTGCAGTGCGTCAGCTCTTCAGTGAGAGTTTCATTTAATAATTTCTTGTGAAAATAGCAGAGCCTTATTGGTCTATTGTGCTCATTATGTGAACAAGAAATGGTTAGAAGGAGAATAGAAATGATTTGGACAGAATTTGTATGGGAAAAAACATTGAAGAAATATGTTAATGGATCTTCTAAGAAAATGTCCTGAACTTCTAAAGTGAGGGGGAAAGTCATGTATAGAATCAGTAAGCATATCTGCTTAGACAAATAATTCACTTGAACTAAGTAGCCGTTGTATACCACACTGCAAGATGTAATGCATATAGGAAAGATCTCAATCCATGTCTCAAGGATGTAAAGCATAGTGTCCATGGTGCTATTCAACTAGTACCAAAGGATGCAGGGTACAGCTGTGAAGTGATCTGGGAAGTCTTGGAGGAGTAAACATTTGACCAGGTCTCAAACAAGTCATATAGAAGTACTCTAGGGATGAACATGTATGATTTCGAGTAACTGGTTTGGAATAGACAGAACCTGAGAGAACAAAGACATTTAAGGCCCATTACTACAATTCAGAATTGAAGTAATTAGAGTCTAGGCTAGAGTTATGGGTGTGGTCATGAATTTTACAGGGAGAGATTAGTAACATTTAGCCACTCATTTGATTTGGAGGTCAAACAAAACGGGATAGTTGCATAAATGAATAGTGATGGGACTGGGACACTAAGAGGATCATAGTAAAATCATTCATAATTAGAAGATGAAGAAAGACTGATGGTGCTGTCTTCACACTGTTCCCCAGTCCAAATAAGGGCTTTTTAAAATATACAGCATAATTTTTGGCCTTAATGTGTTGCTTCTGAATGTAATTAGAGGACAATGGGACAAGAGGTAAATGCAAAGGAGAACATGAACTGGTTGATCCCTACCATATATTCAGTATTTGTTCAGCTGAATATCATTTTATAGGTTTGAGAGACAGGGCTATCACTGATTTCACTGATAGCAAGACTTTTTTCTTTTATGGAAGCACCAAAGTGTGGTTCACACAGAGATTGAAGAACTCTAAGGACATATGAGATAGTTCTAGCCCTCACAGTACTAGAATTTTAGCCCCACTAGGGAAAAAGAAAGACAGGCTAGAAGTATGGATCGACCTGTCAATGCCCATGTTTTTTACCCCACCAATAAGACCTGGATCTCCACTAGGATCGACCTGTCAACACCCATGTTCAGCGGGGAAGCAATTACAGAAGCCAGACCTTCCACCTTCTGCATCCCACAATGACCATATTTCCAGAGGGTAAAAGAATAGGAAAGCTATCAGGAGAGGGGATGAGATAAGGAGTTCTGGTGGTGGGAACTGTGTGGAGTTGTAGCCCTCTTATCCTGTGTTTTGTGTCAGTGTTTTCTTTTTATAAATAAAATTTTTAAAAAAATAGAACTACTAACATTACCTCGTTCTGTGCCAATGCCCTTAATGTCATTGTCATTAGACAGGACAGAGAAAAATGGGGAGAAGAGGGGAAGAAAAAGAGGGGGTGAGAAACAGATGCCTGCAGACTTGCTTCACCACCTGTGAAATGAAACCCCTGTAGGTGGGGAGCCTGGGACTGGAATCAAGCAGGTCCTTGAGATTTGCACCATCTGCGCTTAGCCCACTGCACTACTGCCTGACTCCCAGCTACTTATTTTTTTTTAAAGATAAAGGATTCTTTAAAAAATAAAATCTATTTATTTAATAGGAAACAGAGAGGGCTTCACCCATGAACTGGTACATGAAGCTCCAGGGACTGAACTGGAAGCCTCAGGCATGGAAGCCCCTTTCTCTAATAGTTGAACTATCTTCACATGCACAAAATAAAAAATTTAAAACATTGCAAGTAATTAAAATAGCTTTTGGTACATCATAATAAGTTCTCACATCTAAGCATATCTTGGTGAGGGGTAGAAATATTTTTTAAACATTGGAATTAGAGTAGATATTTTTAGAAAAATGAAAAAAAAAGTAAACCTGAGAGCTAAATAACAAGCACTGGACATGATTTAAAAATATATTTATTTATTCGCTTTTGTGTTGTAGTTATTATTGTTGTTGTTACTGATGTCATCATTGTGGTACAGGACAGAGAGAAATGGAGAGAGGAGGGGAAGACAGAGAGGGAGAGAAAGACAGACTCCTGGCGACCTGCTTCACTGCTTGTGAAGTGACTCCCCTGCAGGTGGGGAGCCAGGGGCTACAACCGGGTTCTTTATGCTGGTCCTTGTGCTTTGCACCACCTGTACTTAAACTGCTGTGCTACCGCTGGACTCCAGGACATGATTTTTTAAAAGCCAATTAAGTGAGAGAGAAGAGTCAAAAAGGAGACCTGGAGGAGTCAGGCAGTGATGTACCTGGTTAAGCACTCACATTAAAGTGCATGTGCAAGGACCCAAGTTCAAGCCACTGCTCCTTACCTACAGGGGGAAGACTTCACAAGTGATGAAGCAGGACTGTCTCTCTCCCTCTCTATATCTCCCTCCCTTCTCAATTTTTCTCTGTCTCTATCCAACAGTATATATATATATATATATATATATATATATATATATATATATATATACTTTTTTTTAAAAGGAGACCTGAATTCTGGAATAAGAAGGAAGGAAACTATTAACTAAATGAAACAATGCAAAATTCTTTGACCCCCCCCCCAAAAAAAAAAGCACTAAACCTGGCTGGGGAGATTACATAATGGTTATGCAAAAAAAAAATCATTCATATCTGAGTGTAGCTCTAATAAAGAAAAATAAGGGCAAGGGTAGATAGCAAAATGGTTATGCAAAGAGAATCTCAAGCCTGAGGTTCTAAAGTCCCAGGTTCAATCCCCTCCACCACCATAAACCAGAGATAAGCAATGCTCTGATAACAAAAGAAAAGGAAGGAAGGAAGGAAGGAAGGAAGGAAGGAAGGAAGGAAGGAAGGGAGGAAGGGAGGAAGGGAGGAAGGGAGGAAGGGAGGAAGGGAGGAAGAGAGGGAGGGAGGGAGGGAGGGAGGAAGGGAGGGAGATAGATAAATAAGTAGAGCTAGGCATTAGCATAGTGCATTAAGCGCACATGGCACAAAGCACAGGGACCAGAGCAAGGATCCCAATTCAAGCCCCAGTTCACCACCGTCAGGGAGTCTCTTCACAAGCAGTGAAGTATGTCTGCAGGTGTCTTTCTCTCCCCTTCTCTATATTCCTCTCCTCTCTTGATTTCTCTCTGTCCTAGTCCACAAAAACAATAGCTATGACAACAATAAGAACTACAATAAGGGCAACAAAATCAGAAAAATGGCCTCCTGGAGTAGTGGATTCATGGTGCAGGCACCAAGCCCAGAAATAACCCTGGAGGAAAAAAAAAAAAAAGAAGTATATAAGTTTACTGTTACATATGCCATTTAAATGAATGAACTAATATTAAGAAAGAAATGCGTTTATGAGCTCTAAGTTTAAAGATGTAATTAAGTTTCAGTCATAGAAATGGATATTTCATTCTGTTCACATGAAAAAATGTCAGAATTGTAAAAGCATACATACTCTGAACTTTTGAAAATAATGGCAAAAGTTACATATATGATATGCTTAGTCTTTGAGTAGTCACAGCTAACCTAATCCTGGGATGTACAATCCTTTTCCAACTATTCTCCAAATTACTTTCTAGTATTTTTCCCTCTTTCCTGCTGACAACATCTAAATGATCTAAAAGCATCTCCAGTGAGCACAAAGGGGAAGAACACAACTGTTAGCAAATGTGCATTATAGCTACACACTCCCAGGGTTTTCAGAGTAATAAAAACCGATTAGATAACACTCAGCAGCTATAGTGAGAGAGAAAGAGAGAGAGAGCAGTGCAATCTTACCACCACTAATAGGCTTTTTAATAATAGATAAACTTCTCTCTGCAGAGCTCGAGTTGGAAGTAGCACAAGAATCAGTTGCACAGCATTCTGCTGACCAACACTCAATGCAAAAATGTTAGATTAATGCAGTTGGCTTGTCAGTTTAAGCTGATCAATTAGAAACAAAACTGGACTTACAGAATGACTGTAGAAAACCCTGTACAGGCAAGAACTGCCAAAAAAATCAACATTAGTCTTAGATATGATGAAGAGGTTATAATCTGCCTCAGGAGGAAACTAGGGAGGCCAAAATCTGAAGAACTGAGAAGTATAAACTAAGGTTAAATTCTTTGGTGTGTGTGTGGGGGGGAATCTGGGGCCTATGCTATTAAGGTGTTTACTATAAGGGCTGCCAAAATAATTCACCTAGATAGTGTATCTAGTCTATAATACTTAGGACCCACATTAGAACCTGAAACCCACCACATCAGAGGAAGCTTGAAACTTTAGTGCTTTTTCAATCTCTGACTCTCTTGTTTTTAATCTCTGTCTCTGTATGTCTTTTTCCTAAGAAAAAGTCAACCCAGAGCAATGAAGGCCCCTCAGTGACAAATACCATAAAAGATAACTATAACTTTTAAGTAAAACAACTTTTATCTGCAGGAGGAGTAATACTCTATGAGTGTTTCATACCTGATGACAACCCAATATGTATAAGTTTTTTGTTTGATTTTGTTTTTACCACATTCACTATTCAGAAAAATCATTTGACTAATGTTTTTTGCTTAAAACACAAAGTATGTGAAAAGTAGTTGTCTGGTTGTCATAGAAACCATCATTAGAATAATTCACTAACTCTACTTAATTCACCAATCTCCCTTTATTTCAAACCTGTCAAAAGGGACCTCTATAAAGAAAAAGAAAAAAGTATCTTTATAGTCACTAAGGAACAGGGGCCAGGCAGGGGATGGGAAGTTTTCTCCTGGTGCTTCCTAAATGCAAATTCAATAACTCCACCCCTTTCCAGTTCAAATTCTTTTCTTTTCTTTTCTTTTCTTTTCTTTTCTTTTCTTTTCTTTTCTTTTCTTTTCTTTTCTTTTCTTTTCTGTTCTTTTCTCTTCTTTTCTTTTTTCTTTTTCTTTTTTCTTTTTCTTTTCTCTTCTTTCCTTTCCTTCTCTCCCACTTTATTCTTTAAAGTATAATCATTCAGGTTTATGAAATAAATTTCCTCAGGGTGTGTGGTTATAGTGCAAATTTTGTATGATCAGATCAAGCTTGTGAATAATACATTTGTCTGTGAATAAACTCCACAGGGTATGTCCTTCTGGTTGAGCCTCTGAAATGAAGTATTTGACTGAAATTCAGTTATGAATGCTGGAGATGTAAATATATGTGTGTGGGAAGGCTATAGAAAAGACTTCAAGCCACAGTGAAGCCATTTCCTCCTCAGGATTCAGTGTTGCATTCAAATGTTTAGAAAAAGAAGCTGCTGCTTTGGCATGAGGTTGAATCTTAACAGCATTTCCAGCAAAGGGGAGAGTGAGTTCACCCTAACCAAAATCACAGATTTAGTAAAGATAATCACATGGAAAAGTAATAAACTGATGTCAAGAGAGCTCCCTTCCGGCTTTGGCCTTGCTACATTTATGACCAAGAGAACACATTTCAATGCTCTAGGTTGTTTCATCTGTACAGTAAAGACCCTGGGTTTATCCTGTCACGCAGGAGCAACATGGACATCACGATGACTAAAATGAGCATAGGGAAATGGGCAGATTTATTTGATAGTGAAACTGCTTTGGGGTGTGTGTGTGTGTGTGTGTGTGTGTGTGTGTGTGTGTGTGTGTGTGTTTCATCCTATCTCCTTTCATGAAAAAAACACACGGTATGTAGAATGAAAGTTTCATTTAGGAAGTGACTCAGTGACACTATACATACATGCAGTCTTTGGTTCACTCAGCACTGCATTAAAAAAAATGACATTAATCTCAAAGATAAATAAAAACAAACAACAAAAAATCTCTGTATGTCTCTGACTAACTGTGTCTAAACTTTCACAGAGTAAATGAGACAAAGTAATACTGTATTTTCTAGATTTTATTAAAATTCAGCAATGTGTACATCATTGATGGCATAGGATTAATATTCTCCTTATAATTAGAACCCTATTTTTAATATTTCTTCTGAATATGATCATAATGAATTCAGCAATACATATCTAGTTTACTATAACCTTTTAAATGTAAGATACATTCACTCATTCAAAAACCTACCCCCAAATCTATAGCAAATTAAGAATTAAAATGCATCTGCATATACTGAGAAAATGAATGAAAAGATGAAAATATACAGGCAGATATGATCAATTCAAAAGCAATGCTTATGAGTAAATGTATGTAACTGTTCATAATGTTAATAAAATCTATGTTGAACTGGCAAAATAACTCCCTTGAATAATTTAATAATTTGCTGGGGGGGGTTTGTTTGTTTTGTTTTGTTTTTTACCAGAGCACTACTCAGCTCTGGCTTATGGTGGTGTGGGGGATTGAACCTGAGACCTGACAGAGCCTCAGGCATAAGAGTCTGTTTGCATAACCATTGTGCTATCTACCCCCGTAATTTTTGCTGCTTTTTCATATAATTCAGCCAAGTTCAAGTCTGGTCATCACTATACTGACACTGTCTATTATCTATCTATCTAGCTATCATATGTCTATCTGAAAAAGTCAGCTTGGAGCTGGAGTTTTGATAGTCAACCCAGAGATGACACTTCCATACAAAAAAAAAAAATGAAGTTGACAGTGGACAAGAAACCTCTATCCTAAATGGGCTCCAATATTTCTCAGGCTTGAAATGTGTCCTTTCTCCTAAATACAATAGCCACAGTTTCTAGTTCCTGAACTTTCTTTTCATGGACTATAACATGTTTTCAGCTGCACGGATTATATGATCAGACATGTTCAGTTCTAGAGATATTTTGAAAAGCTTCACTGTCATAATATAACAAGTCAGTGGCACAATAGGTTTTATGAACCCCTATATTATATATGCAGTAAGTAGAAATATAAAGGCCTTATAACTGAAGGACTTTAACATAGCAGAGATGACTGAATACTATTGAGAAGAGAAAGTAAAAGTCTCACATAATAATTATAACGCCATGCTTTAAAACAATGTACATATAGGAGATTGGTTCACATAAAGTGTTTGAGTTTTATCCTAAATGTAGTAAGTTACCATTGAAAGTTCTACATTAGGTTATGTAGGTTAGAGTATTACATGATGGAAGACCTTTGGGGGTAGGGGTGTAAAGAAATAACTCTTGTTATGGCTTACCATGGATATGGCCCAAGTTCCAGTCCCTGTTTTCCAGGGCTATCTTCTCCTAACTATCTTCTAGATGAATGACAAAGGTTAACTAACTCAAGCAAAGAGTGCTGAAATTGCACACATGTAAAACCCAGTCTCTGTCTCTCTGTCTCTCTCTCTCTCACACACACACACACATTTTTTTTTCAGAAATACAGTCTGTTGTTTATGTATTACATGGGGGGTGTGGCAGTATGTACACAGAGAGGAAATACTTCCTAGTTGATATTAATGAATCAGTATCTGAGAGCATATTATGCAGACCCAAAGTTCAGAAAGTGAAATTTTTTTTTCTGCTGGGCAGACAACTCTGACACAGTCCTCCAAGACAATTATTTTAGCCCACCTGCAGGTTAGCTGTCTGCCCCAGGAAAAGATCAGTATGGTCACAGGCCCATTGGAATATTGCTAAAATAGACTTCTAGAGCTTCTTCTAACATGAAAACCCCAAAACTCATATGCTATACTCTTCTTACCTTTAGGTTCCTGATTATTAAACAACTTGTTTGGCTTTATATCTTAATGTTTTGCCAACCTGACTTCCCTGGACAGATGACCTCACCAATGTGTCCTGGAACCCCACCTCTCCAGAGCCCAACCCCACTAGGGAAAGATAGAAATAGGCTGGGGGTAAGGATTGACTTGTCAACATCCATGTCCAGCAGAGAAGCGATTAAAGAGACAGACTCCCAACCTTCTGCACCTCATAATGATCTTTGGTCTATACTTCCAAAGGGATAAAGAATAGGGAAGCTTTCAATGGAGGGGATGGAATACAGAATTCTGGTGATGGAAATTGTATAGAATTATACCCCTCTTATTCCACAATCTTGTCTATTATTATTAAATCATTAATAAAATAAAAAAAAGAAAATCAAATCGAGACACTTCCCAACTGAGGAAACTTCCTTGAAAGACAGTAAGTTGTCCATTCTTCATGAGATATAAACACAGATGAATCTCTTCATGCAGTTATATTAATTGCAACATTTGAATTGCAAAAGGTATATGGTATAAACTACAGTTGTGGTGTATTTTATCCACTTCAACAATGACTTTTAAAAAAACAGCAAAGCAAGGGCTGGGTGATGGTGTGCCCAGTTAAGCACTTAAGAATCCATATTTGAGCCTCTGCTCCTCACCTTTAACAGGGATGCTTTATGAGTGGAGAAACAAGCTTGATTATTTCTATCTTTCTATCTTTCTCTTTCCCTCTCTCTTTCCCTCTCCCCTCTCAATTTCTTTCTGCCCTATCAATTAAAATATAAACAAATAAATAATAAGGAAAAAATGACCACCAGGAGTGGTGGATTCATAGTATGGGAACTGACCCCTAGCAATAAACCTTGAAGCAAAAGAAAAAAGAAAGAAAGAAAGAAAAACTATAAGAAAATAATTTTACGGGAGTTGGGCGGTAGCACAGCGGGGTAAGCACATGTGGCACAAAGCGCAAGGACTGGCTCAAGGATACCGGTTTGAACCCCCGGCTCCCCACCTGCAAGGGCGTCACTTCACAGGTGGTGAAGTAAGTCTGCAGGTGTCTGTCTTTCTCTCCCCCTCTCTGTCTTTCCTTCCTCTCTCCATTTCTCTCTGTCCTATGTAACAACGACAACATCAATAACATCAATAATTACAACAGCAACAAAAGGGAAAGTAAATAAACAATTAAAAAGAAAAAAAAAAGAAAAGAATTTTACTTTCATCAAAGCAAAAGACTCTGGGGTGGGGGTGGGGGCTTAGGTCCTGGAACATGATGGCGGAGGAGGACCTAATGGGGGTTGAACTGTTATATGAAAAACTAGAAAATGTTACACACGTGAAAACAACGGCGCTTTACTGTCAACTGTAAACCATCAATCCCCCCAATGAAAATAAATAAAAATAAAAAAGAAAATACTTTTACTAATTTGATGATTTTGCAAAGAGACTTTCATCCCTGAGACTCCAAGTTCTCAGGTTTAGTGTCTGATGCTGGTGTGAATTATATCAGAACAGTGATTTTTTAAAGGAGAAGGAGAAGAAAAAGAGATGGAGAAGGTGGAATAAGAGGAAAATTAAGAAGAGGAGGAGAAAAAGGTGACATAAAAGTGGAATAGGAATGTTATG
This sequence comes from Erinaceus europaeus, assembly GCF_950295315.1. NCBI lineage: Eukaryota > Metazoa > Chordata > Mammalia > Eulipotyphla > Erinaceidae > Erinaceus > Erinaceus europaeus. The sequence continues at coordinate 84,852,471 of NC_080170.1, read as the reverse complement.
AAAAACTGAAAGATCTGGGAGTGGGGTAATAGTGCAGTGGGTTAAGTGCAGATGGTGCAAAGCGCAAGGGCCAGCTTAAGGATCCCGGTTGGAGACCCTGGCTCCCCACCTGCAGGGGGGTCACCTCACAAGCGGTGAAGCAGGTCTGCAGGTGTCTTTCTTCTTCTCCCCATCTATTCTTCCCCTCCTCTCTCCATTTCTCTCTGTCCTATCCAACAACGACATCAATAACAACAATAATAACTACAACAATAAAAAAAGAAAGGCAACAAAAGGGGGGAATAAATAAAGTTTAAAAAATAAAAAAAAAAAAACCCAGAAACATCAGAGATGAGAAAATAAGTGAAAAAAATATCCTAGGCCACATAATTAAGAGGTAGTAGGGCTGCAGTATTAGACATAGGGATCTGCCTCCTAGATTACACTGTTACCTTATTTTCCTTTGCCTCTATTCTATTATCCTAAATATGTTGAAGTACAGGGTAGAGTCAAGAGGTTCCAGCAAATCAATGGGGATATTCCTCTGTAAATCAAAAGCTTGGCACCCAAGAGAAAATAGTTAATATTCATATGAGAGGTTGGTATATTGAAATGACCAGAAACATACAATGAGAGTCAATATAATAGAGCAGAAAATGTTTGAGCAGAATCTAGAGTTTCATTCCCCTTATAAAGCTTCCATCAAGGGGCCGGGTGGTGGTGCACCTAGTTAAGCGCACACATTACAGTGTGCCAGCACCCAGGTTCAAGCCCCTGGTCCCCACCTGCAGGGGCAAAACTTCACAAAGCAGTAAGACAGTTTTGCAGGTGTCTCTCTGTCTCTCTCCCTCTCTATCACCCTCTTTCCTTCTCAATTTCTGGCTGTCTCGATCCAATACATAAATAAAGACAATTTTTAAAAAAAGTAAAAAATAAAATAAAGCTTCCATCAAATTTCCTAGTCTTTAATGAGTCTTGGTTCCTAAACAGCTTATAAAGAGATTAAAAATTACCATTTGGATCATAAATACATTATAAAGACTTACACAAGTAGACTGTAAAATTTTTTGCTAAAATCTTTAAGACTTGACCATCGCGAAAATTTTGTTTTCACAGTTTTTATCTTATCAGCATTTTTCTAGAAAGATACAAATAAATATAGAGCCCTTACCATGGGATGGCTCTTCAGTGGGTGATGAGCTCAGGTGTTCCGCAAAGCACTACACTAAAAAGATGCAAAGGCCTTCACTGGGTAGCTGCAAAACTCACTGCTGTTGACATCTGAAACATGCTTTCATAAAATTGAAGGTATTTTCTTGAAAAATCTGACACTTGGAAATTTTTAATCAACCAGTTAGAAAAATGTTAAAGCTTTATTTTCTATATTAATTCAAGCATCCAGAGCTAAACATCTTTTTTTTTTTTCTCATGTGTCAATCTTGGAAAAAAAATAAGATGAATCTATAGTGTGAGCTCTGGGTTTAAAAAACAGAAAATATAGCTTCCTGTCTTGAAGATCCATTCCTCCCCACCCCACCCCCAAATCTGACAAGAATAAGCTTCTGAAATATTGCCAAGCAATTAGGTCAGTACAAAATTATTTTAGTAGCTAATGTTCTTGTTTTCGTGGAACAGAACATCAAGATTTCAGTTTTATGAAATGTTATAAGAGGAAAAATAAATCACCATAAATTGATAAATGAATTGATATGTTAATCTAAGGGGGCTATTTTTCAGGGGACATGTCCCCTGGATTCAAAGAAAAGTAGGAATTATTTTATTACTAACTGTTCCAAGATTGTTTTAAATCTAAAGAAATTATTGATACCAGTCCAACTGACTGGATGGATCATGAAATGAAGCATTGACAATATGTCAAAAAGTGTGAGGCCACTCATAACTCATGATTCTTTTAACTCATGATTCTTTCCTATCAAGGATAATGTTCTACTGGGAATTATTCATACTAATAATCACCCACATTCCTGATTTTGTATCTCTTATTGGGCACACAGTTACTGAGAAACTTGCTAATTCAAATGCCCAATCACTCTTATTCAGGACAGAGGGTTCTAGAAGGGGCAGCTATTGCTGCCCCTTTAAGAAATAAACATGTGGATAGACTACTTTGTTGTGCACAAAGATTTTCTCTCAAATTAATAGTTACCATGCATATTTTAGAGGTGAGTTAAGACATCATGAGTATGACTAGACTTTTGTTAAACCATTCTTTTCTTTCAGGAATCTGTTGTGTGGGCTGATGTACAGTGAAATATCCTGTTACTGGCAGACTGAAGGAAGCTACAGAGTTATGAAAAATGAACTTAATTTTCCCCCAGCCCCCAAACTTAACTTCTAATATAGCTACACATGAGTTATTCCAGATTAAAATACATATCCATTAAATATGCATAGACACATATGCCTATAACACACACACATTGTATTCAGATAATATGCCCTCATTTATTTTCTGGTGTGCTATCTGAATATTATTTAAGAAAACATCAGAAGTAAAACAAGTATTCCAAAGATTTGTAGTTACAGTGATATAAAATATGAGATTATCTTATTATTAAGAAATACCAGGGCACCATTCCAACATTTAATGATTTTTTAATGATTTATACAGTGCCAAGGATGACACTCAGGGCCTTTACCACTAAGTCAACTCCCTAAAATATGCATAATGAAAATATCTACATAGAAGCCTCTCACAGATTATTCAATCATTGGCAGGCCATCATAGTTTAGAGAATACTGTCAGTGGGGCAAGCTGATTTATTCTTTGTAGGCGTTCTTTTACACCCTTAACCCATCTCCCTGATCTTATGGAGAATAATAAGTATTATAGACCACTAAAGTCTAGACATGTCTTTATTTCCATCTGTGACTAAACATATTCCCAGTAGACCTGAAAAAATGACTGAAAGAACTGAGACATTACTGTACCTTTTATCTCCTTCTTTTCTTTCTCTCTTTCTTTTCTTGCTTTCTCTTCTTATATGAAATCTTTATAGTTCTTTCCAAGTGGAACAAGTTGTTGTCTACACTACTTTTGAGATGTATCTACACACTCTCCAGCTGGGTTCTGCATCTTCCCAATCACTGTACCCAGACCCAGGAGGAGCTGATAGGCCCTCTCAGGTCTATAAAGGGTTGGAACAGGAAATATTACATTTCATTTTGCTGAGAGAGTAGCTAGTAATTTTGATAGTACACATTCTGTAAACGTCTGCTAAATCACTTTCCTTTCCTTTACTATGTTACTGAGCCTTTTATGTGAGCTATACAAAATCCCTGACAAAGAGTAGGGAGAAAATTAACTTGGTATCAGACATGTCTGGAGTAGAAACGTTGCTTGTTGATTAAAAGACAAAGTGAAATAGGGCAAGTTATTCATATTTTCTGATTTTCAATCTACATGCTTTTTAAAAAAATAAATCAAAGAAAGAAAAAAATCTACCTACAGTTGTGTTATGTATTAGGCTCTCAAAAATCAGCAGTTACTATTGTCATGAATGTGTCTACATTCCTCCCACTATTCTTTTGCAGTATGCATTATTTATCAACACCATCAAAATCATCATCACCACAATATGCACCTGTTACTTGTTTTTTTTTTTAAATATATCATAGCATATGCAGGTACCTGGTTATCATATACAGCCAATGAGTGATTATGTCAACTATGTATAATTATTCCTTACCTAGCCCCTAAATATCTCTCACAAGAGCTTAACAATGGTTAGGAAGTACTTATATTGTCATCTGATGATTCTTTATTTAATAGAAAATAGTCAGTTGAAGGGACAGGAGGTGGCATACCCTGTTAAGTGCACACAGTACTAAGTGAAAGGACCGGAGCCCCAGTTCCCCACCTGAAGCAGGGACTTTTAACAAACAGTGAAGCAGGTCTACAGTTGTTTATATTTTTCTCTCCCTCTCCATCTTCCCCTCTCCCCATCTCCTCTCAATTTCTCTCTATCGTATTGAGTAAAATAGAAAAAAGAAAAAGAAGAAAAGAAAGTGGCTGCCAGGAGCAGTTGATACATAGTGCTATACCTATCCCCAGTACTCAGTTGGTATGCACTGTGGTACTATATATATAAAGAGTTTCTTTTTCTTTTTCTTTTGTTTTTTTTATCCAAGGATTTCACAAAAAGAAAAAAATCCTTAGAAGTAAAAATTTTGACTTTCACAAGTCCCGACCATGTAACTGTATGAAAAGATCAGTGTTGCTCATTTCACTGAGGCTTCAGGAGAGAGGTGAGCTGTCAGAGTTTAGAATGAGGCAGGGAATAATAAAATCGAATTTTGAAGTCAGCAATTAATTTTTATTTTATTTATTTATTTTCCCCTTTGTTGCCTTTTTTTTTAAGTTGTTGTTGTTGATGTTGTCATTGTTAGGATAGAGAGAAATGGAGAGAGGAAGGGAAGACAGAGGGGGAGAGAAAGAGAGATACCTGCAGACTTACTTCACCGCCTGTGAAGCGACTTCCCTGCAGGTGGGGAGCCAGGAGCTCAACCAGGATCCTTCAGCAGGTCCTTGTGCTTCTTGCCATGTGTGCTTAACTCACTGAGCTACCACCCGACTACCTGGGGCCAGTGTTTTATACTCGCTAGTTCAAATAAATAGAACAGAGGAGGAAAGCTTCAAAGATACTTTTAACATACTATCTGTATGGTTTTTTTTATCTTGTCTTGTCCCACATTTGGCCTCAACGGAAGGAAAGCAACAAAAAGAAACTAAGTTTGAGATCCTTTTATAAAATTAGATATATTAATTCAACATATTCATTTCTCATCACACACTGACATCTGAGGCTCCAGTCCCTATATGTTATATACTTTCACCTACTCCTTCAAGAATTAACCAAAATACACTCGACAATATAAGATTATCTCTATGAGAGCTAGCTGGGCAGTGGCATACTATATTAAGCCCGCATAGTACTAAAGTTCAAGGACCTGTGCAAGAATCAGGGCTCAAGTCTCTGCTCCCCACCTGCAATGCGGAAGCTTCACAGTGATGAAGCAAGTTTGCAGGTATCTTTCTTTCTCTTTATCTCACCCTCTTCTCTTAATTTCTCTCTGTTAAATCCAATAAAAATGGTAAAATCCACAGTTCCTGGCAGCCATTTTACCATTTAATAAGGGATAGTGCAAGGATAAAAGGTGAACAATACTGTAAGATTCTAGAGAAAGGTTTAAAATATAAGTTATATAATAACTTAGCAACTTATACCCAAATATGCTATTTATTCTCTCAAGAGCTGAGCCCTAAAGAAATAAGGTATCTATGAATGAATAGCAGGTACTCTGGGGTCAGACTGAAGAGTTCAAGTTCACATTTCACTTCCAGCAAACAGACATCTTGTTCTGTTTCAGAATAGTATATATTTTGAAAGCAGCAATACTTTAATTTTCATTCTTTCTTTTTTATTAGACAGACTTTAAAATAATTAATTCAGAATATATAAACTAACATCCAGTCTCATTTTCAAAAGATGATGAATGTCCATCAGAGAATAAAAGAAGTACTTTTCTATGTATCATTTTAAAGGGAGTGAGGGAAATTTCTGGAAAGATAAGGCCGCAGGCTAATGGAAGATAATTGACATTTTCTTTTAGGAGTTGTTAATTAAAACAACATTAAATATTCCCCTACAATCTTTTGTCAGTCAACAGGATTGGCCACTGGAACTGCCACTGAGGGGCCCATCAAAGTCTGTAGCACTCTCCCATAGTAGCTAATTACATTCATTTTAAAAGGTTTTCAATGCACTTACCAACATCTATTAAGGATTCCACTTCTATAAAATATTCAAATGTTAACAACCTGCCACTGAGAAGATGCCACACAGAAACAATCAACATCCTAGATCATCAACACACATATTATATTATTTATCAGTTAAATTCCTTTATAGGTTAAAGGATCTATAATTATACAGAAGACAATAATGTATGGCAAAGTAAGCATTATAAAAGAAAGAATAGGGACATATATTTCAATAAATGGTACTAAAGAAAGGGTTTCATATAGCTTATAAATACCACATGCATTTTTCACTCTAGAAAAACATGTTTTAGTTTTTACACTATTTATCAGATCTGTGGAGGAACTGAGGAATGTCCAAGATTTTAAAAGAAACCCCAGGGAGTCTGGTGGTCACGCAGCGGGTTAAGCGCACATGGCAGAAAACACAAGGACCTGTGTTAAGGATCCCGGTTCGAGCCCCTAGATCCCTACCTGCAAGGGAGTAGCTTTACGGGAGGTGAAGCAGGTCTGCAGGTGTCTTTTTCTCCCCCTCTCTGTCTTCCCCTCCTCTCTCCATTTCTCTCTGTCCTATTCAACAACGATGACAACAATAATAACTACAACAAGCAAGGGCAACAGAAGAGAATAAATAAATAAATATTTTAAAAAAGAAACTCCGAAGGTAGGTTAGTGGTGCACCTGGTTGGGTGCACTTATTACTATGTGCAAGGACCTTGTTTCAAGCTTCTTGTGCCTACCTAAAAGAATAAAGCTTCAGGAGCAATGAAACAGCCCTGCAAGTATCTCTTTCTCTCTCCATATCTTACCTTCTTCTCTCAATTGCTCTATGTCTCTAGCCAATAAATGAAGTAATCCCTAATAGGTGATACTTGTCTATTTTACTATACAAATTAAACAGAATATGAAAATTAAAGTAGAAAATGGAAGCCAGGAAATTAACATTAGCTTGTATGACATTAACAAATATTATATATTAAAATTGTGTTATAGAAATAGTTTATGCATACATATAAGGAAATAACATCAAGATATTAATGGCATAATGAACACAGGTTATTTAGAAAATTCTAGTCGGGGCTGGGCGGTAGTGCAGTAGGTTAAGCGCAAATGCTGCAAAGCACAAGGACCTGCGTAAGGATCCCAGTTTGAGCAGCTGGCTCCCCACCTACAGGAGAGTTACTTCACAAGCAGCTATGAAGCAGGTCTTCAGGTGTCCATTTTTCTCTCCCCCGTCTTCCCCTCCTCTCTTGACCTCTCTCTGTCCTATCCAACCACAACAGCAATAACAACAAGAACAATAACAACAAGGGCAACAAAATGGGGTAAATGGCCTCCAGGAGCAGTGGATTCGTAGTACAGGCAATAACCCTGGAGGTAATAATAATAACAATAGAAAATTTAGTCTATGTAAGAATCAAAATTAAATTATTGAGGATGAAACTGACATCTCAAATAGACTTCCACACTAAACTAAGAACTCTGACTTAAACTAATGAATGACTGAAAAATAAATGATAATTTATTTCTATATATAACTAAATTACAGAAAGGTGAACAAGTATATTTTCGTGAAGTACTGCTGATAAACTGGTACAACCCTTTAGAAGAAGGGTTGGTAATTGTATGTGCTATAAAATTCTTCAGATCCTTTAACCAAGATACCCTGCATTCAGACAGATCATAATTCTACAAGAAACACACAAACACAGAGAATTTTTAAAATAATGTTGTTTACAAACAGATAAAGTAACACTTTCATTGAGAAAGATTGAATAAGAAAACGTTAATAATCAACTATAAACAGATATTTCAAAATTTTATTATTCATTTATTTATTTTGATAAGAGAGAAAATAATTAAGAAAGGAAGGGAAGAACGAGAAAGAGACAGAGAGACACCTACATAGCTGTTTAACCACTCATGAAGCCTTTTGCTGCAAGTGGGGATTGGGAGCTCATATCAGGGTCTTTGTAGACTATAATGAATGTGCTCCACCTCCTGGCCCCCTAAACATCCTTACCTATAAAGAATAAGCAGTCACATGGAAATATTTATGATTCAATATAAAGCAAAAATTTAGAGGAGAAAACTTTGAAAAATATAATCAGTTCTGGAAAGTACATAAAGAAATCAAAGTCTGTACTTAGGAATTATAGGATCATAATTCTCATTTTAAATTCTACATTGCTGTTGCAATTTAACATGAGTGAATTGTACATATGATAAGCAATTTTCATTAGAAGAGATTTTACTATATTGAAAAATCTTACTGAAAGCATTGTTTTCTGTGAGCTATTGATACTCGTGACACAGGACGGCTGATTTTTAGGTTCTTAGTTGACAATAGTAGTTGGCACTTATAACAGTGGAAAACTTTGTGTGGGATTTGAGAAATAATAAATAGCCTTCACTGAAGAAATTGCCATACTATATCTCATGATTACATTATACTTAATGGGATGTGTAAGAAATTCACTGCCAAAAACATACTTTCAGTGTAAAAATGGGACAGCAATTATATAAAATTAACTACATTTTTCACCATTAAAAATATTTTCTACAACTCTGGGTTATCTATATAGTCAAAGAGAAAGTCATAGACATATATCTTTAAAAAAACATATATTGTCTGAAACAGATGTTTATTCATGGAAGGTGCAGGACATTCATTATGCTTCTGATTTCTGAAATATGATGAACGAATCATGAAATCATTTCATTTCTGTTGAGCAGTTAGTGTATGCTACCATCTGTTATAAACACTTTAGATGCAGGATGTTATTTGTCAGTTATTTCCATTGTACAGTTGAAGAAATTGAGCAAGTAGGTGTGCCCTGTAATACTGCTTATAAGAGGCAAAATCAAAAATCTGTTTTAAGTCATGTAGCACACAATAAATTTTCTGTGAAATTCCATGTTCTCTTTCCTCTCTAATAAAGTTGTGATATCATATTATTTAAAGTGTGTATAATTCATAAAGTCTAAAATTTTTCTGATAAAAATCTTGTAAAATGTTCAATTTTGTCTTTGTGAACAATTCTTGGGGACAAGCATCTTCCATTACTGATGATGCAATTTAAATCTGCCATGTATGAGTCCTAGTTACATCAGTTTTCAAGTTTCTATGATAGGTAGGGAACATCTTCAGGTTTATCATTGACAGAATATATAGTCATAGACAATATTTAGAAAACAATATTTATTTTTTAATTATTTTTAAATCTTTGGAGTGTTGGGCATTAGTGCAGTGGGTTAAGCAGATGTAGCACAAAGCACAAGGACCAGTGTAAGGATCCTAATTCCAGCCCCGGGATCCCAACCTGCAGGGGAGTTGCCTCACAAGTGGTGAAGCAGGTCTGCAGGTGCCTATCTTCCTCTCCCCCTCCCTGTCTTCCCCTCCTTTCTCCATTTCTCTCTGTCCTATCCAACAACAATAACATCAATAACAATAATTACAACAATAAAACAAGGGCAACAAAATGGAATAAATAAATATAAATATATTTTTAATCTCTATTTATTTATTGGATAGAGACAGCCAGAAATTTAGAGGGAAGGCGACGACAGAGAAGGCAAGAGACAGAGAGACACCTGCATCCCTGCTTTACTACTCACAAAGCTTTCCCCATGCAAGTGGGGATAGGGGGCTCAAACCTAGCTCCTTGCACATTGCAATATGTGCGCTCAACCATGTGCTTAACTGCCCAGCTCCGAAAACAATATTTACAAAACTATATTTCTTTATGTACAAGATGAGAATATGCACACTAAAATATTATGGATTAAGTGAAGATTAAACAAAGTAATATGATAAACTACCTAGTAAAGTATCTGACACATTGCAGGCACCAAATATTTATTAAAAATGGAATTATTTTCATTTGTTTAACATAGTTATTGGGCTCCTATCCTGATATGAGGAGACAGACTTCTGGGAGACAGAGATATAGTTAAAAATCATGATAACTTGCTCAACAATTTGTTTGGCTTTGTATGTTAACTCTCTTTTCAATCATCAGATTCCAGATGCCACCAGGATGCTGGCCAGGCTTCCCTGGATTGAAGACCCCACCAATGTGTCCTGGAGCTTAGCTTCCCCAGAGACACACCCTACTAGGGAAAGAGAGAGGCAGACTGGGAGTATGGACTGACCAGTCAACGCCCATGTTCAGCGGGGAAGCAATTACAGAAGCCAGACCTTCTACCTTCTGCAACCCTCAATGACCCTGGGTCCATGCTCCCAGAGGGATAGAGAATGGGAAAGCTATCAGGGGAGGGGGTGGGTTATGGAGATTAGGTGGTGGGAATTGTGTGGAGTTGTGCCCCTCCTACCTTATGGTTTTGTTAATTAATCCTTTCTTAAATAAAAAAATTTAAAAAAATCATGATAACTCAATTATATGTCTTCATGGAGCATATGGACTCTTTAGCATAAACTAAAATAGTAGAAAACAGAATTTATTCTTTGGAAAAAAAGAAGAAAATATATACTTAATTCATATTTCACTTGTCTCGATAAACAGTTGCTCTGATGCATAGGATAGCACTAATAGCTTAATCACAACCACTGGGTAATGAGGCAAACCATTTATTGAAACTGAAAGTGTCAACACAGGAATAATCTACTAATATGTTAATTGTTGATGGACATTTGCTGGTTCATAGAAATTCACCTTGTCACCCATACAAATGTCATTTGTTATAGCTTGTGAATTTCCATATAGGCAGGGATTACTTCTAAACCAGACTGCATAACTGCTTGTAGAGTAATTAATAAATATTCATGATGTTGATATTGCTGCCAATGATGACAGATCTAGTACAGTATAAAGAATATTCTAAAGATGAGAATGTTAATCTCATAAGACAAAGACATTCTAATAGATTCCAATGTCCCAAGAGATTTTAAATCAGACATTCTCTTGTTTTTTATACTTGTACCTCTGGGAAATATGGAGTCATGCCCCAATAAAATCCTACATCAGCTTATACTAAAAATACTTACCCAGAATAGTAAATACATTGAATATACAACATTGTTTACATGTATTTCAGGTCTTAGGTAGAAAACCTCTGGATTTAATTTCGATAATAATTCTACAAGAGAATTATTTATTTTGAATCTCTTCATCTTCTATTGTCACTATACTTAGATCACATACACATTGGTGTACTACAATTTGAATTTCTTTGTGTTTTAAAATGGGTCAGGCACTATTTTAGGTTCTGGGCACATCATGTCAAAGGGATTAGTTGCCATTCAGTTTTCATGACTTTCTAGTTTCTGGGAAAACAAATTTGTACAGAAATGAACAAAAATATTTATAAAGTATGAAGAAATAATCAGAAGACCCAAGTTCTGAAGAGTTAAAATCTGAAAATGGGAGAACAAGAGGTTGAAATGTGTCTGAGGTTTAATGAACATGATAACATAAAAATGAGGTTTAATGAACATGAAACATAAAAATGGACATAAAAATGAAAGACTAGATTTGACTATGCTTTCTCAATTTATTCCTCGTCACTGTGGAGTTACTGGTCTGAACCCAGGTCCGTTCAGAGATGAGAAAGTCTAAAAGATCTGATCTATGAGTCTTCCAACACATCTGCTGCTTTTTTGAAACCCTTCCTTGCAGCCTTCTCTAAATCTGTTCTCTCTGACATGAATATTATGAGATAATTGACTAAATAGCTTGAATTTAAGCTAAACACACTCATCCAGTTAGGAATCCCACTCTAGTACTTCTGGTAGAGTAATTTCATTCCCATTAACACTTACGTACCTTATACTATGTATGCATTTAATTACATTCTGTTAGTGTTTATAATTTTTCATGTTCTAAGACCTATAATCTCCCATAAATTATATAGCCTTATGGGAAGCTTTTCACCTCCCTTGCCAAATTCAGTGGTCATCATGGATGTACAAACTGATTCCCAAGTTTATAGTTAGGCCATAGTATCCTCTGATTTTTTTTAAAGATTTTATTTATTTATTAGTGAGAAAAATAGGAGGAGAGAGAACGAACCAGACATCACTCTGGCACATGTGGTGCCGGGGATCAAACTCAGGACCTCATGCTTGAGAGTCCAAAGCTTTATCACTGCACCACCTCCCGGACCACAGTATCCTCTGATTTTATTGTATTTATCAACAAGATGAGAGAAATATAGATAAATCAAGACAGAAATCTAGTTGGGGTAGTCGGACAGTAACAAAGTGGGTTAAGCGCAGGTGGCGCAAAGCGCAAGGACCTGCATAAAGATCCCAGTTTGAGCCCCTAGCTCCCAACTGCAGGGGGAGTCGCTTCACAGGTGGTGAAGCTGGTCTGCAGCTGTGTCTGTCTTTCTCTTTCCCTCTGTCTTCCCCTCCTCTCTCCATTTCTCTCTGTCCTATCCAACAACGACATAAATAACAATAATAACCAAAACAATAACACAACAAAGGCAATAAAAGGGAATAAATAAATATTGAAAATAATTTAAAAAATAAATATAGAGTTGTTATGTATGTATATATGTACATTCATATAGTAAGCTCACATTTATGTGAAAATATATATTCGTTATACAGTGTATGTATATCCTTTATACAATATGTATTTATATAAATATATCCTTTATACCCAGGATATATATGATGTATATACATATGAAGTACATATATACATTTGTAAATCCATCAAATACAGTTTGTATTTACAAATATATGTGTACCTATTTATGTGGACATATTTTAGAAATCATTATCATAATATGTTTGGGATATATCAATTAATCTATCCATCCATCCTTCCTTCAATAATCCATCTATTCAAATATACTTCTCCCTATCTATTAATCATCTAGATGCAGAAAATCAGAGGAGTACATCAACAATAGACACTTAATTTTGGAGAATGTCTTATCACAAATACCAAGAAGTTAACTGTAAAGTTGTGTTCTAGGACTGATCATTTTCACAAAGATTGCTTTTAACTATGCATTGCCTATTGGTATTAGATGGGGGAGTGGATAACACAACTTAAAGACATGTTGTTAGAACACTGAATAAAAAGTAAACATTAAGGGGTCATTGGGAGAAAACACCTCATAAAAAAGGTGTTCAATAGCTGGTTTTTCCTACTTGCTAGGGGATATGGGAGAAAACAGGGGAAAACTGCTGCAGTAATCTCCATCACTACAACCTCTGGGCTACAGTAATTGTGGGCTGTAAGGAGGTAGTTGTGCCTGACCAACCAATCTCTGTGAAGCTGAATGAATTACATTTTCTGAAAGATAAGAGCAAACAGTTATTTCCTAAAGTCACTGAATAATTTAGAAAGAGACAAGCTGAAGAACTGGAGGCTGTTTTTATAAGAACCTTATTCATTTCATACAATTCCTTGGACTTGTTCGAGGGCATGAAATATGTTAAGTTTAATTTTGTGAGCTCTAATGAGAAACACAATAAAATAGTACTATTTACACTTTGTTCTGATGTTTGTTGAGATATATTTATCAACTTTGTGCATGGTAAACACTAAGTAACAATTATCAATACATTATTTTGAAAAAGGGATTTCTCTATTAAATATATTAAATAAAATTGCAAAGCATTTCAGGTCATTCTTATCAATAATAAAAGAAACTAAAGCCTGATTTAAAAAAAAAAAAAAAAGACATTTTGGTGGGTTAAAGTCTTTTTGAGACCCCTGCTGACAGCAAAGGAGTATTGCATCCAAGTATCCATTATGTACCAAAAATTAAATACGCAATTTTTATCACTAGCCAGGTTACCATATATTTATGAAATTTCTCAGAAGTGGCATATGCTTCACTGTAAGATGAACACATAAAGATTACTTCTTAACAGAAGCTTATTTTCTATTTATTGTGTTTCACATTTACTTATTTCACATAGATGTGTACCAAGTTGAATGCATATGTTATAATGTCCAAGGGCCCAGCTCAAGCAGCTCACTTCTCACCTTCATGGGGCAAAGTATAGCAAGCAGTAAAAGCAGTGTTGCTGTTATTTTCATGTCTCACATCTTCTCTGTCTCCTTATTCACGTTCATTCTTTTCTGTCTTAGTATATATATAAAATTACATATTGGGGGCTGGGGAAATAGCATAATGGTTATGCAAATGGATATCATGGCTGAGGCTCTGAGGTTTCAGGTTCAATTTATAGCACAACCATAAGCAAGAGCTGAGCTGGATAGTGCTCTGCCATCTGTCTGTCTACCTACCTATTTCTATTTCTCTTATTAAAATAAATAAAAACAAACAAAAATCACAAGTGTGCATACTGTGAAACTTTATAGTGATCTAAAATAAAAAAACAACTCTTTCAAAACATACACCTATAATGACAGAAAACATAACTATTATAGAATTTTCAAAGATAATGCAGAAATGTAATATGAATAACAAGCAAATGCTATACATTTACTGGAAAGACACTTAGTTCTCCAAAATTTTATTGAAGGGATATTAGGTATTATATAATATTCTACATGTTAGGGGTACAGAAATTTTATCTGTCAATTAACCTTATTTCAAAAAATGATATTTTCTTTTTTATTGAAGCACTTATTTTTTTTTTTACAAAATTGTTTGTTTTGGGAATACAATTTCCAACCTCTTTAATACATATGACCACACATCTATCACTAAAGTGCCAAACACTGTCTGCCCTAAACCACTGAGCCTCTTCCATTTTTTTAAAAAACATTTATTTGTTTGTTTGTTTGTTTGTTTGTTTTTGTTGCCCTTGTTGTTTTATTGTTGTGGTTATTGTTGTCATCATTGTTGGATAGGACAGAGAAATCGAGTGAGAAGGGGAAGACGGGGAGAGAAAGACACCTGCGGACCTGCTTCACACCAGTGAAGGGACTCCCTGCAGGTGGGGAGCCAGAGGCTCCAACCAAGATCCTTATGCTGGTCCTTGCACTTTGCGCCACCTGTGCTTAACCGACTGCGCTACCGCTGTGCTACTGCAACCTCTTCCACTTTTTAATTTCCAACTTTAAACCTCCAATCTTCGGTCATAACCTAAGTGTTTGCTTATGTTTCACATCTTAGACAGCTATCTGTTTCTTTATGTATGCATGAGATCATCAAGTATTTGCCTTTCTCTTGCTGCCTTACTTTATATAGCTCGATCTCTTCCAGCTCCATCCATTTTGTGGAGAAAGATAAGATTATATCTTAGTAGAATTCTATTCTGTATTAGTCTATTCTGTGTATGCATAGACACACCTTCCTTATTCACTGTCTGTCTCTATTTGATCTGATTCCAAATCTTGTCTGTTGTGAATAGAGCTGCAACAAGCACAACATATATATCAATGTATATCATTTCTGATTACTGATTTCTATTTGAAGATAAAAACCTAGGTGTGAAATTATCAGATCAAATGGCAAATCTATCTTCTTTCTTGAAAAGTCTCTATACCATATTCAATAGATGTTGAACCAACAAACATTTCTACAAGAGTATATATACAAGGGCTCCCACTTAATTCGGCATCTTCGCCAGTATTTGTTATTACTTATTTTTAAAAATTTATATTTGTTTACCCTTTTTTGTCCTTGTTTTTTATTGTTGTTGTAGTTATTATTGTTGTTGTTATTGGTGCTGTCATTGTTAGATAGGACAGAAAGAAATGGAGAGAGGAGGGGAAGACTTTTTTTTTGTTCTTGGTGACTATTTTCTATAGAGATTGAAAGACATAAGGGTCAGAAGAGAAATGGAGAGAGATCAGAGATGATGGGAAGAGACCTGTAGCACTATTTATTCTACTGCTGATGAAGCTTCCCCCTATATGTGCAAACCAGAAGTTGAACCCAGGTCCTTGTACATGGTTATGTGTACACTCTATTTGGTGTCCCACTGTCTAGCTCAAGAAATACTAATTATTTTTCAGATATATACAGTGTGAATATATTCTCACTTGGTAATGTATTTTTGCTTTGGTTATATCTTCTTTCATTGTTCAAAAGTTTAAAGTTTTACTTGAATCCTATTCACTCATTTTTACTTTAGTTGCCCTTGCTGTTGAAACCGTATCTGAAAACACATTTGTAAGGTCAAAATTATGAAAAGTTTTCTATTTTTTCCACATGCTGTATAATTTCTGGTTTGACACTCAGGTCAGATCCACTTTAACTTACTTTCAGTGCCTGATGTACAGTAGTGATCCAGTTTCATTCTTTTTTATAAGGCTATTCAGATTATCCAGTATCATATGTTTTTTGAGGAAATGGATAAACAATTATCCAACATAATTTCAGTTAACAAGTGTAATAAGTCATTATAACAAATAAAGTTAACTGTATATGGACAGTTATCACTGACAAGGGAACTTGTGACCAGAAACCTATATGCTAAGTCATGTAAAAAAATTAAGTGAACAGAGTAATAAGTGCAAATCCAGAACAGTAATGGAAAAAATACATAAATATAATTAATGTATGAGATGGAAATCAATTTTAACTCAGTCCATGTAGATGTATAAACTAGATATTTGTGTTCTCTCTTAAAGGTGTCTACATATGACTACAAGATCGGGTCTTTGGAACTTGACAGACTTTAAAATAATCCTAAAATTGCATAAAGAAAGTTGCCTCATCTGTAAATTATTGAAGGCCACAATCACTCAAAATTTTATTTTTTTAAATAAAAACTGATATGATATGGAAATAAAAGCAGACTAGTCATTCAGTAATTTTTCATTACCCTCTTCTTTGATTCAAGGGTTCTCTGAGTCTCTGAGTCTGAGTCTCATCTCAGCTGTGAGAGAGAAGGAAGTGATTAATGATATCCAAAGGGCAGGAAGGCAACTAAATGTGAAGTGGAGTGAGGGAATACACAAGGGCAAAGATGTCACTTATGTCTTCTTTGTAAACCCTACGTCATATAGAGTGGATGAAATATGTTACAGAAAGGGACACACAAAAATAACTAATGTTAGGTAATTGATATAAGGAATTACATGCCCATAAAGTCATGTGAAAAGACTTAATGATCTCAACAGCTCCTAAAATGTCTTACTGATCTATGAGATTATGACTTCATCGCTCTGAACCATGGAAACAATGATATGTCATATGTCAAGGTCATGTTCAACCACAAATCCTTAAGAAATGTCTTCTGCTCAGAAGCATTTTATTCTGGTTAAGAAAGGCAAGCGGTATCTCAGCATACTTATAGAAATGATAGCACATCTCCCAAATATCTTGTGATGATGAAATCAACACTGAGGAGTGAGGAGATGAGACAGTATAAAATGCATATGTGAAGATAGGAGTCCATTGCCCAACACCATGTGGGATCACTCCAGAAAACACCAAGGGAAATCTAAGGATGATGGAGTGGTGTTTTGATGCCTCTCCACCTCTCTTCATTCCCTTTCAAAATACTGAATAAGAACTGGGTCTCAGAGAATGCTTGGTATTACATATGAAGCAGATGTAGTTTTTTCTTTTTAAATTTTATTGACTTAGTATTGATGCATAATATTAATTATGAGATAAAAGTGGTGTAATTTTGTACTGTTTGCACCACCAGTGTTATGTATCCTCATTTCCTCCATTGGAAACTACAGCAATTCTCCAAAGGTTGCAGATCTGGGTTGACTATAATTTCTATGATTATCTGTCTATATTTATATATGTTTGCCCATTTTTTCTATGGTCCTTCCCTTTATTCCCTTCTAAATCACATATATACCTATTACTACTTCAGAATGTCTTTCCTTTTTTCCTCTTCCCTCTCCAGATCCTGATGGAATTGGAATTCAGAGCCCCCAGTCTTCATCCCCAAACATTTTTCCCCATTGGGAGTATAAAACAAAAATGCTTTTTTCAGGTGTACATGGTGGGAACTCTAGTTTTTGTAACTGCTTCTCTACTGGACATGGACATGGACAGGTTGATCATGACCCCCACAAGGTTTCTATCTTTCCTAATGCAGTAGGATTCTGGAGAGGTGAGGTTCTGGGACACATTGGTGGGTTTCTTCTGAACAGGAGAGCCAGAAAAAAATCATGATAGCATCTGCAACTTAGTGGCTGAAAGTTGGTAAGATATAAAGTGGCTCAAAATGTTTAATGAACATGAAACAAAAAGTAGAAATAAAGCAGATAAGAACAGGGTGGAAAGAATCAAGGAAGACTATTTTAGGTATATTCCTAGAGGCCCAGGACTTCTGAAGGTTTTGCTTGAATTTGACAACTATCATGGAGGTGGACAAAATTATTGTTTGGAAAGGTGGTGTCAGAGTTGAGAATACAGTATTAAAAAGTTAGACTAGGGCAGAGAGTAGCTCCCAAACTTGAAGAAAAATGTATAAATAAAATTAACTGTTTATCCCATCAACCTGACCCTGGACCCATATATATATATATGCTAATATATATTCATATTTAGCATAGGAGCTTGTGTAAACTCTGAGTCCTTGGCAGTCTGGACTTGCAGTCCATGGTCACAGATACACACTAGGTACACTCATTTCAGGATCAGAATTCTTCAAGTGGAAGTGTAGGATGGCCCAGCCTCCCTTCAAAGAGTGAGGAAGTCACTACCATTGCTAATTTATAGTGAAGACAAGTTCCTGATGTGAATGAGTACAGAGTTTATGATGAAGTTCCTGATGGAAGTGACCAGTGATAGTGAATAGAGAATCTATTAGAGGTCTAGACTCATCATATCTGTGTAGGAATCTAAGGATTTCCTAACTAGGATCTCAGGTAATGGGGTGGTCTGGTATTGAAGAACAAGGCCATCATTATGTGAGCCAGTCTCTTGCCCTTATCCAACTTTTGTAGTCCTTTCTTTATCTGATGAGTTCATAATTTATCTCAGTTAATAAGGCAGTGAGTATCATTTGTTGTATTAAGAAGACCATAAATTCATTCCTCAGTACCATATAAACACTGAAGATAATTTAGGAATACATTCATTTTAATATTTTTAAAGAGAAAGAGAGAGAGACAGAGACAGAGACAGAGAGAGAGAGAGAGAACACAATGAAATGCTCTTCAGTGACGTAGGAGTGAGGCTAGAACCTGATTTGCAGCGCACTATCCAAGTTAGTTATTTTTGGCAGCATTTCTATTCTTTTTCTTTTCTTGTATTTTGTTTTCTTTTCCTTTTTTTCTTTTCTTTTCTTCCCTTTTTTTTTCCCCTTGCCATCAAGGTTATCCTTGGGTTCTGTGAAGGCACTATGAATACATCATTCCTGGTGGCCATTTTTTTCCTTTTATTTTTTCTCTCTATTTTTATTTGACAACATAGAGAGAAATTGAAATAGGAAGATAGACAGGGAAAGAGAAATATACACACCTACAGACCTACTTTACAGTTCATGAAGCATTACCCCTGTGGGGTGGGGTATGGAACAGGGGCTCTCCAACCCAGGTCCTTGAGCATGCTGATATGTGTGTTTAACCAGGTGTGCCACTACTAGGCCCCTGATTTATTTTCATGATGGAAAACTTTCCCAATGAGTAAGTTGTATTCATGTTGTATTTTCCTATAATTTGAGAATAAAGATGATCTTATATTCATGCATTCAAAAATTATATTAACAGCAAATGGGGTATTTTATTGAACATAGAAAAATAAGAAGTTGTAACACACCAGCAACATACTAGTGATATTTCACATGAAATCCATCCCAAAAGAGATATGTATACACTATTAGTACAGCTAACCAGTCAAGAGTAGGTCCAAAAAGAAAGAGATCTAAAGTGGATTTCAGGAGGGAAGGAGGTTAAACATTACAAATCACAGAGTCATAAAAAGAATGGCAGGGCAACTGAAACAGAAGTCAAATTATGAACATCAGTCCCAATGTGAAATTGACCAATTAAAGGTTTTAATATAGCAATGCACCTCTCTCTTCAGAGAATGCTAGATGACTGAGCATTTGGGTACCATATATTTTTGCCATCAAGAAATCAACTGGGGTTGAAGAAGATGGATAGAAGGAAAGACTTGTCATTTTAAATTCCCACATTATTGATCAATTACTGTAATCATACTTTCCTCAAGATCACAGTAGGACAAGAATAACACCCCCATGACAACAGAGAAAACTATAAGGCTGGCTTGGTGAATATCCAGCCTATGGGTTGTATATATTTGGTCTAGTTATGCCAAGACACTGAAGGAAGGACTCAAAAGTTAGTGCTACTTTTAAAATTGATGATGTTTTATGGCCCGTGGATTCTGTTATAAATATTCAAATGGACCTTCGCAGAAAAATAAACTTACTCATGCCTGGGCTAAGAAGGTAAGGAACACCCTGAGATTATCTTAACACAAAAATTTCTCAAGATTCCTGGCTCTATAACTATTCAGATTCAAGCTGAAATTTCTTTTTTGTGTGTGTCTTCCTCATAAACTTACTAAGAGAACACTTAATTGTCCCTCATCAAATAAACTATTCTGCATTCTACTACACTTGTGTAATCAGTGCAAATTGCACTACAATATTTTTTTCTTACTGCTGTATTATTGCTAAGTACGTTTAAACTATTTACAAGTGCTATATATGTTAAGGGATTATGTAGGTACTCTGCAGATCCACCACACAGCAGTAATAATGGAGGCTCTGATTATGTTCTTGCCAATATAATCTCAAGATTGGATTTCAGTCCTAGTCCCACAACTAATTAGATGTGAATATGGGGAATTATTTAACTCATGTTTGCCTATAGATGATGATAATTGTTTTGTTTCAGAAATTTCTGTGAGATCAAATGTTTAGAGGAGTGACTGGTATATAGTGGTCATCAATTAATATTAGTCATAGTTTTTAATAGGGGTCTTATAAAATTATAGAATTTAAAGGAATATTCTCTGAGGTCAACTCCCAATTGATAATATTTCAGATCAGTGATTTTTTAAGCAAGTTCTTCGATAGCTATCACAATTGTTTCATTTACAGAAATACATATGACTCAAATTTATAAAATTATGTATTGTTCTGAAGGGTGTGTGTATGTATGTAAAGACATAGAGATGTTACCTTTTTGGGAAAATTGCAGGGCTGTAATTCTTTTGAAACTAGTTTTATTACTTGCATTCAAGTGTAGTTACTTGTTATTCCCTTGCTAAAGATCTGCAATGAATAGCCTCTGGTTTCAACATAGATTCCAAACTATAAAAGAGGAACTGGGAGAAGGAGAGAGAAAAGAAAGTGAATACAGGATTAGTGAAAAAGAAGAAAGAGAAGTTAGAAAGTAAACAAAGTGTAATTAATATGTATTTGTGTATCACACACATACACACACCCTATGACTAATATTAATTGATGATCACCATATACCAGTCACTCCTCTAAACATTTGATCTCACAGAAATTTCTGAAACAAAACAATATCATTATCTATAGGTAAACATAAGTTAAATGATTCCCCATATTCACATCTAATTAATTGTGGGGCTAGGATTGAAATCCAGTCTTGACATTATATTGGCAAGAACATAATTAGAGTATCCATTATTACTGAATGTGAAACAACAAGACTGACCTGTCCCATTTGTAGTAGAGACACTGGACTATCTAACTGTCTTAACTTCTCAAGAAAACTTTCCAGTAAGTAATAAGATAACACAATAAAGATTGATTATATTATTTAAATCATTTAGTAAATGCAAAGTGTATTGTAGTAAGAAAGGAAGAAATACCATTGATGCTTTGAGAGAAAATTCTCAAGCTGAGTTTGATGGTTCCATGGAGAAGAAAGACCAAAGGTGGAGTCTTCAGAAGGAATAATAAAAGTCTAAAGAAGAAATATTTTTCTAACGGACTCAAACAAAGAAGTTATTGTGACTATCTCGGGAACTAGAGAGGTTTTCCCAGGTTGAAGGTGCCATATAGGGTTCAACAGAACTTAAGTTGGGGACCAGATTACCTGAGATCATTATAACTCTGGATTCCTTGCTGTTTAATATACAAATGTGAAAATATATAATTTAGAATAAATCTTAAACTCCAAATAACCAAATGAATTAAGAAATTATGAATTGTGGAATATCTTTCCCGTTAACAATTATATTGTTTAAAAGCTATCATCTTAACTTTTTTTCCTTTTACACATATGGCCCAGCTTGAAAATGCAAAAGTACATTATAATCCCATTCTTCCTAATTTCAAATTCTACAAAAAAAAAAAAAAAGAAATACTTGGAGAAGGGTAGACATTCAGCTTCCTGGGCCAGTGGGGGGTGGGAGTGGGTGGCAGGGATGGGTCACAGTCTTTTGGTGGTGGGAATGGTGTTTACGTACACTCCTAGTAAAATGTAGTCATATAAATCACTAGTTAATTAATATGAGAGGGGGAAAATTAATTGTATGTCTCGAAGGTTTTTAAAACACAGACTGAATCTTTTTAATATATAGGCTGTGTAATTGATATGCGGACTCTCTCAAAAGCCGAGACCAAGTAGATCAGAAGCAACCAATAGCACAGCTATATACAGGATACTGGGTACTGTACAGCAAACCCTAACGAAAGGACTTTTCAAAGTTAACCCAATTACCAAATAATGTGATGATAACATTAACTATCCATTGTCTTTTTGAACCCTAAGACAGCAGGAAGCTCACATC
Source organism: Erinaceus europaeus (assembly GCF_950295315.1). NCBI lineage: Eukaryota > Metazoa > Chordata > Mammalia > Eulipotyphla > Erinaceidae > Erinaceus > Erinaceus europaeus. Next base: position 84,830,099 of record NC_080170.1, on the reverse strand, counting down.
TCCACTATAGAGCCTCTACTTCCCCCAGTCCTGGAACCCTTGGATAGGGACCACTTTCCCGTATGCCTCTCCCAATCCATATCAAATAATATTGCATCTGCTGATCACAACCTAACCAACAAGATTGCCATCTCAACATGCTTCACTTCAGACTGTGTCCAGAGACTTCATGTGTGGAATGACAACCCTTCAGCTTCATTACTCGGGTGAGACCTTTCCTTTCATAGTATACTCTAATTCCATCTCAGGTGGTTCACTTTCTAACAAAGTCCCAAAACCTAGATATACACCAGTTTCTGTGAGAGAGAGCATATGTTCACATGTATCCATAAACTACTGCAAAATATATACCTGAAAGCAGAAATACACTAGAGTATGCAGTGAGTATCCCCCTAACACTTCCTCTCCACTTGTCCAAGCTTTGGGTCCATGATTGCTCAACAATTTGTTTGGCTTTGTATGTTAACTCTCTTTTCAGTCACCAGGTTCCAGATGTCATCAGAATGCTGGCCAGGCTTCCCTAGACTGAAGACCCCACCAATGTGTCCTGGAGCTCCACTTCCCCAGAGACCCACCCTACTAGGGAAAGAGAGAGGCAGACTGGGAGTATGGACCGACCAGTCAATGCCCTTGTTCAGCAGGAAAACAATTACAGAAGCCTGACCTTCCACCGTCTACAACCCACAATGACCCTGGGTCCATGCTCCCAGAGGGATAGAGAGTGGGAAAGCTATCAGGGGAGGGGGTGGGATATGGAGATTGGGTGGTGGGAATTGTGTGGAGTTGTACCCCTCCTACCCTATGGTTTTGTTGTTTAATCCTTTCTTAAATAAAAGAAAAAAAAAAGAATAGTAAGACAAAAAAAAAAGAAAATGCAAAAGTACGATATAATCCCATTTCAAATTCTACAAAAAAAAATACTTGATTTATTATGCAAAACAGCAGTTAAATATTATAATTAAAATTTCAAGTAAAATATTTATGTTCCTTCAGGAATAAATATCAATGCTACAAATGGAGTGCCTTGCAGAAAGAAAGCTCCATAATTAATCTATAGAGCCATCTTCACTGTCAGAAGAAGAATGGCCCCAGAGGATCTACATTTCCTATAGAATGATTATGATATTAGTGCCAACAGAGATGACAGGAAAGAATTGGATTAAAGCCCTAGATCCTTATCTTTAGTGAAGAAGTTTCACAAGCAGTGAAACAGTGTTGCAAGTGTTTCTTTCCCTCTCTCTTTCCATCTTAAATTAAATTGTTTTATTTTTTTAATATAGAGAGGCCCTGAAAAGTATGCATGTTTTTTTCTCTTTGCTTTGTTTTTTGAGAATCCTGAATTAACTGTATATATATATTTACCAGAACACTGCTCAGCTCTAGCTTATGGTAGTGCAGGGGACTGAACCTAAGACTTTGGAGCCTTTAGTTTGAGAGTCTTTTTCATGACCATTATGCTATCTACCCCTTCCCTGGACTGTAGTTTTAAGAGCTTATATTTCATTTTCATACTATTAGCCAAAGATCATTTTGCATAATTTATATGAATTAGTTTCCTAATATCCACAATAAATAGGTAGAACATTATATCCAAAGTCATCTAAGTGCTAAGGCAATGTGAGAATATGAACAGAGGCCATCTAGCTGTAGTGTAGATGCATGGATCACTTCAGATTACTGTCTTCTATGGCTCAATTTGATATATGATTAGAAAAAGGATCCTCCTCTGGGGAAATAGACACAATATTTTCTGTCTGCTCCTAGAAAAATTTCTTCGTCACTAATTACACTTGGGTTTCCCTAACTATACAGTGTCTGAAACACAAGATCTCAACTTGAAGGACTTTTGACTAACCAAATTATGTTTTGCACATTTTATCAGTATGTGTGAAATAAAACACCCAACACAATCCTAGGAACTAATTACTTGAAGTACTAAGGAAAAGTCAACAGTAAATATAGCAATACACATTTACATGTAAGTATTTATTTAACAAAAAACTGAATACTTTCACATCCATGCATTATCTCTATAGGAGCAGATATATCAATGCATGTTCACTTTGTCATTATTCCACTCCAAAGGTCACAGGATCATTAGACAATTATTTCCTCAACTCCTTAAAAGCATTGCAAGTAACTTCTATTGTTTTCCTTTGGGTTTGGGTCTCTACTATGTAAGGAGATGATGAAGCCCATAATGATAATATATGAAATCTACTAAGCAGTTTTCAAGTTATTTTTACATTATACTGCTGGTTGAAGGTCTTTATTTTTCAACATTAAGAGCATGAAAACACAGGCATCTATCTACCTTACTATCTCCTGCTACACCCACATTTCCACCTTTCTGTAAAAAGCTAACTGGGATGAGAGAAATAATACTGGTTGGGAAATATTGTGTTATATGGGCAAGATACGATCCAAGCTGCTCACACATTTTTGCTTAAAACAATCAGCACTGCCGAAGGCACACAATTTTATCATACGTGTAGTTTCTGAAACCAGATCATTATTACTAGAAACATTTTCCTTCTTCACTCAAAAAAGACAGAAAGTATGACAGGAACCATATAAAGAGTTGGCCCCAAGTGAAATTTATAGTTTGTAAAATGTCTCCCACCTCATTACACAGTATTCTTCTATTCTTTCCTTCTAGGGAACAACCGAGCCTTCAAAACTTTCCCAGGCACCTACAACCTTTATGACCTCACTTACCATGACCTGACCAAAATCTACTTTGACAAATCATTTCATAGACTTATTCTAATAAATTTTTAAAGGACCAGCAACATTTTCAGGGAGTATCAAAGCCTTCAAAGGATACAGTTCAGATAAGTACAGACATTAACTGAAAGAATTATTTTAAAGAATAGCTTATGCTTCAAAATTCAGTTCCTTTGAAGGATTTCATATGGAACAAATAATCAAAAGAAAGTCAGTGGTATGGATTTATAAAGTATCTTCATTGAAAATTAAAGTTGGAATATTTTTTGAAGTGATATTTTCTTCTCTACCATTCTAGATTTCCATAGTAGAGAGATATTTAAAATGAAACCAGGGAAAAGCTGAGATGCTACAAACTGCAGGCACATTTTAGTATAGATCTCACAACACTGAATTATAGAGCAGAAGGAACAGTGCCTTGTAGAAGTGGGCTTAGAATAACTGAATGCTCACTAATTGTCATTTATTCCATGTATTCTGTCACTACTGCCATAGCTGTTCTGTAAAGAAAAGCATACCAAACTTGGAGATCACATACATAATACAACCCCAAAAGACAAAAATCCCTAAACTATTATTATATGCCACACATTGATCACAGCACCCAAAAAATGTTCTATACATTATTTTATAGTAATTAATGTGATATAGTTGGTAAACATGTGATCTTGGGAGTAACAAATTTGACTTCAAAGAAGTTACCATCACTCTCTACTCATCCCTATAGACTTATAAAGTCACTTCTCTGAGTGTTGGTTAATTCAATTGTAAAAATAGAAAAATTATACCATCTAAAGTTTTAAATATGTTGAGTGAAATAATATATACAAATAACCTGGGATACAAAGCTTAGGAGAAGTAAAAAATGAAAGCTTATAGTAGAGAATTCACCAAAGTGGGTGGATCAAAGGCAAAGACTTTCAAATCATTCAATCCTGTGGCAAATAGTCATAGTAGTTTAGTGAATATATTCAGAAACTAAATACTTTTGATAAACTACTGAAATTCTCTGTGATTAACTTTCCCACCTCAAAAATGAAATCAATAGCAATATAAAGTTTATGCATTTGCTAAGATTAAAAGAATGAACACATGTAAAAATTAACATGTATCTTATGCAGCACTGAGGAAGCATAAGATCACTAACAGTTACTACTACTGATATCACTATCAATGCCAACAGTGGACTGTGAAAACATGGTTAAAATAATGTGAAGCCATGGCTTTCTAGAAGAATGGTAAAAAGTTATTGCTAGAAGAGTCTCATATCTTATTTTCTGCATACATCCTTTTCTCCAGTCATTATTACATTCCCAGGCAGCAATCATAGAAATCTATATGAAGTCTCAGCAACTCTATCCCAAAAGTTGCCCATTAGCAAGTCAGTTTAATTGTTGAATTAAAGCTATATTTTGCGCTGAGAATATATAATAACTCACACATCCCTTATTTTGAGTATGTTTATGTAAACAACATTGATATGATTTGCCAATGAAGATTATCTGTTAGATGACTATCCACATTTGCATGAAAGTACTAAAATGTAATAAGAAATGAATGCCCAAAAGAAGTTATTGCATTCATATATCTAGGCAAAGATCATCACTACCACCGTCATCATCACCATTACTGTCTTCATCATTAACTCTATGAAAAATATGATCTATTGCAATCTATATGCACATTCATGAACAGACCCATTGTAACTTCAGAATGCAATTACTATTATGCCCAGTTGATTTATTTTTCTCCTCAAGACAGAGGTGCTTGAGGTATTTCCATTTCTGAAATTAAAAGCTAAACAATGTGCAACAATACTTCCAGCCTACATTTTCCATATATAGCAAGTTCCATTTTGACACACAATAGTAGACCATTGAATGAGGCACTCATTTAACAATGAAACAAAATTAAATGTTTAGTTTATAATAATATACCACAGAGAGCCAATTCCAACAGTGACCTTCTAGGAAAGCTGCTCAGTCTTTTGCTGCAAGACCATGCCATTGTACTTTGTAATTAATAATTTCACACATGGGTATTGAAGGCAAGATTCAAACAGGGAGTCAGCAGCACCTCAACAAAATCTGTCCTCATCAAGGGAACAAAGGGGCTGGCTCGATGAGCTCCATCAGCTAGGATAATTATTATGAATAAGTAGGTTTGTCACCTCCCTGTAGAGGGCAGGGGTGCCTGTGACAAATTATGCACATACTATACACAATTCAGTCCACTGGAACACCTGAGATGCCCTTACTTAAATGCAAATAGCAATGTACAACATGGCTGGTACTGAATATTCAGGAAACAATGAACTGAATTTGGAAAGCAGGCTAAGGAATTAAGGAAAGCCAAGAGAATGGCTAACTTCAGGCCAGAGGCCAAGAACAGTCAAAGCCAATTTTCTAGGAGCAGTCACTGTTCAAATATCTAATAGGTCGCAAAAATTATTTTCCTTCTTTGTATTGTTTATCTCCCATATTGACAACTAAACTCTTCTCTAGACTGCACTTCTAAGAACTCATTTTCCTCAAGTTCACAGTTCCAACCTCCAAGTTGATTTGGATAATCCAATGGGAAAGATGCCACACATTTTAATATTCTGCACCAGAGCACACCCCAAATCATACTGACCCCATATTTAAAGTTTAGCTCTTAAGGAATAAGGGAACAGAACTGAAGTATATACAAAGAGTTTTACATCAAGGAGAAAACATAAGTGCATACCCAAAAAATCTCTCAGAAGTCTGTTTAATGGAAACTCACGATGGTTACTGCTGAAAAGGAGTAATATGCCTCCTCAGTACTCATCTGTATAAAATCGACAGTTGAGAAGTATTCACTTACCTTACAGAATGGTACATCTAAACAATATATGGTGATATAAATGCAATGATTTACATTTTTTTGGCCTAGATCATTTTCTTTTCCATTTTTAACAATTCTGTGTAGAGACTTACGAATCAATTAGGGAAGATGGAAGACAGTGAGATGTTACTTGGTGAAGATAT